>NC_090373.1:108724629-109334400 GCF_036365525.1 Heterodontus francisci | reverse complement strand
GTTCCCATAACCAGCGGATCAGATCTAAGCTCTGCAGTCCTGCCACATCCAGTTGTGAATGGTGATGGGCAAATAAACAACTAACTTGAGGAGGTGGCTCCACAAATATCCCCATCCTCAATGATGGTAGAGTCCAACTCATCAGTGCAAAAGATAAGGCTGAAGCATTTGCAGCAGTATTCAGCCAGAAGTGCAGAGTGGATAATCCATCTCGGCCTCCTCCTGATATCCCCAGTATCATAGTTGCCAGTCTTAAGCCAATTTGATTCACTCTGCATGATATCAAGGAACGACTGAAAGCACTGGATACTGCACAGGCTATGGGCCCTATGACATTCCGGCAATAATACTGAAGACCTGTTCTCCAGAATATGCTGCGCCCCTAGCCAAGCTGTTCCAGTACAGCTACAACACTAGCATTTACCCGGCAAAGTGGAAAATTGCCCAGGTATGTCCTGCACATAAAAAGCAGGACAAGCCCAATCCGGCAATTACTGACCCATCAGTCTACTCATGATCATCAGTAAAGTGATGGAAGGTATCATCGACAGCGCTATCAAGCGGCACTTACTTGGCAATAAGCCGCTCACAGATGCTCAGTTTGGGTTCCACCAGGGCCATTTAGCTCCAGACCTCATTACAGCCTTGGTTCAAACATGGACAAAAGAGCTGAACTCCAGAGGTGAGGTGACAGTGACTGCCCTTGACATCAAGGCAGCATTTGATAGAGTATGGTATCAAGGAGCCCTAGCAAAAGTGGAGTCAATGAGAATTGGGGAAATCTCTCCGCTGGTTGGGGTCGTACCTAGTGCAAAGAAAGATGGTTGTGGTTGTTGGAGGTCAATCATCTGAGCTCCAGGACATCACTGCAGGAGTTGCCCTAGGCCCAACCGTCTTCAGCTGCTTCATCAATGGCCATCCTTCAGTCACAAAGTCAGATGTGGGGATGCTCGCTGCTGATTGCACAATGTTCAGCACCATTCGCGACTCCTCAGATACCGAAGCACTCCATGTAGAAATGCAGCAAGACCTGAACAATATTCAGGCTTGGGCTGATAAGTGGCAAGTAACATTCATTCCACACAAGTGCCCAGGCAATGACCATCTCCAACAAGAGAGAATCAAACCATCTTCCCTTGACATTTGATGGCATTATAATCGCTGTATCTCCCATTATCAACATCCTGGGGGCTACCATTGACCAGAAACTGAACTGGAGTAGCCATATAAATACCATGGCTACAAGAGCAGGTCAGAAGCTAGGAATCCTGCTGCGAGTAACTCACTTCCTGACTCCCCAAAGCCTGTCCACCATCTACAAGGCACAAGTCAGGAGTGTGATGGAATACTCTCCACTTGCCTGGATGGGTGCAGCTCCAACAACACTCAAGAAGCTCAACACCATCCAGGACAAAGCTTGATTGGTACCCCATCCACAAACATTCATTCCTCCACCACCGATGTATAGTGGCAGCAGTGTGTATCATCTACAAGATGCACTACAGCAACGCACCAAGACTCCTTAGACAGCACCTTCCAAACCCGCGACCTCTACCACCTCGAAGGACAAGGGCAACAGTTGCGTGGGAATACCTCCGCCTGCAAGTTCCCCTCCAAGCCACACACCATCCTGACTTGGAATTACATTGCCCTTCCTTCACTGGGTCAAAATCCTGGAACTCCTTTCCTAAGAGCACTGTGGGTGTCCCTACTCCACAGGGACTGCAGCGGTTGAAGAAGGCAGTTCACCACCACCTTCTCAAGGGCAATTAGGGATGAGCAATAAATGCTGGCCTAGCCAGCGATGCCCACATCCCATGAGCAAATAAAATAAAAATGTATTAATAACTGGGACCATTTAGAGAGGTTGGATTTGTTCTGAAAATATTGTAATGGTCAGTAAAGTTCCTCCCAGGGCTCATAAGTGGTAAATAATGGGATGCCCCATGTCGGGCAAAAGGTAAGAGACAGGAAAAAACACAGCAAATTGGAATTGGGGAAAACAAGTCACCTGGTGTGGCATATATCGATCTAGGATCCATGTACATTTTAGTGAGAATCTGGAAAGTGTAGTTTAGAATTGTAAATTGATAGCTTTCTTTTGGTGATATTTTTATCCTTGCCTATGAACTTTTTATGTAAACTGCATTTGATAGTCTGGCCATTGTGCAAGACATTGGGACCATGTAGGGAGAAAAAAGCAAGGATATCCAGACAGACACCTCCCTGATCTTTTGATAAGATCTGAAAGTCCAGAAATGGCTTTTATTGGATAGCATGCGTGGCATGATATTGGGATGCCAGTGTAATTGTGTAGATGTGATTTGGTACAGGTGAAGCAATTAACATGCAGAGATGCATGGTGATTTTGCACTGAAGAATGGGTCTCAGACATGCTCAGTTACTTGACAACAGCACAACATGGAATGGTTGAAATCATAAACACATTGATGTATTCTCTCTAGAGAAACTGACTTTAAAATAATCAGGATAGAATTAAACACACAGGTAATGTTCAGAGGGAGTAAAACTAAAGTGCGAGGGAGCCATGCTGACTATCCCTGATTAATCCCTGCCTCTCCAAGTGGAGAGTAATCCTGTCCCTCAGAATGTTTTCCAATAGTTTCCCAACCAATGTTAGACTCACTGGCCTGTAATTACCTGGTTTATCCCTGCTACCCTTCTTGAATAATGGCACCACATTCACTGTCGTCCAGTCCTCTGGTCCTGCGGCTTTGAAAATTTGAAAATTTGTCAGAGCCCCTGCTGTCTCCTCCCTTGCCTCACATAACAGCCTGGGATACATCTCAACTGGGCTTGGGGATTTATCCACTTTTAAGCCCACTAAAACAGCTAATACTTCCTCCCTTTCAATGCTAATATGTTCAAGTATATCACAATTTCCCACCCTGATCTCTACACCTACATCGTCCTTCTCCAGCGTGAACACAGAAGCAAAAGAATCATTTAAAACCTCACCTATGCTCCACACACAGATTGCCACTTTGGTTGCTGATGGGCTGCACTCTTTCCCTGGTTATCCTCTTCATGTACTTATAAAACGCCTTAGAATTTTCCTTTATCTTGCCCGCCAGTGTTTTTTCATGTCCCCTCTTTGCTCTCCTAATTACTTTCTTTAGTACCCCCCTATACTTTCTGTACTCCTCTAGTGCCTCCGCTGTTTTCAGCCCCCCGAATCTGCCCTAAGCCTCCTTTTATTTTCCTGATCCTGATTCTTGGCCAGCCTCCCAGTTTCCACCCCCCAATAAACTTGAGCTCATCCAAAATTCTGCTGCTTCTATCCTGACTCACATCAAGTTCAGTTTCCCAATCACCCCTGTGTTTGATGGCTTATATTGGCTCTAGATTCACCAATGCCTCAATTTTAAAATTATATGACACATGTTCAAATCCCTGCCTACCTTTGTAACCTTTTCCAAACCCAACAAACCTTGTGCATCACCCAATTCCTTCATCTCACCATTGACAACTGTGCCTTCAGCTGTATAGGCCTTAAACTGTAGTATTTCTTCCCTAAACCAGTACGTCTCTCTATATCTCTCTCTGCTCCTTTAAGAACATGCTTAAAACTTGTTACTTTGACTAAGCATTTAGTTACTTGACCTTATATCTGCTCCTTTATCTCTATCAGTCTTTATCTTGCATTCCTATAAAGGATCTTTGGATGATTGCCTATGTTAAAGGTGCTATACAAGTGCAAGTTTATTGTTTATGAATGTCTTATGAGGAAAGTGGTGGACAGATTGAAGAGTACATAAAATCAATAAATAAGAAAAGTGTGTGGTTTCCAAAACTACTGATGGTAGTGACTCTCACATATCCATGATCAACTACCAGGCCAGAATCAAAACTAATTATAGCCATTTCTTCCTCTTTATATTCTATTCAAGGCTGGATATTAACACATCTCAGTCCCCTGATATTTTTTGGCTTTATGTAATATCCTCTCCTGCAGGAGAAATGCTTTGAGCTCATTTGAGCTCATCAGCAGTTATGAAATACGATAGGTGGAAGAGTGGAAGGATCTAGGAATTGTGACTTCATTGAGCTAGTACGTATTACAGATGTGAGATGCCTGACATAATTGTTACCAATTTACTTTGCTTCTGAAGCAAAGAGCTGGGTGCCATGTGATACTCTGAAGTGCAATGCTTGACTATTGCTCCAGGGAATACTCCTGTGCTATTGCGTGGATTCAGTTATGTAACCTGTTATTCATCCAACAACTATATAACTTTGCTGACCTTGAGGTCATTTTAAAATGTTTTGACATTGCAAGGGGTTCCTCAGAGTTATAGAGGTCCACTCACAGCCATTGACATCTCCTTCTAAATGCCCTGCATGTGATGGCTTTTTCCCTGGTATGTCCATTATTGCATCCCGCCTCTCTCATTTTTTGCCAACAACACTTTCACATAAGCCTCGGAGAAACGAAATGCTTCTTTTTCCCTTGTATTGAAGTAACTATTTTTGTTCCTCTTCAAAGAGCCTGTTCAGCCCTGTAACCTCATGCACTCCTTTAAATACAATGGCTGCTCCCTTGCTCCATCTTTTCCCAAACTTCATAGCCTCCCTTGGAATATCTGCCCCACCCCACCCTCCAAATTGTTGGCAGTACTTTTGCACTTGTCCCACCAGCATTATTTAAATTAGCTGACCGAGGAATGGTGCTCTGTGTTGCACAACTTATTTACTATATTAGTAAATAATTTAGACTTAGGAATGTAACAGGATTGAAATTTACTGCTCAGATGAAGTTGGGTGGTGGATTTGACAAAGAGGACTGTGAAACACTGTAGGACATAGATAGGTTAGCAGAATGGGCTGATAGGGAGATGAAATTCAATGTAGACAAGTATGAAGTTATGCAAATGTCAAAGACTTGCAGGTTGATAGGTAAATTGGCCATTGTAAATTGTCCCTAGTGTCGGTAAGTGGTAGGAGAATGGTGGGGATGTGGTAGGGCATATAGGATTAGTATAAATGGGTGGTTGTTGGTCGGCACAGACTCGGTGGGCCGAAGGGCCTGTTTCAGTGCTGTATGACTCTAAAATCTTGAATGGAGTGGACAAGCAGAGAAACCTTGGTGTGCTGATACACAGGTCATTTAAAGTGACAGTGCACATCATAAAACAGGCGAATGGAATCCTTGGTTTAGTACTTAAATGCAGAAGTCTCAAAATAATGAACCTCTGGAGGGTCTGCTCTATTGCTGGAAGTGTGATGCAGCTGGCCTTCACAGGCACCAATTGGCAATGACATTGACCCTGTCACAAATAGCAGTGGCAGCCTAATTTCCAGTCAGTTACTTGCCCAAGAGGTGCAGGTGCCGGTGGCAGTCAGAGCAGTGTGAACAAATTATCATGAAGATCTCAAAACTGTAACCCTGATTATGATGCTGCAGTCACTAATGTACAGATAGGACTATTGTTTCAAGTGTTTTCACATCACCTTTGGTGTTCTCATTGGGTAAAGTCTTGTGGGGAGTGTTCAGATTTGAACTTCAGATTGTTGATTCTTGTAACTCTCGGGTGGACTGTGAACCTGGGAAATGCACACCTGTTCCTCCTGGCTCCACAGGAACATTTTTTAAACTTGCGTCTTATTGGTGGCTGCTGCTTAACTCTTAATGGACCTGCCATTGGGACCTTGCCAAAGAGGAAGAATGGGAAACTGTTAAGTCAGAAATCCTTGAAGGATGATAGAAATAATTAAAAATAGTGGCCACTTACAAGCAAGTGTTTGCATATGGAGCCAAAAATTGAGTTAGCCTTTAAAACAGCTATTAATATTTTCAAGGCATACTTGAGCCATTTCAAAAACTTTTTGGGACATAATGGGCAGTCACAATAAATGTTGGAGCAGGAGATGTAATATTTGGGCTAGTGATAGAAGAGTACATTTTTCACACAGCAGCATCTCCACTTTATCAGCTAATACTTGAAATTCACACCAAATCTGTGACCTTTTCATAATACTAACGTTCAGAGCCAACCTGCTCTTGGTACAAATTATGTGGAATTTAAATATAGTTAATAAAGTTGAAGTATTGTTGCATGATTTGGGTGGGAGGGAGGTTGTTTGCCAACTTTGATCACACTCCCCACGGGATATCCAGGTCGAAAAACTGGCAGGAGATGGTGACTGAGCATTCCCTGCAAGAGCTGCCAAAATAACATGACTCAATGGTTCCATGTACCAGATGCATGGCCCACATGTGCATGTTAGAAAGTGCTGGTGGGTGACCTATTACATATTTACTGCTAGCTATCCTAAGCCCTCACACAACCAAGCAGCTCTTTCATTTCTGATCATGTTCACTCATAGGGCACACAAAGGTGTAAATTACAATTGAAAGCCTTGGAACAGTAACAGTAACAAAAGCTCCCTTCATAACACTGTAACACAACATAATTGCATGCGACATGGTTACCTAATGAAGTCCATGAAAGGGCTCTGGGATTGCAAGCCCATGTCTCCTCTGCTGCAGGAGACCATTCTGGACAACTTTGCTTTTGAGAGCAATGAAGGCATAAGAAAAGGTGAAACTGTTTCTCTCCCAGGTTTTGGGCTAATACTATTTAGTTATTATGTCTTGTCCTCCCTTTCCACTCTTTACCACACAGGCGTACTTACAACAGCACACACAGTCAGCATCTTGTAATGTAAGCTCTGTTAGAAAGAGGGCACTGTATCACGCTTCCACTTAGGCAGTCCCTTGGGAACGAGGATGACTTTCTTCCAGTCCAGGGTTATGGGTCTTTTGGTGACTGAACAGATCCAGTATTGGACTATACACTCTGCCACAAAGGGGCAGGTGGTGTTTGAGGAGGCGAATGAATGGAATGCTTGAGTTTTCAAATGTTTCTTCCGCTATTTGCACTTGGTTGCTGCCTGGGCATGTTTGAACTGGCTGGCACCTTTGCAGATGCTTCTTTTCCATTTTGGGTGGTCTCGGGCAAGAGATTCCCACAAATCAGTGGAGATGTCGCATTTTTTCAGCGAGGCTTTAAGGACATCGTTGTAGCGTTTCCTCTGCCCTTCTGGGAACCTCTTGCTGTGATGGAGCTTGGAGAAGAAAGCTTGTTTTGGGAATCTTGTGTCAGGCATGTGGGCGATGTGGCCCGCCTAACGTAACTGACCAGCCATGACCAGTGTCTCGATACTGGGCATGTTGGCCTGAGAGAGGACACTGATATTGGAGCACCTGTCCTGCCACTGAATTTGCAGGATCTTGCGGAGGCACTACTGGTGATATCTCTCCAGGGCTTTGAGATGTCTGCTGTACAGTGTCCATGTTTCCAACGCATACAGGAGGGCAGGTAACACTGCGGCCCTGTAGACAATGATGCCAGGTTTGAAGTCTATGTTGTCAAACAGTCTTTTCCTGAGATGACCGAAAGCTGCACTGGCACACTGGAGGTGATGCTGAGTTTCATCATCTATGTCTGCCTTTGCTGACAGGAGGCTTCCAGGGTATGAGAAGTGATCTACATTGTCCAGTCGTTCACTGTGGATCTTGATAGCTGGGAGGCAGTGTTGCACTGCGGGAGCAGGCTGGTAGAGGACCTTTTTCCGGATGTTTAGCTTAAGGCCCATTCTTTCATACGCCTCTGTGAATGCATCAACGAGGGTTTGAAGCTCGGCCTCGGAGTGTGCGCCAACGCAAGCGTCGTCCATGTACTGCAGCTCGATGACAGAAGTTGAGGTGACCTTGGTTCTGGATTGGATGCAATGTAGGTTAAGTAGTTTCCTGCTTGTCATGTGGAGTACATCTTCTCCAGCAAGGAGCTTCATGGAGATGAGGTGGGGTGTTGCAGTGAGGAGGTTGGAAAAGAGAGCTGGTGCAATGATACAGCCTTGCTTAAGGAACAAGGTGGTGAATATGCCTTCTTCTGGAAAGGAAAACCAGAAGAAGAACGGTGACTCAATGGGGTTGGCTTCGCCATAAAAAATGAACTTGCTGACCTCCTTAGCGAGTCGCCCTGTGGATAAAATGATCATCTTGTGACCCTCAGGTTCACCTTAACCCAGAAACAGTATGCCACAGTCAGCGCATACGTCCCTACTCTAGAAGCAACAGATGAGGCCAAAGAGGAATTCTACTCCAGCCTTGATCACTTGCTGTCCCATAAGAACATAAGAACTAGGAGCAGGAGTAGGCAATTCAGCCCCTCGAGCCTGCTCCGCCATTCAATACGATCATGGCTGATCTCATCTCGGCCTCAACTCCACTTTCCTGCCCATTCTCTATAATCCTTCAACCCATTACTAAGTAAAAATCTGTCTATCTCCTCCTTAAATTTACTCAATGTCCCGGCATCCACTGCACTCTGGGGTAGTGAATTCCACAGACTCACGACCCTTTGAGAGAAGTAATTTCTCCTTATCTCTGTTTTAAATCGGCTACCCCTTATCCTAAAACTGTGACCTCTCATTCTAGATTGCCCCACCAGAGGAAACATCTCTCTACGTCTACTTTGTCAATCTCCTTAATCATCTTATATACCTCAATTAGATCTCCTCTCATTCTTCTAAACTCTAGAGAGTAAAGGCCTAAACTGCTCAATCTCTCTTCATAAGACAAACCCCTCATCTCTGGAATCAATCCAGTGAACTTCCTCAGAACTGCCTCCAATGCAACGACATCCCTCCTCAAGTAATGGGACCAAAACTGTATGCAATACTCCAGGTGCGGTTTCACTAATGCCTTGTACAGTTGCAGCAACACTTCCCTACTTTTATACTCTGTTCCTTTAGCAATAAATGCCAAAATTCCATTTGCCTTCCTTATTACCTGCTGCGTCTGCATACTAGTTTTCTGCGATTCATGCACGAGGACGCCCAGATCCTTCTGCACTGAAGCATTCTGAAGTTTCTCTCCATTTAGGTCATAATTTGTCTTTCTATTCTTCCGACCAAAATGGATAACCTCACACTTATCCACATTAAACTCCATCTGCCAAATTTTGGCCCATTCACCGAACCTATCCATTTCCATTTGTAAATTTCTTATTTATTTATTACAATATACTATCCCACCTATTTTAGTGTCATCTGCAAATTTTGCTATAGTACCTTCTATCCCTGCATCCAAGTCATGAGTATAGATTGTAAATAGTTGGGGCCTGAGGACCGAACCCTGCGGCACCCCACTAGTTACATCTTGCCAACCAGAAAAGGACCCATTTTTCCTAACTCACTGTTTGTTTTTTGTTGGTTAGCCAATCCTCTATCCAAGCTAATAAATTTCCCCTAACCCCATGTGATCTTACCTTGTGTATTAACCTTTTGTGCGGCACCTTATCAAATGCCTTCTGGAAGTCCAGATATTCTACATCTATAGGATTCCCATTATCCACTTGACTCGTTACATCTTCGAAGAACTCTAGCAAATTAGTCAAACATGATTTACCCTTCATAAAACCATGCTGACTCTGGATTGTGTTTTGACTTTCTAAATGTCCTGTTATTACTTCCTTAATAATGTATTCGAACAATTTCCCAATGACAGATGTTAAACTAACCGGTCTATAGTTTCCTACTTTCTGCTTCCCCCCCTTTTTGAATAAGGGCGTTATGTTAGCATTTTTCCAATCCACTGGAACCTTTCCCACATCCAGGGAATTTTGGAATATTATAACCAATGGATCCATTATCTCTGCTGCCACTTCCTTTAAGACCCTAGGATGTAGGCCGTCAGGCCCAGGGGACTTGTCTGCCTTCAATCCCAATAGTTTGCTCAGTACTTTTTCCCTAGTGATGATAAGTGTTCTAGGTTCCTCCCTTTCTATAACCTCTGCATTACCTGTTACTATTGGGATGGTACTAGTGTCCTCCGCCATTTCTGTATTCCCCACTATTAACTCCCCAGTGACGTCCTCCAAGGGACCAACATTCACTTTAGCTACTCTCTTCCGTTTTATAACTTATAGAAGCTTTTGCTATCCATTTTTATATTTTGCGCTAGTTTTCTTTCATCATTTACCTTTGCTATTATTACTTTTTTAGGAACCCTTTGTTGATCTTTAAAAGTTTCCCAATCTTCCAGCCCGCCACTGGCCTTTGCAATATAGTATTTTTATTTTTATTTTTAAAAATTTTATTTAGAGATACAGCACTGAAACAGGCCTTTCGACCCACCAAGTCTGTGCCAACCAACAAGCACCCATTTATACAAATCCTACACTAATCCTATATCCCCTACCACATCCCCACCATTCTCCTACCACCTCCTACACTAGGGGCAATTTACAATGGCCAATTTACCTATCAACCTGCAAGTCTTTGGTATGCCTTAGCTTTTGTCTTTATGTTATCCTTAACTTCCTTGCTTAGCCATGTTTCCAAGGAAGACAAGCTGATGCTCCTTGGAGACTTCAATGCCAGAGTTAGGAGGGACACAAACCTTTGGAAAGGTGTGATTGGTAAGGAAGGTGTTGGAAGGGCTAACACCAAACAAGTCCTTCTTCTGATGAAATGCCTTGAACATAGCCTGATCATAACAAACACCCTATTTTGTCAGAGAGACAAATATAAGACCTGATGGCAACACCCTCGCTCCAGACATTGCCATTTTCTTAACTAAATCATAATCCAACTGAGGAACTGCAAGGATGTCCGCATCACCTGTGCCATGATAGAAGCTGATGACTTCCGGATCAACCATAGCCTAATCAGAGCTATTATCTCCATAAACCCAGTCCAAAAACGGCAGTGGCAGAAGAAGCACTGCTGCAGGAAAATCAACATCGATGGTACTAAGGACTCTGCGAAGAAAGAACTACTCAGGCAGTGTCTTACAAGCAACTTGGCGACACTCAACAAACAGGAACCACAGAACGTCCACAATGCCTGGTCTGCCCTCAAAGTTACCATAATCAGCACTTGTGAAGATACTCTTGGTTTCTTGACCAGAAAATATCAAGACTGGTTTGATGAGAACAACCAGGAGATCCAGGAGTTACTAATTCGCAAGCGCAAGTCGTTCCTGAACTGGAAGCATCAACAAAATGCAAGGGGAAAAAGTAGGTATACAGACAATTGAAGGCCAATTGTGGATTCTGTCCATCACAAAAAATTCATGACCTAAAGAACAACTGGTGGGCTGAAAGAGCGCAGAAAGTAAAGAAACTCACTGACAGCCACGACATGTGTGGATTCTTCAGCGCAGTCAACACCATTTACTGCCCAAGTACCCAAGGACCTACCCCACTGAGAGCAAAGAATGGAGCAGTGCTGAACAAGGACAGAGCGGCAGTCAGCACTCATTGGAAAGAGCACTTCGAATATCTCCTCAAACACAACTCAGTCCTTGATGCAAGTGACCTTGACCACATTTCACAGCATACTACCCATCCCGAACTCAGTACAATCCCAGCCCGACATGAGATTGAAAAGGTCATCCGACAGCTAACAAACTATAAGGCTGTTGGTGTAGACCAAATTCTCACCAAAATTCTAAAATATGGCGGAGAGGCACTCTTGACACAAATACATGGACTCATCCCCTCATCTGGAAGGAGGAGAACATGCCAGGGGATCTCCGAGATTCCGTAATTGTGGCCATCTTCAAAAAAGGCGACAAGAGGGATATCCCTGCTGTCCACCACAGGGAAGGTCATGGCAAGAGTCCTTCTGAACCACCTCCTCCCTGTGGCTCAAGAGCTCCTTCCAGAATCACAATGTGGATTCTGTCCATCAAGAGGCACAGTTGATGTGATCTTCACAGCAAGACAACTCCAAGAAAAATGTAGGGAGCAGCAGCAACCTTCATACATGGCCTTCTTTGACGTTACAAAGGCCTTTGACTCTATCAACCGGGAGGGATTATGGAACATCCTTGTCAAATTTGGCTGCCCGGAGAAATTTCTCACCATCATCCTCCACCTGCTGCATGATGACATGCAAGCTGTAATCCTTGCCAATGGATCTGCCCCTGACCCAATCCGAGTGCAAACGGGTCTTGCAAGGCTGTGTCATCGCACCAACACTCTCTTTTTTTTCATCTTCCTCGCCACAACACTCCACCTCATCTCCGTGAAGCTCCCTGCCGGAGGAGATCTACTCTACACTAGATCCACTCCGCACTAGATCCGCACTAGTTGTAGGCCACAATAAGATAGCACTTTGAAGTATAGCTGTACAGAGCACTTACTATCTCTTGTAAGTGCCAGCATAGCTCTACTCATTCCACAAGATACAACCAGTGAGCTTAAGGAGATAGTATCAAATGAGTCACAGTCAAACAGAAGCAAGTGGTGGTGACAAAGATGGTCTGGTAAGCTGCTGAAGTCCTAAACTTTGGGAATACCAGCAGCACAGTGACATTGAGCAAGTCAATAGGAAAAAAATTGAAATTGTTGGTTGTGCTTACTGATAATTATTAAAGTCAATTATTTTGTACATCTGTAGCCAACACATTGGCTGATAATGCAGAGGACTGGAAGAAGGCAGAGTTGAGCGACTGCCACTGCCAGTAACAGCTCTATCATGTAAGTTGGCTGTAGGACCTTGCAGCAGATGGGACTACTCACCAACTTGCATTCTGCTGACCTGAAGCCTGTTCAGGTTCCAGAGAATTATCATCAGGTTGATGTGCCAGGCCCTCCAGAAATGGTTGCTACCATTATGGCAGGAATGGTTCATCTGCTTCTGGTAACTTATCAATTGCCTGGTTATGCCATATTTCTTGTGCCACTTAAAGTGTGAAATATTTTCCAAACAACCCAGTGTTAAGATAGCAGTGATTTTCCGCAGGGCACTCCACATGCTAAACATTCATAAGAGATACGAACAGTGAGATTGAGAGGCTTTACAGTACATGTATTTTTTTAAAAGGATTTTTCATTTCTGTGGAGCTTTTAAGTTTCTCTGTGACATTGTTAACAATCAATCAAGTACTTCCCTCATTCTCTTATGAGTCATTTTTTTATTTCTTTGGGACATGGGTGCTGCTGGCAAGGCCAGAATTTGTTGACCATCCCAAATTGCCCTTGACAACGGAATGGCTTGCTAAGCCATTTCAGAGGGCAGTTAAGAGTCAACATTGCTGTGGGTCTGGAGTCACATATAGGCCAGACCAAGTAAGGATGGCAGATTTCCTTCCCTGAAAGACATTAGTGAACCATATGGGTTTTGACAACAATTGATGGTACCATGAAACTATTATTGAGACTAGCTTTCAATTCCAGATTTTGTTAATTAATTGAATATTTTAATTGATTGAATTTAAATTCCACCAGCTACCATAGTGGAATTTGAATGTGTCCCTAGGGCATTAGCCTGGGTCTCTGGACTACTAGTTCAGTGACATTACCACTGTGCTACTGCCTCCAGATTACATTAAACATTGGCTGTAAAACAAAAATAAAACATAAATTCAGTCTGTAAACATTATCTGAAAATATTAATTCCAAAAAGGCTTAAAATATTTTTCTTCTGTCCAATTTCAATGTTTCTTTTCATGGGAGTGAGAAGGCATAGACCAGGGAGCGTGTGGATGCTGGGGCATATGGACAGCTGCAGCTGTGGCTTTTCTTGCTATGGACTGCTTCCTTTGTGAAAAAGAATGGGAAAAGTTAACATTACTTTTGGGTATCATGAGAGGCTACAAAACCAGATGTCCACAGGAGGCCAAAATGGCTATGTTGCTAGGTGAATGCACCATGTAATTAGACTCCTTATGAGGCGACATCATCCAAAAACACATCTGGTTCCACATATATGCTGACAATACCCAGCTCTACCTCACCACCACACCTCTTGGCCCCTAAACTGTCGCTAATTTGTCACACTACTTGACCAACATACAGATGAGCAGAACTTTTCTCCAACTTAATATTGGGAAGACTGAAGCCGTTGCCTTTAGTCGCCATGACAAATTCTGTTTCTTTACCATTGACTCCATCCTTCTCTCTGGCAATTGTCTGAGACTGAACAGACTGCTCTTAGCCTTGGTGTTGTATTTGACCCTGAGGTGAGGTTCTGAGCATATATCCGCTCCATCAGCAAGACTGAATATTTCTATCTCCATGAGGTAGCTTGACTCAGCACCGCCTCAGCTCATCCCCTAAGGTCCTCCCACCAAAGTGAACCGAGGGGCTGGACCCATGGGAAACCTACAGAGCTATATACACCAAATATGGTTTTGCTGTAAAGTGTACATGGTTGGTAAAATGCAATGGAAGGGTTGTGAGGCAACTCATTCCTGTATTGAAGAAAACTGATTTCCTTTGCACATTTTGGAATGTCAACTTGGTGCTGTTTTGAACTGTTTTGTAATGTATTTTATTTTACAGATTTTTATGAATAAAGTATATTTTGGAAAAAAAAGCTCATCCCCTAAAGAGAGGGAGAGGGCGGAAATCAAAAATTGGTGGCCCATCTCACTGCTTAATGTAGACAACAAGATTCTGTCCAAAATCATCGCCAGTTGGATCAAGTCTGCTCTGGAGTTAGTGATTCACCCTGACCAGACCTGTACTGTACCCGACAGGAAGATCTCTGATAGCCTCGCGCTACTCAGGGATACGATCGCCTATGTATGGGACAGGGGGGTGGACACCTGCCTCATCAGTTTGGACCAGGAGAAGGTTTTTGACAGGATATCACACACCTACATGATGGACATGCTTTCCAAAATGGGGTTTGGTGAAGGAATCTGCAATTGGAACAAACTGCTCTACACAAACATCAGCAGTGCAGTCTCAATCAATGGATGGGAATCAGAAAGTTTCTCAGTCAAATCTGGAGTCAGACAGGGCTGCCCTCTCTCTCCTGCTTTGTTTGTTTGCTGTATCGAACCTTTTGCCAAGTCCATCAGGAAGGATGCGGGCACAAAAGGAGTGACAATTGCAGGCAGCGGAGGCACACGGGTCAAAGCCTCCCTGTACATGGACGAGGTCGCCGTCTTCTGCTTGGATCTGCTGTCTGTTCACAGACTGATCAGCATCTGTGACCAGTCAAACTAGCCTCGGGAGCCAAAGTAAATCGTGGCAAGAGTGAGGCCATGTTCTTTGGGACTGGGCTGACTGATCCCTTGTCCCCTTCACCATCAGGTCAGACTACCAGAAGGTGCTGGGGATATGGTTTGGAAGGGCCAGGGCGTGCGCCAAAACCTGGAAGGAGCGAGAAGCCATCGTACGCCATAAACTGAGCATGTGGGAGCAGTGTTCTCTCTCCATTGTGGGTAAGAACCTGGTCATCAGGTGCGAGGCGATCACGTTGTTGTATGTGGCACAGGTCTGGCCCATACCCCACTCCTGTGCTGTGCCGGTCACCCGAGCCACTTTCCGCTTTATCTGGAGATGCAAAATGGACTGGGTCCAGAGGGACTTGATGTTCAAACCTCTGGATAAAGGCGGAAAAAACATACTGAACATTGCCCTCATCCTGATGACTGCCTTCATGTGCGGCAGTATCAAGCTGTGCATTGAACCCCAGTACGCAAACATCAAGTGTCACTACATGCTGAGGTTCTATCTGTCCCTGGTGTTGCGAAGGATGGCTCTGGACACATTGCCACAGAATGCTCCATCCAGTTGGACCATGCCGTACCACCTATCCTTCGATGAAACGTTTGTGTGGAAAAACACCTTTGACCACCAATCCATCAGGCAGTGGTCTGCACGGAATGTCCTAGAAACATAGAAACATAGAAAATAGGAGCAGGAGTAGGCCATTCGGCCCTTTGGGCCTGCTCTGCCATTCATTATGATCATGGCTGATCATCCAACTCAGTAACCTTTTCCCACTTTCGCCCCATACCCTTTGATCCCTTTAGACCCAAGAGCTATATCTAACTCCTTCTTGAAAACATACAATGTTTTGGCCTCAACTGCTGTCTATGGTAGTGAATTCCACAGGTTCACCACTCTCGAGGGAAGAAATTTCTCCTCATCTCAGTCCTGAAAGGTTTACCCCGTATCCTTAGACTATGACCCCTGGTTCTGGACACCCCTCCATCGGAACATCCTTCCTGCATCTACCCTGTCAAGTCCTGTGAAAATTTTATGAGATCCCTCCTCACTCTTCTGAACTCCAGCGAATATAATCCTAACCGACTCAATCTATCCTCATACGTCAGTTGCGCCATCCCAGGAATCAGTCTGGTAAACCTTCGTTGCACTCCCTCTATAGCAAGAACATCCTTTCTCAGATAAGGAGACCAAAACTGCACACAATATTCCAGGTGTGGCCTCACCAAGGCCCTGTATAATTGCAGCAAGACATCCCTGCTCCTGTACTCAAATCCTCTCTCTATGAAGGCCTACATAACATTTGCCTTTTTTACCGCCTGTTGCACCCGCATGTTTACCTTCAGTGACTGGTGTACGAGAACACCCAGGTCTCGCTGCATATTCCCCTCTCTCAGTTTATAGCCATTCAGATAATCTGACTTCCTGTTTTTGCTACCTCACATTTATCCACATTATACTGCATCTGCCATGCATTAGCCCACTCACTCAACTTGTCTAAATCACCCTGAAGCCTCTCTGCATCCTCCTCACAACTCACCCTCACACCCAGTTTTGTGTCATCTGCAAATTTGGAGATATTACATTTAGTTTCCTCATCTAAATCATTAATATTTATTGTGAATAGCTGGGGTCCTAGCACCGATCCCTGCGGTTCCCCACTAATCACTGCCTGCCATTCAGAAAAAGACCTATTTATCCCTATTCTTTGCTTCCTGTCTGCCAACCAATTTTCTATTCATCACAATACAATATCCCCAATCCCATGCGCTTTAATTTTACATGCTAATCTCTTACGTGGGACTTTGTCGAAAGCCTTCTGAAAGTCCAAATAAACCACATCCACTGCTCGTTACATCCTTGAAGAATTCTGGTAGATTTGTCAAGCATGATTTCCCTTTCGTAAATCCATGCTGACTCTGCCCGATTCTACCACTGTTCTCCAAGTGTTCTGCGATAAAATCTTTGATAATGGACTCGAGAATTTTCCCCACTACCGATGTCAGGTTGACTGGTCTATGATTCCCTGCTTTCTCTCTACCTCCTTTTTTAAATAGTGGGGTTACATTAGCTACCCTCCAATCTGTAGGAACTGTTCCAGAGTCTATAGAATCTTGGAAGATGACCACCAATGCATCCACTATTTCTAGGGCCACTTCCTTAAGTACTCTGGGAGACCATCAGGCCCTGGGGATTTATCAGCCTTCAATCCCATCAATTTCCCCAACACCATTTCTCTACTAATACTGATTTCTTTCAGTTCCTCTCTCTCACTAAACCCTGTGTTGCCCAAAATTTCTGGTATGATATTTGTGTCCTCCTTTGTGAAGACAGAACCAAAGTATGCATTTAGTTGGTCAGCCATTTCTTTATTCCCCAGAATAAATTCCCCTGTTTCTGACTGTGAGGGACCTACATTTGTCTTCACGAATCTTTGTCTCTACACATACCTATAGAAACTTTTACAGTTAGTTTTTATGTTCCCAGCAAGCTTGTTCTCATACTCTATTTTCCCTTCTTAATCAATCCCTTGGTCCTCCTTTGCTGAATTCTAAACTGCTCCCAATCCTCAGGTCTGACGTTTTTTCTGGCAAATTTATATGCCTCTTCCTTGGATCTAATGCTATCTCTAATTTTCCTTGTAAGCCATGGTTTAGTTACCTTGCCCGTTTTACTTTTGCACCAGACAGTGATAAACAATTGTTGCAGTTCATCTATGCGGTCTTTAAATGTTTGCCATTGCCTATCCACCGTCATCCCTTTAAGTAACGTTTCCCAATCCATCATGGCCAACTCGCGCCTCATACCTTCGTAGTTTCCTTTACTAAGATTCAGGACCCTTGTCTCAGAATCAACTATGTCACTCTCCATCTTGATGAAGAATTCTATCATATTATCTAGGATGGCCTGCTATCTAGTTGGTTCCTCAACGTATTGGTCCAGAAAAGCATCCCGTATACACTCCAAGAATTCCTCCTCTTCGGTATTGTGACTAATTTGATTTGCCCAATCTCTATGCAGATTAAAGTCACTCATAATTACAGATGTTCCTTTATCGCATGCATCTCTAATTTCCTGTTTAATGCCATTCCCAACATCATCACTACTGTTTGGGGGTCTATATGCAACCCCCACTAACGTTTTTTTGCCCCTTAGTGTTTCTCAGCTCTACCCATACAGATTCCACATCATCAGAACTAATATCTTTCCTCACTATTGCGTTAATTTCCTCTTTAACCAGCAATGCAACTCCACTGCCTTTTGCTTTTTGTCTGTCCTTCCTAAATACTGAATATCCCTGGATGTTAATTTCCCATCCCTGTCACCTTGCAACCATGTCTCTGTAATTCCGACTATATCATACCCGTTTACATCTATTTGCGTGATTAATTCATCCACTTTATTGCGAATGCTCTGCGCGTTAAGGCACAAAACCTTAAGGCTTGTCTTTTTAACATCACTTGTCCTCTTCCCATTATTTTTCACTGTGGCCCTGTTTGATTCTGGCCGTTGATTTCTCTGCCTATCAGTTTTCTTATTCCCCTTACTGTCTTTTGTTCGTGTCTTTGATCCCCCCCTCCTCTGACTCCTTGCAAATGTTCCCATCCCCCTGCCATTTTAGTTTAAACCCTCCCCAACCACTCTCGCAAATACTGCCCCTAGGACATCAGTCCCGGTCCTGCAAGTGGCACTGATAGTAATCCTGAGATCACTACCTTTGAGGTCCTATGTCGTTTGTACCAATGTGTACCACGACCACTGGCTGTTCACCCTCCCCCTTCAGAATGTCCTGTAACCGCTCTGAGACATCCTTGACCTTAGCACCAGGGAGGCAACATACCATCCTGGAGTCTCTTTTGCGGCCACAGAAACACCTATCTATTCCCCTTACAATTGAATCCCCTATAACTATTGCATTCCCACACTTTTTACTCCTCCCCTGTGCAGCAGAGCCAACCGTGGTGCAACGAGTAGGGCTGTTGCTGCTTTCCCCTGAGAGGCCATTCCCCCCAACAGTATCCAAAGCAGCATATCTGTTTTGCAGGGGAGAGCCACAGGAGATTCCTGAATTGCCTGCCTAGTCCTCTTGCTCTGCTGGTGGTCACCCATTCCCCTCCTGCCTTTGGGGTCTGAGCCTGCAGTGTGACCACCTCTCTATATGTGCTATTCATGATACTCTCCGCCTCGTGGATGCTCCACAGTATCCCCAGCTGCCGCTCCAGCTCTGAAACCCGGGCTTCCAGGAGCTGCAGCTGGATACATTTCCTGCACGCATGTTGGTCCCGGGCACTGGAAATGTTCCTGGCTTCCGACATGGAGCACGAGGAGCATACCACGGCTTTGAGCTCTCCTGCCATGACTTAACCTTTGAATTAAATTAAAGCTTCTGGAAGATCTTAATGTCCAATAATATCCTTTACTCTAGGGCCCTTCTTCCCTGGTCCTCGTTACTACAGAACTCCCTTAAAAAAAAACGGCAACTATATTTGAAATAAACTTTAAACTTTTAAACTTTTCTTACCTGAGATGCTTACCCAACTATTTAGAGCTATTCCCTAACAGCAGTGACTCACCAACCAATCACCTTGAAGTTCTCCTGTGACATCACTGTTGGCTTTTCTTTTGCAAAACTCAGGCGTGCTGCCGCTGCACTTTTAAACTGTTCCGGTCTCACTCAGTCTCGCTCCTTCCCGCTGTCACTGCACTTTTAACTCTGCCGGTCCTCAAAGCCCTATGGGAAAAGGTGATGGTGGATTCTGTCGGATGGTTCCCTGAACTGACTGCCAAAGTCATTTAACATAATGCCTCATCACCAGAACTTTCAAACAAGCACCAAGACGTCGCTTGGCTGGTGGCAAGAAGGGCCCTCCCCGTCAGATCCTTCCTGCACGCCCTGAATCTCATCGCCTCAGCACGCTGCCCTCAAGGTGGCTGTGGTGTGGAAGAGACTGTTGCCCACTTTCTTCTGTAATGTGCCTTTGCAAAGCAGGTGTGGCAAGAGATGCAATGGTTTTTGTCGAGGTTCATCCCAAGCAGCTCTGTAACACAGGAGTCTGTGCTCTACAGTTTGTTCCCTGGGACACTCACCGAGATAAACATCAATTACTGCTGGAGAACCATCAATTTGGTGAAAGACGTTCTTTGGTCTGCCCGAAGCTTGCTGGTCTTCCAGGCTTGTCCACGGCCAAGTGTTGCAGACTGGCACATTCCAAAGTCCAGGACTATGTGCTGAGGAACGCACTAAAGCATGGGGCAGCCGCCGCAAAGGCTCAATGGAGAAAGACCAATGTGTAAGGTTCTCCCGCCATAGTGAACCGATGGGCTGGACCCATGGAACACCCCTTGGGCTGTACACACCAAATATGGGTTTGCTGTAAAATGTATATTGCATGTAAAATGGAGTGGGAGGGTTGTGAGGCAACTCACACCTGTATTGAAGAAAACTGATTTCCTTTGCACTTTCTGGAATGTCAACTTGATGCTGTTTTGAACTGTGTTGTAATGTATTTTTTTTACAGAATTTTATGAATAAAGTATATTTTTGAGAGAAAAAAATGCCCCAGCTCATCTGCTGCTGAAACTCTCATCCATGATTTTGTTACCTCTAAACTTGACTATTCCAACGCTCTCCTGTCCAGTGTTCCATCTTCAATGCTCCATGAACTTCAGCTTCATCCAAAACTCTTCTGTCCATGTCCTAACTTGCATCAAATTCCCATCAACCCAGTGCTCGCTGACCTACATTGGCTCCCAGTCTGTCAATGCCTCAATCTTAAAATTCTTATCCTTGTTTTCAAATCCCCCACGGTCCTGCCCTCCCTACCTTCCTCCAGTCCTACAACCTTCCAAGATCTCTACATCACCCCCATTCTGGCCTGTTGCATTTAATTTCTCACCATTGGCAGCTGTCCCTTCAATTGCTTGGGCCCTAAACTTTGGGATTCCCTTCTTTAAATCTTTCTTCTCTCTACCTCTTTTTCTTCCTTCAAGCCACTTCTTAAAGTCTATCTCTTTGGTCAAGCTTTTGGTCATCCATCCTAATATCTTCTTATATGGCTTAGTGTCAAATTTTGTTTGATTAACATCCAATGAAGCACCTTGTGATGTTTTGCTATCTTAAATCAAGAAAGACTTGCATTTATATAGCACCTTTTGTGACCACCGGTCATACCAAAGTGCTTTACAGCCAATTAAGTACTTCTGAAGTGTAGTCGGTGTTGTAATGTAGGAAATGTGGCAGCCAATCTGCGCACAGCAAGGTCCCACATACAGCAATAAAATAATGACAGATGATCTGTTTTGTGATGTTGATTGAGGGATAAATATTGTGCAGGACACTGGGGATAACTTTTCTGCTCTACAGAATAGTGCCACGGGATCTTCTATGTCCACCTGAGAGAGCATATGGGGCCTCGATTTAACATCTCATTCAGAAGAGGGCACCTTCAACAGCTCGCACTTTCTCAGTACTGAAGTGAAGTGTTTGCCTTGATTGTTGTGCTGAAGTCCTGGAGTGCTACCTTCTGAGCCACGGCTGTCACTGGTAGTAAAAGGTGATATATGAATGCAATCGGTTATTGTTGTTTTAAAAGGGGTAATTATAGTGAGGCAAGGAAGACTGCTGGGTGTAAAGGACACTCTAACTTCCACTTGATGGTAATTAAATAACTCACTTTAACGATGAGTGAGGGAAAGCAACAGTAAGTGTCTGACGAGCGTTGTATAGTGCAACCTTGTAAGCTGCTGCTGACTCCTCTTTCCTTTTCTGCCCTGGTAAGATCATTAAACATGTTGTGCCACTGAGCTATTTTGTGTGGTATAGTAGTGCTGCTGTTGCTACCCACTGTTGTGACCATCTTCAGTCATTGTTGCTGTGCTGCTCTTTTTTTGGGCATTGCATCTCTGACCACAAAGTGAGGCTGTCATCTACCTCACATTCAAAATCCCCTTTTTGCATTTGTTTCAGCTGATCTGCCCACATTTTTTTAAACTGGCTCACTTTATTCAATGACAAGCTCTTTATTTTGTAGACATATATTACATTTTAGTATCTTTCATTTTTCTATTAAATTCCAACTGTCTAGTATTATGGTTCTGAATGTGATTTTTTTTTAAGTGCTGGTTATTTTACAACCCACTTATTGCCCAATGGAAAATAACACATTGGTAATGATACATTTAGGCAATAACGATTTAATGCAAGGGTAAAGGATTACTGCTTTAGTACTAAAAGCTTCATATAGTCAATTATTTGGGGCCCATTGCATTAACATTAGTTAGTTTACCATTTTAGGACATTTGAAATGCTTTACATTTGAAGTTTTAAAAGATTGCAGCAAACATTTAGTATAAAATGGGTCCATGTTCTTGCATTACAATTAATCTTGCAGCTATAAAATAACCAATCCTGGCTTTGCTGTAATATCCAACAAATCTATTAGTAATACATTATATTGTTCCAGATCAACAATCACTGAAACATTCTTGTAGAGCAAATAGATTTCAGATGGCACAATCCAAGGCATCTAACATATTAAAAATTTGATAAAAGCAGCATACAGAGGAAGGCACAGACACTGAGAATGATACACAAGAGAGTGAACTGCCATTGTTTTCTTTGATGTACGGAATGGAACGGGCATCCAGCGTGCAGCAGAAATCACATCTTTCAACACAGAAGTAATAGAAAAAAACCCACTGAGTCAATTGGTAATATAGAAATTCACAGGTAAGTAAGTCCAGGGATGTTTCCAGGATCTGTGTCAAGGCACATCGATTATCTGTGTACAGTGAATAACAGAAAATTGGGCAGTTTGGAGTATGCCTATAAAGGAATTTGGCCAATTTTCTTTTCAATATTTGCTGCATTCAAGTGATTCACAGCCCAGTCCCAGGAATATATGTATGCCCTTTCACGTTTGTATTATAAATGGTTTACTAGTCAAACCTAGTTCATTTTGTTATGACCAAGGGAGAGGAGTGCACTGTCTTTCTTTAGTTCCACTTCTCCACAGGTCACAACATATATTTAAATGAGTACCCAGTTACTGATGTGGCCAATTATATACTCTATTTTAGTCTCAGAATAAAATCCACCAACCAGGTTTCTTTAATTAAACAGCAACAGTATTAATTTATTATAAAACAAGACTTGGTCAATAAAGATGCAAAGCTGTAACACACAGTTTGAAATATGACAGTAAATATATACATTCCCTTCTAAATATCCAGCACATACACACACACATACCAGTTAACGGAAAAATAAAGATGCTTTGGCCAAAGTACTTGTTTATTCTTGAAGGAAAAGCATGAGATATGTCATGTTCCAGATGGCATACAGTCTGTTGTCCGAGTGCATGTAGATGGGTCACTGGGATCTTTTCAGAAGCAGTTCGTTCAGGAGGTGTCGAGAGGAAGTCTTCCAAAAGCTTCTCAGGATAAATGTGGCATCAGGTGTTATAGCTATCACACGCTGGTTTTTTGTTGTTGCAGGGTTTCTCAGAGAGGTGGAGAAAAGACAAGCTGAGTTTTTCTTTCAGCAGGCTACAAACCCAACTGCCTCAAAACAGCATTCAAAAATAAACCCACTGTTGAGCACCATAAATCTTGACATGTCACTTCCCTTATAAACAACCTATTGTTTACTTAGCTGAAGACATGTGACATCCAGTAAATGTTTTTAAACACAGTCCTTCCAGTACCCCTTTAAAAAGAACAAAGTCCAGAATCTATGGAATCACTTCAGTCCTCCAATAAATTCATCTCCACAATTTTAAAACACGAGTCTTCAAAAAATATTAAAAATAGAAGCACTTTCATAACAATCTCACTATATTAGTTTTTAGATGAAAATAAATACATTTATTTTTCTTTCTCTCCTTCCCACTGCTAGAGAATTCCCTATCAGGATTCTGTTCCGAATGCTCCCTGTCAATCTCTGACACTTCACCCAGGTGACCATTATTCATGCATGAACCTTGGCCAGTGTCAGCAGACTAATTGATCGCAGGGCACATTGTAACCAGGTTGGATCCTATTCTTTAAGTGATGTTCACACATGCATACTTCCACCAGGTGACCCTGGGTAGGGGTAGGGAACATTGGTTGATTCCCCCCCCCCCCCCCTTTCACCTCCCTAATCCAGGGATCCTGCAATCAATTTTAACAGCTCCTATTGCCATCCCAACACAGACTGAGGATTGAGACCTTCTGCTTTGTATGGTTCCGCCATTCACCAGATAATCTTTCAGAGTCATTGAATTGTAAAATATTCAAAACACTGTAAATTCCAGGAAGTCAGAAAATGGAAAATTAAATGATACGAAGAAAAGGAATGATTTTTAGGAATTGATTAAATTTAACATTAATATTTTGCCCAAAGCTGAACACATATTGAATATTTACTAAATTCCCAAAAAAGTTACTGCTAAACTTTTGAGAGGATCAATCACTTGAATGATTTTCCACAGGCTCACACTCAGAGCACAAAGTTCCACTTTGTTATTAATCAGCCATTGCTTCAAAGAACTTAATAGAGTTATAAATGGCTGTGCTCTGAAGTGAAGACAGGACTTGCTGCTTTCTGATGCATTTGCAGAGCAGATTAAGTAGACAGTCAACCTGCTCTGCGGACTGCCTGCTGATTTCCATTATGTGATGCAATATTGTCCTGTCATCATGCAGCTGGGTTAAATCAGACTGCATGCTTTCAGAGACCGTCTGAATGTCCTTTCCTGGGCCCGCCTTTTTCTTCCACATACACTGGTTATGTGGTGAACTGGTTGATGAAGGACCACCAGAGAAGGTTGCTGGGCGGTCATAGCAGTGTTCCCCATGTTTATACAACTAGAAGTTTATTAATTGAGTTAATTTTGATATCTTAACTAGCAACAATTGCTACAGGCTTTTAACATAGTCCAAGCCACCCATTATGTTTTACATTATAGCTTGAAGTCACTTTGCCCTGTTGTTGCCAAGCATTTTTATACAGATTAACAATCTTTAGAAAATATACATACATTATAAATATGCCATTTTTACTGCAATTATGTGTTTAAAATACTCAAATGTTACAGCGATATAATTTAGGATTTCCCGAGACATTATGAAAAATATAACATCTGTTATCTCTGCCCTTGCTATGAAATACAGCAGATTTGATGCAAATGATTTTATTACCGTATAAAATATTAGAAGTTACTTCCACTTACAGTCATTGTAATTGATTATCTTAAGGTGTGTTATGACTGACCGCTCCAGTCAAAGCCCCCAATCAAAATAAATGATTCTGATTGTGTTGGGAGAAACGCACTGATAATTCAATCCCGTCCCTCCACAGATCACCGAACATATCATTTTAAACTTTCCAAATTAAAGAAAGACCCAGCCAAATCGTACCATCTATTAACCCCTGAATGAGACTAATCATACCAGGTGTCTTTAGATCAACAAATTAACCGTTTAATTAAAAAAAAAACTAAATTCTTAAACACTATGAAGATATAAACAACATATAAAATAGAAAATAAATTAGTATCCTTGCAAATTTACAGTCCAATGTTGCTTGAAGTCTTCACAGCCGTCCAATGGGGAAAAAAGGTTCTTCAAGAGTAGAACAGTCCGTAGTCTAATTTCAGCAGTAAGTGATGCTTTACTTCTCCAGCGATGAATTTCAACAATTAACGACTTGCTAACATTTTTTAAATTAATCAATTTGGCTTTAGAATTTTTGAGGGATAAAAGATTGTCACAATCTAACTTCCCTTCCTTTAGTTTAAATTATCAGAGATCTCTGTTTTGGCTTGACTTTTTTTAGAATTTTGAGAACTAATAATAAATAAGCAGACTAAATTCTCTTCCTTCAGTTTAAATGGTCTGAGTCTCCTTTCAGGTGCTAACACATAGCTGTCTGTCTGTCTTCTGTTAGAATAGACTGCAATATTAGTCAGTTCAAAATTAAATTGTAACAAATGTATCTCTCAATGCTCAGTCCAAGTGGCTGTATCCAAGGCAACAAGAATGCACCTTCTCGCTAACTCCTGAAGCCTTCTTATTCTTAAAGCAGTACTGATCCTTTGCTGTCTTAAAGACACACCACATAGTTCCCGGAGAGAAAAAAAAGACGGGATCATGACAGGCGTTGCTTAAATGGTTTCAAAATATAACTGAACAATGGTGTGCAAAAAGTCCCTGCTAAACAGTGTTTCTTAGAATTGACTTGTTTTTAGGTAGTGGATTGAAAACTATCTTTCAATGGGACTCTCATAGCTACAATGTTAGAACATAGTTTCTAGATTGAGACCTAATTGGATTTTAAGGGGGGATTTTAACTCCAGGATTTAGAACTGAGTGCTTTTTCCTCTGTGTCACCTCCATATTCAAGAGCGAAATGGGATGGGCAATAAATGCGGGTGCTGCCAGCATCACCCAGATCCCATGAATGAATTAAAAAAAAACATTATTTTGCCCCTATCATTTAAAGCAGGTTCCAGCCCAGAGGTGCACAGACTCAAGGATACCAGTGAGTTTGAGAATTTGCAGGGTCAGATACTTATGTGTGAAGTTGCTGGTTAGAGGTGCAGTGCAGCAAAGTTCTGCTAAGTAGTTTTATGAAGTGCCTTGGGAGGATTTTCTATCTTAAAGGAGCTAGGAAATACACATTCTAGCTCTATGTTTGAAGTGAAGATAGTTTGATTCCTACAAATGTATTAAAAAGAAGAAATGAATTACTTCATATAACCAGCAGATAGTGTAATGAAACAAATGGAATAGCTGGGAGTCATTTTTGAGGACATGAAATGTACCCCACTTTTTTTTTGAATTTTGTTACACACTTCCTATGACCATAATGATTTTCCAGGAACCTGCTGCAAAGTGTATACCTATGTCACCTTTCAGACCCTACAAGATCATTTTGTCCAAGATATCCTTCTCCTGCTCCCTCGATCGTATTCCCACGAAACTGCTGACCACGCAACTTCACTTGCTGGACCGCATGTTTGCTGATATCGTTAGCAGTTCCCTCTTCTTAGATACTGTCCCTCTCCTGTTCAAATCTGCTGTCATCACACCCCTTTTCAAAAAAACGCTCCCTTGACCCCTCCATCCTTGCAAACCGCTGCTCCATCTCTAACCTCCATTTCTTCCCCAAATTCCTTGAATGTGTTGTCTCCCAAATCTATGCCTATCTCTCCAGCAGCTTCATGTTTGAACCCCTCCAATCAGGTTTCCACCCTTGCCACAGTATCGAAATAGCTCTTATCAGAGAACAACAACAATTTATATAGCGCCATCAATGTAATAAAATGTCCCAAGGCGCTTCACAGAAGCATTATAAAACAAAATATCGAGCCACATAAAGAGATATTACATCAGATGACCAAAAGCTTGGTCAAAGAGTTAGGTTTTCAGGGGTGCATTCAAGGAGGAAAGCTATTTGGAGATACAGAGAGGTGTAGGGAGGGTATTCCAGCGCTTGGAGCCAAGGCAACTGAAGGCACGGCCACCAATACTGGAGCGATTGAAATCAGGGATGCACAGAAGGCCAGAATAAGCGGAGCGCTGATATCTTGGATGATATTGCAGAGATTGGGAGGAGCGAGGCAATGGAGGGAATTGAAAAGAAGGATGAGAATTTTAAAATCAAGACGTTGCTTGACTGGGAGTAAATGTAGGTTAACGAGCACAGTGGTGATGGGGTATGGGACTTGATGTGAGTTAAGACACAGGCAGCAGAGCTTTGAATGACCTCATGTTTACAGAGCGTAGAATGTATGAGACCAGCCAGGAGTGTGTTGGAATAGTCAAGTCTAGAGATAATGAAAACATAAATGAGGATTTCAGCAGCAGATGAGCTGAGACAGGGGCAAAGTCGGAGAACACAAATTACATCCTATGTGATTGTAACTGTGGTAAACCACCCCTCCTCATCCTTCTCAACTGGCCTGCAGCCTTCGACATGGTTGACCACGCCATCCTCCTCCAATGCTTTTCCTCTGTCATCCAGCTGGGTGGATCTTCCCTTGCCTGGTTCCATTCTTATACCTCTAATTGTATTCAGATTATCGCCTGCAATGGCTTCTTTTCCTGCTCCTGCACCTCTGGAGTTCTCCCAAGGATCTATCCTTGGGTCTCCTCTATTTCTCATTTACATGCAGACACTTGGTGACATCTTCCAAAAACACAATGTCAGATGGTATCAAGCATTTGTTGTTGACACCCAGCTCTACCTCCTGACCACCTCTCTCAACCCCTCCACTGTCACAGATTTGTCACACTGCCTGTCCAACATCCAGTTGTTGAGAAGAACAATCATTGCCTGGCACTTGTGTGGTACAAATGTTACTTGCCACTTATCAGCCCAAGTCTGAATGTTGTCCCGATGTTCCATGATTCATTATCTGAAGAGTTGTGATGGAACTGAATATTGTGCAATCGTCAACGAGCATCCCACCCTCTGATCTTATGGTGGAAGGAAGGTCTTTGATGAAGTAACTGAAAACATTTAGGCTGAGCACACTGCCCAGAGAAATGTTCTGGGGCTAAGATGATTTGCCTTCAAAAGCCACAATCATCTTCCTTACGACTTCAGACAGTCAGAGATCCCCCCCACCCCCGACCCAATTTGCATCGACATCAATTTTACTAGGGTTCCTTGATACCACACTTGGTAAGATGCTGCCTTGATGTACAGGGCACTGACTGTCACCTCACCTCTGGAATTCAGCTCTTATGTCCATGTTTGAACTAAGATTGTGATGAGGTCTGGAGCTGAGTGGTCCTGGCAGAATCCAAACAAATAATTGGTGAGCAATTTATTGGTGAGTAAATGCCGCTTACCAGCATTGTTAACACCTTCCATCACTAGGCTGATGGGGCAGTACTTGACCCGATTGGAGTTCTCCTGCGTTTTGTGGACAGAATGCTCCTGGATAATTTTCCGCTTTGTTGTGTTGTAGTTGTACTGCATGGCTAGCAGCATAGTTAGTTCTGGAGCACAAGTCTTCAGTCCTACAGCTTGATATTGTCACGACCAATAGCCTTTGCTGTGTCCAGTACACAGCTGTTTCTTTATATCATGTAGATTGAATTGAATTAGTTGAATACTGGCTTCTGTGATGGTGGGGACGTCGGGAGAGGCTGAGATGGATCATCACTTGGCACTTCTGGCTGAAGATGGTTGCAAATGCTTAGCCTTTTCTTTTGTACTTGAGTGCTGGTCTCCACCATAATTGAGAAGGGCAATGTTCATGGAACCTCCTCCTCCCATTAGTTGTTTAAACATCCACCACCATTCATGACTGATTGTGAAGGATTGTAGAGCTTTGATCTGGTATTTTGGTTGTAGGATTGCTTAGCTCTGTTTAGCATGCATATAGTCCTGTGCAGTAGCTTCACCAGGTTGGCACCTCATTCTCAGGTACTGCTCTAGGCAATGCTTTCCTGGCTGCCCTCTCACCTTGGCCTCTCTGTAAACTTGTGCTCAGCTAATACACTGCTGCCCATGCCCTAACTAGCACCAAATCCTTTTCACTCATCACCTCTGCGCTTCCTGACCAACATTGCCTCCCGGTCCGGTAATGCCTTGATTTAAAAATTCTCATCCTTGTTTTAAAATCCCTGCATGACCTCATCCCTCCCTAAATCTGTAATCTCCACTAGCCCTACAAGCCTTGGAGATCTGCACGTCCTCAAATCTGGTCTCTTGTCCACCATTGGCAACCGTGCTTTCAGTGGCTAAGGCCCTACAGCCTGGAAATCTCTCCCACAACCTAAATTATCTAGCTCTCTCTCCTCCTTTAAGATACTCCATATAACCTACTTCTTTGACCAAGCTTTTGGTCACCTGCCATAATATCTCCCTTTGAGGCCCAGTTTCAAATTTTGTCTGACAGCAACAATTTGTATTCATATTGTACCTTTAAGTAATGAAACATCCCAAAACACTTCATAGGAGTGTTATAAAGCAAAATTTGACATCAAGCCACATAAGGAGATATCAGGGCTAAGAGGTAGGTTTACAGGAGCATCTTAAGTGTGGAAAGAAAGGCAGAGAGGTTTCGGGCTGTCCGCATAAAACCATCTGATCAACTATTACACTGGTGGCTTACATGCTGGCTTGTAACTCAATGTTTTACTGTGTGGTGAATTTTGCAACATTAGGGAGTGAATCCTCCTTATCAGAAGCTGCCTCTATGTTCTAAGATAAGGCAAGCCAGAGGAATGCCTATGAATGTTTTAACCTTTTAGGAACATGAACCTGCTTTTAATTTTTTAATCCATAATTCATAGGAAAATAATTCTTTTTACCATATAACCCCTCATTATGACCGGATTCCTTCACAGCTCAAGAGGCCACAGTTAGATGAGTGCAGATATCTTGGAGGATTGTGGGGGCTGGAGGAGATTACAGAGATCAGGAGGGGTGAGACCATGGAAGGATTGGAAAGCAAAGGCAATAATTTTAAAATCAAGTTGCTTAATGTAGAAATATCATGACAGGGATGGTTGAACAGAACTTGGTGCGAGTAAGGACATGTCCAGCAGAGTATTGGATGACTTCAAGTTTATGGAGGGTAGAATGTGGGAGGCTAGCCTGGAGTGCATTGGAATAGTCAAGTCTAGAGGTAACGAATGTCTGGATGAGGGTTTCAGCAGCAGAAGAGCTGAAGCAGGGGCAGAGTCAGGTGATGTTACACAGGTGGAAATAGCAGTCTTAGTCATGATGTGGATATATGGTCAGAAGCTCATCTCAAGGTCAGATATGACACCAAGGTTGCCAACAGTCTGGCTCAACCTCAGATAGTTTTCAATGAGTCGGATGCAGTCAGTGGTTCAGGAACAGTGTTTGTGGTGGTGATTGAATACTATGGCCTTGGTCTTCCCAGTATTTCATTGGAGGAAATTTCTGCTCATCCAGCACCGGATGTCAAATAGTCTGACAATTTAGAGACAGTGGAGAGGTCGAGAGAGGAGGTGGTAAGATAGAGCTGGTTGTCATCAACTTATATGTAAAAACAGTCACTGTGTTTTCGGATGATGTCGATGAGGGGCCGAATGTAAATGAGAAATAGAAGGGGGCCAAGGATAGATCCTTTGGGGACACCAGAGGTATTGGTGCAGGGGTGGGAAGAGAAGCTATTTTTGGCAATTCTTTGGCTACGTATAGGTATATAAGAATGGAGAGGAGCGAGTGCAGTCCCACCCAGCATGATGTTACAACCAGGTGAGAAAGTTGTTTCAGGGTTCCTCTCAGCCTTCACCTGGCCTTACCGTAACAGGGTTTAATTTTAAACACACTATGTTTTTAGCGCCCCCTTGGTGAATCCTTGTTCACCACTTTCCAATTATAAGGCAAAGAAACCAGCACAAACAGGTTTTCTTAGGTTTAAAGAAGATTGAAATTTATTAAATTTAAACTCTAATTCCGTTGATGCCTACAGATACACGGCATGCCCACACTAGCTTGCATATGCAATACACACATGCAAATAGAGACAGAAAAGAGCAGACGAAAAATAAAGTGGAAAAGTTTGAGGCAATATCTGAAGAGTTTTTGTTACAGGTCTTTGAGCTCACTGTAGAGTCCTTGATTGTAGGTAAATTTTGCTTTTCATTGGGGCCCAGTATTCTTCTTAAACCTTGTTCGCTGTAGGAGACTTTTCTCTCTTGGGGTTCATGTGTCTTCAGTGGATTCAGAGCTTGTGAGAAAGAGATGGGAGCAGACAGGAGAGATCTTCTCAGGCCAGGAGCAAACAGACACTCTGAGTTCAAACTCTCTGTGGCTAGTTCAAAAGAAAGCCCGAGAATAGCCAGATAGTCATGTGACTAGCTGGTCTAACCTGTCCTGGCCCCTGTGGATTGCATCACCCCAGTAGGCCCTGGAATGCACTTCCCCTCTCCCTCACTGTCTGGTGATCAACATCCATTGTGGGTTGAATGTGTCAGGGAATGGTCCTTTGTCCTTCCAAATACTGTCTGTTAATATGCAAATGGATTTTCCAGCCACGGCTGGTCTGTTTAACAAGTCATTTCCTCGCTCAAGCAACAGTTAAAAATCAATGTTCATGACAAAATTAATGTGCCTCATTCTTGGCAGGTGGGGGCCTAGCATGACAATGATGACTTGGAGAAGTGTTGGAGGAGGAGGGGGTGATCAATCTATTCAAAGGCTGCAGACAGGTCGAGAAAGATGAGGAGAGCTTGTTAGCCTTTGTCACAGTCACATAGAATGTCATTTGTGAATTCGACAAGAGCTGTTTCGGCATTGTGACAGGTGTGACAACCTGATTGGAGGGATTCAAATATGGAGTTGCAGGAAAGATGGGCATGGATTTGGGAGTCAACAACATCTTTAAGGACTTTGGCGAGGAAATGGAGGTTGGAGATGGGGCGGTAGTTTGCAAGGATGGAGGGTTCAAGGGCTTTTTTTGAGGAGAGGGTGATGATGGCAGATTTGAAGGGGATAACTATTAACAATATCATATAACATAAGGCTTCTGTGAAGCACCTTGGGGCGTTTTGCAACATAAATGGTGCTTTATAAATGCATGTTGTTGTTCTTGCTACTAGGAAGAAAATGGCAGTGACTTTAGTGAACCCCTTTCCTCCAATTTTGCATCCCATCTGAGAACAAGACCATGACTGGGCTGAAATCAGATCTGTGTTCTTCCACGACATGGAGGTGTGCTTGTCCTCCAGCGCTGGTACACGGTCCATTTCATTTTCAATTGGCAGTCAGCATAACAAAATCAATGTGAAATAAATGTGTTATTGGCGTCAACTCTGGGCAGTTAGAAACAGCTGAAAGAATGGATTAGAGCTTTAGAGGATGGGGTGTCAGAATCACCCATCTGTCTCTGGTTTATCTAAGTCATTGTGACTGAAAATAAAACTAATCAGTGGTTTACCATATTGCACTGTTAAATTTGGGAAATGCAAGTGGTCTACTGTGTCTCTGATGTGCCTGGAATCTGATATGTGGTGAAAGGGAGAGGGAGAGATTGCAAAACTTTCCTTACTTCCAGTTGTCTGATACATAGCTCAATTGGGCTTTCTGCCTTCTGCTTTACCACTAAAGTCAACTGAGTTTCTGGCATAAATATTGCAGAACTCAAACCAGTGATCACTTAATCTACCAGTTACCAGTCTACAAGGAAGAAGTTTGGAGTCTGGCAATGGTGCAAGATGTGCAGTTGTACAGAGTACTACCAACAGGAACTTACAATAACGTACTGCAACTTAGAGAAATCTACGGCTCCAAGAAGCGGTAGCCTGAAGCTCACAGTTGTAACAGCATATTGAATTGCTTTCTGACCGTACATTGATATTGAGAATAACCTCTGGTGTTTATTTGGTATGGCCTACAATGGATAAAGGATAAAGAACATGTTTGTGTTTTTAAACATTTCCGATATATTGAATGGTGTTCAATGCACCATCTCCCTTAGGCAAGTGCTCCAAGCTCACAATGACCTCTTCCAGTCTCATTCACTTAGCTGTCACAAAACACAGACCAAATCAATTGCTAAATATGTAATGGAAATCTTTAGTACATATTGGATTTAAAAAATTGTATTTTTTCACAGGATGTTGGCATTGCTGGCAAGGCCAGCATTTATTACCCATCCCTAACTGCCCTTGAGAAGGTGGTGGAGAGCTGCCTTCTTGAAACACTGCAGGCTGTGTGGTGTAGGTATACTCACAATGCTATTAGGTGGGGAGTTCCAGGATTTTGACCCAGCAACAATGAAGGAGTTGTTTGGATCAGGTGAGGAGGGAGTCGAAGGGCTCCCCTCCTTTCCCTCTCCTTGTTTGCACATAACAGGTTTATTTCTTTTTTAAAGTGGATATACTTAACAATTCAGTGAGTATTTAACTATTTACATGCTATGATCATAAAAAGAACCAATCGGACAGGCTTTCTTGAGTTTAACAAAGAAAGAGGTTAGCTTTATTATACTTAACCCGATTAACTAAAATAATAAACTACACTCCAACTTTCATACACACACGCACTCGAGGTTCACACACACACAAAAATGGATTAAAGAGTGGGGAAGGATAGATTGGTCAGATTAGAGTCCGGAGCAAGAAAAAGGGGTGTACAGTTTGATGATTTGGCTGGATTCAGTGATCCTAAGGCTTCCAGTTTGCAGATGTGGACGGTCAGTTCAGTGGTTCTCCTAGAAACAGCGATGCAGATGATTTCCTTCACGGCTTCTCTGTCTGCAGCAGTGATAGGCTAGGTGGTTACGGCAGCAGACAGGGTTTGAAACTTGCGAGGTGGATGAGAGAGAGAGAGGAGGAGGGACCCCACTTCGTTTCCTCTTGTTAGTCTCCAGCTGCTTGTCTGGCTGCTGCAGAAAAAACACTAACTTAAGCACACAGATGGTGGACCTGTTGCATGACCGTCACCCAGTGATTCAACATGATGGCTATCCGTGTGTATTCCCTCTTGCAACTTAATCAATTCATGTCTAGGAATTCCCTTCTCTCAACCAGGGTCCCATTGTACAAGTGATTAGGTTTGAGCAGTTTGTCTCCACCAGTTTAATGTCCAAGTGATGGCCTTAATGTCCTGCTAATGGGAGCAGGACAGGTACTTCACTCAGATTCCCCAGGTCATGGTTCTTGCTGGGACTGTGCAGACAACTCATCTCCACCTCGTGCATTGGAATGTGGAGTATAGTGATGCAAACTGGGGTGGCTCTAGTTCTGTCTTCACCACCTGGCTTTCTGGAATATAACAACCCATGCCCTTTCATTGTGGGAGATTGTGGTGTAGTGGTAATGTCACTGAACTAGCAATCCAGAGGCCCAGGCTAAGGCCCTGGAGACATGGGTTCAAATCCCACCACAGCAACTGGTGGAACTTAAATCCAATTAATTAATAAATTTAATTAATAAAATCTGGAATTGAAAGCTAGTCTCAGTAATGGTGCCATGAAACTATCATCGGTTGCAGTAAAAACCCATCTGGTTCACGAATGTCCTTTTTGGCATACATGTGACTCCAGACTCTCAGCAATGTGGTTGACTCTTAACTGCCCTCTGCAGGACACTCGGTTGTCAAGGGTAATTAGGGATGGGCAACAAATGCAGTCCTTGCCAGCGACACCCACATCCTATGAAAGAATAATTTTTACAAATTGTGTTGCAGGAGACATCATAAATTAGCATTGCCTGCAGGTTTAATTGATTTCTGCATGCAGTCAGTGCCTACCTGTGGTGTTCAAAACTGCAAGTTTCAGCAGGAGTCCTGAAATCGCAGGTGACTAGAGGTACTGAAGGCAGCTTGCACCTCTTTGAGGGAGGTGCATTTTGGCTAGAAGATCTGGTGCGAGTCTCCTTGTGAACTGAATCTGTACTGTAAAGTATTGAAGAATAGCTGAACATGTGAGGAAGCATGCACCAAAGGTTTTCTGACAATGCACTGGAGGCCTTGGTCAAGATGTGGAGGGAAGAAGAGACATCTGCTATCCACAGGGGGACAGGTGGCTCTCAAGACCTATGCTCAGGTGGCAGTGGGAAGAAGTAGCAGCAGTGATCAATGCCAGGAGTACGGCTCCAAGAACATGGATGCAGTGCAGGAAGAAGTTCGATGATCTGACACAAAGGGTGGAATTTTATGGGCTATGCAAGAACGGATTTGATGGCGTGTGGGATGATTTAATTAGATGGGAGGTGTTTTTTCAGATTCCTGACGGTGGGATATTTTATAGAAATTAAGTTGGCGGCTTGTTTGCGGCATTCTGGGGCTCCCCCAGCACAGTGGTGGATTGCAGCTTTGCATTCGTTTAAATGACATGAATGCTCATTATCTATGTGTAGCTACAATTTAGTCCTACCTTCCAGATTAAGTGAACGGTGAGCGATATTTCCCATGCCACCCAGTTCGCAATTGTTTCACCGTGACATGCAACGGTTGGATTTGCGCAGTTAAGTCTCAGTTCTGTGCTATTCTGTCTTTACAACTCATCCACAAAACTAACACCAGCGATGGAATGGATGTTTGCCTTCAGGCTCGGCACCAACAAGGGTGAATCTTCTCAGAGAAAGCAGCAAAGGCATGGGGGGGCGTGGTGGTGCTTTACTTGGAGGAGCAGGGCAGGGCACTCAGGAATTGAAGGGTGGGGTTGATTGGGTGCATGGAGAAATAGGAGAAGCTACTCGGGGAGGAAAATGTTGAGTGATTGGGTGCATGGCTGAGCAGGGGAGGGTGGAGTGGAGCATGCAAGTTGTTGAATGCTTGCTGTTGATGCTGAAGATGCATGTTGTTGGCTGAGTGGGTGGCGGGTGGATTATAGCATTACAGTGTGAAGATATTTGGCAAGAGCTGAAAGGGAGGAGTGATGCATTCAACATCGGGGAGTTGTGGGGCAAATTGAGGGTACTGGCTAGCAGAGGGAATGGTCACAGTCAATGAGGGCAAATTAATTCTAAGGGGGGGAAGGTCAAGCCTAATGGGTGGGCATTCAACAACTTCACATGGAGGGGAACAGGACTTAGCAACAATGGTCAGGTTGATGTGAGGAGGATCAAGAGTATGAGTCAGCATGTCGATAGGAACAGTGGGGAGGGTTGGCATGAATAAATTGATGATTACACCATGCACGGTAATGGGGGGCGGCTCAATGGTTACAGAGGGAAGGATAACGATAACATTGGGTGGGTCAAGGGTGATGGGTTCAAGCTGGAAGGTTGCAGGAGGAGGTTGGAAGGTGGGGAGACTTGCCCTGAATTCCATGTGCAACAATTTTGCCAACGATAATGCAAACCACATGGCCACTCAACGATTGCAAGGAGAGTAGGTGGAGACAAATGACAGTGGGTGTGTCTTCTACCTGGCTGCAATTTGAAGGCAGATATAAGGGAGTTGTTCATTGCCTCAATGTTTCAGCTCACTGGCAACAGAAGGCTGAATTTCCAAGCTCTGCTTATTTATTGTTCTGAAAAGCAGCAGCGACATGGACCTCATACATCCAATTTGTTTAGTACCGTGGGAAGAACAGCAAAGGGATGACTAAGGAGGGCTCTTTTCCCTCAACTCATGATGCCAGAACGCCAGCAACAGACAGGACAGGAAGATGAGGATGCTCTGAATGATACATCCAGGAACATCTTTATTGAAGACAGGCACTGGCACGTCATCGCATTCTCAGGACAAGGACAGATTACCTACTAATGTCTGAAAGGCAATGACAGAGGTACCTAAAGATGACACGAGAAATGGTCACAGAAATTTATAGGATCCTACGGTATGACCTGCAGCCACTTAGCTTCGGTGGGAATCCCATGCCAGTTGCTCTCAAGGTGTCTGTTGCACTCAATTTTTTGCTAGCAGGTCCTTCCAGGGATCCACAGGTAACACATGTGGCATCACACAGTCTGCAACCCACAGGTGCATCAAAGAGGTGACCAATGCCCTTTGTCGACGTGCCAATGATTTCATCGACTTACCTATAGACGAGGACAACCAGGCAGCAAGGTCTGTGGCCTTCGCCATCGCTGGGTTCCCTATTGTGCAAGGGGTGATTGACTGTACTCATGTGGCTATTAGAGCTCCCTGGGACTAGCCTGCTGTATTTGTGAATCGCAAAGGCTTTCACTCTTTAACTAGTTTGCGACCACAGGAGAAGAATCATGCATGTTGGCGCACGTTTCCCAGGGAGCTGCCATGATTCATACATTTTGAGGAACTTCCTGCTGCCAGCAGCTTTTGAGGAACCAGCCAAAGTAGACGGATGGATCCTGGGTGACAAGAATTATCCCCTTTGTACATGGTTGATAACACCAGTGGGACATCCCCAAAGTGCTGCTGAAGAGAGGTACAATACAGCTCATGAACACATCATTGACATGCTGAAAATGCGATTTCGCTGTCTTGACCGGTCTGGAGGGGCTCTTCAGTACGTGCCACAGAGGATGTCATGAATAGGATCACAGGATCATAGGAAATTGCAGCAGGAGGAGGCCAATCAGCCATGTCAAGCCTGCTCCTCCTTTCAAACAGATCATGGCTGATCATCTACCTCTATGCCATTTTTTCCCACTATTCCCATAACCCTTTGATGGCATTAGTATTCAGAAATCTATCGATTTCTGTCTTGAACATGCTCAATGATTGAACTTCCACAACCCTCTGGGGTAGAGAATTCCACAGTTTCACCAACCTCTGAGTAAAGAAATTCCTCCTCATCTCGGTCTTAAAGGCCTACCCCTTATTCTGAGACTGCGTCCCCTGGTTCTAGGCTCACCAGCCAGTGGAAACATTCTATCTACATCCACCCTGTCACGCCCTGTAAGAATTTTGTAAGTTTCAGAGATCACTTTTCATTCTTCAAAACTCGAGAGAATACAGGCCCAGTTTCTGCAATCTTTCCTCATAAGACAATCCTGCCATCCCAGGGATTAGTCTGGTGAACCTCCGTTGCACTCGCTCTATGGCAAGTACATCCTTCCTTAGATAAGGAGACCAAAACTGTACACAATACTCCAGGTCTCACCAACGCTTTATACAATTGAAGCAATACATCTTTACTCCTGTACTCAAATCCCCTTGCAATGAAGGCCAACATACCATTTTTTTTTCCCTCCCTAATTGCTTGCTGCATCTTTATACTAGCTTTTAGTGAATCATGAATGGGGACACCTAGGTCTCTTTGGACATCAACACTTCCCAACCTCTCACCATTTTAGAAATACTCTGCCTTTCTGTTTTTTCCACCAAAGTGGACCACTTCACACTTATTCACATTATATTCCATCTGCTATGTTCTTGCCCACTTACTTAACCTATCCAAATCCCCTGGAAGCCTCTTTGCATCCTCCACACAAGTTACATTCCCTCCTGGTTTTGTGTCATTCACAAATGTGGAAATATTACATTTGTCTATTGTGCCTTGCACAACCTTGCAACTAGACTCATGAATATTCTGCAGGCAGAGGAACAGCAGGCCTCCTCAGATGAGGAAGGCTATGAAGAGGGTGAGGAGGAGGACAACATGACAATGACGCCATCATCATTATGAGGGCTATGGAGAGACTTGCAAGGGACATCAGGGAGAATCTATTTTCTGCACATTTCAGCCAATCATAAGCCACATCATCAAGGAACATTGGGAGGACAACATAACAATTCCACATAGAAATTCACATATGCCTGAGGTCTAATTTATCACTGCAATCTTAACGAAGCATTGCTGCACTTCATGTGATCGGTAGTTGAAATCTTCTCGGGGCTACAATGCATGCGACTACACACCACTGCAAGCAGTGTTAAGTTATGACTGCAGGAACACAAAAGTAAGGCCTGACGGTGGCAAAAGTGAATAATCATCAATAGGAAAACAGCCATCATTGAAGACTGAAGGCTCAAATATGAATGAAAAATGGATACTGAACATTTTCTGAGCTGCTTTGCAAGCATCAGAGCATTCCAGCCTGGGTCTCCAATGAACATTTTTGTTTTCATCTGAAACCAAGCAAAAAATTTTCCAGAGTGGATCAAATGAAATAAAGACGAATTAAAAATTATTTACAAGTTGCATAATATGTACATCACCCGTGCCACCTTCATGCTCAAAACTTTACTTTTTCTCTTTCTGCCACTATGTCTAGGTGCTGCCCCGACATTAGCAGCTGAGGTGGAGGCAGTCTGCTGTGTGCGCAGCCTCATTTCTGTGGATGACCGTGACGGGCATCCTCTGGAGGAATGGGGTCTTGATGGCTCCAACCTACTGGGAATTTGCAGCAATGGTGCTTGAGTATCCCCTGTGTGCTCACCTGCTGGAGGTAAGGAATCAATGTCGGGGGGACGACAAGACGTCTCTAACCCTGGCAGTTTCCTGACAGGAAGGCCCCGGGGCAGCTGGCACGCGCTCCTCCTCCATCTGGGTGCACAATGGCACCTACCTGTCTCTATGAGGAGAAGGAGCACCACGAGGGAGGTCCAGGTTCCTCCTCCCCCTCTCACTTAAACTCTGCTGCATGAAGCCCACAACAATAGTGATGGAATGCAGGTCAGATTGCTTATGGCTCGAGTGCTCAATTAGACTCGCCACTGAGCTTGCCAAACTCTGGACTGAGGAAGCCATATGCTCAAATGCCTGGGCCATGACAGACATCATGGCTCGCATGGACTCCTCCATGGCACGCGCAAAGCCTCGTCTGACCTCCAGCATCTCCAACATATTTTCCACATGGCTTTGCTGCATATCCAGCAGACTTCTCACAACAACAAACAGAGAATCATAATGAGCATGGAGCTGAGCAGGGGCCTGGTCCCCAGCAGTCCTCTGATTGTCAGGGGACCTGGCTGGCACATGCTCCCTCAGCTGTTGGGATGTTTCTGTGTCGTGCACATGAGCTTGTGACCCAGATTCTAATCTTAAACCACCTCCCCACCTCCCTGTGAACCGTGTGGATGTATCTGCACTGGCGGAGGTGGAAGAAGAGGCAGGTGATGGTGCAGCCTCTGGGACATTGGCTTGATCTTCTTCCCCAGAGGAAAAGTCTTGGGCCTCACAGCTTCCAGACACCTGAGTGCGGGTACCTGCAGTGGAGACACAAACAGAGGCATATTAAGCATCATCTGAACATGGGTTCAGACACTTTCAGTGGGTCCATGTCTGCAAGACAGAAGATGACACTTCATCCTTATGCCTTGAGGATCCTGCCTCACCATCTGATATGGCCCTGCCTCCGCCTTCTCTCGCTATTTGGGCAGCCTCCTCTTCAGTCTGCTACACCTCCTCCTGTTCTGGCTCGCTGATTGTGTGTGCGTTTGTTCTGCTGGAGACAGTACAGATGGAATGAGAATTCTTTTGTTAAGAATCACAACCATTGTAAACCTGCATCGACATCACTCATTCAGGTCTGGCTTTTGCACGACACGTCCAAGCACATCAACAATGCCAATCGTGAACTTTGCACAAAATCATTTAGTGTATGGTACCAAGACTGTTCATGTAATCCAAAGCATGCCTTGTTTGCCCTCTCTTTTTAAAGAGATGGAGCCAGCGTGACAACAGTGGAGCGGCCTTGCCAAGCCCACTTACCAATCTGAGCAAGCGTTTGTGACCCCGTACCCAGGTTTTGTGCATCACCCCATGCTTCATGACCTCCTCTGCAACCTCCATCCAGGCCACCTTGCTCAGTTGGGAGGGTCTTCTGAATCCATCTGCAGGGAAGAGGACCTCCTGCCTTTCCCTGACAGCCTGGCGGAGAACCTGCAGGGAGGCATTGCTGAACTGTGGGGCAGGACACTGCCTGCTTCCTGACATCATCTTCAGTGTGGCTGCAGAGCTGAAGTACATGATGTGAAGTTGGTGCTGGATTACAGAAATTAAGAGAGCAAAAACATTTGGGATTGATTTCAAGATTGATTTCAGGCTCCTATTCAGATACTTGCATGACAGGAATGCTTCTGATGCTTGATGCTGCACAAAATACTTTATAGCTGTGGTGATCATGATGCTTGGTCGAGCGATAGCAGGTTCCACCAATGAAAGGCTATCCCCGCTGCTGAAACCCACGTGTCCCCCATGCCCATCGCCGCATGCTTTATTTACATACACAATCATGTGGGAAATGGGAAACCTGGCAGAAGTGGACATTACACCAACTTCTGGTTCTGCTGACGGGAATGGCATGGGACTCATGAAATCCTGGCTAAGCTGGCAAGGTGAGTAAGTTATTTTTCAAATGGCATATTCTATCAACTGTACCACTAGCCTCATCTACTGTTCAATTTGCTACACCTCCATCACCCATCTACTAACAACCTCTTTCAATCGGAACTCAACCCTTCAATTCATATGCTGTACCCAACCTTCACAAACCTTCTTGCAAGACCTGTAACCACAACTGCAGTGGGCATACAGTGCCAGCTATTCAACCATGACAGACATGTCATATTACCATAATACAGGGCAATTGCTGACAGAAATTAAAGTTGAAAAGCTGAATGATAATGAGGCTTGCAACCTCATTATCATATTTAAAGTTCCAACACACCTCCCTGAAGTGGGTTGGCTGCCTGCCTAACTTCCAGTCTCTGTCAAAACCAAAAATGGATGGGTTCGAGATGGGTTTGGCTCAGAAAACAGATTTTTCAGACTTTTTAACCTGCCCATTTGGGCTGAATTTTAATGCTAAAAAACAATGCATCAGATTTTGCCACTGTAAAACAGATCTTTTGGATTAAATGTTGATGTGCAGCAGCTGTAACAGTTCTCATACTCCTTGCCCAAATGTAGAGTCTGCCATCACTACCACTCACTCTTCTGGAGCTGTTCCTGTCATTATTTATGGAGGTCTAATGGCACAGCCTCTCAGACATGATGTTAAAAGGTTATGAAATTGGAGGTCCATGCTGTTTCAATCCTCTTAGCTCTTACATTTTTTGACATCAGTAGCAAGTAATATATGCTGTTCAGGAGGAATCTTGATTTGTTGAAATTTCACCACTGTGAAAAAAATAGCAATGATTGCTATGAAGAGAATACATCAGGCAGCACAATTTTATGCAATCATTCCTTCATCATGCTTGAAATACGATACTCTTTTTACTTTAACTTATGTGCAGCAGATCTTAGCTATTTTTCTCGCATATATATAAAAGCATGAAAAAGGTTGAAGCAAAAAGATGCCTGTTAGAATTTGTATCTTGCTGAACTCACTTTTGACATTTAGTGGTGGAAAAGTTAGACAAATATTTCAGAAGTTTTTCCTCCAATTTTCCATGTTGCTTTTCTCTCCATTTTGGGGTTCCTTTTCCTCAATATTTCATTATCTTTGTGAAATATTTATAATATAATTGCTATTAATTCACTGCTTAGGAATAGTGAACCAAAGCACTTGATTTTCTTTTACAATTCCCACATGGAATAAGTATGTTAAGGGAAAGAGGATAATCAGGGAAAGAGTAGGGTCCATTAGGGACCAAAATGGCAGTCTGTGTGTGGAGCTGGAGGATGTAGGTGAGGTTTTAAATGATTACTTTTCATCTATGTTCACTATGGAGAAGGACAATGTAGGTGTAGAGATCAGGGAAGGGGATTGTGATATACTTGAACAAATTAGCATTGAAAGGGAGGAGGTATTAGCAGTATTAATGGGCTTAAAAGTGGATAAATCCCCAGGTCCAGATGAGATGTATCCCAGGCTGCTGTGTGAGGCAAGGGAGGAGATTGCAGTGGCTCTGACACAAATTTTCAAATTCGCTCTGGCCACAAGAGAGGTGCCAGAGGACTGGAGGATAGCGAATGTGGTACCATTATTCAAAAAGGGTAGTAGGGATAAACTAGGTAATTACAGGCCAGTGAGTCTAACATCAGTGGTTGGGAAACTATTGGAAAAAATTCTGAGGGACAGGATTAATCTCCACTTGAAGAGGCAGGGATTAATCCGGGATAGTCAGCATGGCTTTGTTCGGTGGAGATCATGTCTAACAAATTTGATTGAATTTTTCGAGGAGGTGACTAGATGTGTAGATGAGGGTAAAGCAGTTGATGTAGTCTACATGGACTTCAGTAAGGCTTTTGATAAGGTTCCGCATGGGAGATTGGTCAAGAAGGTAAGAGCTCATGGGATCCAGGGCAATTTGGCAAATTGGAGCCTGGCCAGTGGCTCAGAAGGGAAGGAGGAAGAATAGGAGAGCGATAGTGATAGGAGATTCAGTGGTTAAGAGGAACAGACAGGAGATTCTGTGGTAGCGAACGAGACTCCCGGATGGTATGTTGCCTCCCGGGTGCCAGGGTCAGGGACGTCTCGGATCGAGTCTACAGGATTCTAAAGGGGGAGGGGGAGCAGCCAGAGGTCGTGGTACATATCGGTACCAATGACATAGCTAGGAAAAGGGATGAGGACCTGAAAAGCGAATATTGGGAGTTAGGTTGGAAGCTGAAAGGCAGGACGAGCAGAGTAGTATTCTCAGGATTGTTACCGGTGCCACGTGCTAGTGAGGCTAGAAACAGGGAGTCAGTGCAGCTGAACACGTGGCTACAGAACTGGTGCAGGAGGGAGGGATTCAGATATGTAGATCATTGGGATACCTTCTGGAGAAGGTGGGACCTGTACAAGAAGGATGGGTTGCATCTGAACTGGAGGGGCACCAAAATCCTGGGCGGGAGGTTTGCTAGAGCTCTTCGGGAGGGTTTAAACTAGTTTGGCAGGGGGATGGGAACCGGAGCTACGGATCAGTGGATGGGGTAGCTGTTGAACAGGCAGATACCGAGAGCAGAGAGTCTGTGAGGAAGGTTAGACAGGTGACAGGGCAGAGTTGAGCCAGTATGATGGGTTGAAGTGTGTCTATTTTAACGCAAGAAGTGTCAGGAATAAGGGTGATGAACTTAGAGCATGGATCAGTACTTGGAGCTACGATGTTGTGGCAATTACTGAGATGTGGATATCACAGGGGCAGGAATGGATGTTGGATGTTCCGGGGTTTAGATGTTTCAAAAGAAATAGGGAGGGAGGTAAAAGAGGTGGGGGAGTGGCATTGCTTATCAGGGATAGTATCACAGCTGCAGAAAGGGAGGTCATTGAGGAGGGTTTGTATACGGAGTCATTATGGGTGGAAGTCAGAAACAGGAAAGGAGCAGTCACTTTGTTGGGCGTTTTCTATAGACCCCCCAATAGCAACAGAGACATGGAGGAACAGATTGGGAGGCAGATTTTGGAAAGGTGCAGAAGTAACAGGGTTGTTGTCATGGGTGACTTCAACTTCCCTAATATTGATTGGAACCTCCTTAGTGCAAATAGTTTGGATGGAGCAGTTTTTGTCAGGTGTGTCCAGGAAGGTTTCCTGACTCAATATGTAGATAGGCCGACTAGAGGGGAGACTATGTTGGACTTGGTGCTTGGCAACGAACCAGGCCAGGTGGCAGATCTATCGGTGGGAGAGCATTTCGGTGATAGTGATCACAACTCCCTGACCTTTACTATAGTCATGGAGAGGGACAGGAGCAGACGGGATGGGAAAATATTTAATTGGGGGAGGGGGAATTACAACGCTATTAGGCAGGAACTGGGGAGCATAAACTGGGAACAGATGTTCTCAGGGAAATGCACGACAGAAATGTGGAGGTTGTTTCGGGAGCACTTGCTGCGACTGCTGGATAGGTTTGTCCCGATGAGGCAGGGAAGGGATGGTAGGGTGAAGGAACCTTGGATGACAAGAGATGTGGAACAGCTAGTCAAGAGGAAGAAGGAAGTTTACTTAAGGTTGAGGAAGCAAGGATCAGACAGGGCTCTAGAGGGTTACAAGGTAGCCAGGAAGGAACTGAAGAATGGACTTAGGAGAGCTAGAAGGGGACATGAAAAAGTCTTGGCGGGTAGGATTAAGGAAAATCCCAAGGCGTTCTACACTTATGTGAGGAACAAGAGGATGGCCAGAGTGAGGGTAGGGCCGATCAGGGATAGTGGAGGGAACTTGTGCCTGGAGTCGGAGGAGGTAGGGGAGGTCCTAAATGAATACTTTGCTTCAGTATTCACTAGTGAGAGGGACCTGGTTGTTTGTGAGGACAGCATGGAACAGGCTGATATGCTCGAACAGGTTGAGGTTAAGAGGGAGGATGTGCTGGAAATTTTGAATGATATGAGGACATATAAGTCCCCGGGGCCAGACGGGATATACCCAAGGATATTACGGGAAGCGAGGGAAGAGATTGCTGTGCCTTTGGCGATGATCTTTGCATCTTCACTGTCCACTGGAGTAGTACCGGATGATTGGAGGGTGGCAAATGTTGTTCCCTTGTTCAAGAAAGGGAATAGGGATAACCCTGGGAATTATAGACCAGTCAGTCTTACGTCGGTAGTGGGCAAATTATTGGAGAGGATTCTGAGAGACAGGATTTATGATTATTTGGAAAAGCATGGTTTGATTAGAGACAGTCAGCATGGCTTTGTGAGGGGCAGGTCATGCCTCACAAGCCTTATTGAATTCTTTGAAGATGTGACAAAACACATTGATGAAGGAAGAGCAGTGGATGTGGTGTATATGGATTTTAGCAAGGCGTTTGATAAGGTTCCCCATGGTAGGCTCATTCAGAAAGTGAGGAGGCATGGGATTCAGGGAAAGTTGGCTGTCTGGATACAAAATTGGCTGGCCCATAGAAGTCAGAGGGTGGTAGTAGATGGAAAGTATTCAGCATGGAGCTCAGTGACCAGTGGTGTTCTGCAGGGATCTGTTCTGGGACCTCTGCTCTTTGTGATTTTTATAAATGACTTGGATGCGGAAGTGGAAGGCTGGGTTAGCAAGTTTGCCGATGACACGAAAGTTGCTGGAGTTGTGGATGGTGTGGAAGGCTGTTGTAGGTTGCAACGGGACATTGACAGGATGCAGAGCTGGGCTGAGAAGTGACAGATGGAGTTCAACCTGGAAAAGTGTGAAATGATTCATTTTGGAAGGTCGAATTTGAATGCGGAATACAGGCTTAAAGACAGGATTCTTGGTAGTGTGGAGGAACAGAGGGATCTTGGGGTCCATGTCCATAGATCGCTCAAAGTTGCCACCCAAGTTGATAGGGTTGTTAAGAAGGCGTATGGTGTGTTGGCTTTCATTAACAGGGGGATTGAGTTTAAGAGCCGCGAGGTTATGCTGCAGCTCTATAAGGCCCTGGTTCGACCACACTTGGAATATTGTGTTCAGTTCTGGTCGCCTCATTATAGGAACGATGTGGAAGCTTTAGAGAGGGTGCAGAGGAGATTTACAAGGATGCTGCCTGGACTGGAGGGTATGTCCTACGAAGAAAGATTGAGGGAGCTAGGGCTTTTCTCATTGGAGCGAAGAAGGATGAGAGGTGACTTGATAGAGGGGTACAAGATGATGAGAGGCATAGAGTGGATAACCAGAGACTTTTTCCTAGGGTGGAAAGGGCTATCACCAGGGGGCATAATTTTAAGATGATTGGAGAAAGGTTTCGGGGAGATGTCAGAGGTAGGTTCTTTACACAGAGAGTGATGGGTGCGTGGAATGCGCTGCCAGCGGTGGTAGTAGAAGCAGATACATTAGGGGCATTTAAGCGACTCTTGGATAGGTACATGGATGATAGTAGAATGAAGGGTAGGTAGTTAGTTTGATCTTAGAGTAGGTTAAACGTTCGGCACAACATCGTGGGCCGAAGGGCCTGTACTGTGCTGTACTGTTCTATGTTCTATGTTCAAATTGGCTTAGTGACAGGAGGCAGAGGTTTATGGTCGAGGATTGTTTTTACAATTGGAAACCTGTGACGAGTGGTGTACCGCCGGGATTGGTGCTGGGACCCTTGCTGTTTGCAGTGTATATTAATGATTTAGACGTGAATATAGGCGGTATGTTCAGTAAGTTCGCAGATGACAGGAAAATTGGTGTCGTAAATAGTGAGGAGGAAAGCCTTAGGTTACAGGACGATATACATGGACTGGTAAGATGGGCGGAGCAGTGGCAAATGGAATTTAATCCTGAGAAGTGTGAGGTGATGCATTTTGGGAGGACTAACAAGGCAAGGGAACATACAATGGATGGTAGGACCCAAGGAAGTACAGAGGGTCAGAGGGACCTTGGTGTACTTGTCCATAGATCACTGAAGGCAGCAGCACTGGTAGATAAGGTGTTTAGGAAAGCATATGGGATACTTGCCTTTATTAGCCGAGGCATAGAATATAAGAGCAGGGAGGTTATGATGGAGTTGTATAAAACGCTAGTTAGGCCACAGCTGGAGAACTGTGTACGGTTCTGGTCGCCACACCATAGCAAGGATGTGATTGCACTGGAGAGGGTGCAGAGGATATTCACCAGGATGTTGCCTGGGCTGGAGCATTTCAGCTATGAAGAGAGATTGGATAGGCTAGGGTTGTTTTCCTTAAAGCAGAGAAGGCTGAGGGGGGGACCTCATTGAGGTATACAAAATTATGAGGGGCACAGATAGGGTAGATAGGAAGAAACTTTTTCCCTTAACAGAGGGGTCAATAAACAGGGGGCATAGATTTCGGGTAAGGGGATTTGAGGAAAATATTTTTCACCCAGAGGGTGGTTGAAAGCTGGAACACGCTGCCTGAAGGGGTGGTAGAGGCAGGAACCCTCACAACACTTAAGAAGTATTTAGATGAGCACTTGAAATGCCATAGGATACAAGGCTACGGGCCAAGTGCTGGAAAATGGGATTAGAATAGATCGGTGCTTGATGGCCGTCACAGACACGATGGGCCGAAGGGCCTGTTTCTGTGTTGTATAACTCTATGACTCCAAGACTTTTAGGACCTCATTTAAACTATTACAACTATCTTCATAATTATTGTCTGTCCTTTTTGTTTCTTTGAAGTTCACAATCGTCAAATGCATTGTTAGTGCACAGAGCTATAATGAGTGCCTTCTCACTGCAGACTTATTGATCTTCTTTGTACTATTCGGATAAAATGGTGACTCACATGTGAATCACTGTAGTCTTCATAATTCTCATCTTCTGACCATTCAGTCTGTAACGGTAGAGGGCTGGGAATGGGTAAGTGTTTGGGTGGGGAGATGAAGTATGATATGGAGAGAATAAAAAGAGGAAGAAAATTATCCTAGGCAATAAACACAAAAATAAGATAGTGATACGTACAGAAAGCACCATGCCATATTGAAATGCATGGAACAGAGCAAGGAGGAAAATTAAAATAGCTGCCCATGTGCAGGAAGCCAGTTCTGTAGCTGTTTGCTTCATTCCCAGTGGTTGCAGATTTGATTCCCAGCAGGCCAAATATTGAATTCAAGAGTCTTTTTGTGTGATCATCTTTTTTACATGAACTAGAACATCCTTTCAAATTCCTATCTAAAGCTCTGATTTAAGTCCAGCTTAAGAATGAAAAAAACGATGGAAATATTCTCTGCTTTTGAGTGTCTTATAACAGTGTAAACTCTACACGTTGCAGCCACGAGTTTTTTGTCAGCAGGAGACTGTTGTTAATGTGTTGGTATCACAGTTTGTTACTTGGTGTTGCTTCTTGTTGGACAGCAGAGGTCATGTCACACCCATACAATCCAAGCTTATGAACCATAAAATGAACTTATGAAGTAACCCTGAAACAGACACTTTTCTAGTAAACAAAATGGAGTAAGAGGTCAGGTGATCTTTCCTTTCCTGACAATACACAAAGAACTATAAGAACCCTGAACTAATTTTCATGTCTGGACAAGTCTTGGACAAGTCATTAAAATACAAGTGACTTTTCTGGACACATCCCTGAGAAGTTATTAAAACGCAAATGACATTCTTCTCTCCAACTCATTGTGTTGACAATACTGTTGCAGATTTTTGGACTTGAAACTCAAATTCCAAAGAATGGGTGTGAAGAGCCCTATTTTATCAAGGTGAAATGAGGATGAGTGACACCTGGACTCCATTGTCGAACAATGGCCTCACCATCAGAAACCATTCATGAGGACAATGGAAAGAGAAACTATGGTCACATGACAAAAACTAGGTTTCTGATAAGAAGCTTCAATAAAGGTATATTCTGGGCAGACAAAGGAGATCCATCTATGCAATCGAAGAGAAAAGACCCTGCCTATGCTTACCAGCTTTGATCTACATGCAGGCAGTGACTGGAGTTTGGCCTTGAATTCCCTACCTGAGAAATCGTACCAGGACTTCGCATTGACATTTGGCTAGAATATAATCAGAACAGTCTGCAACAGTGCATATGTCTTCCCGAACCTCCCAAGTCTTTCTTCAGTGAACAAGGGAAAAGATTACAGGCCTGCATCATTTCACGTCTTCACCCTGGGGGAAAAGCAAGTTTAACAGAGAACTCTTTAAAATCATCAGAACTAACACATGTTATCTTTATAATCTTTATCTTTTCTTGAGTGTGTGTGTATCTGTATGAGTGTGAGAGTGGGTGTTGTTGCATATATTTTGGGTGTTGTATTATAAACATTTATCTTTCTTTTAAACTTGAGAGAAAACCTGTCATTTGTCTGTTGTTGACAGTTAAAGCACTCGAAGATCTAAAAAAAACATTTCCTTTTAAAATAAAAGACGCTGTCTTCGGTCAGTCAAGAGGTGCAAAGGGGGAACCATCCCTACCATTGCGCACCGGCCTGTAACAGTCAGTACAGAAGCATCTCTCCTGACAATGCTATGGAGTATGGTGGTGAATTTCGGCCACGGTTCTGCCACTGGACCAGCGGATAAGCTGCGGAAACCCCAGAAACAAATACCATGAAGCTACGGCAGGTAAGTGGGAGAAACGCCACAAAAATTCAACCACTGATAATCTAATCCAACTCTACCTGCTTCCCCACATTTAGTCAGCTTCTCACTCATTTGAAAAATGGTAAGCTCTTGCCATCTCACCCCAGGATGGGACAGGAGTTATGCCAGTGGATCCCAATATTTCGATGAGCAATGCGAGAAAACAAGAAATAAAAACAAAATGCACAGCAGGTCCAACAACATTATTAAAGTTAAAAACAGAGATTCTGATGTTTTGGGTGCCTAACTTCATCAGACTGATAAGTGAGAACAAGAAATCATTATGGAGGCAGAGTTAATTCAACACTCAGAAACAAATGAAACTGTTATATTGAAACTATAAGACCTATGATTTTAGCAGAGAGGTTTTATTATTGCTATGAATTGTAGGATAGCTTTGTTTTCAAAGCTGGCTCTCATTTTCTTTTTTTCATTTGGAGAAAACAAGAGAAAATCATTGCAAGTCCCTTTGGTAGGTGCCACATTTCCCTCTTCATGGACAAGCCGCCTGCTATTTCAGGATCACTGTGGAAGAAAAGAACAATCTTAAACTCCTTTTCACAACAATCATCTGCCTTTTCTGTCCCCATACCATTGCCTTCCTCACATCCACTGCCAGTGTGAGGAAATAATGGACTTTATGTCTCGAAGATCAAGGAATATACACAGTTGCTTTAAGCTGCTACTGCCTCTTCCTTCCCCATTCTTGTCCCCCCTCAACTCTATACTATCCAAATAACATCCTTTTCAACTTCCCTGCCATTTTTCCCCCAGCCCTTACAGGCTCATTACTTCCATGAGACCACCTTTGTGCTCTCATTAGTCTTCCCATCCCATGTTTCCTTTGTGCTTGTTTTTTTACTTTGTGTAAGGAGCTCTTTGTCATTGATCATTTAGAAAAGAACTATCTCAATGTTATGATTAAGTAAATCAGTTTTCTGAAGAAGTCTCTGCAAATTTACCATTCCACCTTTTATCTGTAACTAGCATGTTTGTAACTCATGACAGTTTTCAGAGTATTGCTTAGGTCTATTCTCCTGGTATTTGCCAGACCTGTTCTCATTTCTTGGTCGCAACAATGGCTGTATAGGACTCCTTTATGTGCTCTTTCAGGAAAGAAGCAAAAAAATCATGTGACAAGAAAAGAGCAAATTAATGGATGAGAAGCAGAAGTGAATTGTTGCTGTCAGGTTTCACTGAGATAGAATACCTAGAGCTTATCACATTCTACAGGCCATTCATTTCCTGAACAACACTGTCCCTATCACATGTTGGCTGCACTTTCTGTTGTTACTGTTATTCTGATTTTTGTCTTGTCATGATTTCTAGTTATTAGATTCACAATAACATATTCACTGTTTTATCAGCACAGTTCTGAAGCGGTTGCCCTCAAAGCTGTTAATTCGGTAAAACTTCTCTGAACAGAAAAAAACCCAGCTGGTAGAAACACTGATTGGGAAGTGTGAAAAGTTTATAAATAACAATATTTACTTAATACTGACTTTTCTGACTTTGGCACCTTTTGAGCATTGCCCAAGATCTGATGCTTCCCTAACTGAAACCCATGAAGTAGTTACCTTGCCAAATGGAAGACCAAAAATGGTAGATCTCCATTGGACTCAAGAACACCAATAAATCAGACATATCTCATTCAAGGTAGAACACTTTTAAACTAACATTTCACAGTAAACGGAGTAGGGACTGCACTTAGCCCCACCTTTTAATTTATTATTATTGCCGGTAAAGATATCAATATTGTGTTTCCATTAAAAACAAATAAAAACCTGCAATAATTAGAAATGCACTGGTACTTCGGCTACCAGCAGAACTTTTTTTTTAATGTGTGAAACTGAACAAATTGCAGCTGAGCATTTGTGCCAAAGCTGACCCGCTTTCTCAAGTAGATAGAGGCATCTATCTAACCACCATGACAATTGACCTAAGGCCAGAATGAGGAGGCCTATCATTAGCCATGGAGGGAAACAAATTTGATGTTTAACCAATTTAAAATAATAAAGATAAACAACAGTAGCCTTATGGAAAAACATTAATTTTCTCTTCAAAATTTTTTTTAAAAATTGATACATTTAGCTCCTTGCAAAATCACACAAAAGTGAGCAATACCCCCTCCTGGGCAGAACACTGCAGGGGAACCTACTGAAAATTATTCATAAATCTGTTCAAATAAAATAAAAGGAAATGTACATACAGTTTGGAAATTTGACTGTGAATAGAATATCTCCATAATTTAAACCTTTTATTCAGTGCACGCCTTTGAATGTTACTGCCTGTAGCAGCAAGAAACAATGATGCAAAATCTGAACACATACTAGTTCATAATGCAGTCTCTGCACAGCAGCACTGGAACCTCTGCACTGCGGGCACTGAGTGTGCCTGGAGTGCAGAAAGTTGACCTTGTGCTATAATGTGAGGTGAACTTATTTGCATGAAATTGTGGTGCTCCTGGGGATAGCCCATGATGCGCTAAGAGCAACCCAGGCGAAGCATGGCTTACCTTGCACCAGCAACTCTTAAATAGATGCTGATCACCTTTAAAGCTGTTCTGCTCCTGAATAGATAGAGAAATAACTACAGCAAGTGCACACATCTGAACAGTTCCATTTAATGGAGTTGCTTAGTGATTCAGTTGGTGAGTTACAGGAGGCCATTTGATAACGTGCATCATTTTTTCCAGGCATAAATTTCTCGGCCACATATTTTCATTTATATTTGGCAAAAAATCAACTTTACTTTTTAAAGTGGAACATAAAATCTCTCTCAAATCTTAGCACCTTGATTCCCACTTTAGACTTAGAATGGAAATCCTATCCATTGTGGTAAACTGGTCTACTCAGAAGAAATATATAAAAGGGCCCATCTGTACACGCTAACATTTTTGGGAAACTGATAATGGGATGCTGTGCCTGTTTGGTCCATATCTACTCTTACAGACATTGAAGGTAACAGATCTTGTGGTGAACCTTCCCTGGCAAAGCCATAGTGGCCTAAAAATAAGGTTAGTAATTAATTTTTATATTTGTCCATTAATACAGTGCCAAAGCCTAGGATTGGTATGAATGCTAACACCATCTTTAAGCTCTACTATAATATAATTTGTTGATTCCCAACAATCTAAAGCTGCACTGAACTCTCATGCAGTCTATAAACCATTTGTTTATTAAATGGAACATGCAGAAAACTGTAGGCACCAGATCAATCAATAAAAGATCTCCTGCAGGTCTTTTTGAGGTAACAGTTTATTTTTAGGACAAAAGCTGTCAGGCATTTAACTGTTGAAGTGACAATTGACACCTTTAGGTTTTCTATTTGTGACCAATACAACGGAAAGTTCATTGGTGCAGTTGCGATGTAGATACTGGTTAGCAAGCTGTTCACCTCAAAGAAAATAAAATCATAATCGTAGTGCCCAGTACCCCACCACACTTTATTGCGTTATATATTGTTATACCATCTGTAAAGTACTAGGAATGAATTAGCTAGGAACTACTTGTTATGCGTTAGTTAGGGGGCCACATTCATGTCATGTGACATTTAACAGATCACCAGCCTTGGACAGTCCTATACCAAACAGCATGGAAGCTGAATGGAATAAACAAAGACTTCAGCTTTTCCAAGTCTAAAGTATGATTATTTCCAACATATGGGAACCAGAAAAAACAACCAAGAGACATCATACGGTGGCAGCGAGTGTCGTGAGTAAACCCAAAACATTTGCTGAATTAGATTGGAAACAAATTGACCCAAGTTAGGGCCAGAAAGAGAGAGAGAGAGAGAATGAATTGTGCAAAAACGAAAAAACAAAATGTCAGCCAGGACCGGAATGAATACACAGCAACAGCCCATTATGAATTGGAAAGCTGATGTCATAGAAACATTTGAGAAGTTCAAACAAAAGTGCAGATTGAAATTTAGTAATTTCAACAAATGCAAAAAGGTAGTATGCAAGGAGACAAGTCTGTCATACTATAGCAGAAAGAAACCTGTCACTCTGCAAGTAGATGCTTCTACAAAAGGACTAGGAGCAGTCCTGGTACAAGAAGGAAAGCCAATAGCATTTGCATCCAAAACTCTAACCTCAGCTGAGACCAGAAATGCCAACATAGAAAGAGAGCTTTTGGCAGTCACATGAGAAGTTCCATACATATGGGAGAAAGTACATTGTAGAGTGTGATCATCGTCCACTGTAGCAGATCTATAAGCAAAATCTATGTAAAGCACCAGTAAGATTGTGGAGGTTACTCTTGAGATTTCAGTGTTCCGATTTCACTCTGAAATACAAGCCAGGAAAAGAGATGCTGCTGGCAGACCACCCTATCTCGGTTGTTGCCACAGGAGGAACACAAGATAGAAGATCTAGGTATAACGATTCATCATCTAGTGAATATAACACCACTGAAACTGAGTCAAATCAGAGATGAGACCAGCAAATATGAAGAATTACAGATGCTCTCTCAGCAAGTGATGCAGGGATGGCCTGATAAGAAAGAGCAAACACAACCAGCAATACGGCGGTTCTGGTCTATCAGAGATGACATCTCACTGGAAGATGGTGTCCGGATCCAGAATAATCATACCCAAAATGATGCAGGAAGACCTTCTCCAAAAGATACATGAAGGCCACAAGGGAATGGAGAAGTGTAAGCTCGGAGCCAGATCAGCTGTGTACTGGATAGGCACATACAAAGACATTGAAAATATGGTGTCTACATGTAATGTATGCCAGGAGTTCAGAAACGCACATCAGAAAGAGGAGATGATAGCTACTGAAGAACCACCCAGACCATGGCATACTGTAGGAGCTGATTTATCACACATAATCAAGAATGGTATCTCACAGTCGCAGACTACTACTCAAAGTTCCCTTTTATCCGGAAGGAGAAAGATTTGAGAGCCACAACAATTATCTCAGTGGTACAAGTTCTGTTCGCTGAGCAAGATTAATATGTGACAATGGCACCCAATTCACCTCCAGAGAAATTAAGGAATTCACTGACCAGTATGGATTCAACAACATCACCTCATCACCACGCTGCCCACGGGGACAGGGGTATATCGGAAGATATGTCTAGACGGTCAAAGGAATCCTTGTGAAATGTCAAGAGACGAAGGAAGACCCAAACCTGGCCTTCTTGTCACTCCCATCCACACCTCTTGAGGTTGACATAAAATCACCTTCAGAGCTGTTGAATGGAAGAAAATACTCTGCCATGCAAACTACATCCTCCAAGTGACCAGGCGTAAGTGAGACAACAACTCACTGAAGCACAGGTAAGAGGAGAGCAACACTTCAACGAGCATGCTAAGTCCCAATCTGAGCTATTAAATGGATAAACTGTACATGCACAGGATCTAATCATGAAAACCTGGAGCCCAGCAAAAGTTGTTGGTGAAGCTGAGACTCCAAGGTCATATATCATCAAGACTGAAACCGGTAACCAAATGAGAAGGAACAGAATCCATAATCGACCTGCACCTGAGCTGCGAAAACAGAAAAGACCATCAACAACACCAGAAATATCACTGTCCAGCGAGACAACATTAACAACATCACCAGCAAGTGACACAACATCACCTGTGCAGCGTGCCAACTCACCACTGAGAGCAATGAGCGCCAGATCTACAAGATGGAGGTGCAACATCTTACCACCTGAGCGATATGGTGAATAATACTTTTAGAAAAGAATACACGCTATAAAAGACTCTAAAAAGGGGTTCAGATTATTTCCAAAAGTCAGTTGATAATCATTAGTTTAAAGAAAAGTTAATGACTGGGACAGTTATACTGATGTAGGGGCATTATGTTTTTAAAGAAAGAGGGATGTTATATATTGTTATACTATCTGTAAAGTGCTAGGAACTAATATTTATGTGTAAGTGTTCCGGAGGACCACATTCACGGCTGCACAAGAGAGTCATGATGTATAACAGGACACTAGCCTTGGGCAGTCCTATATTAGACAACATGGAAGCTGAATGGAATAAACAAAGATTCCAGCCTTTCCAAGTCTAAAGTATGAGTATTTCCTACATATGGGAATCAGAAAACAACCAGGAGACACAATAATTGTCTGTGTTGTAGTGTAGTATTGTGACGTACACTGTTCGTGGTATACCACAATGCGGTGATAAAATATAGGACAATGTGGATAGTGGCAATAACCCTGAACTACATCACCAACACACTTAGCGCTGACAAATAGCAATGATGTCTAGCCTCTGCACCCATATAGGAAACCAGAAATTCATATAAATTACCCTATACGCTGCTGTGATTGTAAACTCTACCTCCCTTAACATTTATTCCTTTTGGATTTGCACTTTTGCAGCATGCATTTCTATGACTATGATAATTTTAATCTTCCATTCAGGATCGACTGCAAAAAGTACAGTCAGAATGTTGAGCTTAATTAGCGTTTAAGACTGGATATATACACTAGTTATTGTTCCGCCAATGTGGTTTATTGAATGATAATTTTCCTTGGTTGACTGACTGGAGATGTGAATTTTTTTTGAAGAAATTTAGAAAGAACCTTTAAAGCAGGATGACTGCTGGCAGCTTAAGATGATCACTTAGTTTGCTACACTGGGCTGAATTTTGGCAGTGGTTGAAAAAATGGTGGCCCATGGGACACGTGCTGTGATCTACTGCACAGTGGCTCAAGATAATACACCGGTTGGGCCGCCTGCCCAAACACGTAGTGGGGGTGGGCTCTGCGACGCTGGTAATGGCATCAGCTGCCTGTGTACAGGCGCTAGCACCATTTTTAAAGGGCAGCCAGATCTGCCGCTAAATTGAAATATTTAAAACCAAAATACGCCAGTACACTGCAATAAAATGTTTTTTAAAAAATCGCCCCTTCCCCACCCAATAACACTTAGAGATAATGTTTGCCCTCTCCACCCCCAAAATGACTTACATGCAAGACTTGACTTCCCCCCCACCACCCCCAAACTGTTAAAAGGGCAGAGGTCACCCTTTCGCCACTTCCCCTGCACTATAATTTGTCCCCATACACCGCTCGCACCACCTCACCACACTGAAAATCCTAAGTACCCCCCTTCCCCACTTTGGTGCAGCTAGCTTTCCCTAGACGGGAAAGTGAAGGCATGTGAGTTTTGACTGCCCCTCGGAAGATCCCGGGCAGCAGGTAAGATCGCTGGCAATTTTGTTTAAATGTATTAATTTCCTTAATTTACATATTCATAGTTGGGACCCGAGGCCTAGCAGTGGGGGGGCTGCCACAGAGCCTTGCCGCCGCCGGCAAGATCGGGCCTGGCACTCCGTGGCGTGCCCCTGCTTCACCCCACGTCCCCCCAGGCCATGGATGCCGCATCGGAACCTCAACAAAATCCAGCCCACTGTATCTGACATTGCAAAAGACTGTGAGGAGGGGGACACAATGTCTGTGCATTTCCCAGCAAGAACCAAGACCCAGGAAGTTTAAAGGAACTACCTGTTCTTTTCAGCAAGCAGAGAAATACTGCAAACTGCTATGTTTGATTCACTGAGTGATTGTCATGTGACTAGCCCCTCACCATCTGTGGTTTTTTAAGCTGGTGTTTTCTCTGCAGCAAAGGATAAGCAACTGGACTCTGATATATGCAGACCATAAGTGGGGGTCTCTCTCTCTCTCTCTCTCCATCTCTCTCTCTCTATCTCACGATCTATCTCTCTCTATCTCTCTATCTCTCCATCCTGGCTTGATAATTTCAAGGAGGAAGTGGTGATGTAGTGGTGATGTCACGAGACTAGTAACCCAGAGTGCCAGGCTAATGCTCTGGGGACATGGGTTCAAATCCCACCATGGCAGATGGTGGAATTTGAATTCAATCAATAAATCTGGAATTAAAAGCTGATCTAGTGGTGACTAGGAAGCCATCATTGATTTTTGCAAAAACCCACCTGGTTCACTAATATCCTTTACGGAAGGAAATCTGCCGTCCTTACTTGGTCTGGCCTACATGTGATTCCAAACCCACAGCAATATGGTTGACGCTTAAATACCCTCTGAAATGGCCCAGCAAGCCACTCAGTTGTATCAAGCCACTGCAAAGTCGAAGGAAAAGAATGAAAACGGACCACCCGGCATTGACCTAGGCACCGGAAACAACAATGGTAAACCCAGCCCTGTCGACCCTGCAAAGTCCCCCTTACTAACATCTGGGGATGGTGCCAAAATTGGGAGAGCTGTCCCACAGACTAGTCAAGGAAGAGCCTGACATAGCCATACTTACGGAATCATACTTTACTTCCAATGTCCCAGACACCACCTTCACCATCTCCAGGTATATCCTGTCCCACCGGCAGGACAGACCTACCAGAGGTGGTGGCACAGTGGTATACAGTCAGGAGGGAGTTGCCCTGTGAGTCCTCAACATTGACTTTGGACCCCATGAAGTCTCATGGCATCAGGTCAAACATGGGCAAGGTAACCTCCTGCTGGTTGACACCTAATGCCCTCCCTCAGCTGATGAATCAGTGCTACCCCGTGTTAAACACCAATTGGAAGAAGCACTGAGGGTAGCAAGGACAAAAAATGTATTCTGGATGGGGGCTTCAATGCACATCATAAGAATGGCTTGGTAGCACCACTACTGACCTAAAGGACATAGCTGCTAGACTGGGTCTGCGGCAGGTGGTGAGGGAACCAACAAGAAGGAAAAACCTACTTGACCTCATCCTCACCAATCTCCCTGTTGCAGATGCATCAGTCCCTGATTAGTATTGGTAGGAGTGACATCCATACAGTCCTTGTGGAGACAAAGTCCTGTCTTCAGATTGAAGTTATGCTCCATCGTGTTGTGTGGCACTACCACCATGCTAAATGGGATAGATTCTGAACAGATCTAGCAACTCAAAACTGGGCATCCATGAGGTGCTGTGGGCCATCATCAGCAGCAGAATTGTATTCAACCACAATCTGTAACCTCATGGCCCAGCATATTCCCCCACTGGACCATTACCATGAAGCTAGGGGACCAACCTTGGTTCAACGAAGACTGAAGACAGCATGCCAAGAGCAGCACCAGGCATACCTAAAAATGAGGTGTCAGCCTGGTGAAGCTACAACACAGGACTATTTGCAAGTCCAAACAGTGGAAGCAGCATACAATAGACAGCGCTAAGCAATCCCACAACCAACGGATCAGATCTAAGCTCTGCAGTCCTGCCACGTCCAGCTGTGAATGTTGGTGGACAATTAAACAATTAACAGGCGGAGGAGGCTCCACAAATATCCCCATCCTTGATGATAGGGGAGCCTAGCAAAAGACAAGGCTGAAGCATTTGCATCCAGCTTCAGCCAGAAGTGCTGAGTGGATGATCCCTCTCGGCCTCCTCCTGAGGCCCCCAGCATCACAGATGCAAGGCTTCAGCCAATCCGATTTACTCCATGTGATATCAAGAAATGGCTGAAGGCACTAGATACTGCAAAGGCTATGGCCCTGACAACATTCCAGTAATAGTACTGAAGACTTGTGCTCCAGAACTAGCCGTGCCCCTAGCCAAGCTATTCCAGTACAGCTACAACACTGGCAACAACCCGGCAATGTGGAACATTGCCTAGGTATGTCCTGTGCACATAAAGCAGGACAAATCCAACCCGGCCAATTACCGTCCTATCAGTCTACTCCTGATCATCAGCCAAGTGATGGAAGGGATTGCCGACAGTGCTATCAAGCAGAATTTGCTCAGTGTATTCACTGATACTCAGTTTGGGTTCTGCCAGGGCCACTCAGCTCCTGACTTCATTACAGCCTTAGTCCAAACATGGTCAAAAGAGCTGAACTCAAGAGGTGAGGTAAGAGTGAATGCTCTTGACATCAAGGCAGCATTTGATCAAGTATGGCATCAAGGAGCCTAGCAAAAGTGGAGTCAATGGGAATCAGGGGGAAAACTCTGCTGATTGGTGTCATACCTAGCACAAAGGAAGATGGTTGTGGTTGTTGGAGGTCAATCATCTGAGCTCCAAGACATCACTGGAGGATTTCCTCAGGGTCGTGTCCTAGGCCCAACCATCTTCAGCTGCTCCATCAGTGACCTTTCCTCGATCGTAAGGTCAGAAATGAGGATGTTCGCTGATTGCACAATGTTCAGCACCAGTCGCGACTCCTCAGATACTGAAGCAGCCCATGTCCATATCCAGCAAGACCTGGACAACATCCAGGTTAAAGAAAAATATTAGTGGAGACAAATGTAGGTCCCTTACAGTCAGAAACTGGGGAAATTATAATGGGGAACAAAGAAATGGCAGAACAATTAAACACATACTTTGGTTCTGTCTTCACAAAGGAGGACACAAATAACGTCCCAGAAATGTTAGGGAACTAAGGGTCTACTGAGAGGGAGGAACTGAAGGAAATCAGTATTAGTAAAAAAAAAAATACCCCGGAAATTAATGGGGTTAAAGGTTGACAAATCCCCAGGGCCTGATAATCTACATCCCAGAGTACTAAAGGAAGTGGCCCTGGAAATAGTGGATGCATTGGTGGTCATCTTCCAAAATTCTATAGACTCTGGAGCAGCTCCTACAGATTGGAGGGTGGCAAATGTAACCCCACTATTTAAAAAAGGAGGGAGAGAAAAAACAGGGAATTACAGACCATTTAGCCTTACATCAGTCGTGGGGAAAATGCTAGAGTCTATTATAAAGGATGTGATAGCAGAACACCTGGAAAGCATAAACGGGATTGGACGAAGTCAGCATGGGTTTACGAAAGGGAAATCATGCTTAACAAATCTACTGGAGTTTTTTGAGGATGTAACTAGTAGAATAGATAAGGGAGAACCAGTGGATGTAGTGTATTTGGATTTTGAGAAGGCTTTTGATAAGGTCCCACATTAGAGGTTAGTGTGCAAAATTAAAGCACATGGGATTGGGGGTAATATACTGGCATGGATTGAGAATCGATTGACAGACAGGAAACAGAGAGTAGGAATAAACAAGTCTTTTTCCAGGTGGCAGGCAGTGACTAGTGCTTGGGCCCCAGCTATACACAATATATATTAATGACTTGGATGAGGGAACTAAATGTAACATTTCCAAGCTTGCAGACAACGCAAAGCTTGGGGCTAATGTGATCTATGAGGAGGATGCAAAGAGGCTCCAATGTGACTTGGACAAGTTGGGTGAGTGGGCAAATGCATGGCAGATGCAGTATAATGTGGATAAATGTGAGGTTATCCACTTTGGTTGTAAAAACAGAAAGGCAGATTATTCTCTGAATAGTGACAGATTGGGAAAGAGGAGGTGCAACGAGACCTGGGTGTCCTTGTACACCAGTCGCTGAATGCAAGCATTCAGGTGCAGCAAGTGGTTTGGAAGCTGAATGGAATGTTGGCCTTCATTGCAAAAGGATTTGAGTACAGGAGCAAGGATGTCTTATTGCAGTTCTATAGGGCCTTGGTGAGACCACATCTGGAATATTGTGTGCAGTTTTGGTCGTCTTATCTGAGGAAGGATGTTCTTGCCATGGAGGGAGTGCAAAGAAAATTTACTCGGCTGATTCCTGGGATGGCAGGATTGATGTATGAGGAGAGATTGGGTCGACTTGGCCTATATTCACTAGAGTTTAGAAGAATGAGAAGGGATCTTATCGAAACCTATAAAATACTAACAGGACTAGACAGGCTAGATGCAGGGAGGATGTTCCTGATGGTGGGGGAGTCCAGAACCAAGGGTCATAGTCTCAGGATACGGGGTATGCCATTTAGAACAAAGAGGATGAGAAATTTCTTCACTCAGATGGTGGTGAACCTGTGGAAATTTCTACCACAGAAGGCAGTGGAGACCAAGTCATTAAATATATTCAAGAATGAGAGAGATATATTTGTTAATGCCAAAAGGATCAGGGGATATGGGGAGAAAGCGGAAACAGGGTACTGAATTAGACGATTAGCCATGATCTTTTCTGAATGACACAGCAGGCCGAATGGCCTATTCCTGCTCCTATTTTCTATGTTTTCTATCGACATCCTGGTGGTTACCATTGACTAGAAACTGAACTAGACCAGCCGCATAAATGCTTTGGCTACAAAAGCAGGTCAGAGGCTGTGAATTCTGAGGCGAATAACTCACCTCCTGTCCACCATCTACAAAGCACAAGTTAGGAGTCTGATGGAATACTCTCCACTCGCTTGGATGAGTGCAGCTCCAGCAACACTCAAGAAGCTCGACACCATCCAGGACAAAGCAGCCCGCTTGATTGGCACCCCATTAACAAATATTCACTCCTTCCACCGATGCACAGTGGCAGTGTGTATCATCTACAAGACGCACTGCAGCAACTCACCAAGGTTCCTTAGACAGCACCTTCCAAACCTGCGATCTCTACATCTAGAAGGACAAGGGCAGCAAATGTATGGGAACGCCACCACCTGCAAGTTCCCATTCCAAGCCACACACCATCCTGACTTGGAACTATATCACCATTCCTTCACTGTCACTGGGTCAAAATCCTGGAACTCCTTAAGAGCACTGTGGGTGTACCTACACCCCAAGCACTGCAGCGCTTCTTCAAGAAGGCAGCCCATCACTACCTTCTGAAGGGCAATTAGGGATGGGTAATAAATGCTGGCCTAGCCAGGGGCCACCCATCCCACGAACGAATAAAAGGAAAATCCAACTTGCTGACTGACCACCTTTGTATACTCGGGCTACAGTCAGAAATCCGGTTGGAGAAAATCATCCGCATTGCTATTTGCAAGAGATTCACTGAACCAGTCATCTACCTGGTCAAACTAAAAGCCTCAGGACCACAAAATTCAGCAAACTCCACAAACTGTATACCTTTTTTTATGGACTCTAACTTAACCAATCTACCTTTCCCCACTCTGTAACCTATTTGTGCATTGTTTATTATTTTTATTAGTTCATTTTAGGTGTAATAAAGTTCAACTCTTTCTTTGTTAAACTCAAGAAAACCTGTCCAATTGGTTCGTGTTATGATCATGGCAAGTAAGTAAATAAACACCTACTGAATTGGCCAGTACATCCACTTTAAGAAAGACTTAATCCTATTGTGGTCAAACAAGGAGAGGGAAAAGAGGGACGCCTTCGACCCTCCTCACTTGACTGTAACATTATACAGCAAAATCATTCGACTGTGACAACTAGCGTGTACCACTTCAGGTCAGGCAGGACGGTTGGCATATGCGAACAACTTGTTTCCTTCTTTCTCTTTGCTTCTCAGTGTCTCACGTCTTCATGACTTCTCAAACTACTCAAGAGTGTTAGTATGGATCTACCCTTAGGAATTTCTCTCCACCGCCTGCTGCACTGACGTCTCCCAAACTCTCTTACTTTAAATCCTTTCTCAGGCGTGGACCTGGATGGATTATTGACAGGTCTTTTGGTCCTATAAAGATTTACTTTATTTCAAAATACCATAAAAAATGTTGGGTTCTTTGTCTAAGCCAAGGGGTGAAAAACCCACTTTTAATGTTATCCACTTGCCATTAACTTATTGAGCCTTCATGCATACCTTCTGACTTTGATCAATCATGTTTTTACAACATCCTTTCTTTATCTCATCCTAAGCTGTACTCCCTGATCAGCTTTTCCCTCCCAGAAACATTCCAGCTCTGGCCTTCGAAGCTAACTTGCAGAAGTTTCAGTATTTGTCTCTGTTCGACTATCAGTTATTTATGTCTAAGGTTGTTCACAAGACCTGTTAACAAGCTGTTCATACATTGGACTGAATGGCCATTTCCTTGTTTCTTATCAGACTGATGAAGCATAGTGCTGTTCACTAAAGTAACTTTTATTCTATCTCCACACACTAATTAACTTACGTATTTCAGCAAGCATCTTAATTAGGCCAGGTTAAATGAAAAGCCCAAGACAGTTTTGTTGTATGGTTATTTGTTTTAAGTATCTACCCAGTTGCTCTTCCATGATTGCAGAGGCCTTGTCTGACCATGACCCCTTTCCAGGCTAGGTACAGCTGTCATCACCTAACAAAATCTTAAGCAGTTTCCATTACAAGAAAACTTACAGCACGAACCTATTCCATTACCAATTTCAGGCTGACTACTAAATATATGATGATTCTCAGCACAATTCTAATTTCTAACAATACTTAGAACAGTTTGCCTGTCCTACTATTTTCACATTATGAATAAAGCAACTCTGCTGTCAAGTTTTATTTTCTCAAGAAGAAATCAAACTTATTTCCTCATTTATTTTTTATTTCTGAGAGCTGTTGACAGTTATTGAGTTCAACCTTTTGTGTCAAAATGCGATGCCTATTACTGATGAATTGATTCATGAACAAACCCTTCCCTACAGTTTAAAATGTTTCTTTAAATAGTAAGTAGATTTTATAAACTGTGCTGCTACTGTTTTAACATATGAATTGTGTTGTTAAATATAGTAGCGGATAGGGAATTGTATAATTGGTCAATAAAATAGGGAAGTTGTTTTACATTACACATCAGAGAATCGCTGAAATCAGCATAAGAAGCAAGAAGCTGTTGAGGCATGCTAATTTAGTATCATTGCATTTACAAATGGTGATACAGTACTAACTCCAATAACTAGACTGCTACACATTATGGAACACACTTAGTGAAGAGTTTAGTATAGACCTTTGATGATGCAATGCCCATTTTGTGGGTGCTAACAAAGTGCTGAAATTTCCAATATATGGGCAGGAAGCACATGCCCATTAGCAGCCATAAGTGAGCCACCCACCATATTGGGATAAGCAGAAAAATAAGTGTCCAGGGCCTGCACCTAAAACAGGCATTAGGCCTTTGCACATGCAAATAAGGGGCCTGCTGCCCATTTAGGCCTCTTCTGCAATGATAGATGGCCTTGAGGCAGCAGACACCAGCTGTGTTCCAGGAAATCAAATTTGCATGCATCCTTAAAGGACACACTGCAGGCCACAACCAAAAAAATAATTTATTAAAATATACTTCGCTGAATGTGGAGCCAAAGGGGTAGGAGGCTGCTGGCCACCTTTCCCGATCGCATGAAATAAAGTCTTGCCTCTGCTCTCTCAATCAGATCGCCTACTGTTAAATCTGTTAAATACTTAGCTGGCAGGGGAGAGACCATGATCCTGTTCCAGGTAGGTTTTGAGTAAAATGGCTGTAACCTATTCTAGAGCTTCAGGCCAGGGAGTGCGTAACACCGTTTGGGTGGTGCTGAAGGATAATGAAGGAGGTGCACCGGTTGACCGTACCTTCTTCATTAAGAAAATCCTCATTGATTGCTGTGGATTCCAAGCTGTAGACACCATTTGCCTGCGGAACTTTCCCAGCAGTGGATATTTGGACATGACGTTAAAGAATGTGGCGGGATGCATTAAATTCCTGAAGTTGTTCAAGGAGAAGGGAAACTAGGCTGTTGAAACTGTTGATCCTCACAGCAGAACCACTCTTCACGCTGCCATCACAATGCGACTGGGTGGTGACAATCCACCTCTACAACCCCCATGTTCCTGTCGTCGATGTACTCCCCTTCCTCACCAGGTACATCAAGGGGGCTGGCAGCAGTACTGATGTCAAGGACCCATTTGGGATTTGGATCAGCAAGCGGCAGGTCAAGGTGAATTTGAAGGTCAATGCCAATGGAGCCATTATCCATCCCCCCTCCAGCTTCGCTATCTGAGGAAGTGGAGGCTTCTTGGTCTATGTGGGGCAGCCCAGAGTTTGTCATACCTCCGGCAAATCTGGTCATATGGTGCCCAACTGCAACACAGTCGTCTGCAAGAGTTGCAAGAAGGAAGGCCACCAGAGCAAGGATTGTAAACAGAGTAAGTGCAGCAACCTGTGCGGTGGGGCAGGACACCTCTACAAAACCTACCCCAAACGCTGCCTCAGTTATGCACAAGCGGCAAGGTCCAAGGAAAGGCCGCGAGAAGGAATGGTGAATGTGTCTGGTGCTGGGAGGGAGACGAACAATCCTCCCCACTGTGAGGAAATTTTATCTGAGAAGGAGAAGAGAGGGGAGGCAGCTGCACCCAGCGACCCAATACCTACCCCGTGCCCGGAAACTCCTCCTCTACAGACAGAATCCATGGAGGAGGAGGCAGCAGATCGACAAACTGGTCAGTGGCAAGTGGTAAAAAGGAAAACCACAAAGAAGAAGCCACCAAAAAAGGAACAGGTCACCACCCAAACCAGTGGCGAGAGGAGGTTACCGTCTGAGACAGACTATAGCAGCTCCTCCTCATTGAACGAGGAAGGGCCGGAAAGACGGCACCTGCAAAAGGAGCAGCAGAACTCAAAGGAGCTGGAAGAGCAAGTCCCCCAGCTCCAGGGCACTGGAAGCTGTGACGGGTCCAGCGTGCCCCAACCCCAAAGTGCTGAACCCAGCGAGATGCCCAGCGCTCCCCAGATCCGGGAGACCGAGAGCAGCAAAGAGTCTGGCGCACTCCAGCTCCGGGAAGCCGGGAGCAGTGATGTCTTCGAGGAGGGACAGAGGGGAAAGACACGACCAGCAGAGAACAGTCCAAACCTTGCTGCCTACACAACCTCTCCGATGTCACACCAGCGGGACAAAATCTCCATGAGGAACCAGGAGGGATTTCTGAGCCCAACGAATGTGAAACAGCTTGTGTACACTATGGGTATGTAGGAACATACCCAAAGACTGGGACTAGCAAGGACACCTGGTGTGGTAAGCAACACCCAAGTTTAAAACAGGTAGAAAGACTGCTTCAATTAACATGCATAGCGTTAAATCCATTATGCGATATGTTTCGACCTTGGGTTACCTCGCCAAGGTCAAAGCCGACCTGCTGTTTCTGCAGGAGTGTGCAATCCCGCACTTTAGTACTTACAGGCAATGGTCGCAGTGGTGATCCCACAGGCCATCGGACTGGTCAGGGGGAATGATTCCCCTTCCTCCGGCCTGGGTATTCTGCTGCGGGGAGGCAACTTCATCATCTCCAAAGTTAAGGAGGTGGTGGGCGGCCACCTCCTCATAGCAGATGTAATGTACAACAATGCTGTGCTCTGGTTCATCCATGTGTATGCTCCTGTTCAATGCAGCGAGCGATGGACCATCCTCCAGCAGCTCCCACTGCTGCTGGTGACGTCCAGGCCAGTCATTCTTGGCGGTGACTTCAACTGCATCATTGATGCAGCTGGATAATCCAGCAGTGATGACAGCAAACTGGACGCTATGTCCAAATTCCTAATGGAAACAATAAAAGATGCCAAGCTGCACGACGTCTTCAGCAAACCTGCAGATGGAGCGCAGTGTAGATACATCTGGTCAAGACTGGACAAGTCTGCCCATTCCAGGATTGACTTCCTGTTTGTGTCCTGTGCTTTCACGGTCAGATCCACTCATGTCAAGCTGGCCTCTTACTGGCCGCCTCTCACAGGGGGACATGGAAGTTGAATGTAACACTGCTAACCCCAGAGAACATTGAGGAACTCAAAAGGGATTACAAAGGTTGAAGAACCATGAAACCCCTCTTTGAGTCTCTGGTGCACTAGTGGGAAACAATCAAGGTGAACATCAAGAGGTTCTTTGTCCTCAAAGGTGTTCAAAGGGCAAGAGAGAGACAGAGGGAAATGTCCCGACTCCAGAAAAGAATGCAAGATCTGCTCCGGCTGCAGGCGATGGGGGTCGAGGTCAAGGAGGATCTCCAAGAGGTGAAGAGCCAGCAGACCTTGCCCTTTGCCACGGAGGCCTCCAAGATCATCTTCCGGTCCAGAAATGGCTCCGTTGAGCAGGATGAGATGTGCTCGCGTTTCTTCTTCCAAAAGGTACAGAGAGAAAGCTCTGTGATCAGCAGCCTGAAGGAAGAGGATGGCTCTGTAACATCTTCGCAGTCTGACATACTAAGGATTAGCAAATCATTATATGCTGGGCTGTACGGCGTGAAGCCCATGGACAGCACAGCCTCTCAGTCCTTCCTGTCATCTATCACGGAGGTCTTAGATGACAGCATGCGGGAGAGTCTGGACAAACTACTAACTCTGGACGAGCTGCCAAAGGCCGTCAGGTCCTTCAAGACAAGTAAAACCCCTGGAAGCGACAGCTTACCGGTTGAGTTGTATTCGACTCTGTGGGACTGGATCAGCCCAGACTTGCTGGAAGTGTACGAGACTATGCTTCTGGCCGCAGCATGTCAGAATCCATGAGGAAAGGCATCATCACCCTCATGAACAAGCAGAAAGGGGAGAGGGCGGGAATCAGAAATTGGCAGCCCATATCACTGCTTAATGTAGACTACGAGATTCTGTCCAAAGTCATTGCCAGTCGGGTCAAGTCTGCTCTGGAGTTGGTGATTCACCTTGTCCAGACCTTTACAGTACCCGGCAGGAAGATCTCTGATAGTCTTGCGCTATGTACGGGACAGGGGGAGTGGACACCTGCCTCAACAGTTTGGACCAGGAGAAGGCTTTTGACAGAATATCGCACACCAACATGATGGACATACTTTCCAAAGTGAGGTTTAGGGATGGAATCCACAATTGGATCAAACTGCTCTACACAAACATCAGTAGTGCAGTCTCAGTCAGAAAGTTTCCCGATCCACTCTGGAGTCAGACAGGACTGTCCTCTCTCTCCTGCCTTGTTTGTTTGCTGTATCAAAACTTTTGTTGAGTCCATCAGGAAGGATGTGGGCATAAAAGGAGTGACAATCCCAGGCAGCGGAGGCACTCGGGTCAAAGCCTCCCTTTATATGAACGACGTCGCCGTCTTCTGCTCGGACCTGCTGTCCATTCGCAGACTGATGAACATCCGCGACCAGTCGAACTGGCCTCCGGAGCCAAAGTAAATCACGGCAAGAGCGAGACCATGTTTTTTGGGAACTGGGCCGACCGATCCCTTGTCCCCTTCACCATCAGGTCAGACTACCAGAAGGTGCTCGGGGTATGGTATGGAAGGGCCAGGACATGCGCCAAAACCTGGAAGGAGTGAGCAGTCACTTTACACCATAAACTGAGCTTGTGGGAGCAGTGTTCTCCCTCCATTGTGGGTAAGAACCTGGTCATCAGGTACAATGTGATCACGTTGTTGCTGTATGTGGCGCAGGTCTGGCCCATACCCCACTCCTGTGCTGTGGCAGTCACCCGAGGCATTTTACGCTTTATCTGGAGGTGCAAAATGGACCAGGTCCAGAGGGACATGATGTTCAAACCTCTGGATAAAGGTGGGAAAAACGTACCCAACGCTGCCCTCATCCTGATGACTCCCTTCGTGTGCAGCTGCATCAAGCAAACACCAAGTGTCACTATGTGCTGAGGTTCTATCTGTACCAGGTGTTGCGAAGGATGGCTCTGGCCACACTGCCACGGAACGCTCCATCCAGTCGGACCGTGCCCTACCACCTATCCTTCGTGGAAAAGTTTGTGCGGAAAAACATCTTTGACTGCCAATCCATCATGCAGTGATCTGCACGGAATGTCCTCAAGGCCCTATGGGAAAAGGAGATGGTGGATCCTGTTGGATGGTTTCCCGAGCAGACTGCCAAAGTCATTTGGCATAATGCCTCATCACCAGAATTTTTAAACAAGCACCAAGACATAGGTTGGCTGGTGGTGAGAAGGGCCCTCCCCATCAGATCCTTCCTGCACAACCGGAATCTCACCACCTCCGTATGCTGCTCACGAGGTGGCTGTGGTGGGGAAGAGACTGTTGCCCACCTCCTCTGGAATGTGCCTTTGAAAAGCAGGTGTGGAAAGAGATGCAGTGGTTTTTGTCGAAGTTAATCACAAACAGCTCTATAACACAGGAGTCTGTGCTCTATGGGCTGTTCCCAGGGACACACACCAAGATAAACATCAACTGCTGCTGGAGGACCATCAATTCGGTGAAAGACGCTCTTTGGTCTGCCTGAAACTTGCTGGTCTTCCAGCACAAAAAGTTGTCCACGACCGACTGTTGCAGACTGGCACATTCCAAGGTCCAGGTCTATGTGCTGAGGGATGAACTGAAGCTTGGGACAGCCACCGCAAAGGCTCAATGGGGAAAGAGCACTGTGTAAGCTCCTCCCACCAAAGTGAACTGAGGGGCTGGACCCATGGAAAACCCCTCGGGCTGTATACACCAAATATGGGTTTTCTGTACAATGTTAAATGGATTGGAAGGGTTGTGAGGCAACTCAATCCTGTATTGAAGAAAACTGGCTTTCCCTTGCACTTTCTGGAACATCAACCTGGTGCTGTTTTGAACTGTATTTTTTTACAGATTTTTATGAATAAAGTATATTTTGGGGAAAAAAAGCCTACTGTTAAACAGTAATCTGTCAAACATCTCACTCTGCTTGGCCTGGCATGCTCCTTTTGTTCCCTGTCACTTCCCCATTGTTTTTGATTTAGTTTAGAGATACAGCACTGAAACAGGCCCTTCGGCCCACCAAGTCTGTGCCGACCATCAACCACCCATTTATACTAATCCCACACTAATCCCATATTCCTACCATATCCCCACCTGTCTCTATGTTTCCCTACCACCTACCTATACTAGGGGCAATTTTTAATGGCCAACTAACCTATCAACCTGCAAGTCTTTGGCATGTGGGAGGAAACTGGAGCACCCGGAGGAAACCCACGCAGACACAGGGAGAGCTTGCAAACTCCACACAGGCAGTACCCAGAATTGAACCCGGGTCGCTGGAGCTGTGAGGCTGCGGTGCTAACCACTGCGCCACTGTGCCGCCCCTTAATCAGTTATTGCCATAGTGGGATTTGAACCCATGTCACCAAGGCATTAAGGGAGGGCTTTGCAGTACTAGCCTAGTGACATTACCACTACACCATGTTTTGAACTGGAAGATGATGTGGTACAATGTAGTCATCTTTATGGATATTTTCAATGATATTCCTTATGGAACTGGGAGGAGATATATTTTAATGGACATGAATAACCTGGTTGGGCTATGCAAAACTCAGTTTCTAGATGAAATCTATTTGTCAATATCAGTTGATCTAGGATTCAAACTTGGGTCTCCATGTTAATGTCCCATATATATAATTCTAAATGTTTTGGAATTGTTCACAATTATTTTGCTTAGTTGATGTCTTTGGCAACCGCGAATCAAATTTAGAGGTCAACGGTTTGCTTGCGAAAAATGAGACAGCATGTGTTTACCCGAGTGGCCTTCCTGAAAGGCTAAAGAAATGTCCATCAATATAACGACTGAGGATGGACAGAATATCCAATTACTGGACAGCAAAATGAACAGTACAATGTAGTTTAATCAATTGACATAAAACAGTTGTCACTATGTTAGCTTTAGGTTACCAATGGTTCTGGGAAACTCCAATCTTTGTGGTCTAGCCATTTTTAATGTTTTCAGTGTTCACACTTGTGAATTCGAACTAAAACGCTGTTTTATTGCTGCATTATTAACCCAACATTATTAAATGAGCATTTCTTTTTCGATAACAATTTAAGGAAGCACCTGGGTCCCAAATGCTCCCAGGCCATATGTCACGATGGGGCATTATCAAGATGGTTGAGTCTAGCAGAGTCAGAAATTAGGGTGTGACCACTTATACCAGGTCACTGCCCCATTATGCCTGTGCCAATGTTTCCTGGAAGAATGGAGATTGGCAGTCCTTGTGTGTGACTCATTTGAATCATAGAACCTGGCACCCGTACTAGCAAGCTGGTGGAAGGGAGTCCACCTTATACAGAAAGGCTGGTTTCTTTGTCGTAGCTGGTGAGAAAACAATCAGTTACCTTAAGGAGAACTATTCTCCTGACTAACGGGTCCATTATTTGTCGGGCACACGGACTGGCACTGGGCTTCACAGTCTGATTAACAATGTAGTTTCTGTCACCATCTAGTAGATGCCCGAGCTGCACCAATACTGCTAAAGGTGACTGTTCACTTTGTTCAAATTGCCAGGCCCTGGTCACTCCAGGTAATTGGAGAGGTACTTGGCTAGTAAAGAGGAAGTCCTGCTCCACTACTGTTATGGTGGCAGAGTGCGATCGTGGATTTTCAATGCCTTGATGTTCATTTTCTCTGCCTCCTCCTATTCTGCCTTCTTTATTATTCTCCATCTCTATTTTAACTTTACTTACCTATGCTTTTCCTATCTATTCAGTTACTTCTAAAAAAAAACTTAACTTTTAAAATAGTTTACATATACAATTGTGAGTCAGCTGTGACTCACTGACTCTCACCTGTGAGGCAGGTGGTTGTGGTTTCAAGCCCTACTCCAGACATATGAGCACATAAACTAGCCTGGCACTTCTCTGAAGGACTGACAGTGCTATTCTTTCAGATGAGACATTAAACCAAAGCTCCATCTGGTGGATGTAAAAAATCCCATGGCAGTATTCGAAGAAGAACAGCGCAGTTTTCCCCATGTCCTGGCCAACATTTATCCTTCAATTAACAATGAAGGAAACAGATGATTTGCTCATTTATTTCAAAAAATTACTTTATTGGCTGTAAATCACTTTGGGACATGTCGAGGTGTAAAAGCTAAATAAATGAAAGCCTTGCTTTTTTTCCCTTTTTTATCCTGGATTTCACCATTCACTTGGAAGGTGAAAAGAAAAGCAAAAACATATTTGATTGAAACATGACTTCAATATTTTCAGCCAACCAAGGGCCTAAAAGTTTAATACCTGACATGGTTGCATTATTAGTAGGATCTGACCAATCCCTGACCTTTTTATGAGCCAAAGGGCCATTACAATTCACTGAGTTAGTGTTCCAGATAGTGATTGGCCATATCAAGGTGTCGGTGCAGCAAGAGTTCAATCTATGTTGAAATTTGTAAAGAGCACTTAGCTTGTATTAACTTGAACACTGAGATTGCCATTTTTATGTGGTGATGTGGAGCTGTACAACTTACCACCAATAGTGATATCATCTGTGTATCTCCACTGATGTTGATTCAGCTTCTTCACACTGTCAGACTGAAACAAATCCTTCAAGCCACTCAGCTTATGTTGTCATAAGTGCTCACTGTTTAAATAAAAAGAATACTCTCAAACAGGACCACCAGAAATCAATTAAAATGTTCTGATAATTCCTTGTAACTATTTAAATTTTGGACATGTTAATTTGGTTGGGTGCCTTTGCCACAGCGAAATGTATAACACTTGTTTACAGCTTTTGGATGATACAGGGGAAAAAGGAAATTCCTGTTAGTGAGGAAAGGAAAACCTGCATAGAGATTACAATCAATCTTCCATTAATGGGATAAATAATCAATTTAAGATTTCTTTACGCCTTTATGCCCCCACCTCAATGAATTTTGCGCTCGGCATGACATTGAGCTCTTCTTCCGTCGCCTCCGCCTCCGGGCTCACTTCTTTGACCAGGAGTCCTTCCCCCAATCAGTAGACCCATTCGTCCGCCTCCAGCATTCTCCCTCTACCTGGACCCCTCCCCCGCCTCTTACCCACTCTTGATTTTTTCATTGAAAACTGTCGGCAAGACATTGGTCATCTCAATTTCTCTGCCCCCCTCACTCACTCTAACCTGTCCTCCTCTGAACTTCAGGCACTCCATTCTCTCAGGTCCAACCCCGACATGGTCATCAAACCTGCAGACAAGGGTGGTGCTGTTGTTGTATGGCATACCGACCTCTACCTTGCAGAGGCTCAGCGCCAATTCTCAGACACTTCTTCCCACCTCCCTCTGGACCATGACCCAACCACTGAACATCAAGCTACTGTCCACAGGACTGTCATTGACCTCATCTCCTCTGGAGATCTTCCCTCTACAGCTTCCAACCTCATAGTCCCACAACCCCGGACAGCCCACTTCTACCTCCTTCCCAAAATCCACAAGCTGGACTGTCCTGGCAGACCCATTGTGTCAGCCTGCTCCTGCCCCACTGAACTTATTTCTTCCTATCTTGACTCTATCTTTTTTCCGCTGGTCCCGTCTCTTCCCACCTACATCCGTGACTCTTCTGATGCCCAATGTCATTTTGACAATTTCCAGTTTCCTGGCCCCAACCGCCTCCTCTTCACTATGGATGTCCAATCTCTCTACACCTCCATCCCCCACCAGGATGGTTTGAGGGCTCTCCGCTTCTTCCTTGAACAGAGGCCCAACTAGTCCCCATCCACCACCACCCTCCTCTGCCTGGCTGAACTTGTTCTCACATTGAACAACTTCTCCTTCAACTCCAGTCACTTCCTTCAAGTAAAAGGTGTTGCAATGGGTACCCGCATGGAATATGTCGAACATTCCTTGTTCCAGTCCTACTCAGGCCCCCTCCACCAACTCTTTTTCCGGTACATTGATGACTGCATTGGTGCCGTTTCCTGCTCCCACCCCAAACTGGAAAACGTTATCAACTTTGCTTCTAATTTCCATCCTTCTCTCGCCTTCACATGGTCCATCTCCGACACTTCCCTTCCCTTCCTTGACTTCTCTGTCTCCATCTCTGGGGATAGGCTGTCTACTGATATCCATTATAAGCCCACCGACTCCCACAGCTACCTCGACTGCACTTCTTCACACCCTGCCTCCTGTAAGGACTCCATTCCATTCTCCCAGTTTCTCCAACTCCAACGCATCTGCTCTGATGATGCTACCTTCCATGACAGTGCTTCTGATATGTCTTCCTTTTTCCTCAACCGAAGATTACCCCACACTGTGGTTGACAGGGCCCTCAACTGTGTCTGGCCCATTTCCCGCACCTCTACCCTCACCCCTTTCCCTCCCTCCCAGAACCGCGACAGGGTTCCTCTTGTCCTCACTTTCCAGCCCATCAGCCTCCATATCCAAAAGATCATCCTCCACCATTTCCGCCACCTCCAGCGTGATGCCACTACCAAACGCATTTTCCCCTTCCTTCCCCTGTCAGCATTCCGAAGGGATCATTCCCTCCGCGACACCCTGGTCCACTCCTCCATTACCCCCACCACCTCGTCCCCTTCCCACGGCACCTTCCCCTGCAATCGCAGGAGGTGTAATACCTGCCCATTTACCTCCTATCTCCTTACTATCCCAGGCCCCAAACACTCCTTTCAGGTGAAGCAGCGATTTACTTGTACTTCTTTCAATGTAGTATACTGTATTCGCTGCTCACAATGTGGTCTCCTCTACACTGAGGAGACCAAACACAGACTGGGTGACCGCTTTGCGGATCACCTCCGCTCAGTCCGAAAGCATGACCCCAAACTTCCGGTTGCTTGCCATTTCAATACACCCCCCTGCTCTCATGCTCACATTTCTGACCTGGGATTGCTGCAGTGTTCCAGTGAACATCAACGCAAGCTCGAGGAACAGCACCTCATTTACCGATTAGACGCGCTAGAGCGTGCTGGACTGAACACTGAGTTCAATAATTTCAGAGCATGACGGGCCCCCCATTTTACATTTATTTTTAGTTCTTTTTTCTTTTTTCGTTGTGTTTGTTTTATTTTATTTCGTCTTAGTTTGTTCAGTTTGCCTACCCACAGTTTTTTTTCATGTTTGTACTTGCGGCTGTTCAGTTTTCAGTCCGTTAACACCCTATCTGTACTAATGCTTTGTCTTTCAACACACTATTAACATATTGTTTGCCTTTGCTCCTTGACCTTCTGGTCGGTTATTCTCTGTGACCTTGTCCTATCTACACCTTCTCCTTTGTTATCTCTTGCCCCATCCCCGCTTTACTTGCTTAAAACCTGTCACAGTTCTAATATTTGCCAGTTCTGAAGAAGGGTCACTGACCTGAAATGTTAACTCTGCTTCTCTCTCCATGGATGCTGCCAGACCTGCTGAGTATTTCCAGCATTTCTTGTTTTTATTATTAATTAACACAATCTGGTAGTTTCCCGGTCATGATTATTGATAGCTTTTTTTAAATTCCAGATTTTATTATTTTTTTATTTTAATTAATTGAATTAAAATTCCCTAGCAGCTGTGGTGGGATTTGAATTATTGTCTCCAGATCATTAGTCTAGGCTTCTGGATTACTAGTCCAGTAACAACCAGAATGCTACTATGTTCGATATGCTTACAAACTGTTTTGACTGTTCTGGAAGAACCAGTTAAATTTATGACTACACGTTTAAAGCAACACGTTTAAAACATAGCAATTAAAAATGTTGTTGACCGTTTCAAAGCTGTCAAGGCTTCGGACCACTAACAACATTCATTCTCTGAGAAAAAAAATCAGAAGTTGTACCCGATTGAATATGCCAATTCAACTTTTACAGTTGTGAGTCTCAGCTTTAAACTCAGTCTGCTTTTGATGCAACTGCTACAGGAAATTTATAAATAAACAAGTGACACAACCACTTATCTCTTGTAAATAGGCTGAACTGGCTGCGGTGAGCAGTATTGCTTGGGTTCGGTACTCGACAGTTATCTGAGCTATGTTAGCTGCAGGAGCAGAAACAGACAGATAAGAAAAAGAAGAAAAGGTACTTAAAAAATCTAGATTTTTCTGCCTCATTGCATTTTGTCTGTGTCCTTTATTTTGAGATAGTTTACATTAAGCACCATTGTTACTTGTAATAATATAATAATATCTTACTATGGTAGATTGCAGTTTCTCTTAATGGATTTTACTTCAATGAAAAGATACATTTTACTGCTGATCATAATGACATTCACAAAGTATGCTTGGCAATCTACCACATCCTATAATAATGAGCACTCATTCATGCAAGCAACTTGGCTCAAGATTTTGTGTCCACTTCCCTTTTATTTTGTTCACCTTCTGTCCTTCAACATCATTTCAGAATGTTCATAGTTCCTTATTTCTGTCCCCAGCAGTAGGCAATCGGGGTCAAGCTGTTCAAGCTTTGCTTGTTCTCGAGGACCGCATCCACAAGGAGCTGCTAACTGGGTGAGTTTGCTTCTTACGCAGTGTTCAACAGCAACAATAACTTGTATAGCACCTTTAACATAATAAAACATTCCAAGGTGCTTCATAGGAACATTAAAAAACAAAATATTGGAGCCACATAAGGAGATATTGGGTCAGATGAGCAAAAGCTTGGTCAAAGAGATAGATTTTAAAGGCGTCCTAAAGGTGGAAAATGATAGAGAGGCAGAGAGGTGTAGGGAGAGTATTCTAGAGCTTGTGGCCAAAGTAATTGAAGGTGCAGCCACCAATGGTGGAGCGCCTAAAATCGGGAATGTTCAAGAGGTCAATATTAGAGGAGCACAGATATCTCAGACGGTTGTGGGGCTAGAGGAGATAGGGAGGGGCGAGGCCATGGAGGGATTTGAAAACAAGGGTGAGAATTTTAAAAATCAAAATATTGCTCGACCAGGAGCCAATATAGGCCAGCGTGCACAGGTGTGATAACTGAAAAGGACTTGGTGCAAGTTAAGACACAGGCAACAGAGTTTTTATGACTTCAAGTTTACGGAGGGTAGAATGTATGAGACCAACCAGGAGTGCATTGGATTCCTGAAATCTAGAGGAAATGCAGGCATGAATGAGGGTTTTGGCAGCAGAGAAGCTGAGACTGGTGAAGTCTGGAGATGTTATGGAGGTGGAAATAGGCGGTCTCATCAATGATGTGAATATGTGGTCGGATGCTAATCTTGGGGTCAATTGTGACACTAAGGTTGTGAACAGACTGGTTTAATCTCAGACTGTTGCCAGGGAGATAGATGGAGTTGATAGCTAGGGAACGGAGTTTAGAGTGGAGACCGAAGACAACAGCTTCAGTCTTCCCAATAATTAATTCTCGGAAATCTTTGTTCATCCAGTACTGGATTTTGGATAGGCAGTCTGATAGTTTAGCAACAGTAGTGGAGCTGAGAGAAGTGGTGGTGAGGTAGAGCTGGGTGTTGTCAGTGTACATGTGAAAACTAAAGCTGTGTTTTCGGATGATGTCACTGAGGGGCAGCATGTAGATGAGAAATAGGAGGGGGCCAAGGATAGATCCTTGGGGAACACCAGAGGTAATGGTGTGGGAGCAGAAAGAGAAACCATTGCAAGTGATACTCTGGCTGCAATTAGATAGATGAAAATGGAAGCAGGTGAGAGCAGTCCTACCCAACTGGATAATAGTGGACAGGCGTTGGAGGAAAATGGTGCAGTCAACCATATCAATGGCTGCAGACAGGACGAGTAGGAAAAATTTATCTTTGGCACAGTCACATAGGATGTAATTTGTGAGTTTGATAAGAGCTGTTTCAGTACTGTGACGGGGCGGAAACCTGATTGGAGGGATTCAAGCATGGAGTTCTGGGAAAGATGGGAATGGATTTGGAAGGCAACAAACACATTCAAGGACTTTGGATAGGAAAGTGAGCTTGGAGATGAGACAGTAGTTTACAAGGGCAGTGGGGTCAAGGGTTGTTTTTTTTGAGGACCGGGGTGATGACAGCAGATTTGAAGGAGAGAGGGACAACACCTGATGAAAGAGAACTGTTAACAATATCAACCAACACGAGGACCAGGAGGGGCAGCTGAGTGGTCAGCATTTTAGTAGGGATAGGATCGAGGGAGCAGGAGGTGGGTCTCATGGACAAGATGAGCTCAGAGAGGGCATGAGGAGAGATAGGAGAGAAACTAGAGAAAGATGCAAATTCAGGGCTAGGGCAGGGGGCAGGGGAGCATTATAGAAATTTTGGCCAGGTGGGCTAGTGGAAGGAAACGGACATGACAGAGGCAGCTGATCGGATGGTCTTGAGCTTAGTGACAGAGAAGTCCATGAGCTCCTTACACTTATTGTTGGAGGTGAGGGTGGAGAGACACAGGGGAGAGGGGTTTAAGAAGATGGTTTGCAGGAGAGAAAAGAAGTCGGGGGTTATCTTTGCATTTCAGCAGCCATGAGAAGAACCTGAGTATGTTTCAAGTGGTCCAGCCAGATCTGGCGGTGGATAGCGAAACCAGTTGTCCGCCATATCCTTTCAAGTCTGTGACCCATGAATTTAAGAGAGTGGAGTTGAGGATCGTACCGGGGGTACGGCCAGGGTGCGAGAGAGTAATGGTCTAATGAGGGACTGGGGCATCAAAGATGAAGGTGAGGGTATGGTTGAGCAAGTCAGTAGCTGCAGAAATGTTGTGGTAAAAGGAAGGCCAGAGGCTAGATAGATGGGATTTTGAAAGTGCAGTTGCAAGTTCAGTGCTGTTCACATACTTGTTGCCTTCTTAAGCTATCCTCAATTTATTACTTTCTATTCTGTTGGCTCCAGCCCTAAGACTGTCTGTTTATAATTTCACATGGCTGATTGCAATCCTTAAAATTGAAATTGCAACCATTTATAAGATCTACATGTCGTAATCCAAGTCATGCAAATGTTATTATGTTATTCTTTAGTCTTTAGTCGAAATGTCTTTAGATATTTTTTTTGTGATTATTTTATTTTAGTTTGTTCAGTATGTTTCTACTGTGCCTACCCACTTTTTTTCATGTTTGTGCTTGTGGCTGTTCAGTTTTCAGTCCATTAACACCCTATCTGTACTAATACTTTGTCTTTCAGCACACCATTAGCATATTGTTTGCCTTTGCTCCATGACCTTCTGGTCAGCTATTCTGTGACCTTGTCCTATCAATACCTTATCTTTTGTCATCTCTTATCCCACACCCACTTTCCTTGCTTAAAATCTTCAAAGTGATTCTTGACAACGCAGCCGGCCGCTGATGTCATCAGACTGTGCCACGCTATGCACATGCGCAAATGGGCTCCTGCTGTCTGCGCCTGCACAACGTTCCGGATTGCCAGGACTGGTTGGCGCATGCACATATGACATCATTGCGCTACGCGGGGAAGCGGGGAGAGGCTGGGGGGGGGGGGAGAGCGGCCGAAGACCTTAGTGGGTACGGGTGCGCTCTCCTCCTTCCCTCCACCTCCCCCAGCCCACTCTCCACCCCCCACCTGCCAGCTCGCTCACTCTCCCGCTCTGCACCCCCCACCTGCTCACTCTCCACCCCTCCGCCCGCCCGCCCGCTCGCCACCCCCCCCTCCCCGCCTGCTCGCTCACCACCCCCCGGCCCGCTCACTCTCTCCGGCCATTGTGTACTGCCATGTGTTTACTTTGCCTTTGTGTGATTATTTGAGCAGCGCCATCTTTAGTCCTGGCAGCTGCCTGAACATCGCAGACTGTGACGTTTTAGTGACACAGGCTGCATTTGTGAATTTGCCCGTGCAGTGCCACCTAGTGGTTGCGTTGTCAGTAAATGCAGCCTAAAATCTTTTACATTTCTTATATTTGCCAGTTCTGAAGAAGGGTCACTGAACTGAAATGTTAACTCTGCTTCTCTCTCCACATATGCTGCCAGCCCTGCTAAGTTTTTCCAGCACTTTCTGTTTTTATATGCAAATGTTATTGATGTCCATACATTACCTGAATAATCTGTGTTAAAGTTACACACAACAAATTTTTTTTTAAAGTCAACTTTACTAACAAAATAGAGTGGGTTTTCTATCCAGAAAATTTACAAATGCTATCTCATGCAAATCAGCTCTTTTCACAATGTTAATGCCTGATTCATGCATTGAGCTATTCTATCCATAGAACCTGAGTACGAAAGGCCAGTCACGTTCTGTCCATTCAGGGAATAATTTCTTCAAGGTGAACAGTGTTGGATATTGTTGCTGCAAATAGATAGGTTTGATTCCTCTAGCTTGTAGAGAATACCGAGTCTTTGTAAGGTTTTAAACAATAACTCATTTATTACATTTCAGGAGCTATTTACACTTTCTCTTAAGCAGGTTTAACTCACTGCTGACATGATGCTGTTTCTCCTTCTTGGGTCTCTACCACATGTGATCTCTGACATCACCACAGTGGGACGTGTTACTCACACTGTCCCAAACATTAATACTTTCAGATCCCTTTACTACATCTCCCCCAAGTCTTTGTCCATATATATTTTTTACCTTACGACCCTCTCTCCCCCCAAGTCTCTGACATCACAGATTCAATCCGTCAGGAGGCTTCATGAATCTCCCTGATCGTGTTCTTGTCAGACTTGGAAGATCAGTAGTCTTTCTCTGAACTCTTGTTTCTTGACTTGGATGGCCTTCGTTGAGGCTTGTAGTATCTGGTGTTTTCTGATTTTCAGGATCAACATCTGGTTCATCCAAATATATGACTGATTGATGTCTTTGATGATGTTTCCCCTGGCTGGGAGTCTAGAAACAGAGGACACAGTCTCAGAATAAGGGGCAGGCCATTTAGGACTGAGATGAGGAGGCATTTCTTCACTCAGAGGGTGGTGAATCTTTGGAATTCTCTACCCCAGAGGGCAGTGGAGGCTCAGTCATTGAGTATGTTCAAGACTGAGATCGATAGATTTCTACATATGAAAAACATCAAGGGTTACGGGGATAGTGCAAGAAAATGGCGTTGAAAGTAGAAGATCAGCCATGATCTCATTGAATGGTTGAGCAGGCTCGAAGGGCTGAATGGCCTACTCCTACTCCTATTTCTTATGTTCTTATGTATAGAGATAAAATTTCTCCTGTTTCTTCTTATAGTACCTTCTGAAGTATGTACTGAATAAGATCTCTATTGATTTCCATCTCTCTGGATGATTAGTCCTTGTTTCCTTCCATCAACTTGGGAAGGTTTCCGGTACAATATCTCCAATTATAATTAGAAGCTTGTTGTTTCAGTAAGACTTCACTCTGTCTTGAACTCTCTGATAATCCTGGACTTCTAATCACAAGAAGAAACTTTTTAGGTAGGATAGGAAGTTGTGTTTTAAGTTTTCTCCCCATCAACTAATCCACATGGCACTGGAGTTGATCGATAGTCTAGGAGTGCTGTTTGATAATCTTCATTCTTCTTTAACAGCGCTTTGATAGTTCTGACTCCTCGTTCAGCTTCTCCATTAGATTGTGGATATCTAGGGGAACTTTTAAGATGTGCAAATCCACATTTTTCCACAAAGTGCTTAAAGCAGTCTATTGCAAATCGAGGACCATTATCTGACATAATCTCATATTGTGTGGCAAAGATCTCCTGTAACACTCAAATGACTGTTTCATTTGTTGTGTACAAGTGTTTGGCCTCAATCCATCTTGAGAAGTAATCGATAACAATCAGGTAGGATTTCCCATTAACCATAAATCGATCCATCTCCAGACATCCCCACAGTCTGGTTGGAAATTGGTCGATATAAGAGGTTCCCTCTGGTCTGGTCTGCACTACACGTACCTGGCAATTTGAAATCATTTCTTCTATATCTTTTGATATTCCTGGCCACCAGACGGACAACTGAGTCCATGCTCTGCATTTTGTGATACCCATGTGGCCTTGATGTATTTTCTCCAATATATCGATCCTGAATGAGACCCGAGTCACCAGCCTTTCATCATATGCCAGCAAATCATTCACAATAATAAAGTGCCTCCTGTACTCAAAGTAGATTTTCATCACCGTACCACTGGGACGTTGCTGTGGCCATTCTTGCTTGCAATATTGGTGTATTTGGATGCAGTCCTCATCTTGCATCTGAGCATGACGAATTTCTTGGAGCTTTTTTGAATTTGCCAGCCATAGTGATGCAGTGACTGTGTATATGACTCAATTTCACTAATGAAGTTAACATCATGTTGTGTAGGATGGTCAATAGCAACTCTGGATAATGCATCGGCAGACGTTTGAAGTTTGCCCTGTACATAAGCAGTTCATGCATGTATCTCAGTGGCCCCAACTAGAATCTCTGAATTCTCGGAGGCATTCTAGCGAGTTCCTTTTCATCAAGTAAGGAAACTAGGGATTTGTAGTCTGTCTCTATGACAATCTTTAAGCCAACGTGACTGCGAGAGCTTCTTTCGCTATGACAGTGTACCTTGTCTCAGTCTCAGACAATGCTTGAGATGCATAATAGACCAGCCTGTGACATTATCTTGAAAAAGGACTGTCCCAACCCTGTAGATGAGGTATCTGCTGAAATTGTGGTCAGTAGTGAATGGTTATAATGCACTAAGATATCTGGTAAAATGAGAGTTTCCTTGATACTTGAAATGCCAGCTCCTGAAGTGCATTCCAACACCATGCTTGTGCTTTCTTTAAGAGTTGTCTTAAGGGTTCAGTAAGTTGCACTAGATTGGGTAGAAACTTTGCCAACTCATTAACCATTCCAAGGAATCACTGAAGATCTTGGACAGAATTGGGAATTCACTAATAGCTCTCGTCTTTTGCATGTCTGCCATTATCCCCTTGCTACTAACAATGTGCCCTAGAAAACAAATAGATGTTTTCAAGAATTCATACTTTTCATGAAGTGTCAGGACTCCTTCTTGTAGGTGATTCAGAACGCTCTAACCCTTAGGTCAGGTTCTTCGCAGATTCATCATGGACTAAAAGATGTCATCCATATGGCATACTACTCCTTTAAGGCCTTGTAGAATGTTCGACATAGTTCTTTGGAATATTTCAGGTGCAGATGTTGTACCGAATGGTAAATGATTAAAACAAAACCTTCTGAACGGAGTGATTAAGGTCGTCAGTAATCTTGACTTCTCGTCCAATGGGATTTGCCAAAAGCCACTATTCACATCCAGCTTTGTGAACATGATACTTTTGGATATTTTCGTCAAACACTTATCTACTGAAGATGCATCTTCTCTTGCAACAGCCTTATTAAGTTAAGTCTACACAAATGTGTAGAGTATCATTCAGTTTAGGAACGGGAACAATTCCCGAGCACCACTCTGTTGACAGGAGAAATGACTCCCATCCTGGTAGCTCTTCTAGCTGATGTTGGACTTGCTTCATTAGTGTGGTTACTTTCTAGGTGTAAAAAGACACAATGGTTTAGCATCTTTTCTCAACGTAATGCTGTATTTGGTCTTCAATCTTCTTAGATAAGTAAATAATTTTGGAGAGTCTTATTGGAAGTGACTCCTGGATTCTTGCCACTTAATTTCTTCCACCTCGATAAGATGAAGGTCTATATAAGTTCTTCGACTTAAAAGAGAAAATTCTTGATTCTGTAAGATATACAATGTTTCTATTATCTGCTTTATCTTGTACTGAAGTGTTGCCTGTAGCATTCCCTTGACTTTCTATTCAATCCCTCCTGGTCTGTGTAACTGAGCATCTGTTGGTTGTAGGCAATGCATTGATAACCATGGTTCGTTGTCTGATAAAATCATCACATTAGCTGCAGTGCCCATTTTAAAGTTGGTGATATGTCCGTTGACATAAATATTGGCAGACCAGAATGCATGATTGGGGTCATTGACCTTACCAAGGAAGTCTTCTGATTTCTTTTCCAAAGGAGATTGTTCATCTTCATTAATGGCTCTATGTGTAAAGACTTTTTCCTTGGAACTTTTTAAAGTAGAGGTTTTACTTTGTCACATCTTCCCAAAATGACCAACTTTCTTGCAGTGAAAGCATTCTGCTTTGCTTTTAACTCTTCGCGCCTGTGGATCTTTTTGCTGTCACAACGCTGGCAGAGCTTAATAGCATCTTGCACCTACTGTTCCAATTCAGGTTTGGTATTGAGTTGTGAAGCAATTTTAAACCTAGGAATCTTTTTCTCCATGATGGCCAATTTTGAATCTGATTGCATCCTGCTTGATTCTGGAAACTCTCTGGCATTCCCAATTTTGCATCCATATTGCTTTCTTAATGGACTTTTTAGGGTTCCCCTTAAAGAATGTTTTTTTATTTGTTTGTTGGGTGTCGGTTTCGCTGGCCAGGCCAGCATTTATTGCCCATTCCTAATTGCCCTTGAGAAGGTGATGGTGATCTGCCTTCTTGAACTGCTGCAGTCCTTGGGGTGTAGGTACACCCACAGTGCTGTTAGGAAGGGAGTTCCAGGACTTTGACCCAGCAACATTGAAAGAACGGCGATATAGTTCCAAGTCAGGATGGTGTGTGACTTGGCGGGGAACTTGCAGGTGGTGGTGTGCCCATGCATCTGCTGCCCTTGGCCTTCTAGGTGGTAGAGATTGCGGGTTTGGAAGGTGCTGTCTAAGGAGCTTTGGTGTGTTGCTGTAGTGCATCTTGTAGATGGTACACACTGCTGCCACTGTGCGTTAGTGATGGAGGAAGTTAATGTTGAAGGTTGTGGATGGGGTGCCAATCAAGAGGGCAGCTTTGTCCTGGATGGTGTTGAGCTTCTTGAGTGTTGTTGGAGAGTATTCTATCAAACTCTTGACTTGTGCCTTGTAGTGGTGGACAGGCTTTGGGAAGACTGGAGGTGAGTTACTCACTGCAGATTTCCCAGCCTCTGACCTGCTCATGTAGCCACATCATTTACGTGACTGGTCCAGTTAAGTTCCTGATCAATGGTAACCCCCAGATGTTGATAGTGGAAGATTCAGTTATCGTAAAGCCATTAAGCATCAAGGGGAGATGGTTTGATTCTCTCTTATTTGAGATGGTCATTGCCTGGCACTTGTGTGGCACGAGTGTTACTTACCACTTATCAGCCCAAGCCTGGATGTTGTCCAGGTCTTGCTGAATATGGACATGGGCTGCTTCAGTATCTGAGCAGTCGCGAATGGTACTGAACATTGTGCAATCATCAGTGACCATCCCCACTTCTGACCTTACGATGGAGGGAAGGTCATTGATGAAGCAGCTGAAGATGGTTGGGCCTAGGGCACTACCCTCAGGCACTCCTGCAGTGATGTCCTTTTTATCGTTATCGGGGGTAGGTGGTAATGTGGAGAAATCAGTTCAAACATGAACTTATTGAATGGCAGAGCGGTCTTGAGGGGCCAAGTGGCCGACTCCTGCTCCTAATTCGTATGTTCGTATGACTGCGATGATTGACCTCCAACAACCACAACCTTTGTGCTAGGTATGACTCCAACCAGCAGAGAGTTTTCCCCCTGATTTCCATTGACTCCAGTTTTGTTAGGCTCATTGATGGCATACTCGGTCAAATGCTGCCTTGATGTCAAGGGAAGTCACTACAACTTCACCTCTGGAGTTCAGGTCTTTTTGTTCATGTTTGGACCAAGGCTGTATGAGGTTAGGAGCTGAGTGGCCTTGGCGTAGCCTAAACTGAGCATCAGTGAGCAGGTTATTTCTGAGCAAGAGCCGCTTGATAGCACGGTCGATGACCCCTTCCATCACTTTGCTGATGATCAAGAGTAGACTGATAGGGCAGTAATTGGCTAGATTGGATTTGTCCTGCTTTTCGTGCATCAGACATACCTGGGCAATTTTCCACATTGTTGGGTTGATGCCAGTGTTGTAGCTTGTTTCTTTTTTCAGGCCTGGTTGCTTCCATGGAGGTCCCTTCTGTTTTTTAGAGGTCCCTCCTGTTTTAATAGGCTTTTCTAGCATTTTTCCCTTTCTTTAATAAATTCACTTTTTTCAGGCCTGGTTCCCTTAATGTAGGTGCCCCAGCTGTTCTTGAGAGCTTTATGCTGTTTTAATAGGCTTTTCTAGGATCTCCCTCTTTCTTTGAGAAATGTAGTTTTTTTTTCAGGCTTGCTTGCCTTACAGGATGCATCCCTGCTGCTTTCAGAGTTTTCTCTTGCTTCTCAGGAGTTCCCACGTTTTTCGGGGATTTTCTCGCTCTTTGCCCTCACGTTCAGCCTGAGTGTAGGTTTGGGCTTTCCCCCACTTTTTTTTTTACTTTGAGCACAATGCCTTTAGAAAAATACCCCAAGCTTTTCAAAGGCTTTTAATGCGATCTCCGACTGTTGGTATTGTGTTTCACCTAATCGATGGATTCTACTTGCAAGCCACCACATTTCTATTCGGTGGTGCAGCTTGTATTTCTGTGCTCTGACTCACCACAGCTGCAGATCTTTCCATTGCCTTTTCTGTGGGTTATTAGTTTTCTTACTGTACAGGGCCAGGATTTATCTTTTGAAATTCTCTTGTCTCTTCCAAAGGTAAGGAGATCTTTAAAATACTCCTGCTCACTTTCACTGCTGTTTACTGTTGTTTTACCATTGCCATCATGTTGCATTGTTGGGTGTGTATTAGTCGAATTGTAAGGCGCTCTGGAGAAAGTCTTAGACTCCGGTAAAGGTTAACTAACAACTCTATTATTTACAGTTACTATATACACTCTCCGCAAGACACCTAAGCTAACATCCTTTGTGCTGCTATAAGTTCTTCTTCTCAAACCTATCTCATGTGATTGTTACATCATTGCTCATACAATGGGAGGGGGCCCTCTCACTGTCTTTGGTATTAACCCTTTACATCCTTGTACTCCCTTGTTGCATGTTTCACGTCTGAAAAACAGATGGGGCATGAGCTGATTTCTAGGCCAGTGGCTGGGTAATAGATGCACCAAATACAGCACAGTACCTTTAAAGCAAAGGCCTAGCTGATGAGACTGCTCTTGCTATGATAACTTCTATGGGTGTTCTTTCTGTGCAGCATTGTCTAATTGTTCCAATCATCATGTGGGACTCTCCACTCAGTTGCATGTAAGTTGGGGTTTTAATGAGCTTGGTGCACAGCTCAAAATGCCTGACTTATATTTGAGCCATATTATTGTGTGATGTGCGTATTGGATACTCTAAACCTCAGCATCCCGAAGCATATTATAGGCCCCTATATGTGAAATGGTTTGTGACACTTGTGAGAACTGTAATAAGGTACTATGTCAGCTCTGTGTTCAGAATGTACTCATTATTATTATTATTCATAGAATAGAACCAAAGAATAATTATCGCACCGAAGGAGACCATTCGTTTTAATGAGCCCGTGCTGCTCTCTGCAAGAGCAATTCAGCTAGTCCCACTCCTTCGAACTTTCCCCATAGACGTGCTATTTTTTCCCCTTCAAGCACTTAGCTAATTCACTTTTGAAAGCGTTGATTGAAACCACCTCCACCTCCACCACCCTTTCAGTCAGTGCATTCCAAGTCATAACCACTCGCTGCGTAAAAGAAGTTTTTCCTTATGTCACCATGGTTCTTTTGCTAACCACCTTAACTCTGTGTCCTTTGGAGCTCACTACCACAAGGAGTTGTTAAGGTGAATAATGTAGATGGACTTAAGAGGAAGCTAAATAAGTGCATGAGGGAGAAAAGAATTGAAGGGTATGGTGGTAAGGTTAGATGAAGAGAAGTAGGAGAAAGCTCATGTGGAACATTAACACTGGCATAGATAAGTTGAGCCAAATAATTAGTTTTTATGCTGTGCATTCTGTGTAATATGTAATACATCCTTTTGTGACAGCAGAACTGCATTTTCCTCACTACTGAGTATGGGGCAACTTATTATTCTTTCCGACTAAGTGAAGTCATCAAATTATCAAGAAGAGTAATGTTGGCTTAATCACCCTGATCACATACTCAACCACAACCTGCATCATTAATTTATAGATATCAAGTTGCAAATGAGGCAAGCCACTATTTCCTTTAACTGAAAGGAAGTATACATTCTTAGGGAAAAGAAAAGAACTGTGAAATATGACAACACTTTACAATTTTTCTCACTGATTAACTAAGGGTCAGACAATGAGTCACTTGGAATCAAAAGTACTGATGATGCTGTGAACAAAATCAGTGCGCAAAACAATTGGATCTGTATAATGGATAAAATATATGGGTGCTTTTAAGGCAGTTTTGGAAGTTTGCTGAGTTGGTAGAAATAGAATCATAAAAGGTAGGCTGAACATTATTACCGATTCTGAATACAAGATGGTTGTGACTTTACAGCTCTATTTAGATGTTTTGCTCTTCTCTCTCTGTCTTCATAAGTTTTCTACCAGCCAATCAGCTCCGATGTCCAGCTGTACTCAGCAGTTTCAAATGCTGGCCTGAGATTTATTCCTTTTTTTAAAAGCAGAAATACACCATTCCTTCTCTGGCTAAAACAGTTTGGCTTATTTGAATCATTCGTATAATGCCCTGAAAACTAAGTTTCAATCACACAAAAGAGGATGGATTAATGAGTTACTGTATTATACCACTTATAGAGTCATAGAATCATTTACAGTGTAGAAGGAGGCCAGTCAGCCCATCGAGTCCATGCCAATCTCTAAGGAGCTATCCAGTCAGTCCCCACTTCCCCGCTTCATCCCCATAGTCCTGAAAGTCTATTTCTCTCAAGTGGCCATCCAACTTCCTCTTGAAGTCATTGATTGTCTCCGCTTCCACCACCTTTGTGGGCAGTGAGTTCCAGGTCATTACCACCCGCTGCATAAAAAAGTTCTTCCTCATATTACCCCTTCATCTTTTCCCCAAAACTTTCAATCTGTGTCCACTAGTCTTTGTACCATTAGTTAATGGGAACAGTTTTTCCATATCTAACTTATCTAAGCCTGTCATAATCTTGTATACTTCTATTAAATGTCCCCTCAATCTCCTCTGTTCTAAGGAGAACAAACCCAGCTTTTCCTACCTAACCTTGTAGCTAAAACCCTTCATCCCTGGAACCATTCTGGTAAATCTCCTCTGTGCCCTCTGAACCCAGTTGGGACCTAACTAGAGCCTTATAAAGGTTCAGCATAACTACCCTGCTTTTGTACTCAATGCCTCTATTTATGAAACCCAAGATCCCATATGCTTTGCTAACCACTCTCTCAATATGTCCTGCCATCTTCGAAGATCTATGCGTATGCGCCCGCAGGTCCCTTTGTTCTGGCACATTCTTTAGAACTGCACCATTGCCTCTCCCTATTCCTTCTGTCAAAATGCATCACCTCACAATTTTCAATACTAAATTCCATCTGCAGAATATGTAGGATCGGACTCTACTATGGAATACCTGCCTTGTACTCATGGTTGCCAGGTTTAGTTTTTTTGAGGAGGCTGGTTCCACCAGTCATATATATGCCCTGGATCTTTTATATAATATTCCAAGATGACAGTTGCACTTTACAGTTTGAGCAAATAATATGGTTGATGGTGGCTGAGTTGGTGTAATACCAGCAATAATAACCACTGGCAATAAGCTCAATATGGTGAGAGCATGAGATACTACTGCTTGTTGCCATAAAATGTAGTGTCGTTCTTAGGGTTGCAAGTAAAGTTCCCCACACAGGGAATTTTATTAGATTTTTTTGGTTGAACTTGTATGCTCATCAAGGTGAGGAACGTTAGCGCTAATTATGGCTCAGTCGGTAGCATGCTTATCTCTGAGTCAGTAGTTTGTGGGTTCAAGACCCACTCCAGATACTTGAGCACGTAATCTCAGTTGACACTCCTATGCAGTACTGAGGGAGTGCTGCACTCTTGCAGGTGCCGTACTTTTGTATGTGATGTTCAGCCAAGGCCTGTCTACTCTCTCAGGTTGACATAAAAGATGCCACGGCATTTCTTTTTGGAAGAAGAGGCAAGTTCTCTGCACTGTCCTTGCCAATACTTATCTCTCAAACAGCATCAATGTAACATTTGGTCTTGTATCACTTGCTGTTTGTAGGATCTTGCTATGTGGTAATTGGTTGCTGCATTTCCTACATTACAACAGTCACTACACTTCAAAAGTAGTACAGTGACTGTAAAGAGCTTTTAGAACATCCTCAGATTATGAAAGACGTTATATAAATGCAAGTCTTCCTTTCTTTATGCGACATGTGCTTTGATATTTTGGGCATCCAGTAAAACTACAGAAATTTATAGTACAGAAGGAGGCCCTTTAGTTCATTGTGTCTGTGCCAGCTCTTTACTCGTGCATTCCAAAACTATTCAGACTACTCCACACACTACTCATAGCTATGTATCTTTCTCTGCTTCAAATATTTGTTCAGTTTTCCCTTAAAAGGTGCAAACATGTCTGCCTCAACCACTTTCTGTGCTAAAGGCTTCCATGCAACGTTCCGTCTAAGCTGCGCAGTATATCCCGCACAGGGAACAAACAGGCCACGCACAAGCAACATTCCCTTTAAAATGTGTGCATGTGAAGCTGCACAGCAATCTTAAAGGGACCATGCAGTGCAATAAACAGGACATGCACAACAAAGAGAAATTAGAGGGAACATTGCTTCCATGGCCAAAAAAATAAATGTTTCTTAACATCTCTCCTCCATCTCTTAGTGATAATATTAAATTTATGAAACTTTGTCACTGATATCCTAACCAATGAAAATAGTCTTTCCCTATTTGCCCGATCAAATCTTCATAATTTTAAAACCTATATAAATGGTGTCTGTTCTTCAGGGCCTTGTTTACATATTAGAATTTTTGATATAGTGGCCCTGAAATTTCTGTAGAGCAGCTCGACCAGTGGAATAATGGCAGAGTGAACTTTAGGCCTGCCTAAACAGAGAGGCCCAGGCCACATTCCAACCCGCAAGGATGGGGTCACTTGCATACACAGGCCTGGTGCATCATGCTGGCTGGAATGACGGAATGGCTTGAATTTGCAGGGAATCAAATGTCTCCAAGATTAATTACCTATTTCAGCAACAGTTTGGGGCCTTCTTGGTGCCTTAGCAGGATTAATGCCAGCTGATGTTAGTTCCACTAAGGTCCTTGAAGAGTAAAGGACTGAATTCACCCTTGCTGTAAGGAGGTTGGGCAGTAGGTTCATTTACACACATTCGCAATGGAATTTTTCCTAAGCCTCTGAATGGGATGGCATCCCAATTGAACTGGCTTCAACCCCATTTTCCAGTCTCCTGACAGGAGATCGACTCCACTTACATCTTGGCCTCAATTTGAAATTTAAGGCCACTGTTACCTTTGTGTTCAGTATTCAGTATTCATCTAATCTGCAGAGGCTAAAAAGAAGAATCAAGGTACCAATCAAACTGGACCAATCTTGCGTACCTTCCAATGGCTGTTTACTGATCATGCTGGCAACAACCTGAGGGGTGGTTATCTGTCTGCCCACTTGACTGGGATTGGTGTATAGACATAAACAGGGAATAAATAAAGTGTAGACAGGTTTGCGGCTGCCTGCAATGAATTTGGCCTAACCATCAGCCTCATGAAAACGAACATCATGGGGCAGGACGTCAGAAATGCTCCATCCATCAATATTGGTGACCACGCTCTGGAAGTGGTTCAAGAGTTCACCTACCTAGGCTCAACTATCACCAGTAACCTGTCTCTTGATGCAGAAATCAACAAGCACATGGGAAAGGCTTCCACTGCTATGTCCAGACTGGCCAAGAGAGTGTGGGAAAATGGCGCACTGACACGGAACACCAAAGTCCGAGTGTATCAGGCTTGTGTCCTCAGTACCTTGCTCGATGGCAGCAAGGCCTGGACAACGTATGCCAGCCAAGAGCGACGTCTCAATTCATTCCATCTTCGCTGCCTCCGGAGAATACTTGGCATCAGGTGGCAGGACCGTATCTCCAACGCAGAAGTCCTCGAGGCGGCCAACATCCCCAGCTTATACACACTACTGAGTCAGTGGCGCTTGAGATGGCTTGGCCATGTGAGCCGCATGGAAGATGGCAGGATCCCCAAGGACACATTGTACAGCGAGCTCGCCACTGGTATCAGACCCACCGGCCGTCCATGTCTCCGCTTTAAAGACGTCTGCAAACGCGACATGAAATCCTGTGACATTGATCACAAGTCGTGGGAGTCAGTTGCCAGCATTCGCCAGAGCTGGCGGGCAGCCATAAAGACGGGGCTAAAGTGTGGCGAGTCGAAGAGACTTAGTAGTTGGCAGGAAAAAAGACACAGGCGCATGGGGAGAGCCAACTGTGTAACAGCCCCGACAAACAAATTTCTCTGCAGCACCTGTGGAAGAGCCTGTCACTCTAGAATTGGCCTTTATAGCCACTCAGGCGCTGCTTCACAAACCACTGACCACCTCCAGGCGCTTATCCGTTGTCTCTCGAGATAAGGAGGCCAAAGAAAGAAAGATGACTTTTTTTTGAAGAAAATAAATATCAAAAAAGCTGCTTGCAGAAGTAGAAAAAGCTAGGAAGAACTGTGAATAAAACAATGAGTCATTATGTTGTAAGATTCTTAACAGTGCTCCTGCCCACATTTTATTGCTGACAGCGGGTGTGTCTAAAGTTGATAACAAAACAAAGTACTTGAGTTGCATTCAACTTGCACATTCGAGTTGTTATGTGCATCTCTTCAATCACTCTTCCATCTGACAACTTGAGTTTCATACAGCAGCACTGTGACAAATAGTGATATTACTGCATACAGAGGTGTGGACTGTGCCATTTCAAGTAACCAGGAAGAAAGAGGTAAACAGGAATTCAAAGATTGTAGCAAAACCTCTCCTGACCAATTCTATTGCTTACTTGCTGTGTGGCTGACATTGAAGTATCATCAGGAAGTCACTGGAAGAATTACTGTAACCTCAGCTTTTTTTTGTTTTTACCTCCTCAGGTATTGTGACAAAACTATAGAGAAACAGAGAGACACTATGTTGCTTTTTGAACATGTAAATCTAAAATCCAATGGATCAAACTTCTTATAAAGAATATAGGGGGCAGATTTCTGTAATGGCTTCTTTAGGTTGTCTGCTCTAACTTATGGGGTTTCTGCACTCTCCTGCTGTAAGAACCCTCATAGAAATAGCCCTCCATAAATTCAGTGCTTAGATAAAATTATAAATTTGTATTATTGAAGATAACTAAATGGTGAGTTTTAAAATAAAGGGGTGTTTTCTCTGGGGTTTCTGCAGCTCTTTCATCCCCAGAGAATGCTAGGGATCTGGAACTCATTGCCTGAAAGGATGGTAGAGGCAGAAACCCTCATAACATTTAAAAAGTACTTGGATATGGACTCGGAAGTGCCATAATCTACAAGGCTATGGATCAAGAGCTGGAAATTGGGATTAGGCTGGATGGCTACTTGCGGCCGGCGTAGACATGATGGCCCGAATGCCCTCATTCTGTGCTGTAAATTTCTATGTTTCTAAGTTCTATAAAAATTTACCCTCCAAGATTCATAATCAGTGAAATACCAAGGAGGTGAATTGCCACAGGGGTCCTCGCAATCATCCACCATAACTGCAGCTGACGAGCTGTGAAAACCCTCCACACACAGCGTCAACACATTTCTCTGGGATTTCTGCAGCCCCTCTGCTGATGTTACGGCTGACAAGCAGGAGATTCCCCACAGAAATTGGCCTTCCAGTGACTTTCAGTAAAAAGGACCCTGCAGCATATTCAGTTTCTGCTGTGTGGGTGGGGTTAAAATCCTCCCATCAGTTGATTAGCTTTAAGTTGCAGTCTCTATGTAGTTTAGTACTTGGGTCAAGTATATCTCCTTCCTTTACGGTACCCTCTCGCTATTCACTGTTCTGTAAATGACTCTCATATGTCTCTGTGTGCAATGAATTAATTATTAGTAAGAATAATTTTAGTGTTGGGCTGCTCTGCTAGCTTTAAATGAGTTGTATTTTGCAATTTTACTACAAGTGGGCGGCACAGTGGCGCAGTGGTTAGCACCACAGCCTCACAGCTCCAGTGACCCGGGTTCAATTCTGGGTACTGCCTGTGTGGAGTTTGCAAGTTCTCCCTGTGTCTGCATGGGTTTCCTACGGGTGCTCTGGTTTCCTCCCACATGCCAAAGACTTGCAGGTTGATAGGTTAATTGGCCATTATAAATTGCTCCTAGTATAGGTAGGTGGTAGGGAAATATAGGGACAGGTGGGGATGTGGTAGGAATATGGGATTAGTGTAGGATTAGTATAAATGGGTGGTTGATGGTCGGCACAGACTCGGTGGGCTGAAGGGCCTGTTTCAGTGCTGTATCTCTCAACTAAACTAAAGTGGGATATCAGCAGATGTGCAAGTCACAGAGACCATCTTGATAAACAGCAGCATCCTGGTGATTATAAAACATGCTTTTGAAACTCAGGATTCTGTTATCTTCAGTAATATCAGTTTACAATAGGAGTTTAACTAAAATTTAATCCACTTATAATACATTAAAAATCTTGGCCTGGAGATTTTTTTGGGGGTGGGGGGGTTGTTTTTAGCTGGCTCACCATCATTTCTAGAAACCTCCAACTGTTCCTTACGAGGCAAATGACAGTAAGTGAATGGGGGCAAGCAGGGGAACTGTCTCAGCTTGAAGTTCCCACTGGACCTGGAAAATTTCTCTGAAGGTGGTCTGCAGAATGAACAGAAATGTCGGACCTGATATTCCTGGTGGCGGCGAGACTCCGTGGCGGCCCCCTGCCACTGAGCGATGGGACTGGGTTAACATATTTAAATTAATGAAATGAATACATTTAAATAAAATCAATAGTGATCTTACCTTTGAACCGCGATCTTCCGAGCAGCAGCGGGCGCTCACGCACCTTCACTCTCCTGTCCAGTGAAAACAGGCGCCACCATGGTAGGGAAGGGGGTAACTTATGACTTTTAGTGCAGTGGGGGGAGGTGGGGTGGGGGGGTGGAAATGGGCTCTAATACAAATTACTAGTGTAGGGAAGGGTGGGAATGGGAGACCTCTGCATTTTGGTTTCAGGGGGAAGGTCAAGTGTTAAAGGTAAGTGTTTTGGGTGTGGGGGGAGGGAAAATGTTGAATTTAATTGTTATTAGGGAGGGGGAAGGGGCGATAGATTTATTGGCAGTACATTGGGGTGGTTAGCCCTTTAAAAGTTTAAATGACCCAGCAGGGCTGCCTACCCTTTAAAAATGGCACCAGCGCCTACACACAGGCAGCTGACGCTATTGAACGGGTCCGAAGAAGGGTCACTGACCCGAAACATTAACTCTGCTTCTCTTTCCACAGATGCTGCCAGACCTGCTGAGTGATTCCAGCATTTCTTGTTTCTGTTTCAGATTTCCAGCATCCGCAGTATTTTGCTTTTATTCCCTTTTGATAGGACCATGGCTATGGGCAGCCAGAGGCCTGGGTGATCCACTGTCCTATCTGCACACAAGCTGGCAGGAACTTGAGTTACTGGCAGGCAAGGGCAGGCGTGAACTTGATGGGGTAAGAATAACTGCAGGAGTCTGGCAGAACCCCTTGGAATATCAAGGCCTTTCTATCAATTTTTGTTTCATAAATTCCTATGTCCTCCTATGCCCTCACTTGTAATGGGGTTTGCCTATGAAAATGTGTTATGCTGACTGCACAATCATAGGTGTTTGTAGAGTAGCTTTACGAGCTTTCAGTTTTACCTCAACTGCCACCATGTGTTTTTTCGTTGCTCAGAGAGGTAACCTTTAAACTTCGTTCTAGACTTTTTGATCTTAGATTTTTCATTTTGAAATAATATATTTTGAACAGTAAAGGTATTTTTATATGTGTTGTGATGAACTGCCCAAGGGTGGGTCCTCTGCTCATTTCACCATGCCTCAGTTGCTCATAAGCCTCACATTTTTAACTTCCATGAGAAATGAGTAATATGACCAGGGAAAAAGTACATGAGGTGATCTCCCGTTGCCTTCCTTGTGTGTGCTTTAAAGGAAATACAAGTCCTCTTCCTGAAGGATTCTCTGCCTGAAAGCAATTGTTGTCCCTCAAGGTTCTAGCTCTTCCGCCATCACCACTGAAAATTTGTTGGTTCTGCCATTGGCCATGGATTGTAACCCTTAGCATGAAACCTTTACCTGGGCCTGGGGTGACTCACAAAAGGGCGGGGACGACCACCCTCTGCGGTCTCAAATGACCCTGATATCCTGTATTTTTATATAAATTATAATACAGGCAAAACATGCATTTATATAGTACCTTTCACAACCACTGGACATCTCAAAGTGTTTTACATCAATGAAGTACTTTTGAAGTGTAGTCACTGTTGTTGTAATGTAGGGAAATGCGGTAACTAATTTGCACACAGCAAACTCCCGCTAACAGCAATGTGATGATGACCAGATCATTTGTTTTTGTGATCTTAAATGAGGGATAAATATTGGCCGGGACACCAGGAATAACTCCCCTGCTCTTCTTGAAATAGTGGGATCTTTTACATCCACCTGAGAGGGCAAATGGGGCCTTGGTTTAAAGTCTCATCCAAAAGGTGGACCTCCAACAGTGCAGCATTCCCTCAGTACTGCATTGGACTGTCAATCTTGATTTTTGTGCTCAAGCCCTGGAGTGGGACTTGGATCTGGAACATTGTGACTCAGAGGTGAGAAATATTGAAACATAGAAAATAGGAGTAGGCCAGTCGGCCCTTCGAGCATGCTCCACCATTCATTATGACCATGGCTGGTCATGCAACTCAGTAACCTGTTCCCGCTTTCGCCCCATACCCTTTGATCCCTTTAGACCCAAGAGCTATATCTAACTCGAGAGTTCTACCAGCTGAGCCACATCTGACACTAAGTTCACAAGTTAACATTGCCAGGTTTTGTTGCACAGGCTACCCTCTCCTGGAAATTTGGTGCAAAGGAGTTCACTGACAGAGTTCAGTTTACTTAAATGATCCACACCTGACACTTTTATGCTTTTGGTGAGCTACTGCTTTCTAATCAGAAGATCACGTATGTGAATGCTAATTATGGGAATAATTATAATTACCAAAAATGAATCAGGAGTGGCAAAGTTCCCATATAATTTCACTTTGCAACTTCCAGATTTATACTGACAACTGTATAAAATGATTTAGGAATGTGTGTTCTTAGACAAAACACTAACCATTTGCTGAATGACAAAATATTTATTGGGAATAATGTGATTTTCCAAAAAAAAGTCGGTGTCATGGCTTTATAACCCATTCATTTTATTTTCTGTTCACACAATGCAGTCGTTTATCATTGAGAACTCTGTTACTTGACATGTATTTTCTGTTTCAATTTCATTTTTTCAGCATTTTTCTTTACTTTAAAGTGTATTCCAGTGGGAGTATTTGCAAAATGGTTAGTGACTGTTCCTTTTAAATCCTCTCTGACTGTACCTAGACCCTCACCCAACATAGGCTATTCAGCCAGAAGAGTGAGCAGATGCACCACAGAGACACTGGGCTATAGATTGGTTAGATCCCGAAAATTGACTTGAAGATCGTGATTAAACCATACCCATTGAGTGGAATGCAGGCAGTACATGCCAACATCGGCAGCCTGCTAATTATTATGATTTCTGCGTGCAGCCAGCACTTCCTGCGCTGTTCATTAGCTGCACCCTTCAGCAGCGGGCCCAATATCATTAGTAACTTGCACTTCTGAAAGTTAGCTTGTACCTCTTAAAGGCGAGGTGCATTTTGACTGCAGCAGTTGTTGGGAGTTGTTTTGCAACTGAATCTGATCTGGGAAGGAGAGATCAATGGCTGACCATGGGAGAGAGCTTCTCTGCGGGCTTTCCATCACTGTGCTGGAGGAATTGCTGGAAGAGGTGGAAAGGAGGATTGATTTCCTGTAACGGCAGGAAGCCCACCAGTCACATGATGAGAAGTCAGTGGGAACAGATAGCTGCAGAGGTCAATGCAAGGATTATAGCTCCAAGGACCTGAATGCAGTGCTGGAAGAATATTAGTGATCTCATACTAGTGGTTAAGGTCAGTGAATGCATCGTCAAATGCTATATCATACCACTGCACCACTAGCCTCTGCCACTGCTCAATTCACCAAAACCCCATCATTGACCTGCCAGCAATCTCTATCAATCAGAATTCATGCCTAACATTCCCATACGTCACCTAAGCCTCACACACTTGGTACTGCTGCAAGCCTCACATCTCACAGCTTCCACACACAGTCAGCTGTTCAACCATGACAGATATGTCACCCAAACAGATTGCAAGACACTCACTGATATCCTTCCCTCCTTCTTGCAGGATAAGGTGGCATACAACTGGAGGCAGCAGGAGCTAACCCGAGTGAGAGAAGTGCATCTGCATGTTCTAAGAGACAGTGCTGGCTATTATAGGAAAGGCCTTTGCTGAGGCTGTTGTCACCTGTGGAGCTGAAAACATTGAAGTCAAGGGTATCCACATACCTTAATTGTCCTCCTCCTCTCAGGCCACTTCTCCCTTATTCCTAAATTTCTTCCGACAGAGAAGCTGCTGATGGTTTTAGCCTCTGCTTCTTAATTTTCCCCCTCCCCTCAGCACAACTCTACCCTTGTCCCTTTTTCCTGTCAGATGCCCAAGAACCACAAGCTGCCCGGACAGCGCAGGAAGAGCAAGAAGACAATGAAAGTGAAGACACACCATCACTCGCTTTCATGGCCACCAGCTCAAAACTGACACACTCATATCTTAGAGGATGGCATAGAGGCAGGATCTACATGTGATGAGACAGGCGGGCACAAGTAATCTGCAGCTATGGCAGGGGATAAGGATAGCACAGGTACTAGCTTGCTGAAGGGTGAGGTTGCATGCTGGTTCTGCTGCAGAGGACTCAGATGAGCACTTCAGTTGATCAGGCTACAGAAGAAATTTGATGGATGTACATACCCAAATACTTGGTGCACTGCCATGCCTGCCAGATGCCTGCTCTCAATGTCAAGGAGCATGGAGAAGTCTGGAACCAATTTGGCACAGGGCTTTGTGAAGAGCTTGGAGTCCATACGTTCCAACATTGAATGTGCTCCATCAGCACATCTGCGGAGTCAACCATGGTGTGATGTCTGATGGCCGATGTCTTAGTTTCCATTACAGTGCAGGTAGTATTCACCCAATGCCTGAGGCTGCAGTGGAAACTCAGACTACTGCTCAATTTGCTGCTGTGAAAGTCCAGACTACTGTAATCATCATTGGATACAAGTGTGCAAAAGAACTTCCAGGATATGCAATGCTCCTGCAATCTGTTCTCTAACAGATCTGCTCCCTTAAAGACCTTCTGTGGATATGGCTTCTTGCTGAGAGCCCTTCTCACCCTCTTCCCCCTCCTACTCCTTCCTCTTCAAGCTCCTTGTCCTTCTCTGTGTGGTCTCTGCTCATTCTCCCAATCATGCTCAATATCAAGAGGAAATTCTAATTGGCCACCCATATCTGGAAGCAACTGGTTTGTGCACAAGCCTTTCAGCCACCAATAAAGAACTTCAGCACCAGCCAGATCACTTACTGTAGATTTTTGAAATTTTTAACAAGTATGAAAAAGCTTATAGAATTGCAGCAGCAGCCAGAAAAATAATCAGCAACTAACCAGGAAGTGGTTGATTCTTCTAAGATGTGCTCGTGGATGGGTAGGGAGTCCTTCATGCCATTGAGTGGGTGTCAGCTGTGGAAAGTAAAAAGAGGGCATAGACTGGACTATGGAACTCCAAAATGCCAGTGCTGGTGTCAGATCAGCATTGCATGCTGTTGACGTCATGATCTTCCTGCTTTGCATGTGTCTGGTGAATGTTAGGTGTGCACACACTGATCCCTTTACCAATATAGCCCCAACTCACTTCTGGTCAGGGGTGTGCGCACCGTATATGCCATTTTGAAACCTTAAGGGGTGTTGTACTGCCCAAATATCAGGTGCTATCCAGCCCAATTTTGCCCCACATTGGAACTCTGGTGATTGATGCTATTTGGTGTCTGTTAAGAAGGGCAGAGGAACTAGGTGACTGCGAGAAAAAGCCAGATATTGTCTCAAATTTAAAACCAAAATCTCACGGTTTAAAGATTGTCTGGTTTCAGTCTTCCATCACTTCATGCTCTTCATTTTTAATGTGAAATTAGTACATAAAGTATCTTCACAATACCTATGGAAAATTTATAGAAACAAAAGCAAAATAAAATTTGGACCTTAAGCAATTTTGCATATTTTCAAACTCGTAGAAACATTGGAAATTGGAAAATGTATGCTTTAGGTAGATTTTAGAGTCTATATTATAGTATATGCTTTCTCAACCTTTGTATTCAGATACATTTCATAAACATGGAACACCTTCACATTGTTGACATCTGGCGATAGCATTGAGTTTTATCAGATTTACAAAGTTTCTCCTATTCCAGAAATATGCCTTAACCTCAGCCTCAAAGGTATTTACCCTATGACACCTATGTGCCATTTCTATTCCCACAATAGTCATTCTCCCCGCCTCTCTAATTAGGTTAATTAATTTAGTGCCAATTACTGCTGAATTACAGGTAATTTGTGTCATGGACTCACACCCACTAGGTCCTGGCTCGAGATTGTCAAAATTTATTTTAAGGATTTTTTTCCAAATAGCAAAATGAGAAATCTTTTGCCCTATTAGCCAGCGTGGAATTTAAATTCTAGTGTCAGCCTGTCCCCTTTCCCTCCATTTGCTGATCATTATTGGTCAATTTCTCTAAATCATTGTTTAACACAAATAAAATTGTAAAAATGCATAGACCCGCAACTGACTTTATTATTTCATTCATATTAACACATTGATTTTGAGAAAGTGATGTAATAAGCCTTTAGTCAAGCAAAGATCCATTGTTAGTACGGTACAACAGGAGCCACCGTCTCGCAGAATATCATTCTCAGGGCACAGGCTGACAAGCTTTTTGATACCAAATCTGGAGGGATTGCTGGACATGGTTGGATAAGACAAAAAGTAGTTTAATGGGAAACACGAACAGGTTAGCAATCAGATGAGTCTTGAAGAGGATTATAAAGGTGGACAGGTGCAGAGATTAAGGAAGAAGTTTCAAAGAGTAGGACCAAAGCAGCTGAAAGCTCTATTGCTGATGGTTGGGCCGAGGAAGAGAGGATATACAAAAGGCTGAAGTCAGAGGAATAGAGGAGATACAAGACTGGTGGATATACGGTGAGGCAAGGCATGCAGGTATTTATGGACCAGGGCAAGGATATTAAAGTTAATGCATTGTGGGCTGGTGGGGGTGGCATGGAACCAGTGTAGATTAGTGAGGATGGGGGTGATAGGTGAGTGGGATGTCATGCAGGACATACGTGCAGCAGAGTTTTTAACAAGTTGGTTTTTATGGAGGATGAAGTTATGACAGAAGCACATATAAATGTTTCAGCTGTAGAGCGGAGTTGCAGAAGTGGAAATAAGCAGCCTTGGTAACGGATAAGTAAGTCATGTTTAATGTCATCTCAGGGTTAAATAGGGAACCATAATTACAAATGTCTTATCTGTCTGATGTTTCTCCCCCATGCCAGATCAACTGTCTGTCAGCAGGTTTATCAGAGATGACCGCTTTTTGTGAGTAGTGTTCTTCAACGCCCAGTGCCTGGAAAAACAGGGAGGGCTCTTATTAAGTTTTGGCTCGGGTTTCTCGGAGCTGCCTGATACAACCCTTAAATGCACTTCCTTAGTTCAGTGCCGGTTCAGGAGAGCTACAGTATTACAGCACTGCTCTCCTCCATTTTATACTTCCATCAGTCTCCGCCAGTTGCTGTGCTGAAGGTGAATCCAGTAGCAGCTTGCTAGCCCCGTTGGAAAGTTGGGTGTCTGCCACTGCCAGAAGAATGTAAGTTGGCAGATTTATATTTGCGATTTCTGCTGACAGTAAGAAAGTAATGTTTGTTATTGGTTATGGCTTTTAAGTATAAAACTGGCAGAAGACTCACATAAGGCTATTGATCCTGGCAAGGCCCCCCAACAGATAAAAAAAACCTCCCCACCCACCCACCCCCCCCCCCAACCCCTGCCCCACAGAAGACCAGGAGACTCTCAAGACTTTCCATATCTAACACATAGCAGTGTCTTTAGTGCCATGAAATCCAGATGCAGTGGCCATCGATGCTGCAACCTCTGGCTTGCTTGCCTGTGGTCTCGATGCTGAAAAGAGATGAGAAAAAGTTAAAGTGAAAAGAAAAGAAAGAGAAGTATAGGGGAAGAAAGAGGAACCAATGGAAATGGTGGAGGAGGAAAAGAGGGAATGGATGAAAAGTGCAGAGAGAAACAAATGTAAAAGAATAAAGCGAGTGAAAAGTGGAGGAGGGGGTGAGAGAAGCGGACAGACAAAAAGAAATGTTGAAGGAGGGAGAGTGAGAGAGGTAAGCGGGGTGGAAAGGGCATGATCCATCAACACTGAGATGCAAAATAAATTGGATGTGAAGTTTAATTACTCGCTTGCTACTCATGGCCAATTGATCCAAATGGTTGGACACCATATCAGGAATTATTACAGTTACCAGTTACATACCATTGCACTTGGTAATAATATAAACTTTTACTGCCTTGCATTATGTGAGGGAGAGAACGAGAGGGATTTTGGAGCTGCACTGTGTGAGTAATGGATCTCTAACTGATTAATAATCTATTTCGTAACTTGTTCTCTGGCATTTCTCCAGAGGTGAATGCGTTAATTAACACCCATTTACAGAAATAAAGTTTGAAATATTTCTTGGCTATTTTGAAATGCTGTATTACTTAGAATCTTGTTAATAGTTTTCCATAGAATATTGAGATAGTATCTTTGTTTCAAACTAGACATTTGACAACTTCAGGCAATTACGTATCCTCGTCTGCCTGAATGTAGCTAAAGCTCAAATACCAATGCACTCATAGATCAGAAATCAACCATCCTTGTCACTGTCTGAATTTGCTAGAGTAAAAATATGATACAGAATAATTACATTTTAAAGTTAAAATTTTTAAATAGTTGTGAAAAATTAAACTGGCTGTGTTGTAAGTGATAGAATGTAGATGGAAATCTGCTGCACTGAATATCAAAAATATTTGCGACTGATGTCCATATCTTGCATGAGCAAAGTATGTTAACTTTTTTAAACTTACAGCTTAATTTTTTGAAGTTGGTTTAGTTGATATCTGAAAATATTGACAGGAAGACACATTTCAGAATCAAAATACTGAACAATAACATGTATTTATACAGAGAGTCTTTAGAATCTTGGAGCACAGCAAGGGGCCATTTGCCAATTGTGCATGTGTCAGCTCTTTGAAAGCATAGTCGTCTTTAGTCCCACACCACAGCATTTTTTTTCAATAGTCTTGCAAATTAGTTCTTTTCAAATATATGTCTAATTGCCTTTTGAAAGTTCCTATGGAATTTGATTCCATCACTTTTTCAGGTAGTGTATTCCAGATTTGTGTGAAATATTTTCTCCACATTTCACTCTCGTTTTTTTGACCATTATTTTAAATCTATGATCTCGGGTTACTGACCCACTTGCCAGAGGAAATGGCTTCTCCCTACATGCTCTATCAAGTCCCTCATAATTTTGAATACCTCTATTCGGACTCCCCTTTACCTTCTCTGCTCTAAGGAGAACAATCACAGCACCTTCAATCTCTCCACATAACTGAAGTCCCTCATTCCTAGTATCATGCTCGTTAAGCGTCTCTGTATCCTCTCCAAGGCCTTGAAACCCTCGAGTGTGGTGTTCGGAATTGTACACAATGCTCCAACTGAGGCTTAACCAGTGTCTTCTAAAGGGTTAGCATGACTTCCTTATTTTTGTATTTAGTGCCCCATTTTAGAAAGCCCAGTATCCTATATGCTTTCATAACTGCATTATCAACTTTCCCTGCCACCTTCAAGGATTTGTGAATAGGGACCCCCAGGTCCTTCTGCTCTTGCACACCCCTCAAAATAATACCAATTAGATTATACTGCCACACCACGTTGTTCCTCCCACAGTGCATCACATATCCACATTACATTGCATCTGCTTTGTGTTTGCCTATTTTGCCAGTCTGTCTATGTCATCCTGAAGTCTGCTGGTATCCAGCTCACTGTTTACTGCATTGCTAAGTTTTGTATCATCCACCAATGTCTAAGTTGTGCTCCCAATGCCCATCCAGGCCAGTTATATATAACAAGAAAACAATGGTCCTAATAACAAGCCCTGGGCGACCTAACTTCTCTCCAGTCAGAAAAACATCCATTCGACACCACTCTCTGAGGCTGGAATTTTGCCGGGCCCATGGAGGTGGGTGCTTCTCCAGAGCTAGATACATCACTGTTTCCTCCTTCAATGGGGTCATAGAGTCATAGGGTTATACGGTACAGAAACAGGCCCTTCAGCCCATCATGACTGTGCTGGCCACCAAGCACCTAACTCTTCTAATCCCATTTTCCAGCACTTGGCCCGTAGCCTTGTAAGTTATGGCGTTTTAAGTGCTCATCTAAATACTTCTTAAATGTTGTGAGTGTTCCTGCCTCTACCACCTCTTCCGGCAGTGCGTTCCAAATTCCAACCACCCTCTGGGTGAAAAAACTTTTCCTCAAATCCCCTCTAAACCTCCCGCTCCTTACCTTAAATCTATGCCCCCTGGTTATTGACCCCTCCACTAAGGGAAAAAGTTTCTTCCTATCTAACCTATCAATGTCCCTCATAATTTTGTATACCTCAATCATGCCCCCCCTCAGCCTTCTCTGTTCTAAAGCAAACAACCGTAGCCTTTTCAGTCTCTCTTCATAGCTGAAATACTCCAGCCCAGGCCACATTCTGGTGAATCTCCTCTGCACCCTCTCCAGTGCAATCACGTCCTTCCTATAGTGTGGTGCCCAGAACTGTACACAGTACTCCAGCTGTGGCCTAACTAGCATTTTATATAGTTCCATCATAACCTCCCTGCTCTTATATTCTATGCCTCGGCTGATAAAGGCAAGTATCCCGTATGTCTTCCTAACCACCTTATCTACCTGTGCTGCTGCCTTCAGTGATTATGAACAAGTACAGCAAGATCCCTCTGACCTTCTGTACTTCCTGGGGTCCTACCATCCATTGTATGTTCCCTTGCCTTGTTAGTTCTCCCAAAATGCATCACCTCACACTTCTCATGATTAAATTCCATTTGCCACTGCTCTGTCCATCATACCAGCCCATCTATATCATCCTGTAATCTAAGGCTCTCTTCCTCACTATTTACGACACCACCAATTTTTGTGTCATCTGCAAACTTACTTATCATACCTCCTATATTCATGTCTAAATCATTAATGTACACTACAAACAGAGAGGGTCCTAGCACCGATCCCTGCAGTACACGACTGGTCACAGGTTTCCACACACTAAAAAACAACCCTCGACCATCACCCTCTGCCTCCTGCCACTAAGCCAATTTTGGATCCATTTTGCCAAATTGCCCTGGATCCCATGGGCTCTTACCTTCTTAACCAATCTCCCATGCGGAACCTTATCAAAAGCAAAAGCGGGACCTTATCATGTAGAAACATATTGATTAAGAAAATTTTCCTGCACATGTTCTAGGAATTCTTCACCCTTCTTGCCCTTTGTTCTGTTTTCCTCAAGTTGATATGAGGATAATTGAAGTCCCTGTCTATTACTGTTCTTTTAATTATGCATTTCTCTGAAATTTACCCACAGATTTTCCCCTCCATCTCCTTTTCACTATTTGGGGGTCTATAGTAAACATCTGTCTACCTTTGACCAAATAGTTTCAATCTTTTAACCCTCTAGTATATCGCCCCGCTGTAGAACTGTAGTATTATCTTTGGTCAATACCGCCACACCCTCCTATCTTTTTTTCCTTCCCTATCTCTCCTGAATACATGATAGGCAAGAATGTTTAGTTCCTATTCCTGCCCACGTTTATGCCAGCTTTCCATTACAGCCAGTATATCATAACCCCATGTAACAATTGCGCATATAACCTGTCAGCTTTATTTGTAAATGTCCCACTAACACACGTGCATTCCAACATCAGGCTAGTCAGCTTTGCTTTTTTCCACCATCTAACATTTTCAACATCATATAAATACTGTGGCGACAAGAGTAAGTCAGAGGCTCGGAAACCTGCGGCAAGTAACTCACCTCCTGACTCCCCAAAGCCTGTCCACCATCTACAAGGCACAAGTCAGGAGTGTGATGGAATACGTTCCACTTGCCTGGATGGGTGCAGCTCCAACAACACTCAAGAAGCTCGACACCATCCAGGACAAAGCAGCCAGCTTGATTGGCACCCCATTAACAAACATTCACTCCCTCCACCACCGATGCACAGTGGCAGCAGTGTGTACCATCTACAAGATGCACTGCAGCAACACACAAAGGCTCCTTAGGCAGCACCTTCCAAACCTGCGATCTCTACCATGTAGAAGGACAAGGATGCATGGGAAAACAACCACCTGTGAGTTCCCCTCCAAGCCACACGCCATCCTGACTTGGAACTATATTGCTGTCCCTTCACTGTCAGTGGGTCAAAATCCTGGAACTCCCTTCCTAACAGCACTGTGGGTATACCTACCCCACATGGACTGCAGCGGTTCAAGAAGGCAGCTCACCACCACCTTCTCAAGGGCAATTAGGGATGGGAAGTAAATGCTGGCCGAGCTAACGGCGCCCATATTCCAGGAATGAATAAAAAAAGATTTCTGCTCATTGTCCTTGTAAAAGCATGGAAGGTTGACTATTAACATAAACTAAATGTCATACGCCTGGATTTTTTATGCTGGTTTCTGAAAAGTTAAGTTCTCGAGAAATTGTTCATATTATTTCATTGCACCTGTTCTTTGTCAAGAACAGCATATAACACAAGTGACTGCAGACTGGACCAACAAGAACTTGCTCCTGTTCTTTAATGACTTTATTTTGGAAAAGATGATTCATGTTACATGACTTTTCAGGTTTTTTTTTTGCAAAGCAGTTTCTGAAACAATCTAAGTCATTCCTTTTGGACTTGCTACGATGTAGTCACACAAGATAAGCTTCAAAATTGGAACCTGTTTATTAGAATGATTTGTGAACCTTTTAAGGTTGGGAAACTTGCTATACAGGTTCCTTTAGGACTATGTGTTACATTGTGTTTCTATCCACTTGATGCCAAACTGTCACACCCAAATCTTGTAACCAATGGAAAATATTTTTAGGGGTGGATATTCAGCCAAGTGCTGTACTCATGAGGTGTGGCTAAATTTGCTGAAACTTCAGGAGCTGTTGTTTTTTGTCCCAGAAGCTGTGGATTGCTGCAAACATTTAATTATTAATGCAGAAGATACCAATAATCTAATGAAAGAAATGTGCAAATTTTATGGTTTAGTGGGGGTAATTTGAAACCCCAGAGGCAGGTGGTGGGTGGGGTCAGGGAGGGAGGCACCTCACAACCACCCCCACCACCCCTCCCGAATTTGCCCACTTCTGATTTTATTGGAGTGAGGTGCCAAGGGTCAGTCATTAAATACTTTTAAGGAGGCTCCATTTTAACTTAATTCTTAGTTTGACACCTGCAAGCTGGGTTTCCCAGACATTGAGAGAGTCAGCAACTGAAGGGGGGCATAAAGGGCTGGATCCATCTGGTTAGTGCCTTTGCAATACTGCCTGTGGGCTAGGAGGAGTAGGAGTGTTTCTACTCCTGGCCACTCAAGCTAATCTGTGAATATCCTGCGATCTGCCCGCACCCCTTGCAGGTGACTGATTCCCTTGCAATCACTTACCCCCTCCCAATCACTGTTGGGTTTCTTGCCTGCAGCCTGGAGTTACATGCCCAACAGCCAGCCGACCTTAAATCTGGCTGGTTGTGGCCAGGAAACAGATTTTATTTTAATTCAGTTCCCCTGTGTGAAATTTGGTAGAACTTGCAGGAAGCCCGTACTTCCAGTTTTCCTGCTAGCTAAATCTCTGCCCTCTCCCACCACTTCCCCAGCCCCCGGTACCTTCCCAGTCCCTGTTGTTATCAGAGCCTGTATGTTCAAATTTCTAATATGCATTCCCAGTGTGTGAGGGTTCCCACCAGGTGTGTGAACTTGGAAAGTTACCACATTTACCCAAAATGCAGTTGATTGCCCTCTCATTATTGAGCAATCATGGTTCACATATCAGTGGTCAGCAGGTTAGAAAGTGTGCTGCTGAAACTAAAGGAATCAAGACTCTGTGACCTTGTAGTAGCTGCATCTCTTCAGTTTTATTCAGAACCTGGAACACACATCAGCCAGGGTGCCAAAGCTAGAAGGGCAATAATCAGGCAGAATTCCTACTGCTTGTTGTTATTCTGTGACTAACACTGAAAAGTGTCTGTGTCGAGATGGCAGCTGAAAATAGTTGCAGCGGTTTTTTTTTATTGCACATGTACTGCACCCCTGTGTGAGTCACTGTTTGAGGTGTGGAGATGAACAAATAAAAAAAATGTCAATTATACTTAATGTTTTTAACTAATGCCAGAGAATCACAAAACATATTTGTACATGGAAAAACATCTTGGAGCATCTTGTAAGCCAGAGGGCTGGACACCAATCAAGGAAATTTTCTTTATTCTTTCATGGGATGTGGGCATCACTGGCAAGGCCAGCATTTATTGCCCATCCCTAATTGCTCTTGACAACTGAGTTGTCTTCCTAGGCCATTTCAGAGGGCAGTTAAGAGTCAACCACATTGCTGTGGGTCTGGAGTCACATGTAGGCCAAGTAAGGACAGCAGATTTCCTTCCCTAAAGGCCATTAGTGAACCAGATGGGTTTTTACAACAATCAGTGATAGTTTCATGGCACCATTACTGAGTCTAGCTTTCAATTCCAAATTTTATTAATTAATTGAATTTAAATTCCACCAGCTGCCATGGTGGGATTTGAATATGTGCTGCAGGATATTACCCTGGGTCTCCGAATTACTAGTTCAGTGAGATTACCACTACGCCACTGTGGTGGAAGGCGATTAGGAGACTAAAGGCACTATTGAAGAGATTGGGTATTTTGATGGCTTTTGAAGGGAGTAAGTGAGGTAGCAAAAAAGGGAGTTTTGGGAGAGAATTCCAAAAGCAGAAGATTAATGGCTGTAAGATCGCTCTCCAATGGTGGACAGGAGAGACCGGGCAGCAAGCAGTGATCTGAAGTTGGTGGAATGAGCTGTGAGGATTGTGAAGACAGATTAGAATACAGCCATGGAAGAATTTGTAATTGATTTACTGGGGCCCAGCGAGACTGGAGTTTGGCAAGGGATTGTTGTGTGCGACCTTGTGTGAATGTTGAGTACTGGATTAGCTGAAGTTTGTGAAAGGTTGAGATAGGAAAGCCAATAAGGAAAGCAATGAGAAGTCAATCTTTGAAGTGATGAAAGCGTGGAATAGTGATTCATCTGTGTTACCGAAGAGCTAGGGATTTTTTTTTATTCGTTCAAGGGTTGTGGGCATCTCTGGCTAGGCCAGCTTTTATTGCCCTTGAGAAGGTGGTGGTGAGCTGTCTTCCTGAACCGCTGCAGTCCTTGACATGTAGGTACACCAACAGTGCTGTAAGAAAGGGAGTTCCAAGATTTTGACCCAGCGACAATGAAGCAACGGCAATATGATTCCAAGTCAGGATGGTGTGTGGCTTGGAGTGTGTGGCATGCATCTGCTGCTCTTGACCTTCTAGGTGGTAGAGGTCGTGGGTTTGGAAGGTGCAGTCTAATGAGCCCTGGTGCATTGCAGCAGTGCATCTTGTATATGGTACACACTGCTGCCACTGCGTGTTGGTGGTGGAGGGAGTGAATGTTTGTGGATGGGGTGCCAACCAAGCTGGCTGCTTGGTCCTGGATGGTGTTGAGCTTCTTGAGTGTTGTTGGAGCTGCAGACATCCAGGCTAGTGGAGAGGATTCCATCACATTCCTGACTTGTGCCTTGTAGATGGTAGACAGGCTTTGGGGAATCAGGATGGGGGGTTACTTGCTGTAGGATTCCTAGCCTCTGACTTGCTCTTGTAGCTACGGTATTTATATGGCTACTGCAGTTCAGTTTCTGGTCACTGGTAACCTCCAGGGTGTTGATAGTAGGGGATTCAGCGATCGTAATGCCATTGAATGTCAAGGGGAGATGGTTAGATTCTCTCTTGTTGGAGATGGTCAGTGCCTGGAACTTTTGTGGTGCAAATGTAACTTAACACTTATCAGCCCAAGCTTGGATATTATCCAGGTCTTGCTGCATTTCTACACAGACTGCTTTAGTATCTGAGGAGTTGTGAATGGTGCTGAACATTGTGCAATCATCAACGAACATCCCCACTTCTGACCTTATATTGGAGGGAAGGTAATTGATGAAGCAGCTGAAGATGGTTGGCCCTGAGACACTACCCTGAGGGACTGCTGCAGTGATGGCCTGGAGCTCAGATGATTGACCTTAAACAACCACAACCATCTTCCTTTGCACTAGGTACGACTCCCAGCAGCAGAGGGTTTTTCTCCTTATTCCCATTGACTCCAGTTTTGCTAGGGCTACTTGATGCCATACTTGATCAAATACTGCCTTGATGTCAAGGGCAGTCAGTCTCACCTCTGGAGTTCTGCTCTTTTGTCCATGTTTGAACCAAGGCTGTAATGAGGTCAGGAGGTGAGTGGCCCTGGTGGAACCCAAACTGAGTGTCAGTGAGCAAGTTATTGCTGAGCAAGTGCCGCTTGATAGCACAGTCGACGACACCTTCCATCACTTTTGCTGATGATCGAGAGTAGACTGTTGGGACAGTAATTGGCCGGGTTGGATTTGTCCTGCTTTTTGTGTACAGGACATACCTGGGCAATTTTCCACATTACTGGGTAGATGCCGTATTGTAGCTGTACTGGAACAGCTTGGCTAGGGGCGTGACTAGTTCTGGAGCACAGGTCTTCACTATTATTGCCGGAATGTTGTCAGGGCCCGTAGCCTTTGCAGTATCTAGTGCCTTCAGTCGTTTCTTGATATCACGCGGAGCGAATCAAATTGGCTGAAGCCTGGCATCTATGATGCTGGGGACTTCAGGAGGAGGTTGAGATGGATTATCGACTTGGCACTTCTGGCTGAAGATGGATGCAAATGCTTCAGCCTTATCTTTTTCACTGATGTGCTGGACTCCTCCTTCACTGAGGATGGGGATATTTGTGGAGCCACCTCCTCCAGTTAGTTGTTTAATTGTTCACCACCATTCATGGCTGGATGTGGCAGGACTGCAGAGCTTAGATTTGATCCGTTGGTTGTGGGATTGCTTAGCCCTGTCTATCACATGCTGCTTATGCTGTTTGGCACACAAGTAGTTCTGGGTGTAGCTTCACCAGGTTGACACCTCATTTTGAGGTATGCCTGGTGCTGCTCCTGGCATGCCCTCCTACACTCTTTATTGAACCAAGGTTGATCCCCCGGTAATGGGAGAGTGGGATATATGCTGGGCCATGAGCTTACAGATTGTAGTTGAGTACAATTATGCTGCTGTTGATGGCCCACAGCACTTCATGGATGGCCAGTTTTGCATTGCTAGATCTGTTCGAAATCTATTCCATTTAGCATGGTGGTAGTGCCACACAACATGATGGAGGGTATCCTCAATTTGAAGATGGGACTTGTTCTCCATAAGGATTGTACGATGGTCACTCCTACCAATACCGTCATGGACAGATGCATCTGTGGCAGGCAGATTAGGGAGGACGAGGTCAAGTATGTTTTTCCCTCGCCACCTGTCGCAGCCCCAGTTTAGCAGCTATGTTCTTTAGAGCTCGGTCAGTAGTGGTGCTACTGAGCCACTCTTGGTGATGGACATTGAAGTCCCCAGAGTACATTCTGCACCCTTGCCACCCTCAGTGCTTCCTCCAAGTGCTGTTCAACACGGAGTACTGATTCATCAGTTGATGGGCAGGCGGCGGTAATCAGCAGGAGGTTTCCTTACCCAAATTTGACCTGATACCATGTGACTTCATGGGGTCCGGAGTCAATGTTGAGGTCTCCCAGGGAAACTTCCTCCTGCCTGTATACCACTGTGCCACCACCTCTGCTGGTGGGACAGGACATAGCCGGGTATGGTGATTGTGGTGCCTTGGACATTGTCTGTAAAGTATGATTCCGTGAGTATGACTCTGAAAGGCTGTTGCTTGACTAGTCTGTGGGACAGCTCTCCCAACTTTGGCAGAAGCCCCCAGATGTTAGTAAGGAGGACTTTGCAAGGTCAACAGGGCTGGATTTGTTGTTGTTGTTCTGGTACCTAGGTTGATGCCAAGTGGTCCGTAGGCCATCTTCGAGGGCATTTAAGAGTCAACCACATTGCTGTGGGCCTGGAGTCACATGTAGGCCAGACCAGGTAAGGACAGCAGATTTCCTTCCCTAAAGGACATTAGTGAATCATATGGGTTTTTATGACAATCGACAAAGGTTTCATGGCCATCATGAGACTAGCTTTTAATTCATATTTATTAATTGAATTCAAATTCCACCTGCTGTGTGGTGGAATAGCAATACCTCGGGTCTCTGGGTAACTAGTCCTCTGATAATACCACTGCACAACCTCCTCCCTTAATGTAAGCAATGAATGATCTGCAGGTGCAAGAACAGAAGTGATAAACAGAGTTGAACAGAATGCTGAGATTGTGCATCTCTCCAATCAGCCTGAGTTGGCAGCAGAGGAGTGTCAGGAAAATTCCTATATGCCAAATGGGACATATTAATTTAATCGGTTGGAAACTTACCTTAGACTTTTAATGGGAAAAAAAACCCTGCAGCTAACTTTAAAAATAAAACTGGCAGCCAAGATGGCCACTGCCATTTACATCTGAAATACCAGGAGATTGAACTGGAGACAAAAGGTCTAACAAGAAGCCCAGCCAGAACAAACCTCCTCATTCCAAGCCATCTCAAGTAATTCATAAATAGAGACATCCCTCCAGGGGATAAACACTGCCAACCCCACCTAAGAAAAGATTTTGGATTTTAGACTTTGGATCTCATTAAAAACAAGGGGGAATGAGAACCATGTGACCATCTTTTCCTCTCTGAAGAAACTGGAAGTTTTGTGTCACAGACAAGAAGACAGGCAGTAACTGAGTGTACAGCAGCCCAGAAGACTGCTTCTCCCCTCTCTTCCCCCAGAAAATATCCAGAAAAGAACTGTCTGCAACTGGGGTACCCTCCAAGCCCACAGAACACTACAGCCAGCAACCAGGGGAAGAGAATCAGCTATCAATTCTGCCTTCAGGAAAACTCAGAGAAAAGCAAGCCAGCCAAAGTGCACATTGGCCAACCAAGAACTTCAAGAAATAAAAACAAGAAATGCTGGAACCACTCAGCAGGTCTGGCAGCATCTGTGGAAAGAGAAGCAGAGTTAACGTTTCGGGTCAGTGACCCTTCTTCGGAACTAGCAAATATTAGAAATGTCAAAGGTTATAAGCAAGTGAGGTGGGGGTGGGGCAAGAGATAACAAAGGAGATGGTGTAGATTGAACAAGGCCACATAGCTGACCAAAAGGTCATGGAGCAAAGGCAAACAATATGTTAATAGTGTGTTGAAAGACAAAGCATTAGTACAAATAGGGTGTTAATGAACTGAAGGTTGAATAGCAGCAAGTACAAACATGAAAAAAAAACAGTGGGTAAGCAAACTGAACAAACTAAGATGAAATGAAATAAACATAAAAAAAGTTTTTAAAAATGTAAAAAAGAAAAAAAGAAAAAATAACTAAAAATAAAAGTAAAATGGGGGGCCCATCATGCTCTGAAATTATTGAACTCAATGTTCAGTCCGGCAGGCTGTAGCGCGTCTAATCGGTAAATGAGATGCTGTTCCTCGAGCTTGCGTTGATGTTCACTGGAACACTGCAGCAATCCCTGGACAGAGATGTGAGCATGAGAGCAGGGGGGAGTGTTGAAATGGCAAGCAACCGGAAGCTCAGGGTCCTGCTTGCGGACTGAGCGGAGGTGTTCCACAAAGCAGTCACCCAGTCTGCGTTTGGTCTCCCCAATGTAGAGGAGACCACATTGCGAGCAGCGAATACAGTATACTCCATTGAAAGAAGTACAAGTAAATCGCTGCTTCACCTGAAAGGAGTGCTTGGGGCCAGGGATAGTGAGGAGAGAGGAGGTAAATGGGCAGGTATTACACCTCCTGCGATTGCAGGGGAAGGTGCCATGGGAAGGGGATGAGGTGGTGGGGGTAATGGAGGAGTGGACCAGGGTGTCGCGGAGGGAACGATCCCTTTGAATGCTGACAGGGGAAGGGAGGGGAAGATGCGTTTGGTAGTGGCATCACGCTGGAGGTGGCGGAAACGGCGGAGGATGATCCTTTGGATATGGAGGCTGATGGGGTGGAAAGTGAGGACAAGGGGAACTCTGTCACGGTTCTGGGAGGGAGGGGAAGGGGTGGAACTTCAAGAATTCAGCTTCAGCTGAGGACTACTGGATCACCCACTTTACAGACTGTATTTAAGTTCCATTTATTCTGGACTTTAATCCAACCACAGATCTATTTGCCCTCCTGTAATCTACTTGTGTGTGTGTGTGTGTGTGTGATTCTCGTGTTAATGTCTGCATGAATGTGTAGTGTATTTTTAAATCGGGTTAGACTGTTAAGAATAATAAACTTACCTCTTTCTTGTTTAAACTCAAGAAAACCTGTCCAATTGGTTCTTTCGCAATCACAATAAAGGAAAAAGGTAAAACACTCACAGAGGTGGTAAGCACAACCACTGTTTAAAAGGAATAAACCCTGTTGCGGTAAAATAAGAGGAAGGGTCAAGAGGGGAGTCTGAGACCGCCTCCTTACCTGGCCGTAACAGGAGGCTCATCGAATTGGAGTCAGAGGCAGAATAGCAAAAGGTGCATCTCGCAAAATAGGTTTAGGAATGTGGAAGATACTTCAAGTGTTTAATTACACTCGAGCGATGATTAGTTTCAGCCACTCCTAGTGTTACAGAAAATTTCCCGATTTCAATCGCTACTGACTGATGGAATCTGGTTTTGCTAGATTTCAGTCCTCCCTGCAAATTAGGGCTACCAGCGGATGGGAGACCATAAATTGCTCTCCTCTTAATAGTAGTTGATATAGCATTAGGGATTTATTTTAGTATCTGCTGCATATGGAATTATCAGAAATCTAGGATTTTACTCACGTTGGTTTCAGCCCGTGCTAATGAATACTTGCAAATGCAAATGGACTTGAAAGTGAGGATGAGAAAATATATGCTGAACATATACTTCCTCTAAGTATTAGCAAGGGAAGACATGAGCAATGTGCCCTCTCCAAAGGTATCCCAAGTAAAATCAATGACTTCATCCTAAATGAGATAGAACTTATTGCTCAAAACAAGTGAATCCCTTGGGATAGATGGCATTTATGAGATTTATGAGGCATTGGCAATCATCATGAGGTTGTCATTATCTACTCGGAAGGAATTTGGAGAATGAAAATAAACTAATATGGCTCCGACTATCAAAAAGGTAACAAAACAGACACAGGTAACAAGTCTTAATTAAATGCCAGGTAAAATAATGCAACCAATTTTCAAGAATAAATTTGAGGATCTTTTGTACAATAGCAATCTAGTAAATAGTAGCCAACATGGATTCAGAAAGGAAGGACCTTGTCTGACCAATGCCCTTGATTTCTTTGAGGAAGTGACAAACTGTATTGGGGTAAACCCTATGACATGACGTAATTTGACTTTCTAAAAGCTTTTGATAAAATTCCACACAAAATGCTATTAATTGAACTTCAAGCCACAGGGATTCAGGATAAACTCTGGGAATGGATAAGAAACTGGCTGAAGGGTAGGGAAGCATAAGAACCCATTCGTTATGTCAGGTGGGGAGAAGTACTGAATGGGGGGCTGCAGGTGTCTGTACTAAGACCACTATTTTTCTAATTCACATAATTGGCCTGGGAATCTGCTCAGAAACTCGATGAGAAGTTGTTAAATTAGCAGGTGATTCCAAATGATAAGGTGTGAAATTAGAAGAGGTAGTTCAGAAGCAACAAAGAATGTAGGTCTCCTCTGTCTCGGGCTTCCCGAAGGTGAGACCTTCCCTAAACATCCTCCCTGCGATTTACGTCAGCTCTAGGGAGCATTGCCTTAGTCCTCATGGGCAGCCTCCTGAGTAGTAGCAAAGCTATTAATAGGTAAATGACACATTACTGGCATTGGGAATTTGTTTCTGTCTGGGGAGACTTTTTTTTTGCATTGTCATGTCAATGAAATTAATATTGTGAAATGTTATTGTGAAATTCCTATTTGAAAACAAGGACCTATTGAAGTACTTTTATTTGGCCTGACAAACTCACATCCAACACATCCCCGCCAGAAAAATAATTTAGCCTGTGTCACCAGCTAGCATGCTGCTTACTGGTGTGCGATGAGCCATTTCGCTATCTATCTGAATCAGCTTGCTCATTAATGCTTGGGTGTTGTTTGCAATTCTCTGAACAGAAACAGTTGCTGGTTTTCAGTCAGCATGTATTGTTGTCTATCAAAAATTAGTCATCTGAGATCACATGGAGAAAGGCCTCTGGTGCATGTGGACTGGTGACCCAAGTGATTGTGCAGACTTGTCTGCATTTCTAGCTATGACCTACGTGGGAAAACACACTAGAAAAATTGAGCTCTCACTACTGAAATTTGACATAGGATTTTTAAAAAACTTCCCTGAACGACAGTAAAAGTTATTATGGAGTATAACAAGTCCAAAAAAAAGATACAAAAGCTTCATTCTATATGCTTAGCCTAATGTTTAATATGCCAACTCTGGTCCTGGATCCCTGGAAAAGGTATGCAAATATAGTTTTGTTGATATCATATAACCTTTTCAAAAGACAAATGCAATTTACAGAATGATAGCTACAAAAAGCTCTATGATTTTAGTCTGGAATAAACTGAGGTTTGGTGAAGATCAGAATTTAGGCTGAATGTTAGTTCATATATATTTAGATTTGACTCCATGTAAAAAAAGAACCTTTGGAAAAAAGCTAAAGATTTTCTATCTGAAACATATCGTCCAAAGTACTTTTGAAAGGTTAATGCTCTGTGGACTAGTGCAGCCTTAAAAACCAGTTTGTAGAAATCAATAGTCTAGTTGTCCCAGTAGCAAAAATGAAATAAACATGGTTTTTGGTATATCTCACCAGATTGCTTTAAATGCCTGGAGTGATTCACAGTCTTCAGCGTTTTCATAAGTTTACAAATGGTAGACTGGGGAGATGGTGGTGGTGAAGGCAGCATTCCTTTTCCTGACATAAGGGAGCTTATGAAATGGTGATGCAGAAGGAGGGAGAAATCAGGACTTTTAATGTGATTTCTTTTTCCCAGCAGAAACTGGGATGGAGAGGGAGTTGACTAGCCCCTAAGAAGAATGTGCCACTTTAAGATATCTTGACAATATGAGCCCAAGCTGCTGGAGAATTCAAAGCTTGGGATCTAGATTTGGACCTAGAAACTAACAGATGGTGATATAGCTGCAAGGGATCTCCATTTAATCCGGATAAGAGATTCAAAACAGGTTCGACTGTATCCTGAGTCGGCAGCAACAGATGGAGCTGCTAATATTGGCACATCGTTAGAAGCGTTAAGAGTAGACAAGCGATTTACCACACTTGTATTCAGTACATCCGAAGGCTAAACACTTTTGGAAGGAGTATAACAAAATCTTTAAACTTTATTTTAAAATGCAGATTCTTTGCTTGCTACATTTGCATGCACAGGAGAAAGGGTCAAATGATTCAGCTATTAAAACTTGGGAGTGGCGTTGCTGGAATAATTATTAGTTGAGGAAATGATGCCTTGGATCAGAAAGAATGCAATGCTGAATGCCATCAAAGGTTGACTCAGGGAGTGTGTGCTCATTTGAGAATAGGGAACATAGTGGTGATGTTACTGGGTTAGTAATCCAGAGGCCTGGACTTAAGATCCAGAGAAATGAATTTAAATCCCACCACGGCAGCTGAGGAATTTAAATTCAGTTAAGTAAATCTGGAATAAAAAGCTAGTATTAATAATAGTGAGCATGCAACTACTGCATTGTCAGAAAAACACATCTGCTTCACATTCATCCTATAGGGTAGGATATCTACCGTTCTTACCTGGCCTGGCCTACATGTGACTCCAACTATGTGGCTGGCTCTTAACTGCTCTCTGAAATGGCCTCGTAAGCTGCTCAGTTGTATTAAACCACTACACAAAACTACAATAATAAAACTGGACAGACCGCCCTAGACACTCGAATTGACAAAGGCACTCTCAGCCCAGTCAACCCTGCAAGTACCTCCTCACTAACATCTTGGGACAGCTGCCCCACAAATTGTTAAGTGACAGCCTGACATAATCATACTCACACAATCATACTTTACAGCCAATGTCCCAGACATCACCATCCCTGGGTATGCCTTGTCCCAGTGGCAGGACGGACAGACCCACCAGTGGTGGAAGAACAATGAGTTAGGAGGGAGTGGCCCTGGGAGTCCTCAACATTGATTCTGGACTCCATGAAATTTCATGCATCAGGTCAAACATAGGCAAGGAAATCTTCTGCTGATTGCTATCTATTGCCCTCCCTCAGCTGATGAATCAGTACTTTTCCATGTTGAACACTGCTTGGACGAGGGCAGTAAGGGCACAGAATGTACTCTGGGTGCAGTACTTCAATGAACATCACTAAACTGGCTCAGTAGCACCATTTTCGATCCACGAAACCAATGGAGGTTTGGGAAGGAGTAGCAGGGTTACAGAGCAAAATAGATGCTGGAAACCCTAACAGAAAGATTTTGTACGATTAAATATTATTTTATGTAGGAAAATAGGCTGAATGGGTGGAGTGCTTGCTTATGGTTTCTTCTACAGGCTACAGCTGTAATTAAATGTATTTTGTTTGAAAAATGATTGAGGCAATAAATGCTATATAAACTGTATGTGTTGGAATGTACCTGTATAATCATATGGACTGCTGTTAAGAATAACTTCAACCCAATAAACGGTAAAATAAAAATTGGATATATTGCATAAATAAAGGCAATTCAGATTATGGGAGTGTGGAGGCTGTCTAAAATTAATCCATTATAATTAAATAGAATAGATATCCAGCTTCCCCTTGAGAGTCTGTTGCAAGTATTCACAAACATGCCTTTTGACGAGGGAAAACCTAAGTCTTTTGTGTGCTATTTACCAGACATATGTGGGATGTGGGTATTGCTGGCTAGCCCAACACTTGTTGCCTATCCCTAATTTCCCTTAAGAAGGTGGAGCTGAGTTGCCTTCTTGAACCGCTGCCAGGTGCACCCACAGTGCTGTTGGAGAGGGAGTTCCAGGATTTTGACCCAACGACAATGAAGGAATGGTGATGTAGTTCCAAGTTAGGGTCTGTGACTTGGAGGGGAACTTGCAGGTGTCGGTGTTCCCATGCATCTGATGCCCTTGTCCTTCCAGGTGGTAGAGATCGCAGGTCTGTAATAATCAGATTAAGGAGGATATTGATTGGCAGGATGATGATGTGGAGTAGGAACAGTGGGGGAAATAAAATTTATGATTGTCGTGCAAATAATTGTCGTAAAAATTCAGACTGTCAATTTAAATCTGAATATGCAGATTTGCCAGCAATGTTATCCTCCACTGGACTGCCAGAGACCTTGAACTATTAGGGACATGACTTCTTCCTAGGTCTCTAGAATCAGGTGTAAATACTTCAGTCAGACACATGTGCAAAAGGGAGGAGGAGTTATTCAAGCCTTTACCAAATGTAAGTAAAACCTGTAGGGGAGTGTTATCTTTACCACCAGACCACCAAGTCTCAGGTGCAGACCCACCACTTGACAAGACCAACAATCAGAAATTTCTTGACCCTCTACAATGAGTCAGAAGAACCTGAACTAACCTGTGTTCAATTCAAGTTTTTAAAAAGAAATGAACAGCATATCGCTTCATTGTTATTGGGCTAGTCACATTCCCAGTCGCTGGTCCTGATATGAAATCCCAAATTCCTGATTTGTGCTCTTGTATGATACTCTGTGCCAGATGCGTGAATTCATAAGACAAGGACTGGGAAGAGTAAGTCATTTGCCTGTGGTTGTTTGCGCTTTGCAATCTAGCTTAAAATCCAGTCTAAACAACTTGATTGAGGTCTCTACACTCTCATGGCTGTTAAATCTCATGCAAAATGAGTTTGGTCAATCTCTCTAGTTCACAGTGCAAACCCAAGACATAACTTGCCCACAGGTTGGCACACATACTCAGAGAATGAGTATGTATGGGGAATGGAAAAACATAGGATTTAGGAGCAGGAGTAGGCCATTCAGCCCTTTGACCCTGCTCCAGCAGATGCACACTCTTCACTTGTGCCTTGTAGATGGTGGACAGGCTTTGGCGAGTCAGGAAGTGGGTAACTTGCCAGAGAATTCCCAGTCTCTGACGTGCTCAGTATTTACATGGCTGGTCCAGTTACACTTCTGGTCAGTGTAAACCCCAGGATATTGATGGTGCAGGATTCAGCATTGTTACTGCTGTTGAATGTCAAGGGGCGATCGTAATGCTGTTGAACATCAAGGGGCGATGGTTAGATTCTATCCTGTTGGAGATGGTCATTGCCTGGCACTTATCAGCCCAAGCCTGAATGTTGTCCAGGTCTTGCTGCATGCGGGCAGGCACTGTTTCTGTATCTGAGGAGTTGCGAATGGTCCTGAAATGGTGCTATGCTGTCATCAGCGAACATCCCTACTTCTGACCTTATGACGGAAGGAAGGTCATTGATGAAGCAGCTGAAGATGATTGGGCCTAGGACACTACCCTGAGGAACTCCTGCAACAATATCCTGAGGCTGAGATGATTGGCCTCCAACAACCACAACCATCTTCCTTTGTGCTAGGTCTGACTCTGTCCAGTGGAAAGGTTTCCCCCTGATTCCCTTTGACTTCAATTTTGCTAGGGTTCCTTGATCCCACACTCAGTCAAGTGCTGCTTTGATGTCAAGGGCTCACCTCACCTCTAGCGTTCAGCTCTTTTGTCCATGTTTGCAGCTGGTACAACATTAGCAACGACAACAGTCTCCATGAATTGGCTGCAGTGACATGCTTTTTGCTTGGGAGACCTGAGCACTGCAATTTAATGCTTCAACTTAATAAAAGGCCGCACATGAACCTCCTGTTGTGAAGCTGCGACCACGCATTTTCCAGGCTCCTGACACGACGCAGGGGCCTGTCTGCCATCGAAAAAATTGCGATTCCACATTAGGGGCTGATTATTCCATGAAGTGGAATTGGCTATCCCACGTTGCCAGGCAGGTAGCCATTGCTGCTGGAATCCCAGCTCCGGGAAAAGTACACAGAGGCGGGAACTGGTCTGACGCGAATTGATCGTATTTTCCTCGCCCACCCTGACGCCTCCAAAGCCACCTCTGCGGGGGCTGGGAAAATTCAGCACAGTGGCTCAGCCTCATGGTTCTTCACTGCACTGCCTCCAGTTCTTGAATAACTCTTTTGTTTCACGGTAACTGACCAGCTGTGGGTATCCATTTTCTGTTTAATGTATTTCTAGCATTTGCAATTTTTCTTTCTATCTCAAATACTCCAGTTGTGCTTTGTAAATATTGAGATGTTGTACATAGCACTGTGATTTGCATTGCAGCCTGTAAGGTTGTATGCTTTTGAAAGTTCTGCTGAAATTTTCAGCCTGAAGGTGTAGAATCTTGCTGGAAATCAACAAAATGGAATGAATTAATATTTATTTCCTACTGTTGTTATTCAGGTCTAGTGTCTGATATAATTTCCCTCTTGTAAGAAAAATCTCACTTGAGCAATAAAAATCACATTAAGCACTTCAGCATGGTTCTCTCTACACCACCAATGTATAGTGTTCATTTGTTAGCTCTTTAATCTACAGCAATATTTTGAGAAATCTTGTGTGCATACTTAAACTTTGGGATCTGATTTTGGAGAGTATGCTGAAATGATAGGGTGAGGCAATAGGCATCATGTTTTTTGTACTTTGGACACTTGCCAGTATTTTCACATAAATATGTTAAGATATAATATTAGTAATTCCATGGAAACAGTTCAGCAAGTCCAAATATTTTGTCGGGTTGACAGCCAAACATGAGTGGCCTCATAACAAGTATTGTTTATACATGCAGTACATTCAAATAGTTTGAAATTCCCCTTGAAAATCCAAGAATTCTACCTCTGGAAAGGAGAATCAGTTGTGAAATAAATACAAGTTGAAAAGTTTTATTTATTTAATTTTTCTGTGCCTTCAAGGCCATGCAGCAAACTTCCGCCAGCTGTGTAGTTAGACAAGTTATTCTCAGACCTCTACTAATGTCTTCAGGCAGGTAACAGCAAGGCAAGAGAGGACTGAAGGACGATTAGGTTACTGATTTTCTACTCCCCCACCCCCACCCCTCAAACCCCATATGGGGAAGCTGTGACTTCCACTTTCTGTCTTCTAATGACACCACCAGGATCAGTAACTTATCTGGGGAATTGTGATTGTGGCTTCACCTTCAAATGAAAGTCATTTGGTAATGCCAACACTTATATAGTGAATTTAACACTGCATCATAGTCACAGTCAGTATTATTTTTGTTTACATTCCATAGTAAAGTAGGATACAAAAATACTTCTACAATCATCAATGGACTTACAATTTTTCTTTTTGTTAGCTTGTATTAATTCCCAGATTAGGCCCTCCCCAATCCCCCACCCCCAGGAGGTAACACCCACTGTCATTTGCATGGAGCGCATGGCGGTTCCATAACTGCACATTTATACCTCAAAGCCTGGCTACAACTAGATAACTAAAGAATCTAGAATATTTCATCTGTTTTTAGCTTGTTGATAGAAATGATGTTGCTGGTTGTCTTGTCCTATTTGTTGCCAGTAAAAGTATTTGGGTGATGAAGACCTTAATAATGACCTTTAAAAGTTCCGACCTTAACAGTACTCATTATCCTCAGATTCTGATCCCATGAATGATCCACAATTCACCCCCAAGGAATCTACATAAACAATTTGGATGTTTTCTACACATTTCAGCAGTCAAGCACCAACTTTTTTCTGTATAGAAGTACAAGGGGATAATGTTGAGGCCTTATGCCCGGCAGAAATGGGGTGGTATCATTTTCTGCACACATCCTGCCAGCCCTATGTAAATGAGTCCTGGCACTCAAAATGCTCCGGGATCCAGTTGGAACCCGCAGTTGCACCTGAAAACTGTGCAGGGGGGAAATCTACTCTGTAATAATTATTTCCTTTGTAATTGAATACTTATTAATAACTTGTCACCATTGTCAAAGTTGCCCTTCCTTAATGCCAAGCAACGGAGCCATAAAATTCAGATGTGCATCTGCAACATGCATGCACACTTATGGTGCTGATTGTGACGGATGCCTTTTTGGTGAGGATAGTAGCATACGTGCAGGGAGCATCCATTGAAAGTATGCAGAGCAGACAAATCATGACAACATTCAGTGTTTAATGTTGGTTTGACGTAAGGGCTGCCAGTTAGGAGCTCAATGCTCGAACTAACAGCCTCTCTTAAACATGCACAGCTGAACACATGTTCAGCAGCAGGAAGGATCCTTCCCCTTCTCCCTGAACAGTTCTATTAAAAGGGATCATCTACTACTTTCAGGCTAGTTGTTGATTGATTGCTATTGGCTCTTGCTGCAATTGTCGAAGGTTTGGTGGTTTCCATAGCTGTTTCAAGTTGCTGAAGTCTACAGGTATGGGGTGTGGCACACGCTGAAGGACTTTGTCTTTGCTTCAAGGATTATTCACAGATCACTTTATCCTAGACTTGCTCTTCTGTAGGCTGCTTCATCGAAGACCTCATCTGTGTCCTGTAGAGCAGAACCTATGTGTGACCTCGCCCTCTTTCAAACTACCCTAGACCCCTGCCCACACATGCCTGGTGTCTCAACATGTGCATATCCCACCTCTAAACTATCCTCCAAAGTACATGCAGTGTCAGTATCTAAGCTGGTGGCTGTGTGAGAGCATGTGACTGTGTTTCTTCTTTATCATTGGGTTCCTGCTCTTCTACCTCCATCTCTTCTAGCAGAGTCTGGTCAGGTTGTAGTTCTTGGGTATCTGAGAGGAGAAAGGTACAAGAAAGGGTTGTCAGGGGAGAGAGTGAAAGCTGGATGTGCATGTTTATTCCATCTGTGCCTTGTAAATCAGAAGAGATTGTGGGGGATGAGGGAGAAGTAGGATGTGAGAAGGAAGGTTAGGTATTACCAAACTGTCATCTTTGATGGTTTCAGCCCTACCACTGGTCACAGCCTCAGTCATGGCCACTTCAATGGTAGCAAGCACTGTCTCCTCTGTGGGAGTAAGGAATTACAGCCGTGCTTGTCCCCTGGGGATTAGGTGCTGTTGCCTCCAGTTATGTACCACCTTGTCCTGCAAAAGAGAGGGAAATATGTCAGTGAAGGTGGTGCAATCTATTGGCGTGATGTTGCTATCATGGTTAAATAGCTGAAAGTGAGTGCAAGCTGTGAGATGTGGGTGTGAGGCTTGCAGCAGTGCTGTGTGTGAGAGGGTGAGGTGAAGCATATGAATGTTTGGTATGAGCTGTGATTGATAAAAGATTGTTGATAAAAGGTGAGTGATGGAGGCGTGGTGCACTGAGCAGTGGTTGAGGCTAGTGGTGCAGTTGTTGGGATATGGCATTTGAAGATGCATTCACTGACCTTGATCACTCGTGTCAGGTCATTAAACTTTGTCCAGGTTCTTGGGGCTGGACTCCTGGCATTGACTGCTAGAGCTGTCAGGTCCCATTGCCATCTGAGAGTTTGTCTGGAGGGATTCTTGGCCCCCCTGTGGATAGAACACGTCTCTCTTCCTCTCCACCTCCTGCAGTAAAGCCTCCAGTGCAACATTGGAAAATCTTGAAGTCTGCTCTCTGCAATGTTATGCTACATTTCAGTGTTCTTCTTGCTCTCACTTTCTTTTGCAATCCGTTCCAGCACCTGCTCCAGCCAAAATGCACCCCCCCCCTCCCCCCTTTAAGAGGCACAAGCTGGCTTTAAATAGTACAGGATAACTTTAAGGGTATAAAAACAGAAAAACATGAAGGTCATTGACCTGAAACATTAACTATGTTTCCCTCTCCACAGATGCTGCCAAACTCGCTGAGTATTTCCAGCATTTTCTGTCTTTATTTCAGATGTCCAGTGCCTGCAGTATTTTGCTCTCATTTTAAGTGCTACTAGCCTCTCAGGATTTTGCACTCAGGTGTGCAACCACTCAACAGCACACTTAGTGCTGCCTGAACACTACAGTCATTATTACTCCTCTGTTAGCTGACATTATTAATTGTTCTCTCGCCTCAGGTTCTGTCCCCCTTCTTCAAATCTGACATCATCACCCCTCTCCTCAAAAAACCAACACATGAGCCTATGGTCCTTGCAAACTATCACCCCATCTTAAAACTTATTTTCCTCTCCAACCTTTTTGAATGTGATGCTGCCTGCCAAATCTCTGCCCATCTTTATTGGAAATTCATGTTTGAATCCCTCCAATCAGGCTTTTGCCCCAGTCACAGTACCAAAACTGTTCTTACCAAAGTCACAAATGACATCCTAGTTGATTGTGACAAAGGTAAACTATGCCTCATCATCCTGGTCTGCAGCCTTTGACTTGGTTGACCATGACATTCTGCCCCAATGCCGCTCCATCGTCGTCTGGCTGGGTAGGGCCGCACTTGTCTGGTTTTATTTTTATCCATCTTGTCATAGCTAGAGAATCACCTGCAATGGCTTCTCTTCTTGCTCCTGCATAGTTATCTCTGGTGCCCCCCAAGGATCTATCCTTAGCCCCTTCTTTTTCTCATCTACATGTTGCCCCTTGACAACATCATCCAAAATTATGGCATCAGATTCCACATGTACACTGACAATGTGCAGCTCCAACTCTCTTCCACCTCTCTTCATACCTGCTGTGTCTCTAAATTGTGTGACTGTTTGTCCAACGTCCAATTTCCTCAAATTAAATATTGGGAAGACAGAAGTCATTGTCTTTGGACCCCGTCACAAACTTCACTCGCTAGCTACTGACTACTTCCCTCTCCTTGGCAATTGTCTGAAGCTGAACCAAACTGTTCGTATCCTTGGTGTTATATCTGACCCCGAAATAAGCTTCCTGTCACACATCTGCACCATCACTATGACAGCCTATTTCCACCTCTATAACATCGCCTGACTTAAACTTGCCTCAGCTTTAAACGCCGCTGAAACCCTCATCCATGTCTTTGTTACTTCTAGATTTGATAATTCCAATGCACTCTTGACCTCCCACGTTTTACCCTCTGCAAACTTAAGGACATGCAAAATTCTGCCACCCGTGTCCTAACTTGCACCATGTCCTGCTCAACCAACTCCCTCCTGCTCACTGATCTTTATTAGTTCCCAGTTAAGCAATGCTTAGATTTTAAAATTCTCATCCTTGTTTTCAAATCACTCCATGGCCTCGCACTTCCCAATCATTAGAATCTCCTTTAGCCCGACAACAACCCTAGATCTCTGCGCTGCACCAATTCTGCCCTTTTGAGCATTCCTGATTTTAATCTCTCCAACATTGGTAGCAGTGCTTTCAGCTCTGGAATTCTCTCCCTACACCTCTTCACCTTTCTTCCTCTCTTTCCTTAAAACATATCTCTTTGACCAAACCTTTGGTTATCTCCCTAATGTCTCCTTATGTGGCTTGGTGTTAAACTTTGTTTCATAACGCTCCTGTAAAACACCTTGGAATCTTTTATTACGGTAAAGGTTCTATGTAAATGCAAGTTGTTGAATTAAAGAGGGCACACAATGCACATTGTATCTCAGGACCTAAACTAGTCAATCCAACAGCAACAGCAGATTAGTGCCACATTAGTTAAACTGTACTGTGCATTATTTGCTTGGCAGGAATTCAGTACTCGTGTAGGCCACTAATGGAACTTTATAAGCCTTGCACGCCAAGGATCCCTCTACATTAGATGTGTCACTTTGGATGTGTCAAAATCTTTCCCAGGCTTAGGGATAACTAGAGATCTGTTTACAGTTTTTTTTATCTTGTACCTTAAGTTTCCAGCTCTTTTGAATTCAAAATAGGGGATTAGCTTCTGCTGGCAGTCGCACAATTTCTATTTATTTACCTAAGTTTCAAATAGTGCTGGTAATGCTATAAATTATTCTTGTACTTGCTGCAAATTTCTCCAATGCTATTGCCCCTCGAGGGATAATTCTAATGCAGATGGCATTCATGGAACCCCTGATTGCTCAGCTGATCTACATCTGCTTTCCACAACTTTTTTTTATTTGTTCATGTGATGTGAGTGTCACTGGCAAAGCCATCTTTTATCACCCATCCTTAATTGCTCTTAGGAAGGTAGTGATGAGCTGCTGCCTTGTACCACTACAGTCTGTGTGGTGAAGCTACACCCACAGTGTTGTTAGGAAGGGAGTTTCAGGTTTTTGACCCAGCAACGATGAAGGAACGCTGAAAGATTTCCAAGTCTGGATGATGTGTGACTTGGAGGGGAACTTGAAGGTGGTGGTGTTCCCATGCATCTGCTGTCCTTGTTCTTCTAGTTGGTAGAGGTCATGGGTTTGGAAGGTGCTGTCGAAGGAGCCTTGGTGAGTTGCTGCAGTGCATCTTGCAGAGGGTACACATTGCTGCCACTGTGTGTCAGCGGTGGATGGGGTGCCAATCAAGCAGGCTGCTTTGTCCTGGTTGGTGACAAGCTTTTTGAATATGGTTGGAGCTGCACTCATCCAAGCAAATGCACAGTACTCCATCAGACTCTTGACTTGCATCTTCTAAATGCCAGACAGGTTTTGGGGAGTCAGGAGGTGAGTTACTTGCTGCAGAATACCAAACCTTTGACCTGCTCTTGTAGTCACCGTTTTCTAGTGAACGGTGACCCAGAGGATATTGATAGTGGGGGATTCAGCAATGATAATGCTGTTGAATGTCAAGGGGAGATGGTTAGATTCTCTCTTGTTGGAGATGGTCATTGCCTGGCACTTGTGTGGTGCGAATGTTACTTGCCACTTATCAGCCCAAGCCTGCATATTGTCCAGGCCTTGCTGCATTTCTGCACGGACTGCTTCAGTCTCTGAGGAGTTGCGAATAGAACTAAACACTTTTCAATCATCAACAAATATTCCCATTTCTGACCTTATGATGGAAGGAAGGTCATTGATGAAGCAGTTGAAGATGGTTGGGCCTAGGACACTACCCTGTGGAACTCCTGCAGCAATATCCTGAGTTGAGATGATTGACTTCCAACAGCCACAAGCCTTTGTGTTAGGTATGATGCCAACTGGTGGAATGTTTTCCCCTGATTCCCATTATCTTCAATTTTACTTAGATTTTACTCCTGATACCATACTCTGCCAAATGCTGCCTTGATGTCGAGGGCAATGACTCTCACCTCACCTCTTGAATTCAGTTCTTTCAAACATTTTTGGACTAAGACTATAATGAGGTCTAGAGTGGTCCTGGGAGATCCCAAACTGACTATCAGTGAGCAGGTTATTGGTGAGTAAATGCCACTTGATAGACACTATCACTTTGTTGATGATGAGGAGCAGACTGATGGGGTGGTAATTGGTCAGATTGGGTTTGTCCTGGACAGGACATAGCTGGACAATTTTTCCACTTTGTCAGGCAGATGCCTATGCTATGATGTTGATAATCTTTTCAGGTCAAGATCATGGGGAATGCTTGTCTTTGTGCTAATTGACATGATCATTGGTGACTGAAGAGGCCAATTCTTGATCTGCAGGTTATTGAGCAGTTGGGGCACAAGAACTCCTGGTTTGGAAGGGCTCTGGTATAAGCAGACTTCTTCCATTGTCCGTGCCTTTCTTCAGCAGCCTCATGTCTGTTTGTTTTGAATTTGTAGGCTGCTTTCCTGGTTGTTGTGTGCCAGCTGTCTCTGTCAGCAGCCTTCTGCTGCCACACTGATCGGTCAATCTCAGCCAGAGAGAGCAATCTTTGCCGCTGGACTTTAAACCGTTTGCGAGGTGCACATCGATCTTGCTTACCAGAGCACAGTTCACCACAAAGCACTGCTTTTGGCATTCAGGAATCCTCCATGTGTAACACATGTCTTACCCAGTGCAATTGGCATTGTAAAGCGATTGCATTGGCTCTGTTGAGGACTTCATTGTTTGTGAGGTGGTCCTGCTGCATTTGTTTTCTGTACAGAACTCATGATTCTGACCAGTACAAGAGGGTGGTGATGACAGCCACTCTGAATACTTGAGTTTTGGTAGTGATGTGTAATGAATGGTTTCACCATATGCTCTTCGAGAGGCAGCCAAAGGTGCTTTGGCCTTGCACAGTCAATTGTCTATGTCCTTGAGATGATGCTACCTAGATAAGTAAACTGTTCTACTTCACTGATGTTGCTATTGTCAATGCTGATCTGCGGTGGATTGTAATTTTCTTAGGGCCATGGCTGGTACAGAACTTCTGTTTTTATTAAACCAATAGTAAGGCCAAAGGCATTTGCTGCCTCAGAGAAATAGTTTCCAATATGATGTATTACCTCCTCTTCTGTGTGTCAGAATGTTCCAATTGTCAGCAAACAGAAGCTCAATGATAAGCTCTTCTGTGGTTTTGGTACGTGCTAGTAATCGTCGCAGGTTGACGTTACTGTTGTCTGTTTGGAAATGGATGTTTATGCCCTTAGTCAAGACTGCCTTTACTTCCTGAAACATCATACTGAAGAAATTAGAGCAAAAGGTCAGTGCCAACACACACCCTTGCTTAATAGCATTGGAGATAGGGAAGCTGTCTACAAGGGCTCCATTCTGCTTGACCTGAACTTCCTGGTCTTCGGCAGTTAACGAAGAATGTTGAGAAACCTTGGAGGGCATCCCAATCTAGATAGTAACTTCCAAAGTCCATCCTGACTGACTGTATAAAATGCCTTTCGTGAGACCTACAAAAGTAGCCTACGGTTCATGTTTTGTTCTCTACACTTTTCCTGGATCTATCTCAGTACAAAAGTCATGTTTGTAGTTCCCCTATTGGGTCTGAATCTGAACTGACTATCTCTCTGCACTGAGTGCTGCTGGAGGGCACGGAGTGTGAAGAAGGGAATTTGGTAAGTGAGTGGATTTTAAGGGTTAATCTCTCAAGTCTAGTTTTTGTTTTGTTTACATTAAGCAATGAACTGAAATTACTGTTGAAGTTAAGAGGCAAGTTAGGTTTCTTACAGTTTTAAACAGGGGTGCACAAGCTGTCTGAGAGTAGCTGTAGCTAGTTAATTAGGTAGCTAGCTTAAACTGGTTTCTGAGCTCTAACAAAGTTCTAGCAAAGCTGACACATGATTGTTTTCAGAGTATAAATTCAGTGGACTCTCAGTGCTGCTTGTCTGCACTGAGAGCTGCTGGAAAACAGAGTGTGTAGAAGGGAGTTTGGTAAGTGAGGGAGTTCGGTGAAGAGGGCAACTACAAATTAATTAAAAAATATATTTAATTAAACTAACACAATAAAAATGGCAGGACAGATGATGTGTCGTGGCTGCAGTATGTGCAAGCTCCTGGATGCCACAGCAATCCATGGTAACCACATCTGTAGTAAGCTTGAGGAGCTTCAGCTCAGAGTCATTGAGCTGGAGGCGGAGTTGCAGACACTGCGATGCATCAGTGGGGGAAAGTTACCTGGACGCTTTGTTCCAGAAGGCAGTCACAACCCTTAGGATATGGTCATCTGTTTTCGTCAGTGGTCAGGGACAGGAGTGAGTGACTGCGAGTCAGGCAGGTAAGGGGATCGAGAAGATGGGAGTGGAGGAGCCTCAGCCCTTGCAATTGAGCAAAATGTTCCATGTTCTTGCAGCTTGCATGGACAAGAGCGAGGGGTGTAATGTGGATGAGCAGACTGACCGTGGCACCATGGTACAAGAAGCCATTCAAGTGGGGGGAGCATAAAGGAAAGTAGTGGTAGTAGGGGACAGTATAGTGAGGGGGATTGATACTGTTCTCTGCAGCAAAGAGTGAGAGTCCAGAAGGATAGAAAGCTAGGAAAAGGTGGATGGGTGGCTCTGATAATTAATGATGGCATTTGCACAATAGAGAACGATGACCTAAGTTCAGGAAACCAGGATATAGAAGCGGTTTGGGTTGCGATGAGAAATGATAAAGGCAAGAAATCACTTGTAGGAGTGGTGTACAGGCCCTCCCCCACTAACAGTAACCACAGGGTAGGATGGGGTATAAAGCAAGAAATAATAGGTGCTTGTCAGAAAGTTAAAGCAATAATCATGGGGGATTTTAATCTACATATAGATTGGTAAAACCAGATGGTCAAAGGTAGCTTAGATGAAGAGTTCATGGAAAGTTTTTGGGATCGTTTCTTAGAACAACACATTCTGGAGCCAACCAGAGAGCAGACTATATTAGACCTGGTATTGTGCAACGAGATAGGATTAATTAATGACCTCATAGTGAAGGCGCCCCAAGGCAGCAATGATCATAATATGATTGACTTTTACATTCAGTTTAAAGGAGGGAAGAGTGGGTCTAAGACTAGTATTTTAAACTTAAATAAGGCATGAAAGCAGAGCCAGCAGAAGTGAAATGGCAAAGTAGGTTAAGGGATAGGTCAATAGAGATGCAGTGGCAGACACTTAAGGGGCTATTTCAGAATACACAGAATAGATACATTCCAGTGAGGAAGAAAAAATTCCAAGTGGAGGACACACCATCCGTGGTTTACTAAGAAAGTTAAAGGTAGTATCAAACTTGAAGAAAAGGCATATAATTGCACAAAGATGGGAGGCAGATCAGAAGATTGGACAGAATATAAAAAGCAGCAAAGAACGACTAAAAGGTTTATAAGGAGGGAAAAATTAGAGTACGAGAGAAAGCTGGCAAGAAATATAAAGACAGATAGTAAGAATTTCTATAGATATTTTAAAAAGAAAAGAGTTAAAAAGTAAGCATTGGTCCGATAGAAAGTGAGTCTGGGGAATTAATAAGGCAAATAAGGAGATGGCAGATGAACTGAACAGGTATTTTGCATCGGTCTTCACCATAGAGGATATAAGTAACATCCCAGAAATAGCTGTAAATCAGGAAATGGAAGGGAGGGAGGAACTCAAGAAAATTACAATCACAGGAGAAGCGGTACTGAGCAAATTGTTGGAGCTGCGGGCTGACAAGACCCCGGGTCCTAATGGGCTTCATCTTAGGGTCTTAAAAGAAGTGGCTAGTGAGATAGTTGATGCGTTGGTTTTAATTTTCCAAAATTCCCTACGTTCGGGGAAGGTTCCATTAGATTGGAAAATAGCCAATGTAACTGCTTTATTCAAAAAGAGAGGGAGACAGAAAGCAGGAAACTGCAGGCCAGTTAGCTTAACATTTGTCTTAGGGAAAATGTTAGAAGCTATTATTAGCTTAACAGGGCACTTAGCAAAATTCAAGGTAATCAGGCAGAGTCAACATGGTTTTGTGAAAGGGAAATCATGTTTGACCCATTTATTGGAGTTCTTTGAAGAAGTAACGTGCTGTGGATAAAGGGGAACTGGTGGATGTACTTTACTTAGATTTCCAGAAAACATTTGATAAGATGCCACATCAAAGGTTATTGCAGAAAATAAAAGCTGATGGTGTAGGGGATAACATATTGGCATGGATAGAAGATTGGTTAGCTAATGGGAAACAGAAAGTAGGCACAAATGGGTCATTTTCTGGTTGGCAAGATGTAATGAGTGGTGTGCCACAGTGATCAGTGCTGGGGCCTCAACTTTTTACAATTTATATAAATAACTTGGATGATGGGACCAAAGCTATGGTTGCTAAATTTGCTGATGACACAAAGATAGGTAGGAAAATAAGTTGTAAAGAGGATATAAGGAGGCTACAAAAGGATATTGATAGGTTAAGTGAGTGGGCAAAGATCTAGCAAATGGAGTGTAATGTGGGAATATGTGAAATTGTCCACTTTGGCAGGCAGAATAAAAAAGAAGCATATTATCTAAATGGTGAGAGATTGCAGGGTCCTGAGATGCAGAGGGATCTGGGTGTCCTAGTGCATGAATCACAAAAGGTTAGTATGCAGGTACAGCAAATAATTAGGAAAGGTAATAGAATGTTATCATTTATTGCGAGGGGAATTGAATACAAAAGTAGGGAGATTATGCTTCAGCTATACAGGGCATTGGTGAGACCACATCTAAAGTATTGCGTATAGTATTGGTCTCCTTATTTGAGGAAGGATGTAAATGCATTGGAAGCAGTTCAGAGAAGGTTTATTAAACTAATACCTGGATTGCGCAGGTTGTCTTATGAGGAAAAGTTGGACAGGCTAGGCTTGTATCTGCTGGAGTTTAGGAGAGTAAGAGGTGACTTGATTGAAACATATAAGGCCCTGAGGGGTCTTGACGGGATGGATGTGGAAAGGACGTTTCCTCTTGTGGGAGAATCTAGAACTAGGGGTCACTGTTTAAAAATAAGGTGTCACCTATCTAAGACAGAAATGAGGAGAATTTTTTCTCTCAGAGGGTTGTGAATCTTTGGAACGCTCTTCCTTAAAAGGTGGTGGAAGCCCTTTGAATATTTTCAAGGCCGAGGTAGATAGATTCTTGATAAGCAAGGAGGGAAAGGTTATTGGGGGTAGGCAGGAATGTAGAGCTAAGGTTGCAATCACATCAGCCATGATTTTGTTGAATGGCTGAGCAGGTCCAAGGGGCCGAGTGGCCTACTCCTGCTCCTAATTCTTATGTCCGTATGTTTAGAATCACTCTGGATAAGATTGTGCCTGCAATGGAGAGTAAGGTGATGCCTCTGTAGTTTGAACAGTTAGACTTCTCTCCCTTGTTTGTCTCCCTCTACAAAATCACTGCACATCGAATGTCCTGAAACACTGTCCATGCATGATGTAAACAGATGTGTAAACCTATCAAGGATCTCATCTCCTCCCTGTTTATTGACCTCATCTGGAATCCCATCTATTCTGGGGGTTTTGTGTGATTTTAGTTTTGCTATAGTGGTCTTGATCACTTTACGGCTTCATGGTTCATCCAGCTCAGACTTCGTTCCCCTCTGGGAGATCTTTATGATGGATGTCTTCTGCACCATCTGCTAGTCACCAAATAGGCTCTCAAAGTGTTTGAGCCATTAATGCAAGCTGATACTTTATCTATGATTAAGGTTGTGCTATCCGAAGATTTTAATGGTGCTTGCACCTGATGGGAAGGTCTCAAGGCTTCCCAGAAGAATCTCCCCTCTCCCATATCTGCATACTTTTGTCAGGCAGCACTGTCCACGAGTTGTGTTGGATGAGTTGGAGGTTGGTTTGTAGAGTGCTGCAGGCTTCCCTATATGCAGCTTTTGTAGCCTGGTCATCAGCACATGCAAGTAATCTGTTGTGGCAGGAATGTTTCTTTTGAAGAAGCTCTTGGATTCCCATGTAATTTTCATCGATCCAATCGTAGTTTCTTCTAGTTGAGAAGCCAGTCACTTCTGTAGCTGTTTCTTGTAGGACGGATTTCAACTATTCCCACTGCACTGCTGGGTTAATATCATTGCCCTGAGTCGGGTCACTGCGGAGTCTGTCTTCAAGCTTGCTCTGGAAAATTGCTGTTACGTCTGGTAGATAGAGTCAATGGACTTGTAGTTTCCTTGTTTGTGGATCTTTCTTTCTGGGTGATGGTTTAATTCTGAAGGCAACGTTAGCTCAAACCAGCCTATGGTCAATGTAACAGTCAGCACTGGGCAGAACCCTGGTGTGTTGTACATCACATTGGCACACCAGAATATAATCCAAAAGGTGCCAGTACTTGAGCGTGGTTGTCTCCAGGTGGTTTTAAATCTGGCTTTCTGCTGGAATAGAGAATTAGTGACGTTGAGTTCATGCTCCATGCAGAATTCCAGCAGAAGTCGACCACTGTCATTACAGTTGCCAATGCTATGTCTGCCCAAGACACCTTGCCAATGCATTTGGTCACACTGAATTCTTGCATTGAAATCTCCAAGCATAATGAGCTTATCCTTGGAGTTAATTTTCAGTAGAAGGTCATGCAGGTCACGGTAGAAGCCTTCTTTCGCCAGTATATCGGCTTGTAGGGTAGGGTGTATGCTGATAATAGTGGGGAACAGGTTGTCCTGGATTGGTAGGGATATGAATCAATCAGAAAAACCAATGGGGAGGTTCTGAAGCCTACCGGCAATGGAGTTCCTCAGGGGCATCATTCATCTTTACCTTTCCATGTTCAGAAAAGTGCATAAACTGCTCCATGCTCTGTCAATGACCCTTACTCGGCGAAGTGAACAAATTGGCAAAAGTAGCCTTGAGAATTAGTTCATAGAGTGTATTTGGGACAATTTCTTAGAACAATACATTCTGGAACCGACCCAGGAGCAGGCTATTTTAGACCTGGTAATCTGTAATTTGACAGGATTAATAAACGACCTCATGGTAACGGATCCTCTCGGCAAGATTGATCATAACATGATAGAATTTCACATTCAGTTTGTGGGTGAGAAGTTGGGTCTGCAACTAGTGTCTTAAACTTCAGTAAAGGCAATTACAAGGGTATGAAGACAGAGTTGGCTAACATGGGTTAAGAAAGTAAGTTAAAAGTTAATACCAGTAGATAAGCAGTAGCAGACATTTAAGGAGACATTTCATATCTCTCAACAGATATTTTCCATTGAGAAAGAAAGACTCTATGAGAAGGATGTGCCATCTGTGGCTAACTAAGGAAGTTAAGGATGGTATCAAATTGAAAGAAAAGGTGTACAATACTGTGAAGATTTGTGGTAGGCTAGAGGTTTGGAAACATTTTAGAAACTAGCAGAGGATGACTTATAAAAAGAGGGAGAAATTAGATTATGAGAGTAAACTGACAAGAAATATAAAAACAGACATCAAAAGCTTCTACAAATATATAAAAAGGAAGAGAGTAACTAAAGTGAGTGTTGTTCCCTTAGAGGATGAGAATGGGGAATTAATAATGGCAAACATGGAAATGGCAGAGAGTTTGAACAAGTATTTTGTGTTTGTCTTCCCAGTAGATGCAAAAGGGAGGGAGGAACTTAAAACAATCACTATCACTAGAGAAAAGATATTAGAAAACTAATGGGACTAAAGGCTGACAAGTCCCCTGGACCTGATGATCTGTATCCTCGGGTCTTAAAAGAAATGGCTGCAGAGATAGCAGATGCATTGTTTGTAATCTTCCAAAATTCCCTAGATTCTGGAAAGGTCTTAACTGATTGGAAAACTGCAAATGTAGCACTTCTATTTCAGAAAGCAGGAAATTATAGTCCAGTTAGCCTAACATCTGTCATTGGGAAAATGCTAGAATCCATTATGAAGGAAGTAGTAGCAGGACATTTAGAAAATCATAATGCAATGGTTTTATGAAAGGGAAATCATGTTTAACAAATGTATTAGTGTTCTTTGAGGATGTAACAAGTGGGTGGATAAGGGGAACCAGTAGATGTAGCATGTTTGGATTTCAAAAAAGCATTTGATAAGGTGCGACATAAAAGGTTACCAAGAGCTCATGGTGTTGGGGGTAATATATTATGGATAGAGGATTGGCTAACTTACAGGAAACTGAAAGTCGGGATAAATGGGGAATTTCAGGTTGTTAAACTGTAACTAGGGGAGTGCTGGAGCCTCAACTATTTACGACCTATATTAATGACTTGGACAAAGGGACCCTGTGTATTGTAGCCAAATTTGCAGATGATACTAAGACATAGATAGGAAAGCAAGTTGTGAGGAGGATACAAAGTGTCTGCAAAGAGATATAGGTTAATAGAGTGGGCAAAAATTTTGCAGATGGAGTATAATGTGGGGAAATGTGAGATTGTCCACTTTGGTGGGAAGAATAGAAAAGCATAATATTTAAATGGAGAGACTCTGCAGAATGCTGCAGTACAGAGGGATTTGGGTGCCCTTGTATATGAAACACAAAAGGTTAGCATGCAGGCACAGCAAGTAATTAGGAATGTTGGCCTATATTGCAAGGGGGATGCAGTGTAAAAGTAGGGAAGTCTGGCTACAACTGTACAGGGTGTTGGTGAGACCGCACTTAGAGTACTGTGTGCAGTTTTGGTCTCCTTACTTACGGAGAGATGCACTTGCATTGGAAGCAATCAGAGAAGGTTCACTTGGCTGATTCCTGGGATGAAGCAGTTGTCTTATGAGGAATGGTTTTGCAGGTTGGGCCTCTATTCATTGGAGTTTAGAAGAATGAGAGGTGGACTTATTGAAACATATAAGATTCTGAAGGGGCTTGGCAGGGTAGGATATTTGTGGGGAATCTAGAACTAGCAGGCATAGTTTCAAATTAATAGGGGGTCTCCCTTTTAAGACCGAGATGAGGAAGAATTTCTTCTCTGAGGGTTGTTAATCTTTGGAATTCTCTTCCCCAGAGAGCAGTGGAGGCTGGGGCATTGTATATCATCCAGGCTGAGTTGGACAGATTTTTGATCTACAAGGGAGTCAAGGGTTATGGGAGGGGCAGGGAAGAAAGTGGAGTTAAGGTCACAATCAGATGAGCCATGATCTTATTGAATGGCGGAGCAGGCTTGAAGGGCTGAATGGCCTATTTCTGCTCCTATTTCATTGGTTCTTATGCTCTTACGAGTGCTGCATTGTCAATGTCAAGCCAAGCAACTTCTCTGACCACGAGTGCGGAATGTCTTTCAGGGTGTCTGGTCATCTGAATCTAACGTGTGTGTGCAGCACAAAGTTTCAAGATGTTTTGTCTCTTTTTGTTTTTGTATTTATGTTTTTCTTTTGCACTGCTGTATAAGAAGCCCGTTAGCTCCAGTAAGCCAACCAGGTGAGTTGAGACAAGCAATATTTGGGCCATCTTTTCTAGGTCTGTCTCCATTCAGAGCAACAGTGCTTTCCCCAGAGAAGGCTGCTTGGCCACTCAGGGTGCTGCCGGATCATATTGTCTCAGGTCAACAGTCACAAGACCCATAGTAATGAGCCGTTTACATGCAGGATTCAAGTTGCAGCCACCAATGCCATCTTGCACCTGTTGATTTCTCCTCTCTCCCGTCGCTGTAGGATATTTCTTCTCAACCTGCATTAAATGTGTTTAAAGTGGAAATCAGCTTGCACAGACTAATCCCACTCTTCAGTCTGAGTGTTTCTCCACAGTGGCTCAGCAGGCTGAGATGACTACAGCAACTGAAAAGCTGTAGGTGTTCTGTCAGTGTGTCCTTCTCCTAGCCTTTGACTTGAGAGCCTGCCCTCAAGGCAGAGGGGTTATTTGCCCTTAGCTGAGTTTCCGGCTGTCAGTTCCCTTATGTTTGAACCAATGCCCTTGAGATGTGGAAAGTCACCTTGCTTTATCGCCTTTGTGGTGGTTGAACTCATCAGATCTCCTCCACTCAGTCCTGTTACGACTAGGTGAGAAAGGGGTCTCGGGATTCCCTCTCAGCCTTTTCCTGGTTTGACTGTAACAGGGTTTCATTTTTAAAACACTGCTTTTAGCTTCCCCTTGGTGAATCTTTTGTTCACTGCTCTCCAATTGTAATGGCAAAGAGATGAACCAGACAGGTTTTCTTAGATTTAACCAAGAAAGGTGTAAGTTTATTAACCTTAAAATTCTAATTTGGTTAAAACTACTAAAAATACGCGGCGCGACCAAACTAGTATGCATACACGATAGACACAAATGCAGACAGAGACAGAAAAGGAGAAAGAATCTAGGGGAAAAGTTTGCGGCAATAGCTAGAGTTCATTTCCTGTCTTTTGAGTTTGATGTAAAGTCTTTGATTGCAGTTCAATCTTGCAGTCTCAATGGGGCCCAGTGCACTTTCAAACTTGTTTCAATGGTTTTCTGTCTTGACTTAGTTTCTTCCATAGGTCCCTGTCTTTTGCGTGAGAGGGAGAGAGAGAGAGAGAGAGAGACAGACCTTCTTTCTCTGTTGTCTTCAAATTGCAGTCTGATTCAAACTGTTCTGTGAATACAATTCAAAACCAAACCTGGGCCAGCAGGTTAGTCATGTGAACAGCTTTTTCTTTTTAACAAACTCTCCTGCGTTTTTGTGGATTCTCCATCTTAGCAGACACCCTCAGTGGAGGGGGGGTTGGGGCGGCGGGGGAATGGAATTCTGGATTTTTACACATTCAATGTCTGGTGATCAAAATCCATTTGGGTTAATTGGATCAGGGAGCAGTTCCATTGTCTTCTCAGGCAACGTCTCTTACAATGCAAATGTTTCCAGCTACTACTATGATCTCTTTAAACAAGTCATCTTGTCAGTCCAGCAACAGTTTAAAATTAATGTTTCATATGACAAAATTAATATGCCTCATTCATGGCAGGTGGGGTTTTCATGACAGTCCGCTGAAACAATCTGAATGCTGACCTCTAGCTGCTGGTCGACGGAACAAAGTGCAGGCCCCGCTGAGTTTTGAGGGCGGTGGGGAGGTCGCTCAGTGACATAGGAGCTCATCGCAACATCCGTAGACTTTCCTACTCCTCATTTGCCACCATTTTGCAGCACCTGCTCATGTTCAAAAACTCCCTAATTTCAGCAATAAACCCCCTCAATAGACCCCCTGTCTCAGCAATAAACTCCCATCACACTCAGCACTAATCCTCCTCAAATAGAACACCCACTTCAGCATTAAGACCTCTCAATAGTAAAGAGTTGGATGGAAAGGAGACCACACCTGAGTGAGACATAGACAGAGGGCTGGATTTTGTTCCCAGCCCGATGTCGGGTTCTGTGACTTTGGGGAGAATCAGAGCAGTAGTGGCCACCACAGAACCCAATTGCAGGATTGCCGGGCCCGATCTTCCTGGCGGCAGGGAAGTTCTGTGGCGGCCCCTCTGCCACCCCGTGACAGGACCCTGCTTTCCAAATGCTAATTTGATGTTTGCATTAATTTAAATGTAACCTGCAGCGATCTTATCTTTAGTTCCCGATCTTCAGCATGACATGTGCGCTCATGTGTCTTCACTTTCCTGTCCTGGAAAAGCTGACACCACTGAGGCGGGGAAGGGGTCAATTCTGCAATATTTGTTTGGGGAAGGGATGGAAGGGCTGATCTCTGCACTTCGTTGAACTGTCTGCAGGGCTCGCAGCCTTTTAAAAATGGCGCCGGCCCTGCTTCACATCAGGTGACTGGCCCTCGCCACATGATTGGGTGGGCAGCTGCTGTGAATATGCTAAGTGGCCGCCCGCCACATAAGCGGGAGCAATGGTGGGACTGCAAAATCCAGCCCAGAGTGTATAGCTAAGAATTTAGTTCACATGGGAATTTGTGCAGTGTGGGAAAGAGGTCCTCCTTTTCCTACCTTTTTTCAGCCCCCAATAACTGTAGAGGATGCAGTTGCTTCCTAGAAATAATTGTAACCTAGCGACAGTGGCGAGAGTTTGAAGAGCTGGAGGGTGGAGTTGGGGGGTGTCTGTGGGTTCAGAGTATTCCAAAGAAAATTGAATTGTGATGTCACAGCAAAAAGGTAAGTTGCTGAGGATTTTCTCTTTTTCTCTTATCTAAACTAGGGAATTTTAATCAGGGTGTGTACATGATTAATTAATTGAAATAATAAGAATCTTCTGGAACTCAGTTTATTAAGGTTTTATTAGTGGTAGTCAGGTTTACTAGCAGTAGTAAGGCTTATTAGTAATTGATTTATTAAGTATAAATTAACTCAGAAAAATAAAGTAATTAATAAATAAAGATGGCAGGGCAGGTGATGTATTGCAGTTGCAGTGTGTGGGAGCTGGTGGATTGCAGTGTGAGCCACAGCAAACATGTCTGCAGTCAATGTCTGCGACTCGAGGATCTTCAGCTCAGAGTCCATGATGCATCAGAGAGGGGGAAAGTTACCTGGACACTTTGTTCCAGAATGCATTCACACCTCTCAGGAAAGTGTCTTCTGATTTGGTCAGGGACAGGAGGGTGTGACTGTGAGTGAGGCAGGTAAGAGGATCGAGAAGGTAGAAGTGGAGGTATCTCAGCTATTGCAATTGTCCAACAGGTTCAAGGTTCTTGCAGCTTGTGTGGATGAGAGCAAGAGCTGCAAGGTAATGAGGGAACTGACCATGGCTCCATGTTATAGGAAGCGATGGGAGTAAATAGGAATGTAGTGGTAGAAAGGGACACTATAGTCAGGGGGATAGACACCGTTCTCTGCAGCTGAGAACGAGAGTCCAGAAGGCTGTGTTGCTGGCCCGGTGCCAGGGTTCAGGACATCTGCTCTGGGCTGGAGAGGAACATGCAGTGGGAGGGGGAGGATCCAGTTGTCGTGGTCCACGTGGGTACCAAGGACATAGATAGGACTAGGAAAGAGGTTCTGCTTGGGGATTATGAGCAGCTAGAGCTAAATTAAAAAGCAGAACTTCAAAGATAATAATCTCTGGATTTTTACCTAAGCCACGAGCAAATTGGCATAGGGTAAATAAGATTAGAGAAATAAGTGAGTGGCTCAAAGATTGGTGTGGGAAAAATAGATTTTGATTCACGGGGCATTGGCACCAGTACTGGGAAAAGTGGGAGCTGTACCATTGGGACGGTCTTTACCTGAACCCTGCTGGCACCAGTGTTCTGGCGAGTTGGATAACTAGGGCAGTAGAGAGGGCTTCAAACTAAATAGTGGCAGGAAGGGATCATGTAATAGGAGATGTGGTAGGGAAGGGAAACAACAAGGTAATAGAACATGGTTGCTAATTAGGTAATGATAACCAGAGTGTGGCAGGAAGGGACAGAGCATACAAACTTTTTTTTATTCATTCATGGGATGTGGGCGTCGCTGGCTAGGCCAGCACTTATTGCCCATCTCTAATTGCCCTTGAGAAGGTGGTGGTGAGCTGCCTTCTTCAACTGCTGTAGTCCATGTGAGGTAGGTACACCCACAGTGCTGTTAGGAAGGGAGTTCCAGGATTTTGACCTACTGACAGCGAAGGAACGGCGATATAGTTCCAAGTCAGGATGGTGAGTGACTTGGAGGGGAACGTGCAGGTGGTGGTGTTCCCACGCATTTGATGCCCTTGTCCTTTTAGTTGGTAGAGGTTGCGGGTTTGGAAGGTGCTGTCTGAGGAACCTTGGTGCGTTGCTGCAGTGGGTCTAATAGATGGTACTCACTGCTGCCACTGTGCGTTGGTGGTGGAGGGAGTGAATGTTTGTGGATGGGCTGACAATCAAGCTGGCTGCTTTGTCCTGGATGGTGTCGAGCTTCTTGAGTATTGTTGGAGCTGCACCCATCCAGGCAAGTGGAGAGTATTCCATCACACTCCTGACTTAAACATAGAAACATAGAAAATAGGAGCAGGAGTAGGCCATTCGGCCCTTTGAGCCTGCTCCATCATTCATCATGATCATGGCTGATCATCCAACTCAGTAGCCTGTTCCCACTTTCGCCCCATACCCTTTGATCCCTTTAGACCCAAGAGTTATATCTAACTCCTTCTTGAAAACATACAATGTTTTGGCCTCAACTGCTTTCTGTGGTAGCGAATTCCACAGGCTCACCACTCTCTGGGTGAAGAAATCTCTCCGAATCTCAGTCCTGAAAGGTTTACCCTGTATCCTTAGGCTATGACCCCTGGTTCTGGACTCCCCAACCATCGGGAACATCCTTCCTGCATCTACCCTGTCAAGTCCTGTTAGACTTATATAGGTTTCTGTGAGATCCCTCCTCACTCTTCTGAACTCCAGCGAATATAATCCTAACCGACTCAATCTCTCCTCATACGTCAGTCCCACCATCCCAGGAATCAGTCTGGCAGGCCTTCGCTGCACTCCCTCTATAGCAAGAACATCCTTCCTCAGATAAGGAGACCAAAACTGCACACAGTATTCCAGGTGTGGCCTCACCAAGGCCCTGTATAATTGCAGGACTTGTGCCTTGTAGATGGTGGACAGACTTTGGGGAGTCAAGATGTGAGTTACTCACTGCAGGATTCCTAGCCTCTGACCTGCTCTTATAGCTATGGTAGTTATGTGGCTACTCCAGTTCAGTTTCTGGTCAATGGTAACCCCTAGGAGGAGGATAGTAGGGGATTCAGTGATCGTAATGCCATTGAATGTCAAGGGGAGATGGTTAGATTCTCTGTTGTTGGAGATGGTCATTGCCTGGCACGAATGTTACTTAGCACTTATCAGCCCAAGCCTGAATATTGTCCAGGTCTTGCTGCATTTCTACACGGACTGCTTCAGTATCTGAGGAGCCACGAATGGTGCTGAACATTGTGCAATCATCAGCGAACATCCCCACTTCTGACCTTATGATTGAAGGAAGGTCATTGATGAAGCAGCTGAAGATGGTTGGGCTTCGAACACCACCCTGAAGAACTCCTGCAGTGATGTCCTAGAGCTGAGATGATTGACGCCCAACAAAAACAACCATCTTCCTTTGTGCTAGATATGACTCTAACCAGCAGAGAGTGCACCAGCACATAAGGCCAGAGACTGAAAAAATAGTAAAAAGACAGAATTAAAGTCTCTATATCTGAATGTGCACAGCATTCGGAACAAAATGGATGAATTGTTAGCACAGATAGAAATAAATATATATGACCTGATAGCCATTACGGAGACATGGTTGCAAGGTCACCAAGGCTGGGACCTTGAATTTTGAAGGGTATTTGACATTACGGAAAAACAGGAAGTTAGGAAATGGTGGTGGGTAGCTCAGTTAATAAAGGATGGCATTATTACAGTAGTGGGGGATGGCCTTTGTTCGAAACAGCAAGATGTGGAATCAGTTTGGGTAGAGCTAAGAAATAGGAAATGTAAGCGCTCATTGCAGGAGTAGTTTATAGGCCCCATAACAGTAGTTATACTGTAGGACAGAGTATACAGGAAGAAATAAATGTGGCGCATGAGAAAGGAACAGCAATAACCATGGATGACTTTAATCTACATGTAGATTGGTGAATCAGATTGGCAAAGGGAGGCTGGAAAATTAGTTTGTAGAGTGTATTTGGGACAATTACCTACAGCAGTATATTCTAGTGCCAACCAGGCAACATGCTATTCTAGACCTGGTAATGTGCAGTGAGATAGGATTAATCAATAACCTCATAGTAAAGGAGCTGCTAGCTGACAGCCATCATAATATAAGAGAATGTCATGTTCAGTTCAAAGTTGAGAAGTGTGGATCTGAGACTAGTGTTTTAAACTTAAATAAAGGTAGTTATACGGGTATGAAAACAGAGTTTTCTAAAGTGAACTGGGAAACTAGGTTAAAAGGTAGGACAGTAGAGAGTATGTTATGACCGAGGCAGGAGGAGTGCACTGTTCATTCTAGTCCCACTTCTTCACAGGTTCCAACATATTAAAATGTTCCCATTTATCGATGCGGTCAATCATATACTCTATTTTTCCCAGAATAGAACACACGAACCAGGTTTCTTCAATGAACAATAAAATTATCAGTTAATTATAAAACAAGTCTTAACCAGTAATGAAGTAAAACATAAATGCACAGAGTTAAATTTTAAAGTTCCCTTTTTACCTTAGTCCCGTCACACCCCCATACATACATATATACCGGTTAACCAAAAAAAATGTGTTTTTTAAATTCAGGGCTCTATTACAGACAAAAAAAAACACTTTGGCAGATTACTTGCTCATTTTTTTTTTAAGAAAACAGCAGATGAGATATGTTGTTCCAAAACTGGCATACAGTCTGGCCTCTGAGTACACATAGCCAGGCCAATAGGGTCCTCCAGAACAGTTCTTTTCAGGCAGCGCTGACAACCATTTTCGCAGAATTTCTTCAAAGATAGGAAACTAGATGAATTGACACAGTGGACTTCTCAGGGTCTTTAGAAATTTGCTGTAAAGCGAACTGGGTTGTGGTCTTCTCTCCCTTCTTGACACTTCAGCAGCAGACTTGACTTTTTAAAACATTCAGCAAGAATCTGGTCTCTTCCTCTGTGACCCTTCTTCAGCAGGCTGACTTTATCAGCCGCTATTCCAGAAGGTAAAACACACACTCCGACCAACAACCAAAAAGTTTGTAAGTTTTGTGCCCTTCCAGGCGTGCTCTGCTGCTACTGGGCTTGTCCAATCAAAGGGGCGCTTGTCACTTCTCTGCCCCTGTCACCAGGGTTTCTGTTCTATCTTTAACTTGAGTCATGTGACAACCAGACACATTGGTGCCATCAGTTCCTTCAGTGCCTTCTTGATGGCTCTCTTTAAAAAAAACTGGTCCAAAAAATTCAGTTTAACTATAAATTCCTTTAAAAAATATTTTTAACAAAAACAGAATTACTTTCATAACAAGTGGCAAACTTTTAAGGAGATATTTAATAACTCTCAGCAAAGATTTATCCCAGTGAGAAAGCAAGACTCTTTGAGAAGGATGCATCATTCGTGGACAAATAAGAAAGTTAAGGATAGTATCAAATTGAAAGAAATACTGTACAATTCTGCAAAGGTTCGTGGCAAGTCAGAAGACTGGACAGATTTTAAGAATCAGCAAGGGATAAAAAAAAGAGGGAGAAATTAGAATATGAGAGAAAGCTGGTGAGAAATATAAAAACAGATAGTAAGAGTTTCTACAAGTTTTTTAAAAAAGGAAAAGTAATTAAAGTGAGTGTTGGTCCTCTAGAGAGAGGAAGTCTGGGGAATTAACAATGCAAAACAAGGAGTAAAGACAAGAACCTGGAGACCCGAAAGGGGGGTTCTGCACCTCCAAGCCACACACCATCCTGACTTGGAATTATATCACTGTTCCTTCACAGTTGCTGGGTCACAGCGGCACAGTGGTTAGCACCGCAGCCTCACAGCTCCAGCGACCCGGGTTCAATTCTGGGTACTGCCTGTGTGGAGTTTGCAAGTTCTCCCTGTGTCTGCGTGGGTTTCCTCCGGGTGCTCTGGTTTCCTCCCACAGCCAAAAGACTTGCAGGTTGATAGGTAAATTGGCCATTATAAATTGCCCCGAGTATAGGTAGGTGGTAGGGGAATATATTGAAAGGTGAGGATGTGGTAGGAATATGGGATCAGTGTAGGATTAGTATAAATGGGTGGTTAATGGTCGGCACAGACTCAGTGGGCCGAAGGGCCTGTTTCAGTGCTGTAAATCTAAATCAAATCATAATGTTCTGTTTTATGTCAGTCTTCACTGTAGAAGACTTAGAAAACTTCCCAAAGATACTTGAAAGTCAGGAGGTGAAAGGGAGGGAGGAACTTAAAACAATCACCATCACCAGGGAAAAGGTACTAAGAAATCTATTAGACCTAAAGTCTGACAAGTCCCCAGGACCTGATGACCTGCATCCTAGGGTTCTAAAAGAAGTGGCGCAGAGATGGTAGAGGAATTGGCTATAATTTTCCAAAATTCCTTAGATTCTGGAAGAGTCCTAGCAAATTGGAAAATAGCAAATGTAATGCCTTTATTCAGAAAAGGAGGGAAACAGAAAGCAGGAAACTATAGGCCAGTTAGCCGAACATCTGTCATCGGGAAATTGCCTCACAGCTTCAGGGACCCGGGTTCGATTCTGGGTACTGCCTGTGCGGAGTTTGCAAGTTCTCCCTGTGATCGCGTGGGTTTTCGCCGGATGCTCCGGTTTCCTCCCATAGCCAAAGACTTGCAGGTTGGTAGGTAAATTGGCCATTGTAAATTGCCCCGAGTGTAGGTAGGTGGTAGGGAATATGGGATTACTGCAGGGTTAGTATAAATGGGTGGTTGTTAGTCGGCACAGACTCGGTGGGCCGAAGGGCCTGTTTCAGTGCTGTACCTCTAAATAAATAAAATAATGGGATCAGGCAGAGTCAACATTGTTTTGTGAAAGGGAAATCATGTTTAACTAATTCAATAGAGTTCTTTGAGGAAGTAAAATGCAAGGTGGATAAAGGGGAACCTGTAAATGTTGTGTTCTTAGGTTTCCAAAAGGCATTTGATATGGTGCCACATCAAAGATTACTACACAAGATAAGAGCACACGATGTAGGGGGTAACATATTAGCATGGATAAAGGACTGTTTGGCTAACAGGAAGCAGAGAGTAGGGATAAATGGGACACAGTTTAAGAATAAGAGGTCTCCCTTTTAAGACAAAGATGAGGAGAATTTTTTTCTCTCAAAGGGTCGTTATTCTATGGAATTCTCTTCCCCAGAAAGCAGTGGAGGCTGGTTCACTGAATTGATTTAAGAATATAATATGAACATATGAATTAGGAATAGGAGTAGTCCACTCGGCCCTTCGACTGAGTTAGATAGATTTTTGATAGACAAGGGAGTCCAGAATTATGGGGGGCAGAAAAGAAGTGGAGTTGAGATCACAATCAGGTCAGCCATGATCTTATTAAATGGTGGAGCAGGCTCAAAGGGCCAAATGGCCTACTCCTGCTCCTAAGTCCTATGTTCCTGTGTTATAGCTTCACTGGGTTGACATCTCATTTTTAGGTATGCCTAGTGCTGTTCCTGGCATGCTTTCCTGCACTCCTCATTGAATTAGGGTTGGTTTCCTGGCTTGATGTTAATTTGAAGTGAATATTTAAAAATTGTTAAGATAACCAGCAGTAGTTTTAATTATGCTGAGCCTATAACTGCCTCCTGCTCCTCTATGCTCTACTCTATACTCTATACTCAAGAAAACTCAGCATGTTTTTCCTGACAGATTTTTAAGCATTAGTGGCCCTCAATAGCTAATAACACCAAGGGTGCAATTTACAGCACAAGTTTATCATTAACGTGAAGCAGTTTTCACTGCACACAAATACTAAACCTGAGTAGTGCAAATTAGTGCTAAGGTCCAACTTGACTCTGGAGCAAGTCTATGCTCCGGTATCAAATTGAGCCCTGACTCTGGATTAAAGCTGATACTTACACTGTAACATCAATATGAAGTAATTTCACTTCACACTGACACTACAGTTCCCGTGTAAATGTAGCTTGAAAGAGTTTTTCTAGCTGGATTTTAAAGGTGTTGAGGGATGTGGCCACGTGGAACCGTTTAGGATGAGAATTATATCACAGCTGAAGACTGTGGAACTGTTGATGGAGCTGAGGGAGAAGGATTGTGCAGTCACCCAGATTCAGGGGTCTTGAATATGTGAGCTGGATCAGTGAATTCACAGAAGTTTCAGAGGTAGAGTGAAGCAAAGTCATGGAGGAAATTGTATTTGAGGATGAGAATTTGGAAATCAGTGCACTTCTGCTTGGAGGGCTGGTGGAGGCCAGTGAGCCCGGGGGTAAATGGATCGTAGTGCCTCATTTTAGTTTCCCAATGGGCTGGCATCCTCTTGAGCCTCTTGAGAGGCTCATCCACGATGAGATCCACCTTCTATTCAGTAAATAGACATTTCCTAAGTCTCCTCTATAACTTAACCACTATCTTTCAATTTTAAACTGTTGATATCCGTATGTGGTAACTTAAAGGGATCAAGAATTTCATGTTTAACGTTTTTTCATTAGTTAAAAATTGCTGAAAGTATAATCTGATTTGTTGACTTGTCACTAACATAAATTACTATGTGGGAACATGGAACATATCCCCCAATTTACTCTAATTTTGATATCCTTACTTTTTAACAGTAAATCGCATTTTTTAAAGTATAGGTACTTATCTCATGACTTTGTTTTTATTAGTTATATTGGAATAGATGAGGGATTTGTGACAACCCAAAGCTCTTGGGAGTCTAAAGCAGCCCCTGGCCAACTTGGTTGCATCTCATCATTTAAGGTCCTCAGCCTCATAAAATTTCCTCAGCTCAGAAGGCATGTGAATATATTGTGCTCTTCGGTCAGTGGTAAATATGTTATTTCCACATATTTACTCACAAAATAGTGAGTTATTACAACATTGTGACACCACATGTAATTTTGAAGAAATGGTACTGAGCTTTTCAGGACGAGGTGTGGTTCAGTTGCATTTTGATTAGCTCAGTCAAAGAGCAAAGAACAGTACAGCACAGGAACAGGCCATTCGGCCCTCCAAGCCTGCGCCGATCTTGATGCCTGCCTAAACTAAAACCTTCTGCACTTCCGGGGTCCGTATCCCTCTATTCCCATCCTATTCATGTATTTGTCAAGATGCCTCTTAAAATTCGCTATCGCACCTGCTTCCACCACCTTCCACTGTCGGCATATCTCTGTGTCTTCTCTGCCAGTGGTTGGCACCAGTCATTTTGAATGACTCAAAACTTGGTTTGTGGGGTACTAAAGACTTCCCTATGAGCGGCCACCTGGGCTTGCAAAAGATTTTGTATAGCAGGAGCGTTTCTCTTGGAGCAAATCATGGATTCCAGTGTAGTTTTTGTCGAACCAATCCCTGTTCTTTCTCACTGAGTAATCGATCACTTCCACAGTAGTTTCCTGAAGACTGAACGCAGCTGCTTCCACTGTTCACCTGGGTCAGTTTCAGCGTCTGGGAACATGCTGTCGTTGAACTTAATTTCCAGCTTGCTCTCGTTCGGCTTTAACCTCCAACAGACTTAGTCGGTAAACTTGCAGTTTCTTCATTACTGAGCCTTTTCTCTTGGGAGGTGGATTAATTTTGAGGGCAACCTTTGCCATGTAGCAAATATTATTGCTAACTCCTATTGACTAATCATCAGATACTGAAGTGTTTTTTCATCAATAGGTGTCAATGGTAGACACTGTACTGCATTAAAGCATCACATTGTTTTGCCTAGTAGCAGAATGTCATTACACTGTCTGTAAACAGTCTCTATAAATCAGGGTTGCTAATTAAAGCATTTACAAGCTACATACATGCAGGGTACAAGACTGAATTTTGCAAAAGGCAGGTGATTAGGAAAACTGTCCAACATTACAGCTGTTTAATGGGAACCTACATCACACAGAAAGTTTAATGAGGTGGTGTCTTACTGCTTCATCACTAGGGTGTTATGAATTCTGCAAACACATCATGTTGAAGTCAGAATATCTTCCCCTGTACTTGCTTCTAACTGACTGGTTGCAGGAAATTGGACACTATAGACTCCGTGTCCCCCACGGCTTCTATTCCTACATTTCAGAGCCTATTAACTCTATATTTGTTAGTGTTGACATGATGCTCAGGATGACAGGTTTTATGTTAAGTCATATAATGAGTACAATTAAAGGCTGGTGTATAAGTCTTAAAATAACACTCAGTTCTTTGCTCATCTCAAAACTGCCAGAAATGACCAGCCCAACACAGAGAGAGAAGCCCATATTCTGATTAATATTGTACACTGCTGTACAGCTGCAAAGTGTATGTTTTTACATCAAGGCTAATATGAATGAAGGCAAACCGGTTCTTCAACATTTACATCTCAATTGTTCTCATTGTTCCAATTCTTGTCTGGCATGTGTATACAATTTTATAGTGTCAATGATGAAGTATGGCAAAGTTAAATGCCTCTTTGTTCAGCTAGAAAGATGGAAGTAAATTGAGGGAAAGTTGGGTGGTACACACAGCAACTCTTCAAACAGTCATTTGCAGCAAGTCAGGCATAGAAAGATACAGCACACCTAATAACTGCAACTAAGCAGGTTTCATGATATTCAGGGTTAATAGCATGCCCTTTGCTTTTAAGAAATTAGTACTTATAAAATTGAAGTAAAAATTTATGCTTTCAGTGGTTCAGGGAACAAATTTAACATTGTTGTGCCCATTTAAGGAGCATAAAACGGGTACAATGATAACCAATTTGCATCGGTCTTTAGGTTCACTTACCAAAAATGAGCACAAGACCTCACTTCAGTCTTGAAGTAAAGCTCTTGTGTTTGCTTCAGATTGGGTTTGGTAAATTTCTTTGCATTGGTATTTTCAGGTTTCGAACAGCTTAACAAGTGGTCTTTAAAGGGACCACTGGGGGCAGCTCAAAATAAAAGCCCCAAAACTTCCAGGAATGCAGTATTAGTGGTGTTAGAAGGAACTCTATCTGGCTGCTCAAGACAACTGTGGGTGCTACTGGCCTGCCTTTGACTATTCCTCCTGGACTTACCTGTGGACCTCAGTGCATGGCAAAGCTGGGAAGGCCCCGACAAGCGAGCTGTGTTGAGGTGTCTAATTGGTGCCATCGTTCACCTGAATTATTGTGATTAAGGCATGAGGGAGAAATTAGTTTGCTCCTCAGACCTCTTTGTTCCAACTTGCCTCTGGAATTGCGTCTGCTTTTGGATACTAATATATTTATGGTCAACAATCTTTATATCCATTTTTGACTCTTGGTAGTTACCGCAATTTCTGGTAAACATATAACAGCACATACAATTAAATAAGGTCAATTTCAGTTACATTTTAAAAGTTTTTTTTAACACTTTTTATTTGCTCCTAACCCTTGTTAAAAATCCATCATTTTCTGACCATAGGTTGGGAAATAAATCCATTCAAGTTTAATTTTCCATTTATTAGAACTGTCCAAATCTTTGCTCATTTCTTTTTTTTTAAAGAGCTGACCTATTTCCACAGATAATTTAGTGCAGTATACTAGATCTCACCAGCTCAGTATGTAGCCTTTTCTCTTAATCATATATAAAATGATCCATTTCAAACAACAGAAATGATCACAAATACTGTGAACTCTAAACCTGTCTGACAACTCAGACTGTGAACTTAATTTGCATACAGAAAATACATGACACAGAAAGAATCTCATTGTTTGCTGCATTTTATTCCTTCACAGAGTCTGCAGTGCTTTACCCGGTCATGGGTGTATAGAATCTTCCTGAAGGAGCCTAAACATCTGACACAAACCTAACATTGTGAATGTGGCAGGATATCATTCACGAGCCTGAAAGAACACAAGCAGTTGGCTTAACGTCTTGTTATCTCTAAACAATTTTCAAAGGAAAACAAGAAGTTGAAAGTTTTGTACATATACAATGTTGAAAGAAAGATAGAAGTCGTGATACTTCTGAGTTGGGAACTTTCTCTGGCTGGCCTGCCTTTCGTTTACCCAAATTTCACCCAGGGTAGTGGAGTTGTCGGAAAATGAAAACGGAGATGGATCCGACTAAAATCGTGGACCTGAGCTTTCTGTCTGAAGACGAGCAATTAGCTCTTCAGAAAGTCCTTAAAAGAGATGCCGCCCTGCAGAAGCTTGAAGAAACTCGCATTTGGTAAGATTCTTTCCTTGTCTTCTACATCAGCACCGTTTGCTCCTGACTTTGCTTTTCTCCCTATTCCTCCCTCCCTCTGATGAGACCTCAAACCGAGGCTCCATCTACTGTCTCAGGTGGACAGTAAAGGTCCCACAGCACTAAGATGGGGAGGAAAATTCTCCCAGCGAATATTTATCCCTGAACCAACATTACTAAACGGATTATCTGGTCATTATTTTAATGCTGTTTGTGGAGTCTTGCTGTGCTTGACTGCCGCGTTTCCCACCTTACAACAGTGACTAATTTCAAAAGAACTTCATTGGTTGAAAGGCACACTGGGTTGCCCTGAGAAGGTGTTCTAGAAATGCAACTCTTTCTTCATTTTCCACCTGTTTAATGTAAATTGTTCTTTTTAATTAAAAAGAAAACTGGTCTTCTTGCTTTTGACCTGTCATAAAAGTCACTCCGGGATAGCGTATTTTAGCATAACGTTTTTAGCGTATGATTTTGCATTGATTTATTCAATATTTATTTCTGCACCTGGATCTCATTGCTTAATGCAGCAACAATATGCTGATAGATATTATGTTTTACTGTAGTACAGTAGACATGCAAAGTAATGGATAAGTCCATGGCCCAGTCATGTTATTTGTTTTTTTGTGTTTTGGGCAGAATTGACTTGATCTGAAAGGTGACTGATTTTTTTCTGTTAACTACATGTTATGGTACAGTTCCTTAATTAAAATTGAATGAAATTGACTTTTTATTTCAGTACACTTTGGTCTAAACTGTAATACAAAACTGAAGTATGCTTGGACTGAGTGAATATATTAATCCCAAAAAGACCTGTAGAATTATCGCCTTATACCTTTTAGTGTAGACAGAATTTGTGTAGATATTTTACTTTCGCGAGAGGCGGGGGAAGGTGTCTTCGGTTTTAAGTTTTAGGTTAGTTTAAATCACGTGCTAATTAGTCTAGTAAATACATCGTTGATTTATTAAGTGATTTCCCCCCCCCCCCCCCCATCTTTTTCCTGTGGAAATGCGCACCTCCTGCACCCTCTTCAGCAACTGAACACAGGGACAGCAATCGGTCTCCTGCCAATTGTGCTCTTACAGCTGACTAATAGGAGTCACAGATCAGCACAGTGACTCATTTTCCTCTCCACCTTGTGGTTTCTGCTCTCGATTTCCTCACTATAGCACTGCTGAGATTGAGTCAAAATTTCAAACTTGGTGAAACAAAATGAGGGTAGCTGTAACTTACAGGAAATGGTGTAAAACAGGCAATATCGAAATCGCCATCCATTAGACATCCCTCCTGATCTTTATTTTCATGAGGTGTATACTGGACATCTAACTTGGATATTGTCCGTTTTACACCATCTTTCAAAGTTAAAATTCCCCAAATGTGTATTTGAGCATTAACCAGAAATTGCCCCATTTAATTTTCCACTGGTGCTTGCTTCTGTGTAATGGGGTTGGTCTCGAACACCAATACAAAAGAACAAAGTACAGCACGGGAACAGGCCATTCGGCCGTCCAAGCCTGCGCCGATCTTGATGCCTGCCTAAACTAAAAACCTTCTGCACTTCCGGGGACCGTATCCCTCTATTCCCATCCTATTCATGTATTTGTCAAGCTGCCTCTTAAACTTAAAAAAATTGATGACCTTTTCTTTACAAAACCTCCACTGAAATGTTCACTCCTTTCTCCTGTTGTGAATGCAACATAGAAAATATTTAATTGCCTCAAAATATTTTTCTGCTTTTGTCTTTTCATTTCCTGAAAACACTTGTTGTACAGTTCCACTGGCACCAGCACCTTCCAGTGCCTCCACTTCAAATAAGAGCATGCACCATGAATGTCATCAGACTGTTCCCCAGTGAATCATCACTGTCAACCATGGGTTAAGATTTTCCTCTACTAACTAAATTGTCAAAGATTTAGTGGTATAGTTGAAGGTCAATTGGGAGGGGAAGTCTATTGTTGTATCCCTTCCCTTATGATCACCTCCCTCGCCACAGGGAAGTATGCTGCCAGACCAGTCTACCGCATGTAAATAATGGGAAGGAGGTGGGGTAGAAGTTTAAACTTTATTTTCCCTGCTGCTGTTGTGAGGTAACACCAGAAAATGGGCACTGTACTGGAGCAGTGGCTGAAGGCTCAGCGAAATCCACTGGAGGGAGAGGTCCAATTTAGGCACTTCTCCCTCCCTTCAGGCCACTTACCTTCTTCCCTCTTAAGTATGGGTCTCTCCTCTTCTATTGCAGCAGCTCTGTATTTTGCTTCTGAGCCAACTTACTCATTTTGTTGGAGAATCTGTTGGCTTATCCTGCATAAATCAGGCTTGACTCAGAAATGTTTTGCATCAAAACAAGCTTGGAGAAGTGGGTAGAAAGTTTGTCTGCAGTGCCATCCTGTCCTTGATCCTGGTTTTATGTGATATTCACTAGGATCACTGCAATCAGAATCAAGAAGCTTGGTAGAAATATTTTTCTTTCTTACCTGGGAACAATGTGGCAAATTATTGTATCTCCACCCACCCAGTTGGAGATCTGCTAACTCTGAAGATTGGGAATTGATATAGTTGTGCAGTGGCTATGCGACATGACTAGCAATCCCATAGAATATGAGCTCAAATTCCACCTGCAGTTTCAGAATTCGAATTAAATTTAAATGAAATGCTGGTACCAGTGACCACAAAGCTGTGAAATTGCCAACTGAGACTTTAGGTGATAAATGGAACTGCATTCCCATACCAATGTGATTTATTGACTGTTTGGTTACTAAGCCATTTCAGACACCTTTCAGTTGTTAGGGCAACTAAGGGTGGGAAATAAATTCTGGCCTTGCCAGTGTTGCCCACATGCTGATAATGAATAAAAATAAATGTTGTTTCAGAAATTGTTGAGATTTTGGAGTGACACATTTATCAGGGTGCTGGCTGTATCCGGTGCAGGCTGGTCTGTACTGGGTGTATGTTGTGCAGGCTGAAGACCCAGTATGTTTTGGGGGCCTAACCTCATGAGCATCAGGACAGTGGAATGCAGTTGGAGATGGAGAGCCGTGGGGCAGCTCAACAATAGGCCCAGGGGAACATTGCTGTAGCCATGGAGACAGCAGCAATGAGCCAGTCGGTATTTGCCTCTCAGTGGGCGACTTGAAAATGCATCCCTAGGCCTCTGTTTGGTAACTCCCAAAAGCAATATAGATTGGGATTGTCAATTCAATGACTGAGGGATTAACATGTTTCTCCTCTGACTTGTGCTTCAATTTGCAGCCTAACTGTTGATGTTTTAAAATTATATTATTAAACACCATAATGAGGTATTACAGATTCAACATTTGATAAAGAGAGCTTTTAGTTATGTAATGGGCTAAGTACATGAATAATTTATGTCTCTTGTACAGTTCTGACAAATTATTTTAATTAGTTAGATAAACAGTGTGCATAAATTTGGTCTGGGAGCTTGATCTTGTTCTGGACACTGTTAATACTCGGGTGGCTGCAGCTAGAGTTATTACTGTATTAACAGTTTAAAACCAACTGATTTGCAACTATTCTACTGGAGGAGGATGCACACACATTTCAGTGTTTAATAATTGTTCATCTGTGAGTCAATAAAATCAAGGATTTCAAGTGAAAACTAGCTCAGGTGCTCAAACCTGGTAAATAGTTGCATAGATGATGCCTCAGTTTCACAAACTGTAACACAGGCTCCTAAACTACAGATTATATATTTTTTGCAAAACTTCTGCTCTTGTTGCTATGGACATTACATTTAATATTTTTGATTGCTACACTGAAGAATAAATATTCAAGACATCTTCTTTAAACTGGGAGAATTCTTCAATCAGCGCTGCAAGTAAATGTGATGTATTACGAACACTATTGTCCTTGAGTCTTCATGTCTTCTTTCAAACATCACAAAATAGATATGAATGAGAAAGGCTACTCATCCCATTATAACACTTGTTGTGACTGAAATGCTATACAGCTTCTTTTCCATGCCTAAAAAAAAAGTTTGACAAAACACTGGTCTTTTTAGAACTGATGCCATGATAGAGTCATTGGGGTTGATTTTAACTTGCCAAAATTTGGGCTTCTGCCACACTGGGCTGCCCCCTCAGCAATTGCACCCCTGCCCACTCAGGACCTAGCTTGTTGCCAGCCTGGCACCCTCCAGGCCATCCGATATTGCACCAGCCCATTTGGGATGCAGCTCGTCAGTTCTATTTAAATAAGTACAAAAGCAAATTCCTACAGATGCTGGAAATCATAGAATCATAGAAAGTTTAAGGCACAGAAAGAGATCACTTGGCCCATGGTGTCTGTGCTGGCCGAAAAACAATCCACCTATTCTAATCCCACCTTCCAGCATTTGGTCCATAGCCCTGCAGCTTACAGCACTTGAGGTGCATATCCAGACTCCTTTTGAATGAGTTGAGGGTTTCTGCCTCAACTACCCTTTCAGGCAGTGAGTTCTGGACCATCACCACCCTCTGGGCAAAAATGTTTTTCCTCATCTCTCCTCTAATTTTTCGACCAATCACTTTAAATTTATACCCCCTCATCACTGACCTCTCTGCTAAGGTGAATAGACCCTTCATCTCCACTCGATCCTGGCCCCTCAAAATTTTGTACATTTCAATCTGATCTCCCCTCAGCCTTCTCTGTTCCAAGGAGAACAACCACCTATCCAATCTTTTCACATAGCTGCATTTTTCCAGTGCTGGCAGCATCTTCGTAAATCTCCTCTGGACCCTCTAGTGCAATTACATCCTTTCTGTAATGAGGTGACCAGAACTGCACACAGTACTCAAGTTGTGACCTAACCAATGATTTATACAGTTCCAGCATAACCTCCCTGCTCTTATATTCTGTGCCAAGGCGAATAAAGGAAAGGATTCCATATGCTTTCCTAACCACCTTCTTGACCTGTCCTGATACCTTCAAGGATCTGTGGACATTCACTCCAAGGTCCCTCACTTCCTCTACACGTCAGTATTTTCCCATTAATAGTGTATTCCTTTGCCTTGTTTAACCTCCCCAAATGCATCACCTCACTTCTCCAAATAAATTCCATTTGCCACTTTTCTGTCCATCTAACCAGACCATCAATATCTTCCTGCAGCCTACAGCTATACCCCTCGCTATCTACCACCTGGTCAATCTGTGTTGGACTCAAACTTCTTGATCATGCCCCCTACATTTACGCCCAAATCATTAACATATACCACAAAAAGCAGGGGACCCAGTACTGAACCCTGTGGAACGCCACTGCAAACAGCCCTCCAGTCGCAAAAATAGCCATCAATTACCGTTTGTTTCCTGCCACTGAGCCAATTTTCACAATCATAGAATAATACAGTGCAGAAGAGGCCCTTCAGCCCATCGAGTCTGCACCGATGCATTAAAGACACCTGACCTGTCTACCTAATCCCATTTGCCAGCACTTGGCCCATAGCCTTGAATGTTATGAGATGCCAAGTGCTCATCCAGGTACTTTTTAAAGGATGTGAGGCAACCCGCCTCTACAACCCGCCCAGGCAGGGCATTCCAGAATGTCACCACCCTCTGGGTAAAAAAGTTCTTCCTCAAATCTCCCTTAAACCTCCCGCCCTTCACCTTAAACTTGTGACACCTTGTAACTGACCCTTCAACTAAGGGGAACAGCTGCTCCCTATCCACCCTGTCCATGCCCCTCAATCTTGCACACCTCGATCAGGTCACCCCTCAGTCTTCTCTGCTCCAGCAAAAACAACCCAAGCCTATCCAACCTCTCTTCATAGCTTAAATGTTCCATCCCAGGCAACATCCTGGTGAATCACCTCTGCATCCCCTCCAATGCAATCACATCCTTCCTATAATGTGGCAACCAGAATTGCACACAGTACTCCAGCTGTGGCCTTACCAAAGTTCTGTACAACTCCAACATGACCTCCCTCCTTTTGTAATCTATGCCTCGATTGATAAAGGGAAATGTCCCATATGCCTTTTTCACCACCCTATTAACCTGGCCTTCTGCCTTCAGAGATCTATGGACAAACACGTCAAGGTCCATTTGTTCCTCGGAACTTCCCAGTGTCAGGCCATTCATTGAATACTTCCGTGTCACATTACTCCTTCCAAAGTGTATCACCTCACACTTTACAGGGTTAAATTCCATCTGCCACTTTTCTGCCCATTTGACCATCCCGTCTATATCTTCCTGTAACCCAAGACACTCCACCTCACTGTTAACCACTCGGCCAATCTTTGTCTCATCTGCGAACTGACTGATCCTACCCCCCCACATAGTCATCTATGTCGCTAAAATATGACAAACAATAGGGGACCCAGCACAGATCCCCGTGGTACGCCACTGGACACTGGCTTCCAGTCACTAAAACAGCCGTCTGTCATCACGCTCTGTCTCCTACAGCTAAGCCAATTTTGAATCCACCTTATAAAGTTACCTTGTATCCCATGTGCATTTGCTTTCTTGATAAGTCTCCCATGTGGGACCTTGTCAAAGGCTTTGCTGAAATCCATGTAAACTACATCAACTGCACTACCCTCATCTATACATCTGGTCACATGCTCAAAAAATTCAATCAAATTTGTTAGACATGACCTCCCTCTGACAAAGCCATGCTGACTATTCCCAACTACATTTTGCCTCTCCAAGTGGAGATAGATTCTCTCCTTCAGAATTTTCTCCAATAGTTTCCCTACCACTGACGTGAGACTCACTGGTTTGCAGTTCCCTTGCTTATCTCTACAACATTTCCTAAATAGAACATTAGCTGTTCTCCAGTCCTCTGGCACCTCTCCTGCGGCCAGAGAGGAATTAAAAATTAGGGTCAGAGCCCCTGCAATCTCCAGCCTCACTTCCCACAGCATCCTGGGACACAAATCATCTGGACCTGGAGATTTGTCCACTTTTAAGCCTTCCAAAACCTCCAATACCTTGTCACTCCCTATGACAATTTGCTCAAGAACCTCACAGTCTCAGTTCCATATCTACATCCTCATTCTCTTGGGTGAAGACAGATGTGAAGTATTCGTTTAACACCCGACCAATGTCCTCTGGCTCCACCCACGAATTTCCCCTTTGGTCCCTAATGGGCCCTACTCTTTCCCTGGTTATCCTCTTCCTATTGATATACATAGAATATCTTGGGATTTTCCTTACTTTTACCAGCCAGAGCTTTTCATATCCCCTCTTTGCTCTCCTAATTGCTTTAAACTCCATCCTACACTTTCTGTACTCCACTAATGCTTCCATTGATTTGCTCTCCTTGTATTTGCTAAAAGCCTCTTTTCCTTCTCATCGTACTCTGAATGTTTCTGGTCATCCATGGTTCTCTGGGCTTGTTGCTCCTACCTATTACCCTAGAGGGAACATGTTGGGCCTGTACCCTCCCCATTTCCTTTTTGAATGCCCCCCACTGCTCTTCTGTAGGTTTCCCAACAAGTAACTCTTTCTAGTCTACCTTGGCCAGATCCTGACTTATTTTACTAAAATTCACTCTCCCCCAATCCAAAACTTTTTTTGCCACTTGTCTATTTCTTGCTCCATAACAAGCTTAAATTGTACCATGTTGTGGTCGCAATCACCAAAATGTTCCCCCACCAACACGTCAACCACCTGTCTGGCTTCATTCCCCAGAATTAGGTCCAGCACTGCACCTTCCCTTGTTGGATCCTCTATATATTGAGCTGAAAAGTTCTCCTGTATACATTTTAAGAACTCCACTCCATCTAAGCCCTTAACACAATGACTATCCCAATTAATGTTGGGAAAGTTGAAATCACCTAATATAATTACCCTATTATTTTTACACACATCTGCAAATTGCATATATATTTGCTCCTCAGTTTCCCACTGACTATCTGGGGGTCTATAATAAACACCTAACAATGTGGCTGTCCCTTTTTTATTCCTAAACTCTACCCAAAAAGAGTCATCTGATGCCCCCTCCAAGATATCATCTCTCCTTACTGCAGTAACTGACTCCTTAACTAATATTCTCCGTGATGGCTACTATATCACAATTCCACATGTCAATCCTTGCCCTTAACTCATCTGTTTTACCTGTAATACTCCTGGCATTAAAGTAGAGGCCTTCCATCCTGGTCTTATTCCCTTGAAACTTACTTCCGCTGTATTCCCTCTGACTTGTTTGCTTTCCTGTATTTAGCTGTGTCCCTATTCTGCTCGGAGTCTGCATCCCCTCCCCCTGTCAAATTAGTTTAAACTCTTCCCAACAGCACTAACAAACCTACCAGCAAGGATGTTAGTCCCCCTCTGGTTCAGATGTAGACCATCCTGCTTGTACAGGTCCCACCTTCCCCAGAAATGGTACCAGTGGTCCAGGAATCTAAAACCCTCCCTCCTGCACCAATTCTTAAAACTCGATGTTGTGGCCATTTCGGAGACATGGGTAGAGCAGGGGCAGGAATGGATGTTGCAGGTTCCGGGATTTAGATGTTTCAGTAAGAACAGAGAAGATGGTAAAAGAGGGGGGGGGTGTGGCATTGTTAATCAAGGAGAGTATTACAGCGGCAGAAAGGACGTTTGAGGACTCGTCTACTGAGGTAGTATGGGCCGAGGTTAGAAACAGGAGAGGAGAGGTCACCCTGTTGGGAGTTTTCTATAGACCTCCGAATAGTTCCAGAGATGTAGAGGAAAGGATAGCGAAGATGATTCTCGACAGGAGCGAGAGTAACAGGGTAGTTGTTATGGGGGACTTTAACTTTCCAAATATTGACTGGAAATAGTATAGTTCGAGTACTTTAGATGGGTCAGTTTTTGTCCAGTGTGTGCAGGAGGGTTTTCTGACACAGTATGTAGACAGGCCAACCAGGGGCGATACCACATTAGATTTGGTACTGGGTAATGAACCCGGCCAGGTGTTAGATTTAGATGTAGGTGAGCACTTTGGTGATAGTGATCACAATTCGGTTAGGTTTACCTTAGCGATGGGCAGGGACAGGTTTTTACCGCAGGGCAAGAATTATAGCTGGGGGAAAGGAAATTATGATGCGATTAGGCAAGATTTAGGATGCGTAGGATGGGGAAGGAAACTGCAGGGGATGGGCACAATCGAAATGTGGTGCTGATTCAAGGAGCAGCTACTGCGTGTCCTTGATAAGTATGTACCTGTCAGGCAGGGAGGAAGTTGTCAAGCGAGGGAGCCGTGGTTTACTGAAGAAGTTGAAGCGCTTGTCAAGAGGAAGGCGGCGGCTTATGTTAGGATGAGACGTGAAGGCTCAGTTAGGGCGCTTGAGAGTTACAAGCTAGCCAGGAAGGATCTAAAGGGAGAGCTAAGAAGAGCGAGGAGAGGACACGAGAAGTCATTGGCGGATAGGATCAGGGAAAACCCTAAGGCTTTCTATAGGTATATCAGGAATAAAAGAGTGACTAGAGTTAGATTAGGACCAATCAAGGATAGTAGTGGGAAGTTGTGTGTGGAATCAGAGGAGATAAGGGAAGCGTTAAATGAATATTTTTCGTCAGTATTTACAGTAGAGAAAGAAAATGTCGTCGAGGAGAATACTGAGATTCAGACTACTAGGCTAGATGGGATTGAGGTTCACAAGGAGGAGGTGTTAGCAATTTTGGAAAGTGTGAAAATAGATAAGTCCCCTGGGCCAGATGGGATTTATCCTAGGATTCTCTGGGAAGCCAGGGAGGAGATTGCTGAGCCTTTGTCCTTGATCTTTATGTCGTCATTGTCGACAGGAATAGTGCCGGAAGACTGGAGGATAGCAAATGGTGTCCCCTTGTTCAAGAAGGGGAGTAGAGACAGCCCTGGTAATTATAGACCTGTGAGCCTTACTTCGGTTGTGGGTAAAATGTTGGAAAAGGTTATAAGAGATAGGATTTATAATCATCTTGAAAAGAATAAGTTCATTAGCGATAGTCAGCACGGTTTTGTGAAGGGTAGGTCGTGCCTCACAAACCTTATTGAGTTTTTCGAGAAGGTGACCAAACAGGTGGATGAGGGTAAAGCAGTGGATGTGGTGTATATGGATTTCAGTAAGGCGTTTGATAAGGTTCCCCACGGTAGGCTATTGCAGAAAATACAGAAGTATGGGGTTGAAGGTGATTCAGAGCTTTGGATCAGAAATTGGCTAGCTGAAAGAAGACAGAGGGTGGTGGTTGATGGCAAATGTTCATCCTGGAGTTTAGTTACTAGTGGTGTACCGCAAGGATCTGTTTTGGGGCCACTGCTGTTTGTCATTTTTATAAATGACCTGGATGAGGGTGTAGAAGGGTGGGTTAGTAAATTTGTGGATGACACGAAGGTCGGTGGAGTTGTGGATAGTGCCGAAGGATGTTATAGGGTACAGAGGGACATAGGCTGCAGAGCTGGGCTGAGAGATGGCAAATGGAGTTTAATGCGGAAAAGTGTGAGGTGATTCACTTTGGAAGGAGTAACAGGAATGCAGAGTACTGGGCTAATGGGAAGATTCTTGGTAGTGTAGATGAGCAGAGAGATCTTGGTGTCCATGTACATAAATCCCTGGAAGTTGCTACCCAGGTTAATAGGGCTGTTAAGAAGGCATATGGTGTGTTAGCTTTTATTAGTAGGGGGATCGAGTTTAGGAGCCACGAGGTCATGCTGCAGCTGTACAAAACTCTGGTGAGGCCGCACCTGGAGTATTGCGTGCAGTTCTGGTCACCGCATTATCGGAAGGATGTGGAAGCTTTGGAAAGGGTACAGAGGAGATTTACTAGGATGTTGCCTGGTATGGAGGGAAGGTCTTATGAGGAAAGGCTGAGGGACTTGAGGTTGTTTTCGTTGGAGAGAAGGAGGAGGAGAGGTGACTTAATAGAGACATATAAGATAATCAGAGGGTTAGATAGGGTGGATAGTGAGAGTCTTTTTCCTCGGATGGTGATGGCAAACACGAGGGGACATAGCTTTAAGTTGAGGGGTGATAAATATAGGACAGATGTTAGAGGTAGTTTCTTTACTCAGAGAGTAGTAGGGGCGTGGAACGCCATGCCTGCAACAGTAGTAGACTCGCCACCTTTAAGGGCATTTAAGTGGTCATTGGATGGACATATGGATGAAAATGGAATAGTGTAGGTCAGATGGTTTCACAGTTCGGCGCAACATCGAGTTCCGAAGGGCCTGTACTGCGCTGTAATGTTCTAATTCTAATTCTTAAGCCACGCGTTCCTCTGTGCTATTCTCCTATTTCTATACTCACTAGCACGTGACACTGGGAGTAATCCAGAGATTACAACCAGAGAGGTCCTGCTTTTTAGTCTACTGCCTAACTCCCTGAATTCTTGATGCAAGACCTCATCCCTTTTTCTACCTAAGTCATCGGTACCAACACGTACCATGACCTCTGCCTCATCACCCTCCCCATTCAGGATGCCCTGCAGCCGTTCAATGACATCCTGGACCCTGGCACCAGGGAGGCAACACACTATCCTGGCGTCACGTTGATGGCCACAGTAGCGCTTATCTGTTCCCCTGACTATAGAATCCCCTATTACTATTGCTCTTCCTCTCTTTCCCCCTTCCTGTGCAGACAGGCTGCTTGCAGTGCCAGAAGCTTGGCTCTGTCTGCACTCCCTGGAGGAACCAGCCTCATCAGCCTCCAAAATGGAATACCGATTTGCAAGCCAGACCCCAGGGGACTCCTGAACTACCTGCCTGGTGGTCACCCATTCCCTTCCTTCCTCAAGTCCCTTCAGCTGCGGTGTGACCACCTCTCTATACGTGCTATCCACGATGCTCTCAGACTCGCGGATGATCCACAGTGTTTCCAGCTGCCATTCCAGCTCTGAAACCCGAGCTTCCAGGAGCTGCAGCTGGACACACTTCCTGCACACATGCTGGTCCCGGGAATGAAATGTTCCTGGATTCCCACATGCAGCAAGAGGAGCAAACCACGGCTTTAAGCTCTCCTTCCATGACTAAACCCATTAACTTTAAAACTTTAGAAGACTATTATAATTTTTTTAAAAACAACTAAATCTTGCTAAAGCAATGACTTACAATTCAATCCAGTTTGCAAAATACCCATCAGGACTTACTCATCAGTCAGCTGAGCTCTTTGGAAACTCTCGGCACCCCTCACTGAGAACAGGTAGGAAGTGAAAGGAGCTCCTCGCTCCCTCCTCACCAAACTTTCTAATTCACAAAACTTCCACTTTAGCACTCTAATGCAACCCAAGTCAGCACTCTAGTACAAACAAAGTCAGCACTGTAAGATGGCCCACTTTTATACTGACTGACTCTAGCCCCTGAAAACTGGCTTAAGCCAATTCTCTAATTGACAAGGTGCAGCTGCAAGCAGAGCCTCAGTGAACTCTGTTTAAAGCTGGTCTAAAACTCACCTTCTCCAACCCAAACAGCAATTGTTAAGTTAATCTGCTAAATAAAAGACAGACTAGACTTGAGATAAAATTAACCCTTAATTACCCTCAGTCACAAAACTTCCACTTTAGCACTCTAATGCAACCCAAGTCAGCACTCCAGTACAAACAAACAATTTTGTATCCACCTTGCTGCATTTTCCTGGATCCCATGGGATTTTATTTTTTTAACCAGTCTGCCATGTGTGACCTTGTCAAAAGCCTTGCTAAAATCCATGTAGACCACATCAACTGCACTACCCTCATCTATCTTCCTTGTTACTTCAAAAAATTTGATCAAGTTGGTCAAACAAGATCTCCCCTTAACAAATCCATGCTGACTATCCTTGATTAACCTGTGCCTTTCTAAGTGACAATTTATCCTGTCTCTCAGAATAGATTCCAATAATTTGCTCAGTCCTGAGGTTAGACTGACTGGCCTATAATTATTCGGTCTATCCTTCGCTCCCTTTTTAAACAGAGGTACAATGTTAATAATTCTCCAATCCTCCGGCACCACACCTGTATCCAGTGAGGACTGGAAAATGATGGTCTATTTTCTGCTTTATCCTCTTTTGCTTCTTTTAACAGCCTAGGATACATTTCATCTCGCCCTGATTATTTATCAACTTTCAAGGATGCTAATCCCATTAATACTTCCTCTCTCCCTATGTTTATCACATCCAATACTTCACACTCTTCCTCCTTAAATACAATATCTGCATCGTCCCCCTTTTTGTGAAGACTTGCACAAAGTATTCATTAAGAACCATACCAGTATCTTCCGCTGCTACACATAGGTTACCTTTTTGGTCTTTTATGGGCCCTACTCTCTCCTTAGTTATCCTCTTACTCTTAATGTATTGATAAAACATCTTTGGGTTCACCTTGATTTTGCTTGCCAATATTCTTTCATGCCCTCTCTTTGCTTTCCTAATTTCCGTTTTGATCTCACCCCTCCACTTTCTATACTCCTCTCGGCTTTCTGTAGTATTGAGTTCTCGGTGTCGGACGTAAGCTTTATTTTTCTGTCTTATCTTACCCTGTAAGCTCCCTGACATCCATGGGACTCTAGATCTGGCTGCCTCATCCTTTTTCTTTGTGGAAACATGTTTACCCTGAACCCCTTGAATTTCCATTTGAATGCCTCCCACTGTTCTGACACTGGTTGACTTGCACGTAGCTGTTTCCAGTCCATTTTCGCTAAATCACTCCTTAGTTTAGTAAAGATTAGCCTTGCCCCAATTGAGAACTTTAACTCCTGTGCTATCTCTGTCCTTTTCTATAATTATATTAAAACTGACTGAATTATGATCACTCCACCAAAATGCTCTCCCATTGCCACTCCTTCCACCTGCCCATCTTCATTTCCTAAAACTAAGTCTAAAACTGCGCCCTCTCTTGTTGGACTTGCTACAGACTGGGCAAAAAAGTTCTCCTGAATGCACCTCAAGAACTCTGCTCCCTCAATTCCTTTCACGCTATAACTATCCCAGTTAATATTGGGGTTATTAAAATCTCCTACTATTACTGCCCTATTGTTTTTACACTTCCCAGAGATTTGCCGACATATCTGCTCTTCTATCTCCCATTGTTTGGGGGGCTATAAGTACACTCCCAGCAGTGTGATTGCCCCTTTTTTGTTCCTTGACTCAATCCATAAATCCTGATTTAATGAACCTTCCAACAGCTTCCTCGCAGCTGTAATAGTTTCTTTCACAAAAATTGGCACTCCCCCTCCTTTCTTATCCCCCTCCCTATCACGTCTGAAAACTCTGTAACCAGGAATGTTGAGCTGCCATTCCTGTCCCTCCTTTAGCCATGTTTCTTTAATAGCTATGATATCATACTGCCACCTGTGCCCTCAGCTCATCTGCTTTATTTGCTATACTCCTTACATTGAAATAGATACAATTGAGCACTGCCAAACTTTTTTTAAATTTTCTAACCCTTGTTTCCTCTGTCTTCCAGACTTATCCATTAATTTTCCACCTTCCATTTTAATTTCTGATTTTGTCCCAGCTGAGTCGACTCTCAGGTCCCCATCCCCCTGCCAAACTAGTTTAAACCCTCCCCAACAGCATGAGCAAAATGTCCCACAAAGAACTCAGTCCCGGCTCTGTGCAGGTGTAACCCCTTCTGCCTGTGTAGTCCCATCTCCCCCAGAGTGGGTCCCAATGTCCCAGGAATCTGAAACCCTCCCTCCTGCACCATCTTTCCAGCCACGCATTCATCAGTCTTATCCTTCAATTTCTATACGCACTTGTACGTGGCACTGGGAGTAATCCGGAGATTACTACTTTTGAGGTCCTACTTGCTAATTTCTTACCAAGCTTGCTAAATTTTGCCTGCAAGACCACATCCCTCTTTCTGCCTATGTTGTTGGTTCTGATGTGGATCACGACTGCTGGCTGTTCACCCTCCCCTTTCAGGATGCACTGCTGCCACTCAGTGACATCCTTGACCCTGGCACTAGGGAGGCAACACACCATCCTGGAGTCCTGTCTGCGGCCACAGAAACGCCTGTCTGAATCACCTATCGCTATGACTCTTCCAGTCTTCCCTGTACACCTCTGTGCAGCTGAGCTACCCGTGGTGCCATGGACTTGGCTCTGGCTGCACTCGCCGGGTGAAGCATTACCTTCCTTAGTATTCAGGACTGAATACCTGTTGGAGAGTGAGATGCACTCAGGGGTCTCCTGCACTACCTGCCTGATTCTTTTTGACTGTCTGGTGGTCATCCATTCCCTCTCTCCCTGAATACTCTTAAGCTGTGGGATGACCACATCTATAAATGTGCTATCCACGTCGCTCTCATCCTCATGAATGCACTGCAGTGTTGCCAACTGCTGCTCAAGTTTCAAAACTCGGAGCTCAAGCTGCTTCAGCTAACGACACTTTCTGCACAAATGGTTCTCCAGGATACAGGAAGCATCCTGGAGCTTCAACATAGCACAGGAAGTGGACTATTGAGGTTGAAGAAACCCTGTGTCAGGCAAGCCCCCCACCTGCCAAGAATGAGGAAAATTAATTTTGCCAGATGAATATTGATTTTAAACGGTCGTTGGCGAAGAAAGAACTTGCTTTAAAAAAACAATTGGGGACTTTGGTTGGAGAGAAACATTAGCATATCAATGGCCAGTACTTCAAAAGACAAAGGGGCTATTCCCTGCTCCAATTTAATCCACAATGGACTTTTGATTACCAGACGTTGAAGGTGGAAAGGCTGGCCTTCCAGGTTAACTGCTAAGATGGCCAAATACACAAATGGATGTGGTTAGACCGGTTTAGGTCACATGACTTACTGTTGGAGTTTTTTGAATTTGAACTTGCCACAAGGAATTTGAAGTCAGAAAGATGTTTTCTCTTGGACTGAGAACACCTCTCTCCTGTCTGCTGTTATTTTGTTCTCACCAGCTTCAGCTTCACCAGAAACCATTGAAGATACATGAACCCCAAGGGAGAAAAGTCTCCTGCAGTGAACAAGGTTTAAGAGGAATACTGGGCCCGAACAAAAAGCAAGACTACTTACAAAAGGACTACAGTGAGCTCGAGGCACAGTAAACAAGAAACTGCTTCAAACCTCTCCATATTCTTTTTCTTTTTTTTTCTGTCCCTAGGTACCGGAAACGACAAGGGCAAACCCAGCCCTGTCGACCCTGCAAAGTCCTCCTTGCTAACATCTGGAGGCTTGTGCCAAAGTTGGGAGAGCTGTCCCACAGACTAGTCAAGCAACAGCCTGACATGATCATACTCACGGGATCATAACTGACAGACAATGTCCCAGACTCTGTCATCACCATCCCCGGGTATGTCCTGTCCCATCAACAGGACAGACCCAGCAGAGATGGCGGCACAGTGGTATACAGTAGGGAGGGAGTTGCCCTGGGAGTCCTCAACATCGACTCCGGATCCCATGAAGTCTCATGGCATCAGGTCAAACATGGACAAGGAAACCTCCTGCTGATTACCACCTACCGCCCTCCCTCAGCTGACGAGTCAGTACTCCTCCATGTTGAACAGCATTTGGAGGAAGCACTGAGGGTGGCAAGGGCACAGAATATACTCTGGGTGGGGGACTTCAATGTCCATCACCAAGAGTGGCTGGCCGAGTCCTAAAGGACATATCTGCTAGACTGGGTATACGTCAGGCGGTGAGAGATCCAACAAGAGGGGAAAACATACTTGCCCTCATCCTCACCAATCTGCCTGCCGCAGATGTATCTGTCCATGACAGTATGAGTAGGAGAGACCACCGCACTGTCGTTGTGGGGGCAAAGTCCCGCCTTCACACTGAGGATACCCTCCATCGTGTTTTGTGGCACTATCACCGTGCTAAATGGGATAGATTTCGAACAGATATAGCAATGCAAAACTGGTCATCCATGAGGCACTGTGGGCCATCAACAGCAGCAGAATTGTACTCAACCACAATCTGTAACCACATGGCCCGGCATATCCCCCACTCTACCATTACCATCAAGCCAGGAGACCAAACCTGGTTCAATGAAGAGTGCAGGAGAACATGCCAGGAGCAGCCCCAGGCATACCTCAAAATGAGGTGTCAACCTGGTGAAGCTACAATACAGGACTATCTGCGTGCCAAACTGCGTAAGCAGCATGCGATAGACAGAGCTAAGTGATCCCATAGCCAAAGGATCAGATCTAAGCTCTGCAGTCCTGCCACATCCAGTCGTGAATGGTGGTGGACAATTAAACAACTAACTGGAGGAGGTGGCCCCACAAACATCCCCATCCTCAATGACAGGGGAGCCCAGCACATCAGTGCAAAAGATAAGGTTGAAGCATTTGCAACAATCTTCAGCCAGAAGTGCCGAATTGATAATCCATCTCGACCTTCTCCTGAAGTCCCCAGCATCACAGATGCCAGACTTCAGCCAATCCGATTCACTCCGCGTGATATCAAGAAACGACTGAAGGCACTGGATACTGCAAAGGCTATGGGCACTGACAATATTCCAGCAATAGTACTGAAGACCTGTGCTTCAGAACTTGCCAGGCCCCTAGCCAAGCTGTTCCAGTACAGCTACAACACTGGCATCTACCCAATGTGGAAAATTGCCCGGGTATGTCCTGTACACAAAAGCAGGACAAGTCCAACCTGACCAATTACTGCCCCTTCAGCCTACTCTCGATCATCAGTAAAGTGATGGAAAGTGTCATCAACAGTGCCATCAAGCGGCATTTGCTAAGCAACAACCTGCTCAGTGATGCTCATTTTGGGTTCCGCCAGGGCCACTCAGCTCCTGAACTCATTACAGCCTTGGTTCAAACATGGATAAAAGAGCTGAACTCAAGAGGTTAGGTGAGAGTGACTGCCCTTGACATCAAGGCAGCATTTGACTGAGTATGGCATCAAGGAGCCCTAGCAAAACTGAGGTCAATGGGAATCAGGGGGAGAACTCTCCGCTGGCTGGAGTCATACCTAGCACAAAGGAAGATGGTTGTGGTTGTTGGAGGTCAATCATCTGAGCTCCAGGACATCACTGCAGTAGTTCTTCAGGGCAGTGTCCTAGGCCCAACCATCTTCAGCTGCTTCATCAATGACTGTCCTTCAATCATAAGGTCAGAAGTGGGGATGTTCGCTGATGATTGCACAATGTTCAGCACCATTCGTGACTCTTCAGATACTGAAGCAGTCCGTGTAGAAATGCAGCAAGACTTGGACAATATCCAGTTTTGGGCTGATAAGTGGCAGGTAACATTCATGCCATACAAGTGCCAGGCAATGACCATCTCCAGCAAGAGAGAATCTAACCATCTCCCCTTGACATTCAGTGGCATTACAATTGCTGAATCCCCCACTATCAACATCCTAGGAGCTACCATTGGCCAGAAACTGAACTGGAGTAGCCATATAAATACTGTGGCTCCAAGAGCAGGTCAGAGGCTAGGAATCCTGAGGCGAATAACTCACCTCCTGACTCCCAAAAGCCTGTCCACCATCTACAAGGCACAAGTCAGGAGTGTGATGGAATACTCTCCACTTGCCTGGATGGGTGCAGCTCCAACAACACTCAAGAAGCTCAACACCATCCAGGACAAAGCAGCCCGCTTGATTGGCACCCCATCTACAAACATTCACTCCCTCCACCACAGATGCACAGTGGCAGCAGTGAGCACCATCTACAAGATGCACTGTAGCAATGCACCAAGGCTCCTTAAATAGCACCTTCCAAACCCGCGACTTCTACCAACTAGAAGGACAAGAGCAGCAAATACATGGGAACACCACCACCTCCAAGTTCCCCTTCAAGTCACACACCATCCTGACTTGGAACTATATCGTCGTTCCCTTACTGTCGCTGGGTCAAAATCTTGGAACTCCCTTCCTAACAGCACTGTGGGTATACCTACCCTACATGGACTGCAGCAGTTCAAGAAGGCAGCTCACCATCACCTTCTCAAGGACAATTAGGGATGGGCAATAAATGCTGGCCCAGCCAGCGATGCCCACATCCCATGAATGAACAGAAAAAAATTTGCATGTGTGTATCGCGTGTGCATGCTAGCGTGGGTGCATTGTATATGTGTCGGTGTTAGCCATATTGTAGTCTAAGTTTTTAAGGTTTAATAAATTTCACTTTTCTTCTTTAAACCTAAGAAAACCTATATATACTCATTTCTTTGCCTTATAATTGGAAAGTGCTGAACAAGGATTCACCGAGGGGAACTCAAAACGCAGTGTGTTTAAAATTAAATCCTGTTAAGATAAGACCAGGTGAAGACAGAAAAAGACTCCGAGACACCTTTCTCACCCGGTCATAACATCTGCCATTCCTTTTATTTATTAGTTGACCCTTTGCTACTGCTAAAAAAAAACCTTAACAGTACTGCAACACCTTTAGAATTATTAATAAAACCTTACTGGTACTGAAAAATCCTACTAAAAATCAATACACTCCACTAGTTAAAATAAACCTTACTCAGAAAAATCCAGCTACTCACTTGTTCCTTATTATTAAGCTATTTACACACCCACCTAACTGCAGTGTCCAATTCCAGCTACTTCGAGTTATTCCCCAACAGCAGTTACTCACCCACCAATCATCTTGCAGCTTTCCTGTGACATCACTGCACACTTTGTTTTCAAACTCCGGCGCACCTGGACTCCTCTCCACTGCTCTCTCGAAAGGTAAGATCTGAAACAAAAACAGAAAATGTTGGAAATACTCAACAGGTCAGGCAGCGTTTGTGGAGAGAAAGACAGGGTTAACGTTTCAGGTCCATGTGACCTATGAACAGAATGTTCTGATGAAAAAGTGTATGAAACTGGTTAGGCCACAGCTGGAGTATTGCTGGTCTTCACATTACAGGAAAGACATAATTGCTCTGGAGAGAGTACAGAGGAGATTTACAAGAATGTTGCCAGGGCTGGAAAATTGCAGCTATGGGGAAAGATTAGATAGGCTAGGGTTGTTTTTCTTAGAACAGAGGAGGTTGAGGGGTGACTTAATCGAGGTGTACAAAATTATGAGGGTCCTAGATAGAGTAGACAGAAAGGATCTGTTTCCCCTAGCAGAGAGGCCAATTACCTGGCGGCATGGAATTAAGGTGATTGGTAGAAGGTTTAGAGGGGACATGAGGAAAACCTTTTTCACCCAGAGGGTGATGGGTGTCTAGAAATCGCTGTCAGGAACGGTGGTGGAGGCAGAAACTCTCAACTCTTTTAAAAGGTACCTGGACATGAACCTGAATTGCTGTAACCTGCAAGGCCACGGACCTGGTGCTGGAAGGTGGGATTAGATTGGGTGGTTAGATTTTTCAGCTGGCGCAGACATGATGGGCTGAATGGCCTCCTTCTGTGCCATAATTTTTCTGTGGTTCTATGGTTATACTCCAACCCCCTTGCAGTAAAGGCTAACATACCATTTGCCTTCTCATTGTGTGCTGTACATGCATGTTAACGTTCTGTGTTTCTTGTACAAATCATTCTGTTTTCCAACATTTACTCATCTTTCACATTTTAAACAATATCCTGCTTTCCTATCCTTCCTACTGAAGTGAATAATTTCACATTTCCCCACTTTATACTCTATCTGCCACCTCTTGCCTACTCACTTCACAGCCTCTTTGCATCTTCCTCACAGCTTAAATTCTCACCCACAACAGCACAAAGCAAAATACATCAGATGCTGGAAATTCAAATAAAAACAGAAAATGCTGGAAATGCTCATTGGGTCTTGTAGCATCTGTGGAGGGAGAAACAGAGTTTACGTTTCAGGTTGATTGAGGAAAGGCACTGCATTGGAGAAAAGTTGTATCTTTTCAAAATGGCTCAATTAAGGTCACTTTGAGTTTGAACTTTGGTTCAGGGTTCATTTTTACTGGAGTATATTCATGATTATTGGTATAGGAAAAGATCAATTTACAGTCTGGAGGTTAACATGGCATCACAAAAAACTGATTTACAGATTCATTTTAATTTTATATATGAGTACAAAATTATTGAAGACCTGAATAAATAAGATTTGAGCTAGGCACATGCTTTCATATACTACAATTGAAATCCACTTAGGAAAAAAATAGTGAGACCTCTGTGTTTGTACACGATTCCAAAGGGTGCGCTACCAAAGATATCTTATCCAGAATATTACACGAGTGCAATACAAGAAAGGCTTGAAAAACCTTGGTGTGTTATTTTTGATAATTTCTTAAATAAAATCTTTCGATCAGAAACATATGTACATTGTAGCAAGGCTGAATTTCATTTTTACTGAGCCCTTCCTAGGTACAGAGCCCTCATTTGATTTTCTCTTCAAACGTGGGTACTCAAAACTGAGAAGGTAAATGTGTCACATTGTAAATAGTTCGGATTGTTGCTGTGCTTTGTATCCTCAGTGCAAGCTACCAACTTCTACTCAAGCTAATAATGTTCTAGATTATTCCTGTGGCTGTATTTCTGTGATACACGACCAACATTAGCAACTGTTAGCCTTTAATGCATGAAAAGTTACCAAGAAATAATACATCACTTACTGTTTTTCTTATATCTCCATGATTGTGCCATGTTGTGAATTCAAAATAGTTAGATTGCATAAATAAAAAGAACGAGTGGAAATTTTGGAATTCTGATATAAAAAGAGAAAATGCTGGAAATGCCGAGCAGGTTGATCAAATGCTGAATGAGGAAGATAGGTTGTAATCCTTGGTCAGAACTGATGGGAAAATAGGATAGTATAAGGAAGAAGAAGATAAATGCTCCATGGTATTAGATCTCAAGCAAAGCTACCAAATATTGATTACTTTACAAAAAAAATACATTTATTTCATGCAGGATTGAAGTGTTTATTCTGAGTGTAATAGCATGCCACCATCTCCAAAAGAGCTCAAAACATGAAAATGCTGCCACCGTCCTGTGACCTTGAATTGTCGTTCTGTATCTCACCCAATGGCACCATCATGGGTAATTCACAGTATAAAGTGACTCGCAGGGAATTTGGCTGCCGGCGCTATGCAGCTGTTTGGAGAGCTGCCTGCAGATCATTAGCAGAGGTGGCTCAGTACAGTTCCAACTATTCATCTGTCACCATGCTGGTATTTCAGAGTGAATATATGTCACTTTACCAGTGGAAACATATTTGCATTCTAAGAAGGTAAAGAAGAAGGCCATTGTCCATTTGTTCAATAAAGATGATCACTAGCATACCTCCAAGCTCTACCCATCCAATTCTCATCAACACTAGTGGCATCTCCAGTGCGGAGAGAATACAGAAGAAGTGGACATCATCACAGAAAGTTTATATGGTGTAGCTAGAAAAATCAATAGAGGCCTGGGATGGCTAGAGAAAGGAGCAATAATGGTGACTGCCTTTATTAGGCTAATCAATTGGAGTAAAAAACTTGTCAAACAATAAATTTCCATTTTAAAAATTCTTTTGGGCTCAATCTTATTTGTTTTTGCAGGATGGGGTTAAGCCATGCTTAATTTGAAAACAAAACTATTAACTGAACCAGTACCAAATGGAATACTGCAGTGTATATTATGTGCTGTAAAAGTTTTATCCATAATCCTATGTTTATATACAGACTAAGCTAGGTTTTAAATAAACTTCACATTGAAAACCTGCCATTTGCTCAATTCAACTAGTTGGGCAGGAAATTGGGCTTGGTAGCATTGTTTAGGCGCTATGGACAATGTTCGGGGATCAAAATTGCATCCGCTGTGTGCCAACATATCTGCTGCAAATTGCACTGGAAGTATGCAGAACAGGCAGATCATGGTATCAGTCAACATGCAACACTGATTTGACGCCAGTGTTGTCATTTTAGAGCTCAATGCTCCAACCAACGCCTTCTCAATCTTGCTGCACCAGTTAAGCAGCAGTTGGACATACCAACCAGCACTATTTAAAACCATCATCAACTAATTATAGGGGAGTTGCTGCTTGATTTCTTCTGACATTGGAATGATTCTACAAGTGTTTGCTGCTTTCCATTGTTGTTTCAAGTTGCAAAAGTGGTTGGTGTTGCAGGTGCTGGAGGACCTTTTTTCTGACGTCAAGGCTTCTGCACAAACTAGTTGCTTGCAGACATGGGTGCACTAGCAGGAATTTCCCTTGGAATAGATCATGACTGAGAAAATGAGAAAAGCCCATACAGGGCAGGGTAACCTGCTCGAAGAGTGGGAGGAGAAGCAAGAGGACGAGGACAAAGAGGAAGAGTAGGAAAAGGAAGGGAGATGGCAACCTCGACAGCCCCTTTCTGCCCTGGCTGTACATGAAGAAATAATTTGAGTGAGATACCGGCAATCCCAATTCCTCATTCGCCAACAGTCCCAAACTCCTTACCTTTCCTTTGTCACTGACCATCACAGCATTTTCTTATCCACAATGCAAAAATAAACGCCATCACAAAATAAATAAACCAATTTTATAAATGAAAGCATGCTATATTGCACATAAATGTAAACAAATTACCCTTGCGTATTCCCTTAATGCCTGTCTTCTGTGTGTCGTTGTCTGTCCTAGTGCTCCTACACCAGTGGGTACAGCATGGCTGGTGGAAATCTGATGACTTTCAGTGGAGGAGACTGCAGATGGCCTTGGCGGATGACCTTGCAGCTGTGGGACTAGAAGGTCTAGCTTCAGATTGTACCATCTTGGCTGGGCAACTGCATTCTGGGCTGGCTGGTTGACAGGCAACAGGAAAGGAACTGGCAGGGTTGCACTGGTGCGAACACAAATGCTGTAATCCTGAGAGAGCACAGCAGGCTTATTCTACATGGAGACACTGCCACTCCTGCTGGGTGGTGCCTCAGCAGTCCAAGTAATCTGTTGGAGGATAGGCCATTGAACTGCTGTAACAGTCCTTTTCATCACTGATATCAGCAGCCATGATGGCAGTAATCTGAGCTTGCATGGCACCAAGCTCAGCCTCCTTGACCTTGATCTGAGCTTCCATTGCAACACTCGGACTTCTGGTGAGAGCTACTTGTGCTGTAATGGAAGCTGAAACACCATCCGTCAGACACAGCATCATAGTTGGGTTCACAAGTGTGCTAATGGATTGGGGAACCACGTCCATGCTGAAAAGGTTGGGTTCCAAGCACTGCACAAAGCCCTGAGCCAAGTTGGTGCCATGCTCCTCCATGTTCCTTGACATTGAATGCAGGTTTTCTGGCAAGCATCCTAATGCACCAAGCATTTCCTTGTGTCTCCACATTCTTCTGTAACCTGCCCCATCAAATTGCTCATCTGATACCTCTTCAGCAGAACTTGTGTGCCCTCTGAGCTGGCTTCTTCACTGTTCTTGCCTAGCTGCAGGACACTTGTGCCTGGTATCTCTCAGATCCCACCTCCAATCTATCTTTTGAGATACATACAGTGTCAGTATCTGAACTAGTAGGTGTGAATGTGAAATTAAATGATGGTGTATATTCACGATCACTGTCTTCTTGGTCTTTATCCATTGCTGGTCCAGGTTGCACCACTTGGGTGTCTGAAAGGACAAAGGCACAAGGCTAAAGGCATGGTGAGGGGAAGGAGCAAAGGAGGCATTGCATGTTTACATCATGTGCATCTTTTAAATTGGAAGAGATTGGGGGATGAGGTGGAAGTGGGATGTGAGAAGGAGGATTTGGTATGAAGATACTGTCATTGTCAGTTCATTCAGCCCCCTGGCTACGAGCTCAGCAGTTGCCATTTCAAGAATGGCCAGCACCGTCTCCTCCATGGGGGCAAGGACATGAAGGCATGCCTCTCCCTCTCCAGTTAGCACTTGCTGCCTCCAGTTATGCACCAGCTTGTCCTGCAAGAGAGAGGGAAGTAAATGTAGTGCAATCTGTTTGGCGGGTGTGGCTGTTATGGGTTAATAGCTGGCCGTGTGTGCAAGATGTGGGTGTGAGGCTTGCAGCAGTGCTAAGTGTGTGAGGATAAGGTGAAGCATATGAATGTTAGGTATGAGTCTTGATTGGTAGAGATTTTTGGTAGGTGAGTGATGGGGGTGTGGTGCAGTTGGTAGGATATGATATTTGAAGAGGCAGTCACTGACCTTGACAACTCGTGTGAGATCTGTGAACTTCCTGCGGCAGTGCATCCAGGTCCTTGGGGCTAGATTCCTGGCTTTGACCTCCACGGCTGCCTGCTTCTACTGATTTTTCAATGTGTGTCTGGAGCTCCTCCTACAGATACTGGACATCTTTCCTACTTTCCAGCTCCACGACCAAGATGTCCAGTACAGTGTCTGAAAATGGCACAGTGGGCAGTGGTTAGCACCGCAGCCTCGCAGCTCCAGCAACCCGGGTTTGATTCTGGGTACTGCCTGTGCGGAGTTTGCAAGTTCTCCCTGTGACCGCGTGAGTTTTCGCCGGGTGCTCCGGTTTCCTCCCACAGCCAAAGACTTGCAGGTTGATAGGTAAATTGGCCATTATAAATTGCCCCTAGTATAGGTAGGTGGTAGGGGAATTGAGGGAAGGTGGGGATATGGTAGGAATATGGGATTAATGTAGGATTAGTATAAATGGGTGGTTGATGGTCGGCACAGACTTGGTGGGCCGAAGGGTCTGTTTCAGTGCTGTATCTCTAAATAAATAAATAAAACCTTGGTAACCACTCTCTCCCTTGTTATGTTCTCACCACCACCTTCTCAGGGGCAATTAGGGATGGGCAATAAATGCTGGCCTAAGAATAAAAAAAATAATTCTCCATTCATTTCCAGGTTGGATTCACTTCCTGCACGACTGCCAGCACCTGCTCCAGCCAAAATGCACATTCCCTTTAAAAGGTGCAGATTAGCTTTAAGTGGTTCTAGGAAGTGATGAATTTGGGCCCCTTGCTGACATGTGCAGCCAATGAACAACAGAGTTAGTGCAGGCTGCAGGCAGAAATCATTCTAATGTGCAGGCAGTACAAATTTGGTGTGCTGTCCATCATTCAATCAACCAACACAGGCCAATCATCTATTGCTTTCAGGTGCTATCCAATTTAACCCCCATAACTTTTCATATTAAAGTTTGTTTTCAAATCCCTCCATGGCCTCACTCTTCCCTATCTCTGTAGTCTTCTCCAGCCCCACAATCCTCCAAGATATCTGTACTTTAACTCTGGCTGCTTGTGCATCCCTGATTTTAATTGCACCATAATTGGTGGGCGCACCTTCAGTTGCCTGGACCCCAAGCTCTGGAATACCTTCCCTGCATCTCTCCACCTAGCTTCCTCCTTTAAAACACTTGTTGTGGACAGGTGGGAAATGGCATGGCTGGTTTCCACTGGCCACCTCCCAACTGACCACAGATAATGTTTTTGTTTAAACTGGTGATTCAAACCCTGTGTTTTGTTGGCCAAATAACCAGACAGTGACAGGTGTGTTTGTGAGTTTAAAACAGAAGATTAAACATCTATTGACAATAATCACCTGAAATGTTCACAACACCACCCACGTACACATTCACTCTCTCATGCACACTCAGGAAACGATAGATAAAAGGTAAAGGGTAAGAGGCATTAATCAAGGTGTAAAAGTCTGCTGTTTTCAGGAAAAACCTGTGGGATCCTCTTGGAAGGTAAGTTCTTAAAGTTGTAGGCCCATTTGCTGGTTGCCTTGTCCTTGGTTGCTGAAGTCTTCTGCCAGCCACCACTTCAGTTCAAAGACAGTGCTGGTATTTCTTAGTTCAATTTCACAGGTGGGGGAGTTGTTGAAAAGGCATTCTCTTACTTCTCTGCTACAGTTGGTTGTCAACTTGTCTAAGCAGTGTTCAAATGTTTTGGCTGGAACTGATCACTCTCTCTAAGCCTTGTGCTGGAATTCAAGATGGTTTTCGATCTTCTCTGTGGCTGGAGATCTCAGACTGATGTTCTGATGACGTGATGACTGATGACTTCCTTTGTTCTCCAAAAATGTTACCTTTAAAGATAAATTCATAAAGTGGTTTACTAAAGAAGTTGAAGAGCTTGTCAAGAGGAAGAAGAAGGCTTATGTTAGGATGAGACGTGAAGGCTCAGTTAGGGCGCTTGAGAGTTACAAGCTAGCCAGGAAGGATCTAAAGGGAGAGATAAGAAGAGCAAGGAGAGGACACGAGAAGTCATTGGCGGATAGGATCAAAGAAAACCCTAAGGCTTTCTATAGGTATATCAGGAATAAAAGAATGACTAGAGATAGGTTAGGGCCAATCAAGGATAGTAGTGGGAAGTTGTGTGTGGAATCGGAGGAGATAGGGGAAGTGTTAAATGAATATTTTTCGTCAGTATTTACAGTGGAGAAAGAAAATGTTGTCGAGGAGAATACTGAGATACAGACTACTAGGCTAGATGGGATTGAGGTTCACAAGGAGGAGGTGTTAGCAATTTTGGTAAGTGTGAAAATAGATAAGTCCCCTGGGCCAGATGGGATTTATCCTAGGATTCTCTGGGAAGCCAGGGAGGAGATTGCTGAGCCTTTGTCCTTGATTTTTATGTCGTCATTGTCGACAGGAATAGTGCCGGAAGACTGGAGGATAGCAAATGTTGTCCCCTTGTTCAAGAAGGGGAGTAGAGACAGCCCTGGTAATTATAGACCTGTGAGCCTTACTTCGGTTGTGGGTAAAATGTTGGAAAAGGTTATAAGAGATAGGATTTATAATCATCTTGAAAAGAATAAGTTCATTAGAGATAGTCAGCACGGTTTTGTGAAGGGTAGGTCGTGCCTCACAAACCTTATTGAGTTTTTTGACAAGGTGACCAAACAGGTGGATGAGGGTAAAGCCGTGGATGTGGTCTATATGGATTTCAGTAAGGCGTTTGATAAAGTTCCCCACGGTAGGCTATTGCAGAAAATACAGAAGTATGGGATTGAAGGTGAATTAGTGCTTTGGATCAGAAATTGGCTAGCTGAAAGAAGACAGAGGGTGGTGGTTGATGGTAAATGTTCATCCTGGAGTATAGTTTCTAGTGGTGTACCGCAAGGATCTGTTTTGGGGCCACTGCTGTTTGTCATTTTTATAAATGACCTGGATAAGGGTGTAGAAGGGTGGGTTAGTAAATTTGCGGGTGACACGAAGGTCGGTGGAGTTGTGGATAGTTCCGAAGGATGTTGTAGGTTACAGAGGGACATAGATAGGCTGCAGAGCTGGGCTGAGAAATGGCAAATGGAGTTTAATGCGGAAAAGTGTGAGGTGATTCACTTCGGAAGGAGTAACAGGATTGCAGAATACTGAGCTAATGGGAAGATTCTTGGTAGTGTAGATGAGCAGAGAGATCTTGGTGTCCATGTACATAAATCCCTGAAAGTTGCCACCTAGGTTAATAGAGCTGTTAAGAAGGCATATGGTGTGTTAGCTTTTATTAGTAGGGGGATCAAGTTTAGGAGCCACGAGGTCATGCTGCAGCTGTACAGAACTCTGGTGCGGCCGCACCTGGAGTATTGCGTGCAGTTCTGGTCACCGCATTATAGGAAGGATGTGGAAGCTTTGGAAAAGGTGCAGAGGAGATTTACTAGGATGTTGCCTGGTATGGAGGGAAGGTCTTACGAGGAAAGGCTGAGGGACTTGAGGTTGTTTTCATTAGAGAGAAGGAGGAGAAGAGGTGACTTAATAGAGACATATAAGATAATCAGAGGGTTGGACAGGGTGGATAGTGAGAGCCTTTTTCCTCGGATGGTGATGGCAAACACGAGGGGATATAGCTTTAAGTTGAGGGGTGATAGATATCGGACAGATGTCAGAGGTAGTTTCTTTACTCAGAGAGTAGTAGGGGCGTGGAACGCCCTGCCTGCAACAGTAGTAGACTCGCCAACTTTAAGGGCATTTAAGTGGTCATTGGATAGACATATGGATGAAAATGGAATAGTGTAGGTCAGATGGTTTCACAGGTCGGCGCAACATCGAGGGCTGAAGGGCCTGTACTGCGCTGTAATGTTCTATGTTCGATGTTCTATATGTTTGTTTTGCCCAGGAGTTTAGGTTTTCAGTTTCTGAGGGGCTATACAATAGCCTCTGATCTCAGCCTTTTTTGATAAGATGTGGGATGTTCACACATTATTGTAGTGATTTTAGCTGGAGACGGAGTATCTGTGAGTGCCTTTGTTTTAGCTCATTTTGTGAATAGCTCACATCCATGTATGATGAGCTGTTTAATTTCAATGCAGACATGGTTAATGAGTTTCAGTTCTAGCTGACATAAATGTGTATTTCAATGCAGGAGAAGGTATGTGTCATGTGACCTTATCCTCCATCTTGTTGAAGGCAAGTGTACCAGTCTTTTAGAATTGTTCTTTTTTTTATAACTCTTCGGTTTATTTTTGTATTTCCATCGCTGCACTTCTTATGAGTGTGACACACTCCTTAAAGCCTACCTCTTTGATGGAGCTTTTAGTCATCTGAACTAATATCTCCTTTTGTAGATCGATGTCATACTTTGTTTTATAATGCTCCTATGAAGTGGCTAGGGATGTTTTTTTTTAGGCCAGCATTTATTGCCCATCCCTAATTGCCCTTGAGAAGGTGGTGGTGAGCTGCCTTCTTGAACCACCGCAGTCCATGTGAGGTAGGTACACCCATAGTGCTGTTAGGAAGGGAATTCCAGGATTTTGACCCAGGGAGAGTGAAGGAACGGCAATATAGTTCCAAGTCAGGATGGTGTGTGACTTGAAGGGGAACTTGCAGGTGGTGGTGATCCCATGCATTTGTTGCCCTTGTCCTTCTGGGTGGTAGAGGTCACAGGTTTGGAAGGTGCTGTCGAAGGAGCCTTGATGCATTGCTGCAGTGCATCTTGTAGATGGTACACACTGCTGCCACTATGCATTGGTGGTGGAGGGAGTGAATGTTTGTGAATGGCTTGCCAATTAAGCAGGCTGCTTTGTCCTGTATGGTATCGAGCTTCTTGACTGTTGCTGGAGCTGCACCCATCCAGGCAAGTGGAGAGTATTCCATCACACTCCTGATTTCTACCTTGTAGATGGTGGACAGTCTTTGGGAAGTCAGGTGTTGAGATACACATCACAGGATTCCTAGCCTCTGACCTGCTGTTGTAGCCACGGTATTTATATGGCTACTCCAGTTCAGTTTCTGGTCAATCGTAACCCCTAGGATGTTGATCGTGGGGAATTCAGCAATTGTAATGCCATCGAATATCAAGGGGAGATGGTTAGATTCTTTCTTGTTGGAGATGGTCATTGCCTGGCACTTGTGTGGCGCAAATGTTACTTGCCACTTATCAGCCCAAGCCTGGATGTTGTTCAGGTCTTGCTGCATTTCTCCAGGGACTGCTTCAGTATCTGAGGAGTCACGATTGATGCTGAACGTTGTGCAATCATCAGCAAACATCCCCACTTCTGACCTTATGATTGAAGGACGGTCATTGAGGCAGCTGAAGATGGTTGGGTCTCGGACACTACCGTGAGGAACTCCTGCAGTGATGTCCTGGACCTGAGGTGATTGACCTCTAACAACCACAACCATCTTCTTTGCAGTAGGTATGACTCCAACCAGCGCAGAGCTTTCCCCTGATTCCCATTGACTTCAGTTTTTCTAGGGCTCCTTGATGCTTTACTATGTGATAATGTAGGCACATACTTCAATTTTGCCATATGATTGGATTCACAAAAGGTTTCTATTCCTGCAAGGTATGACAGATGGTACTTTTCTCTTCTGTACTTTTATATAATGATTCCATTAGGCAAATCATTTGATACATACATACTAAGTTGCAAATAGGGTGAGATCAAACACTAAGCACATCGACCTTTGCGTATCCTTAATTTGTCAGGATGCTGCACACATACTTCATTTGACCAAGCACAGATTTAAAATGAATATGCCTCCAACAAATGGCTCAGTGGGACCACTAAAATTCACTTCAGGACCCATTGGCTATAGAGGAAGAAAATTGGTAAGGGGTTTCCACTTCATATCTCTAATCAATGACCCCTCCTGGAAAGAAAGTCTGTTTGAGTGCATATATATTTATATACGACTAGGTGAGAAAGGTGTCTAGGGGTCCATCTCAGCTTCACCTGGTCTTACTGTAACAGGGTTTGATTTTAAATACACTGTGTTTTGAGCTCCCGCTTGGGTAATCCTTGTTCACCACTTTCCAATTATAAGGCTAAGAAATGAGCACAAACAGGCTTTCTTAGGCTTAAAGAAGAAAAGTGAAATTTATTAAACATAAACTTAATCTCTAATTCGGTTAATGCCTACGGATACATGACGCACCCACGCTAGCATGTAAACGTGACACACATATGCAGATAGGGACAGAAGAGCAGAAGAAAAGATAAAGTGGAAAGGTTTGAGGTAATATCTGAAGAGTTTGTTACGGTTCTTCGAGTTCACTGTAGAATCCTTTTGTAGTTTGATCTTCCTTTTTGTTGGGACCCAGTATTCTTCTTAAACCTTGTTCACTGTAAGAGACTTTTCTCTCTTTGGGTTCATGTGTCTTCAGTGGGTTTCAGTTCCATGAGAAAGAAATGGAAGCAGGCAGGAGGAGAGATGTTCTCAGTCCAGGAGCAAAGAGCTTTGAGTTCAAATTCTCTCTGGCGAGTTCGAAAGAACCTGCAACAGCCAGTTAGTCATGTGACCAGCTGACCTAATCCATCCTGGCCCTTGTAGATTGTCTTGTCCTAACAGACTTTGGAATGTCTTCTCTCCACACAATACCTGGTGATCAAAGGTCCATTGTGGGTTAAATTGGAGCAGGGAATAGTCCCTTTGTCCTTTCAAGTACCGTCTGTCAATATGCAAAAATGTCTTTCCAGCCAGTCTGGCAGCCCTCGTAATAGCCCTCCTCCCCAGCAACAATTTGAAATTTAATGTCCATGTGGTGAAATTAATATGCCTCATTCTTGGCAGGTGGGGGCCTGCATGACCGTGTGGATAGCAACAGCCTCAGCTGTGATACCTCTCTAGCTGAATAAACCATTAGTACTCACTGCCCAGACTAACACATGCAGAATAATCACTTGGATGAGTGCCAGCAACACTAGTAGTTTGCACATATTAGCATGATTAGAGCCAGGCTACAGCTCTTTCTACTCAGACTTGGTAATATTTCATAGCCTAACTTCAGGAGAGCAACCATACTGCACTAATGTGAATTTTTCTACAAGTCATGCTTGGGTAAATTTTTGTCTTCACTGCTTGGGTAGTAATGTGGCAGAACAGATTGCCCAGCCGTTATAGAACCTGTCCAATTTGCATTTCATTAGAATCTCTGGAATGAAAATCAAGCTGTTCCTTTAACAGGTGAGTGATCTGTTCGACCAGATTTCCACTCATGGGGTGAAGATCAACATTTACCCTGCTGTGTCCTGTCTGAGTGAGATTTATAATTTTATGTTGTGGTAACTGGGAAGTTGGTTCAGACTGCTCGTTTCATGCCTTTAGACAGGTTGATAGGAGGCCAGATTCCAGGAGTGAAAAATGATGTGTGAACGCCATGTACCACACAGTTTTCCCATTATTTCCCCTTTTTCTAACTGAGAATGCAGGTAGAAAAGCTATTCTAAAAGAACACAGGAAGCACACAAGAGAGTCTAGGATAATTGGCCCTCCATGTACTTTATTCTGTATAAAATATATATTTTCTCTTCCATTGCTAATAAATGCACTTGGATGCTTTTTGTCTTTCTACCTTCCTAACAACCATGCCCCCATCCCACCGCCCCCTCCACACACAGCCCTCAAACTTGACTGGAATAAATGTGTTGATACTGCAGTTGTGAATCCCAAATGCAAATAGCATGTTAGAGCACCATGTGCTTTATATTTTCATGATATCGTCCATCTGTTTTGAATTGTATCATCCTGTCCTTCTCATTGGATATTACTGGCATCAGCATTGCCACCAAGTTGCTAGTCAGCAGTTCTGCCATGACTACTGTGTTTACGATGTCAGTCACAATCCCAGCTGATGTGGAATTGATTTTGTTAATATTCCAATACTTCCCATTGAACTTTTCTGTAAACAAGCAAGTTATCATGTAATTGAGTAATCCATCATCGAAGGAGCAAGGGGACACTGAGGTACAGTTCTGTTCTTCACCTGTATATGTCAGGATCATTGCTAAAGTGTGCCACTGGCCTGATCATCTGTGTAAACAATATTAATCTTGAGGCTGCTGAATATCAGGAAATTCATTTGAATGTACAGTGGATGTTGGAAACTCATTTGAATGTACAGTTAACATTTGTCTGTCCCAGACAAAGACTTAAAGTATTGAACCTAAAGAGGGTTGAAAGAAAGATTTGAAATTATATAGCACTTTTCATGACCACCAGGCATCTCAAAGCACCTTAAAGCCAATGAAATTCTTTTGAAGTGTTGTCTTGTAGGGAAATGTGGCAGCTAATTTGCACACAGCAAACTCCCACAAACAGCAATTTCATAATGACCAGATAATCTGTTTTTTGTGATGTTGATTGAGGGATAAATATTGGACACTGGTGATAACTCCCCTGCTCTTCAAAATTGTGCCATGGGATCTTTTACATTCACCCGAAGAGGCAGATGGGACCTCAGTTTAACGTGTCATCTGAAAGACGGCACCTCCAAAAGTGCAACAACAACATTCACTCAGTATTGCATTGGAGTATTAGCGTAGATTTTTATGTTCAAGTCCTGGAGTGGGGCTTCAACTCAGAACCTGGTGACTCAGAGGCAAGAGTGTTACCAACTGAGCCATAGTTGTGAATGTATTACATCCTTCTGTTAAATTCTCACCCAGGACTAGGGGTCTATTGGTGGAAACACACACACAGAGCTGGATTTTGTGCTCAGTTGAGAGGCGGGTTCTATGACGGGAGTGGGGGTGGGGGGGAGCGCTGGAGAATTGGCGCAGATTTGTCCACCACGGAACCCGATGCCATAGTGCCAGGTTCTGGTTTGCTCGGAGGCAGCGAGGTGCCACAGAGTAATGGAATTGTAGGTTAAATATGTTAAATACTGTTTTGCATGCATTGATATATAATTCGCCAGGATCCTACCAGGCGTTCATGATCTTCTGCATGATGCGCGGCACTCACGTGCCTTCACTTTCCCATCTTTGAAAATCTAGCGCCAACGAGGCAGGAGTCCTCAGTGCCTGCAAAGATTAGGTAAGCTATGCATTGTTATCTTCGTGAATTCTTTTCGGCATCAGACATTGCCACTAAGCTCAATCTGCGGATGTGAGGGAAGGGCGGAACTCTGCAAGTGGGTACTGTGTGTTTGGGGGAGGGGGGGTATCTCTGCAAGTGGGTACTGTGTGGGAGGGGTGTGGGGGGAGAGGGGGAACTTTGCAAGTGGGTTCTGTGTGGGGAGTGTGTGGGGAAGGGGGGAGCTCTGCAGTGGGTACTGTGTGTGTGTGTGTGGGGGGGAAATTTCTGCAAGCGGGCTCTGTGTGGGTGGGTGTGTGGGGAAGGGGGGAGCTCTACAAGTGGGTTCTGTGTGGGGGGTGAGTGGGGAAGGGGGGAACTCTGCAAGTGGGTTCTATGTGGGGGGTGTGTGGGGAAGGGGGGATCTCTGCAGTGGGTACTGTGTGTGTGGTGGGGGGGGAAATCTCTGCAAGCGGGTTCTGTGTGGATGGGTGTGTAGGGAAGGGGGGAACTCTACAAGTAGGTATTGTGTGTGTGTGGGGGGGAAATTCTCTGCAAGTGGGTACGGTGTGGGGGGGGGGGGGGTGGGTGTGGGGAAGAGGGAAACTCTGCAAGTGGGTACAGTGTGGCGGGGGGGGCGTGGGGAAGGGGGAAACTCTGCAAGTGGGTACGGTGTGGGGGAGGTGTGGGGAAGGGGGAACTCTGCATGTGTGGGGAAGTGGGAACTCTGCATCTGTGGGGAAGGGGGAAGCTCTGCAAGTGGGTACTGTGAGGGGGGGGTGTGTGTGGGGAAGGGGGGAAGTCTGCAAGTGGGTACTGTGTGGGGGGGTTGTGTGTGGGGAAGGGGGGAAGTCTGCAAGTGGGTACTGTGTGGGGGGGTTGTGTGTGGGGAAGGGGGGAAGTCTGCAAGTGGGTACTGTGTGGGGGGGGCGTGTGTGGAGAAGGGGGGAAGTCTGCAAGTGGGTACTGTGTGGGGGGGGCGTGTGTGGAGAAGGGGGGATGTCTGCAAGTGGGTACTGTGTGGGGGGGGAAGGGGGGAAGTCTGCAAGTGGGTACTGTGTGGAGTGGGTGGTGTGTGGGGAAGGGGGGAAGTCTGCAAGTGGGTACTGTGTGGGGGGGGGAGGGGGAACTCTGCAAGTGGGTACTGTGTGGGGAGGGGTGTGTGGGGAAGGGGGGAAGTCTGCAAGTGGGTACTGTGTGGGGTGGGGGGGGAGGGGGATCTCTGCAAGTGGGTACTGTGTGTGTGGGGGGGGGGAATCTCTGCAAGTGGGTTCCTTGTGGGGGTGTGTGTGGGGAAGGGGGAACTCTACAAGTAGGTATTGTGAGTGGGGGGAGGGGGGATCTCTGCAATTAAACATCAGGAGACACCGTAAATTTCAGGTCATTGAGGGGGACGGCTGCTGTCATCATGCCAAGTGGACAGACACAAACGTCACATGCGTGACGGCCGACATTTTGTGTACACGCCGCCGCTTCCAGCGGTGCGATAACAAAGTCCAGCGTCACTTTCTATTCGACAGTGGGACTCACACTCACAAGCTCTCACTGGATAAGATTTACGGAAATTTGTATTTTTGAAAATTAATACTAAACGGGAAAGAAATCTTGACAAGATGAATTCTACTCCCCCCACTCCAAATAAAATTAAGACTTTGCATGGACAGCAGCCACGTACGCTATCCTGCTCTAAACTCTGGAAGAGAACAAAACAGTAACAGCAGTAGTTACTTCAAGTAGTAACAACATCTTAAAATATTATAACAAGTAGAATATCAGTGTAAAGAAAGTTTGCATTAATATAGCACCTTTTACATTGAAACATCACAAAGCACTTTACCCAATGAATTACTTTCTCAAGTGTGTTGACTGTTATTTTCTTTTGTTCGTTTGGGGTATGTGACTGTCACTGGCCAGACCAGCATTTATTGCCCATTCCTGATTGCCCTTGAGAAGGTGGTGGTGAGCTGCCTTCGTGAACCGCTGCAATCCATGTGAGGTAGGTACACCCACAGTGCTGCTGGAAGGGAATTCCAGCATTTTGACCCAGCGACAATGAAGGAATGGCGATAAAGTTCCAAGTCAGGATGGTGTGTGACTTGGAGGGGAACGTCAGGTGGTGGTGTTCCCCTGCAACTGCTACCCTTGTCCTTCTAGTTGGTAGAGGTCGGGGGTTTGGAAGGTGCTGTATAAGGAGCCTTGGTAAATTGCAACAGTGCATGTGTGCGCTCACTTTCCTGGCAGCCGCCATGCCTTCTTCATCCTCCATAATTCCAGGCTGCCGTAGCTTTTCATTCCATCTACCCCTTCCCTGCCCACAACACTATTTCCGTGGATGGATTGTTATCCCTTGAAGAGATGGCTACTCACCCTTTTATGAGACCCTGAGACAGAGGCATAGAGGTGATACAACCAAGGCCATCTGCTCACAAAAACCACCATGGAGCAGGCCATTGGGCTTCTGAAGATGCAGTTCTGGTGCCTGGACCAGTCAGGTAGTCCTCTGCAGTACACACCTACAAGGTCTCATGCAGTATGTTGGTCTGCTGCGTTCTCCATAGCATGGTGCTCCAGAGAGGTGTGGACCTTGAAGAGGGTGAGGTCCTGAAATGACACAGCGCATTGAGAGCAGGACGTGGAAGAGGAGGAGAAGGAAGATGCAGAACACCGAGGTGCCCTGACTGCATCGGGTGGTGGTCAGGGCTGGTACAGGACTTGAGGGTTTCGTCAGGATGCCATCAATGTCAGGGATCATCTGATCCAGGCATGTTTCAGCTGAAACCTTCTAACCCAGGGCCGGAACTCACTTTGAGCAGCCTGTGAGAGCACTTCCATTGAAGACGCAGCCTGGAATAGGTGAAGTTGGGGGGAGGCGCCCATACAATAGTGAGGGAAGGTGTGGGGTGGAGTGCCTGTTTCCTTCCTGAGAATGGCCTTCCCACCCAGAGACCAATTGAGGCCCTCCACCTAAGGGCCTTTTCCCACTGCCACTGTTATTTCACCAGTGGCTGGTGGGAGCCCCATCATGAAGGGAGACCGCTCAGTAGAACCAGGTGGCCTCCCTGCGGGCTGGGTTGGGTGTGGGGGGGGCGGGTGCGGTTGCCCTCCTGCTTGGGCAATCTGTGGGCCATAGGGCTCCCGGTAGCAAAGGCTGCCCCTGCACCAACACCCCTTCCCCACTTGCCAGGGTCTGCCTGACTGGCCCCAGTGAGCCCACTCCAACTTATCTGCAGTCTGGGACCCCATGGCTACCACTGGTCCGGGGCCTGCTGCAGTCAGAGCAGTGGCCACTGCTCCAGGTGGCACTGCTGGGGCTGCTGGGTTGCCAGCCCTCTATCGGCTGGCAGCTCTTGGAGGTCTGATCCCTGTTCTTAAAGGAACAGGGACCCTGGTGCTGGTCAGTTAATGGCCTGAGCACTGTTAAATGCAGTCGGGATCCCCCAAACTGCTGAGGCAGAGTTCCCCTCACCTTTCAGGCCTGGCATCGGGATCCCTGCTGCCTGCACAAAATTCAGCCCAACATGTCAATATTAACATTGCATTCAATGAGAGAAAAAGTGCATATTTACAGATGAAAGAAACACCAGTGAACCACTCAGTGCCTGATTTGGCGGCCTTCGTGCTCGGCCACATATACGCAGTGCTCCCTTTGTGGCTGAGATGCATGTGGAGGTTGTCTTCATCGTGGAGGTGCCAGTGGGAGGCACCTTCAGAGGCTGCTGTACTGGCGTCAGTGCACGGGCAGCCTCTGTCACTGGGCCCTGCTGCAAAGACGGTCCCTCAGTCAGAGAAGCCAAGGAGGCCAACAATGATGATGGCGCACCATGAGGGGTGGCACCTTCATCCTCCTCAGTGACTGCTTCAGCCCTTGGATGGTCCTCTGAATGGCTGAAGGGGAGCACCAGCTGGATGCAAGTGGAATCCCCTCCAAACATCTCTGCACCACCAGTGCCACTGACCTGTCAATGCTACAGAGTGGTGCATTCATTCTGTGCATGTCGATGTGCTGCTCCTGCATCCACTCCGAGTGCTGCCGCAAATGGCTCTCCATGAGTTTGGACATTCTCTCAGTGGAGGAACTCATGCGCTCAAAGCCCTGAGCCATGGTGGCATATGTGAGCTGGATGGACTCCTCCATTCTCAGCCCATGACCCTGCACTGCCTCAGGGAACTCGGACATGTGGGAGCACATCTGTTGCTGCTAGTCTAATTAGAGCTTCTTTTCCTGTGACTCCTGAGGCGCTGCATCTGTGCCCAGATGAACACAGCTGTGTCTGTCCTCCATCTTCTGAGGGGGACTGCTCTCAGCTGCCTGTACCTCTGGCACCTCCGCCTGCACACTCGTGCCGTGTTCTTCACCCAGTGCCAGCCTCTCTAATCACGGATGAGGTTCCACTGATGTGATTGCATCTGCACTGTTGGAAGGTACGCTTATAAGATGTGACAGTGCTTGCTCTGATGTCTCCGTTTCCAGTGCTTGCCCCATGCCGCCACACGACGTCGTCCTTCCTCCTCCACATCTGAACCTGTCGGAGACACAAGAAGAGATTATGAGAACTAAGCTTGGAGAGCAGATGTCTCTGCAGTGCTGAGGCTTCCCAGTGTAGCTGAGTCTTTGGCATGCTGTCGGATAGGAAGAAGTGCACTCCACCCCTTCATATACAGATTGCAATATTTTTTTTACCGTATCCATCAGCAATGCCCATCTCGCCTTCCCTGATTTGCCCCTGGGGGGAGAGGGTGGTCACCCTGGCAATCTCCATGGCTACCTCCTCCTGTCAGCATCCTTTCTCAGGCTTTTTGAGCCATTTTCTCCAACAAGGACAAAAGAGAGACAGAGATAAAGCACTGCTGGTCTCTCTGAGCAATGCCAGTGGTGCATTGACATAGGAAGCTGCATGTATCAGTGCTGGCAGGTCGTCATCAGCACTTTGGCTCAGAGACTTGCTGAGGGATCAGTAAGTATCCTGGGCACACATTCCTCCCATGTCCAGGAGCAACATGTGCCCTGAGGCTCCTCAGCTGTTGTGTCTGCTACAGATTGAATGCCAAGGGCCTGTCATGACGGTCTGGCATTGCACTGACTTTGCCAAAGCGAATAAGGTCATTGTACATTTTCCAGCACAAAATCCAATTCTTCCTGACCACACTTCGACTGCTGACGGTCTCTGAAACCTCAATCCATTCTTGCTTGGCTTGGGAGGGTGGCCTTCTCTTGTCACCCTGGAAACAGGACCTCCCTCCTCTACCTCACTGTCTCAAGGAGGACCTCCTGGTTGGCGCCGGAGGAGTGAGGGGCAGCCCTGCCCCGTGTGCCAGCCTGCCCCACCATCACCACCCACCTCCCCCTGCCTCCCCTGATAGGGTAGGAACCGGAAACTGTATGGATGTCAGTTTCCCAACTCCAGAAGGAAAATTAGGCCCTCGATGCTCAACATGTCCAATCAGCATGGGGTTACAATAAACAAAGCAAATAAAATGTTCACCAACATAACCAACAAAATAGAGTACAAGTCAGAATAAAATGGAATACAAGTTAGAGGAAGTAACTGAATGCCTGGAATAGAGTGCAAACTCTCTGGAATCATTGAGAAATAATTGGATAGAGAGACTTTAGGCTCCTTCTGGATGGATGGATTGAAATGAGTTGGATGGCAATCTGTATCTATCTTCTGACTGACTGAAACCTGCTTAACTAAATAAAACCTTGCTTATGAGACATGCAAAGCACATGAATGCCTTACATTGAATTCTTTCCTTAATGTAGGCTAAGTTATAACATTGCTTTAAGACACTTCTACTTAAGTACTTTAACTCGCATATAAAATTGTGTAAAAAAAAAAAAAAATTTGGTGCCAAAGTTATGAATGTCTTTTGATGTGGTTCTCACTTCTGGAATTGTTGGTCAGGTGTCTGTATATGACATCCAGGCAGAAAAAAAAGCATTCAATTTAATTAAACTGTAGTTATGGACAATAGTGTTTGCAAAAGTGAACTTTAAATTAAATCTTACATAAAATGGAAGAAATGAATGTGTTTATTTGAAACTACGGATGATCCTTTCAGTCGTTTCTCTCATAGCATTGCAATTAATTTGGTTTTAAGTGATGAACTTTGAAAATGTTTTTTAGGGAAAAAAAGATGGAGTGATTGAAAATTGTACCACAGGTACCGATGTGAAAATTGATGATAGGTGCAGTTTGTCATTTTTATACAAAACATAGGCTAAATATAGTCTCTTGTGCATCCCTTTTCCCATTGCTCCACCCTTGGTGGCTGTGCCTACAACCATGTAGGCCCCATGCTTTGAAGTTTCCTCTATAAACTATTCTACATCTCCACCTCTGTCCTTTTAAGATCGTCCTAAAACCCATGTCTTTGGCCAACTTTTTGATAACTCTTTGGCTCATATTCATTTTTTGATTACGCCTTTGGACAAGCACTTTGAGATGTTTTCTGTGTTAAAGATGCCATATAAATACAAGTTGTTGCTGTTATTTGTAAGTGTATATACATTCCCATTCTTGACAGAGAAGACGACAGATGATTTTTCAGTCATATTACAAGCACAGCCTGCCATCAAACCAACTGGATCTCACAGCCCTCCAACTGTTATTAACTTTCACAGTTGACAGGGAACTAATCCTCAAAACTATATTCTAAAATTAGAAGTTAATTAACGTATTCACGGGGAGGTTGAGAGGTTTCAAAAAGATCTCCATTAGAAAGTGGAAGAAAAATTGGTTCCTTACACGGTTCATGTAATTGATTTTCTATATGAGATGTACATTTAGCCCTGATCAACCAGTAAAAAACAAAATACACACAAAAAATATTGGAAGCACAGAGCAAATCTGTTAATATGGGGGAAGAGACAAGATAGGTCAAAACAAAATCTTAACCCTGTATTCTTTGGGTACATTTTTAAAGCAGATCAATGTGCAAAGCTGGGGAGAGAGAACAGGGAGATGGAATTGGTTTTGGATTGCTCCAGCAAAAAGCCAACAAAATCATGATTGGTCTCTGTTTGTGCTGTAAACTTCTATAATGTTATACTTATTTTCAGATGCTGATGGGTTGAAATTGTCTTCCCAGCATTTTCTGTTTTAATTTCAGACTTTCAGCATTCGTAGTGTTTTTCCTTTAATTTTTGGTTTTAAATAAGTTATTTATGCAAGCTCTTCTGTCTCTCTAACACTCTCTATTTTACATTTGTTTCTTTCAACTCTTCCTGTCTCTCATTTTTCACATGCCATTTAGACAACTGAAAACAAGGTCACCAATGGTGGGGGAAAGGGAATTGGGTAGGCACAATAGGCAAGAGGAATGCAACGTTCTCGAAGGGTGTAGGGCTGGAGAAGGGGACAGCTATAGGGAGCAGTGAGACCATGAAGGAATTTGAATTCAAGTCTGAGAATTTTAAATTTGAGGTATTGCTGGCCCGGGAGCCAATGTAAGTGAGTTAGCACAAGGGTGATGGGTGAATGAGACTTTATGTGAGTTAGGATATGGGCAGCAGGGTTTTTGATGAGCTTGCATTTAGAGGGTGAAAGATGGGAGGCCTGACAGGAGATCATTGGAATCCAGAATTAACCACAATGCTGTTAGCCGTGGCATGGCTGTTCCTGTGTAGATAACAATCCTTGTGAATAAAATTACAAGCTTAAAAGGTGAATCAGCAATCTATCTCATTCTTTTTAAGAGGAAAACTCAGTGAGAACTGCCATCATCCAAAAAATGAAAGTAACCTTCAAACAGCCTGATCTTCCTCCAGTCACCATCATCTGTTATTTCTTGCCACAGAAAAGGAGGAGGAGAAATCACCTCCTAATCCCCCAAAGCTTTTTCACCATATCTAAGACACTAGTTAGGAGTGTGATGGAATATTCTCCACTGCCTGGATGGGCGCAGCTCCAACAACAGTCAAGAAACTCAATACCATCCAGGGCAAAGCAGCCCACCTGATTGGCACCCCATCCACCACCTTCAACATTCACTCCCTCCACCACTAGCACAATGTGGCTGCAGTATGTCCCATCTCATCAAAGCTTCTTTTGACAGCACCTCCCAAACCCGCGACTGCTAGAAGGGCAAGGACAGCTGGAACACCACCACTTAGTTCTCCACCAAGTCACACACCATCATGACTTGGAAATATATTGCAATTCCTTCTGGGTCAAAATCCTGGAACTCCCTACCTAACAGTATTGTTGGAATACCTTCACAACTCCTCAAATACTCAAGCAGTCATGTAGAAATGCAGCAAGACCTGAACAATATCCAGGCTTGGGCTGATAAGTGGCAAGTAACATTTGCCTCACATGGACTGCAGCAGTTCAAGAAGGCAGCTCACCACCACCTTCTCAAGGGCAATTAGGGTTGGGCAATAAATGCTGACATAGCCAGTGACGCCCACATCCCATAAACAAATCAAAAGAGACTGAGAGAAGAAAAGGAGGAAAACAAATTGATGGAAAAATTATTTGACCATAATGCTTCTCAGTGAAAGAAAATCCATCAGTAGGATATGAGTGATCATTAGTCAGCATTGTTGGCAATAAGCTGTTGATAGAGTAGCTTGTCCAGTTAAGCTGACTGCACATTAAAGAAATCAAGTAAATTCTACAATAGAAGATGGTGTGCAAGGGGGAGCTGGGTTCAAAGGAATTTGAAGCATCTATTATTGGTATGAAAACATTTCTTGACTGGAGCCTGTCAAATTTTTGAGGAATGAGTTGCAAATACCAGTCCAATGAACTGTGCCAGCTGCTGTCGTTCAAACCTGTTTACTGTAAGAGTGAACTGATTAGAACAGTTGAAAAATCTTAGAGTTATGAATCATCTTTCAGTTAGAACGACTCTGAAGGAAAGCGACTGCACAACTGGCATTTATCACGATGCAATGGCAGAACATTAAAGATTTACAACAATGTCATGTGGTTTCTGCATCCTAATCATTGCATATTAATGTTACATAAATGCATATAGTGATGAACACCTAGGCTATCAAGTTCTAGTCTTTGAGTTCATGAATTTTAACAAAACAAATTCTGCTAACATACTAAAAAATAATCAATGGATATTGACTAAAATATTCGTGTCTTCCAATGTTGAATGGTATCATTCAACAACAGCATGTGTTTCTATAGCACCTTAATAAATCATCTCAGGATGCATTAATATTAAAGAATATGCCATTGCTCTTCAATAGTTTGAAAGGTAAAGACACCATCTGATGTATTACTGAGCTAGATGATCCACGGAGGCCCCAGATCTGTGTTATGTTAGCTGGCTTCAATCAGATCAATTGTTATTATGCTACAATTGGCCACAACACACTGGGGCTGAGCAAGGGAAATAAATCAGCCAGGATTCTCACCACTGACTGCTAAACAGTGATTTCTGCTGGAACGTGTGTCTCTGTGGATGCTGTGAAGACAAGGCTATGCTTGACTGTGCAGTCACCAATGGTAGAATAGTCTTTTGACACTTAGTGTCAAGCTTGAAAAGTGGAGAATGACCAATTGGGTAAGGCTGCAAACAGCTGCTGCAGCCTCTGAAATTGCATCCTGGCAAAGAGAGGAGGGGAGAAAATTGGAGGACAATTCTGATCATTTTAAAGGCAGTACAATAAAAACACTGACAAGAAATTCTTCCTTAATGCTCAAATATTTTTCCCAGCCCCCTGTGAACTTAATTTGTATCAAATAGCTATACATTTGGAAAGATCGGTTTTTGTTAAGATGATCGAGTAATAGTGGATAATTAGGACATTATAAATCTTTAGGAAAAACAGGTTTGGGACATGCTCAATCTGATTTACAATTTGTCTTCGATTCCTTTTGTTTTTTTTAAAACAATGTTTCATTTATTGCTAGTATTTTTTCAGACCTATACTTACTATGGTAAAATAGAGGTCTTTGGAACAGTGACTAGTTTAACTGCACTAGTTCTGTAATGCTAGTTAGCTACCATGAACACATGATCTGCCACATTCACAGAATTAGTCATGTCTATAGTAACAAGACAAATTACATGATAATGTTCCAATTTATTATATTCGGGAGACTAAGCAGGAGATGTATATATATGTCTTTTCTTGTTCACAATTTTCTTCTATTCAACAAAAATAAACAAATACACCTAAACTTAAATTAAAATGGTACTGGTAACTTAATACTTTAGTATTATCAGTTTTGCCCAGATCTGATGCATGTTTTGCTGACATTAAAAAGTAGGGAAGGGAAATCAAATGGAACTAAAATTTGTCATTGGTTTCTGTTGTTGGTGAGAATAGAATAACAGATAACTGAGAAGTTACAAGGCTGTAACATATTTGAAGTGTTCCGATAACAACCTAACTTACAAAGCAAAGTTTGACTGTTTTGTCCAAACTGTCAGAGTCTGATGATTTCACAATCCTTTATCTCCCTCCAGGCTGTGCACCAGATGGCCAATACAGGAAAATGTAGCTCTTAGAATCTTCAATCTCTTGTTTCCAAATTCCCATCTGTCTTCTTAAGAGTTCCTGTCATGCATTTTCAAGTCTGACTGTCTAAGTTCTATTCTATTCTGAACTGTCCAGCCTTTCAGCCAAATGGCACAAACCTCTTTATCCCACAGTCAGACTTATTTGTACGCCCTTAAGATGCTTCTTTCGGATTTAACCAGTCATTTTAGTCACTCTGGGATTCTCCTGCCAGCTACGGCTTTCCTATCATTTTATGGCTTTCTAGGGGGCTATCTTCCTCGTCTGCTTTTCAGAGCATTTCTCCCTCGTCTGCTCCACAGAGAGCCACCATGGTCTCGATGGGCTGAATGGCCTCATCTTGTGCCATAAATGACTCTATGACTCTATGATGCTACAACTGACATCCAGGGAAGTCATTCTGAAGTGCTTGGCTCCCTGAATGCAAGTTTGCTACATAAGGACATAAGAATAAAAAATAGCAAAAGGAAAAGGCCATTCAGCTCCTCAAGCTTGCTCTGTCATTCAATAAGATCATGGCTGATCTGATTGTGGCCTACTCCACTTTCCTGTCTGCCCCCATAACCCTTGACTACCTTGTCAATCAAAGATCTGTCTAACTCAGCCTTGAATATATTCAATGACCCAGCTTCCACTGCTCTCTGGGGAAGAGAATTCCAAATATTAGCGACCCTCTGAGAGAAGAAATTCCTCCACATTTCTATATTATTTGGGAGACCACTTATTTTGAAACTGTGTTTCCGAGTTCTAAATTCCCCCACCAGGGGAAACATTCTCTCGGCATCTACCCTGTCAAGCCCCCTCAGAATCTTATATGTTTCAATAAGATCACTTCTCATTTCTCTTAATTCCAATGAGTATAGGCCCAACCTTTTCTCATAAGATAATCCCTTCATCCCAGGAATCAGCCTAGTGAAGCCTCTGCGAACTTCTTCCAGTGCAAGTATATCCCTTCTTAAGTAAGGAGACCAGTACTGTATTATAAGTCCTGCCTTTGAGTGTCAGATTTGGGGAGCTGAGATTGTTAAGCAGATTCCTGTTCAATTTGCTTACATAATTATTCAATATGAAATTCTAGGCTGCTTCACCTTTGCACTTTTCATGTACATTCCCCATTAAACATCTTCACTTCTCTACCTGTCATGTGATGATTTGAATTCTTCAATGAAGTATTTTATTATAATGCCACTTACTTCACTCCAAATCACTTTCAGCTTCCTTTTGTCTTCAGAACCACTTCTCAGAAGTAATAATGAACCCAAGGCATGTTTGGGTAGGAGAGGGGGAGAGAAAAAGTATGAACCTTTAAAATGAAAACATGAATTAATAATAGGTTCATTTGACTGATCTGCATATAAATTTCTGCGTATGCATTTAAGACAGGAAAGTGGACAACACATTATGAATATTTACTGTTCTTGAAACCTATTGAGTTTTTTTTCCTCCAACATGCAGTCCCATCTCAAAATAACAAATAGTCATTGGGCTTAGATACTCTGGCAAACAGTTTCCATTCCGAGAGATTGCTAATGTCTGCTACATCCAAATAAAATCAGCAATCCCCAGTCTTCTCCTTTCCACACGATTTTAGCAATTGATATTCATTTTCTTTTTAGAAGGATGAATAAAAAGTGCATTGGCATCTTTTCATGTAAGTCGATGAGACCTGGACTGTTTAAGTCAGCTTACTGGATCTCTGTAATTAGGTTTGGAGCTGGCTATGTGCATACTGCTGCACAGGGTGGATTAGAATTCCCAAAAGTGAACCAATCGTACTTAAAACTGCCACTGCTTGCCAGCACAACTTAATCCCTGAAACTAATGGAATTTATGTAAGTTTTCAATGATAATACTCTAATTTTAATGTAGTGTTAATTAAAAACGGAGTAGTCTTTGTGAAGTGTTTTTTTATTGATGCATGTATTGTGCACTCTTTGATCAAGTGCTATCATAAGATTTTAGATAATTACACCAATCAGAAGCGAGGATTAGAATTGCAGTGAATGTCACCATGGCCTTGAGAAAAGTATGAAACCTATACACTTCAATGCCTTCCCTTCAGCCCATTCGTAAAGAACTAATACTGTCTGCCCTTTAGGCAAAACCAATCACAATATAGCAAGAAAATGCTGGAAGCACACAGCATATCAGTCAACATCTGTGGAGATAACAGACAAGTTAACATCTGTAACCTGCATTTATCTTGTCTGTTCTCTCAGCAGAAACTGTCTGACTAGCTGAGTGTTTTTAGCATTGTTTGCTTCAGTTGAAGATTTCCAGCATGAATAGTATTTTTTATTTTAAATGTTATAGTAAGTACTAGGCAAACAAACATGATTTTTTTACAGTCTTTATAATTTCTATGCAGCTTTATTTTACAAATGTTTGACAATGATTGTAATTATGCCCCTTAGTTTTGAAAGTATATTCTTTCAGTGGTTGTAGGAATAAGTACAGGACACAATGGCATGGAAATTGGAATGTGCAGTACCTATTTTTCAAGCAAACAACAGCCTCTGAAGGTTGTGATATGACATGTGGTATATGCATGTCTGCTCGTTCCCTATTGGTTAGGGCAACCTGTAGTCACTGAGGGTGGCAGTCAGAAATTGGTATTAGGCTCATTGTGCAAATCGGGAACCTAATGCCAATTTCAGGCCTGCTTACGAAATTGAGACCTGACTGTTGCATGAGCAGTGCACATTGCGGTCAGTTGCCTGGGCGTAAAGCAGCCAAACCAGTGGCCTTTAAAAAGACCGTTGGGGGCTACCAGGAAAAAGGAAAGTAAATATTCTTTACCTGATCATGCAGGAGTGCTCCACATTAAAACTGCGGCCCACAACAGGCCACTGCTTGCCTTCAACTCCTTATCTCCTACTCCCAAATTCACCATGGACCTGGTACCAGCATCCCCTTCAGCTGACCTTCGGCCTCTTCAGGACCAGTGCACTGCATCCCAGGGCATGGGATGAGACCACACCTAGAGTACTGCGTACAGTTTTGGTCTCCTTATTTAAGGAGGGATATATTTGCACTGGAGGCAGTTCAGAGAAGGTTCACTAGGTTGATTCCTAAGATTAAGGGGTTGCCTTATGAGGAAAGGTTGGGCCTAAACTCATTGGAGTTCAGAAGAATGGGAGGTGATCTTATTGAAACAGATAAGATTCTGAGGGGGCCTGACAGGGTAATGCTGAGAGGATGTTTCCCCTCGTGGGGGAATCTAGATCTTGGGGGCACAGTTTCAAAACAAGGGGTCTCCCATTTAAGATGGAGGTGAGAAGGAATTTCTTCTCTGAGGGTCATTAATCTTTGGAATTCTCTTCCTCAGAGAGCAGTGGAGGCTGGGTCATTAATATATTCAGGGCTGAGCTAGACAGATTTTTGATCTACAAGGTAGTCAAGGGTTATACAGGGGCAGACAGGCAAGTGGGGTTCAGGCCACAGTCAGATCAGCTGTAATCTTATTGAATGGTGGAGTAGGCTTGAGGGCCAAATGACCTAACCCTGCTCCATTTTTTATGTGAGAAGTTCTACTTCAGATTATTCCTTGCTCTTTTCAATACTAATCAAAACCTTATGAAACAAAGATCACTCTTACCCAAGCTTTCCTCCACAGACACTTGGGCTGGGATTTTCAATTGTCAGTGGGGTTGGGAAGGTGTGTGGGCATGATCTGAAAATTGCATTCCGGAGGGTGGCACTGGATCTGTCACCTCCAGAACGCACAACAATTTTCAAAGGGAGGGTGGGAGGGAGGGGATCGGGGAACCCACTCGCCTCCAATTAACGGCTCATTAAGCTCCTTGGGGAGCTGATCAATGGGCCGGGGAGGGCGAGAAGGCAATTTTCAAAGCAGAAATTGCCAAACTTGAACAGTTTGATGCACATTAGTGCACGACTGTCGGGTTCAAAGCGGGCAGACGGTATTATATGCTTTACCTTCTAATTATTCAGTTTGGCCATTTTTGTGCTTGGTGAGGCTGCTGGCCCTCTGAGGTGCTGCCTGCTCACTTCTGCAAGACAGTGGCACGCCCCATCATGGCTGCCATCTGCCTTTACCACTTGCACTGTGCAGGCATCTCCCACATCCTGGTTACACTCGGTGCTACTAATTTGGTACCGAGATCACTGCCGTACCAATTAGGGCATTTACATTTCAAGATAGCACCTCGTGAGCAATGCAGTTTCACCGTGGGGTCGGGACCTGGAATTTATCTGGGCATCAGGTTCCCAACCCCAATTTGAAAATTCAGCTCTTGGTCCACTTGGCCAACCTTATTCCTCAGTGCCAGATGCAGCAATGCCTCCTCCCTAGTTGGACCGAGAACATACTGGCCAAGGAAGTTCCCTGAACACGTTTCAGAAATTCCTCCTCTTCCTTACCCTTTACTCTAACATTATCCCAATCAATATTTGGGTAATTAAAGTTCCCCAACATCACCACTGTGTAGTTGCACATCTCTGTGATTTCCCTACAGATTTGTTCCTTTATCTCTTTCTCTCACTATTTGGAGGCCTTTAGAATACCCCCAGTAGCATGAACATCCCCTTTTTGCTTCTCAACTATAACCAAATAGGTCCTGTGTTTGCCCCCTCATGGACATCCTCTCTTTCCAACACTATCATGTCTTCCCTAATCAGTACTGCCACCCCATCTCCCTTTTTTTTCCTTCCCTGTCTTTTCTGAACATATTGGCTGTATTTTATCCCAGTGACGGGTGTCCTGGCAGTGGGCTGAAAGGCAAGGGAAGACCTTGTCTCGGCCCTCCATCAGACCCCCATTGCTATTTAACGGCGGGCTGCTAATTAACTGCCCACCATCATGGACGCCATCCCTTTAAGGGACGAGCTCTTGCCTCCCGAGCTGCCAGCTAATCGGATGGCCGGCAGCTCTGCAGTACTGGCAGCGCCACCCGGAGTGGTGGCCACTACTGGTACTGCAGAAGGCCTGACAGTACTGAGGAATGGCGGAGACCCTGGGAGAGGCCTCAATTGGCTTGGGGGCGATAAGGCTGTCCTCAGACGTCCCCGCCCTGGACAAAATGCCAAGAGGCCCAGGCAATGTAGGAACAAAGCCCCCTGCTATTTTGTTTGTTCCCCTCCCCCGCCCCACCTCCATTTTATTCTCCAAGGGCAGAATAAGATCCTTCCCTTTGTATCCTTGAATATTAAGCACCCAGTCCTCAGCATTTTTAAGCCAAGTTTCCATTATTGCCACTAAGTATGTGCTTAGCTCTACACTGGAGCTTTAAGATTTTGAGAGGTGTGGAGTTGATAACTAACGTAGTTTGTGAAAACTGAAACATTTGTCCATGGATGAAATATTTGACTCACATAAACTGCAATCCTTATCAGTCCTGTTGATTGGTTGCTCATGTGCAAACACTTAACAGTTAGAGGCACAGATTAAGACGGCCAGTTCTTATGTTTATGACTAGCTGCAGATAGATTGATTCATTACACTTGCTAAGAACAGAATGATAAGCAGCCACCTTTGAGATTGTATATTGACCTTATTTCTGAAATTACCTGCTGAAAACAACGTGTATTGTTTGCCATTGAGGATGACTTTTATTTGTATGTTTGTTTATTTATGTTTCAGTATTGGCTCACACTTTGACAGAAGTGCTACCTCTAATAATGTAAATTCATGCAGGCACAAATTAATTTAGTAAAATAACTGCAACCATAGTGCATTATCCTTCCTTTTCTTTCTTGTCTTCTCTACAACCATTGACACAGTCAATGACACCATCCTCCTCCAACGCCTCTTCTCCCTTCGTGGGACTGCCCTGATGGTTCCATTCTTATCGATACATTTGTGGCCAGAGCATCTCCAACAAAGGCATCTCTTGCCACCCCAAAACATCCTACTCCTCTTCCTCATCTATGTGCTGCCCCTTGGTGACATCATCCATAGAAATGGGGTCATTTTCCAAATGTACATTGATAACACCCACTCTACCTGTCCACTATCCTACTCTACTACTTCACTGTCTGTGTGCTGTCAGACTGTTAGTTTTGGATAAGCCATGTTTCCTGTGGCTAAATTTGGGAAGACTGAAACCATTTCTCTTGGCCACTGTCACAGACTATGTACCCTCACCTCTGACTCCATTTCCTTCTGTGGACATTGCCTCAGGCTGATCCAGGCTGTTCACAACTATTTGACCCTAAGCAGAGCAATCATCTCCTCTTCCAACAAAAAGACCACTTAATTCTACCTCTAATATCACCCGCTTCCACCACCACCCTCTCTGAGCCCATATACTGCTGAATCCATTCGGTGTCTCCAGACTCAGAACTAGAAAGTGTTACAGATATCAAAGGTTTTAAGCAAGTACAGAGGTAGAGAAAGTGGAGAGGGGAGAAAAGAACAAGCAAGAAAGTCTGTGATAGGGTGGAAGGCAGCAGTGATTTAAATGTCAAAAAGCGTTCTAGTGCCAGAGGGAACGGTCTGCCATTTCTGCCACCTCCAGCGTGATGCCACCACCAAACACATCTTCCCCTCCCCTCTCAGCATTCTGAAGGGACTGTTCCCTCTGCGCCTATTACCTATTAGAAGGTAATTGGTTCACTCCTCAATTACCCCTCATACTCACTGTCCCTGCAAGCACAGGAGATGCAACACCTGCCCTTTCATTTCCTCCCTTCCTACCTCCCAAACATTCCCTCTAGGTGAAACGGTGATTTTCAATTTAGTATACTGAACTCGCTGCTCACAATGCGATCTCCTTAACATTGGAAAGACAAAAGCAGATTGGGTGATAGCTTTGCTGAATACCTCCATTCAGTCCATTAGTGTAACCCTCCATTTCTCCAGTTCTCTCTCTTCCTTAAGACTCATTTCTTTGGCCAAACTTTTGGATATCCCTCCTAATATCCCTCCTTCGGCTCAGTGTTCATTCTGTTAAAACACTACGAAATGCAATTTCTTGTAATCAGAAGGCTGGAAAGTGCATCAAAGAAGTGTTAACTTACTCTACAGGGATGGGGCCTAAGAACTCACCCCCCACCTCCCCAAGTAAATTATAATTAGGTATCATCAAAACTTGCTTTCCCTTCCAAAATGATCGAAATCCCTCACCGTAAAATGTACACTTTTGTGTGCTTCCACTTCTTTACAATATTCTACCAGCTGTATTTTAAATGACCAGGTCAAGTCCAATGCATTCCCACTATAATCATTGCCTGGAATTTCCACAAGGATTCTCCAGTGAGGAATCTGCAAGACCTAGAAAAATGGTGGAAACAACTAAAAATAACTACTTACACCATTTCTCTAGCATTTCTTAAGTTACAGAGGGACATCAAGAGAATCCTGCAGAAATGTTTCCCCATTCCTTCTCCTATGTCATTTAATGAGGCCACTGAGATTCAATTTTCATGGGAAAACATACTGAATTATGGAAAATGATTCCAAAACACTAAAAAAAACCTGGCTGGTGGTGGGGTTGTGGGGGTGGGGGGTGTTGTGGGGGGGGGGGTGGATGGGGAGATGTGACTGTCCCCTTTTTCTGTCATGACTTTGAAGGAAAGATGTTGGAAATCTGGGGAAACAGTGTAAATCATACAGCACAGAAGGAGGCCATTTTGCTCATTGGCTCTTTGAAAGAGCTGTCCAATTAGTTCCACTCCCCCACTCTTTCCCTGTAGCCCTGCAAACTTTTCCACATCCAGTATAAGTGTTCACCGTCTAAACCATTTTTTCTGGGCTTTCTGTGATTTTTCTGTCAAAGTCACAGCAAATGACTGGGAGAATTCCCACAGAAACTCTCCTTCCTGAAATCCAATGTAATAAAAATGAGTTTACCATGTCAAGCCACATTGAAGCAGTGGCTTCAGACATTAACCTTCATTCGGGCAGATTTTCAGTATGTTGTTTCTTAAGTCATGTATCGTTTGTGGGGGGGTGGGTTGTGGGGGGGTGGGGGGGGGGGTGTGGGGGCTGGTCGTGGTTGCTGTTTGTCAGCTTTTCTGAACTTTGTATGTTGATGTTGCTGTGAAAACTGTAATCTGTTGTACAATGTCAAAGCAGAATATCTCTTTACTAAAGGAACTTACTACTTAGATGAGTATGATAAATAAAGGAGTGACAGTGCTCCTTGATCAGTTATAGTTGTACTAAGCCAGTTCATTTTTCTTAATCCTGTAATGTTCTATTGCATTTTAAAGCTTGGCTGCTCTGCATTCCATGCATAAACCAAGGCCAGTACTTGTGGATGCAGATGTCAACTAGCTCCGCTGTTTATAGAGGTAATACTGCAAGCTTCCATAGTTGTGAATTCCAGACTACTGGCTGTATATTTATTTCGGTACTCCATTGTTGACACAGTCATTTCTCATAAAACCTACGCCCCCTGCTACACGCCTACAAATGCTTCACTTAAACAAGCAGTTCTGACCTCCCATCTAATCTTTTGACTTGTCATTGTAGGGCTGTGAATAGTTTTACATAACCTGCTCTGGTATTTTAGCTTTCTCCTTTGTGCCAAAAGATTTACAGCTCAACTTAACTCAATAACAAATGGCAAGTTGCATGGAACTTTACATGTTGGCAATGCTGTATGAAAAGATTTTGTAATATATATAGATTAAAAGAAACCTTACATTATGATTATCCTGGTATGTTATCTTTCCTAATAAATTTCTTGGCAAAAGTGTTATTTATGCAGAAAAATTATGTATACCTGTCCTTAAATCTCATAAATGCTATTATTAGCTACTATTTTTAATATATGAGCAAAATTTAATTAATTGATTTTAATATTTTGGATTCTTAGAAACAACTTTGCATACTCACAAATGAGTATGATTTTACAGAAAAGTTTGAAGTAAAAATATTGCTGAGTTTGGCTATAAAAGGATTTCAAAACAAAGTAAATCACTTTATCAGGAGGGAAACAGAAGGACATTGGCAGGGGTTTTGCAGCTGCAAGTACAATGTTTGCATACAAATTTATAGCTTCAAAAATGTCATTTGTTTGGGCCAATTGATAGCAGTGTGAAATTCTGTGCTACTAATTACTGGTGATTATGTAGCTTATAAGAAAATAAAATGGCTTTAACTAGGCTGAGAAGAAAGAATGATTATAAAAAGAGAAAATAACAGCTGACAGGAAGAGAGAGAGAAACTGATAAGATTGTACCATGGTTTGCAACATCATTGAAATCAGTAATGGAACATGTAGGATTTTGAAATATATGAATCTTTGAATCTAACATTGTGACAAAAAATCATAAAGTAACAATTATCTTTATCTGTTAATCTGCAATGCATTGGAGAACCTAGTTGGTGGGTAACTGGAATATTGCTGCCACTCGTGCACCAAATTATTCCAAATATGATGCAGGTTTAGGGCTTATGGTTTGGGTGTTTCATATTCACAAAAGGATTCTCTTACTACACCATTGTGTGCTCATTCTTTTTTATTTTATAGTTTAATGGAAAAGATGCAATAGAGGATTTGTGAAATTATGTTTCACTAACAGACATCAGAACCCAAGAAGTAGAAATTCATCTTGGGCAGTGTTGGATCAGTAGCTGGTCATACACAGCGCATGATTTTTAAATCCATCGACTACAATGGAACCGCATATAGCTGTTGTATGATTACCTTTAAGAGTTATGTCCCTGTAAGATCTCAGTATGCTAATGAGCTAAGTACCAGGATATAGTCATGTGACTTCAAGCCAGAGTCACTCTGCAACTGTAACACCTAGAGAAAGGTTCTGTAAATAGTTTGCGTTGTACTTTATATACTTGCTAGCTGTTAATAAACCTGTTAGAGATCTTCAACCAACTGGACTCCATGCATCTCATTTATGTTGCATCAGATAACATAAAGAATGCATGACAATAGCAGGCGGCCGATCCGATACCGTCCATTTTGCATCATCACACAAGCTGGGTTATCATTACAGCAGAGTTATTTTCTATGCATTAAACAATATTCTGTGCAGGTATTCATTAGATTAGCCAAAAGTTTTAATAATTCTTAGTCCTTTGTATACAATGGGCTGGATTTTGTGGTGGTAATCACAGCGAAACTGTCAGCATTCACCATCATTACTCCACTGCAACTGACAGCAGCTTTGGGAGTGTTCATAAAAATGTGGAAATCCAGAAGTTCCTGTCAGTGATTCCACACTTCTCCAGAGGGTGTGCTGTTGCGGACCCCCAGAGTTCAGTACAAGAACACAAGAGTAGAGCAGGAGCAGACCACATGGCCCATTGAGACTGCTCTGCCATTCAAAACAATCATGGCTGATCTTAGGATGCAGCTCCACTTTCCTGCCCACTTACCTTACCCTTTGATTCCCTGAGAGACCAAAAACTTGTCTATCCCACCCTTAAATGCTTTCAACACTGGAGCATCCACAACCCTCTGGAACAGAGAATTCCAAAGATTCACAACCCTTTGAGTGAAGTAATTTCTCCTTAGCTTAGTCCTAAATGATCAGCCCCTTATCCTGAGACTCTGCCCCTTGTTTTAGATTCCCCGATCAGCAGAAATGATCTCTATCATAATGATCTATCCTATCCAGCTCCTTTAGAATCTTATATGTTTCAATGAGATCACCTCATATTCTTCTAAACTCCAGAGAATACAGGCCCAATTTACTCAGCCTCTCATCATAGGACAACCTCCTCATCCCAAGGACCAATCTAGTGAACCTTCGCTGCACTGCCTCCAATGAAAGTATACCGTTTCTTAAATGTGGAGAACAAAACTGCACACAGTACTCCAGATATGGTCTCACCAAAACCCTGTACAATTGTAGCAATACTTATTTATTCCTGTACTCCAATTCCCTTGCAATAAAGGCCAGTATGTCATTTGCCTTCCTAATTGCTTGTTGTGCCTGCATGTTAACTTTCTGCATTCCCTATACAAGCACACCCAAGTCTCTTTGAACATCAACACTTACAACAAGTTCCACATCTTTAAAAAATATTTTGGTTTTGTATTCTTACGACCAAAGAGCATAACTTCACACTTCCCTACATTATACGCCATCTGCCATCTTGCTACCCTCTCACTTAACCTGTCTATATCTCTTTACAGCCTCTCTATCCTCCCCGCAGCTTACCATTCCACCTACCTTTGTATCATCAGCAAACTTAGATACATTACTCTCTGTCTCTTCGTCTAAGTCATTCATATAGATTGTAAATAGTTGAGGCCCCAGTATTGATCCTTACGGCACTCCACTATTTACTGCCTGCCAACTTGAAAATGCCCCATTTATGCCCACTTGTTGCTTCCTGTCTGTTAATCAATCATCTATCCATGCTGATATATATCCCCAACTCCATGAGCCCTTATATTGCCAATTAACCTTTTGTGTAGCACCTTTTAAAAATTCATTTCTGGGATGTGGGCATCGCTGGCTAGGCCTGCATTTATTGCCCATCACTAATTGCCCTTGAGAAGGTGGTGGTGAGCTGCCTTCTTGAACTGCTGCAGTCCTTGGGGTGTAGGTACATCCACAGTGCTATTAGGAAGGGAGTTCCAGGATTTTGACCCAGTGAAGGAACGGTGATATAGTTCCAAGTCAGGTGGTGTGTGGCTTGGAGGGGAACTTGCAGGTGGTAGTGTTCCCATGCAACTATTGCCCTTGTCCTTCTAGATGGTGGTAGTTACGGGTTTGGATGGTGTTGTCAAAGGAGCCTTGGTGAGTTGCTGCAGTACATTTTGTAGATGGTACACACTGCTGCCACTGTGCATCGGTGGTGGAGGGAGTGAATGTTGATGGTAGTGGGTGGGGTGCCAATCAAGCAGGCTGCTTTTTCCTGGATGATGTCGAGCTTCTTGAGTGTTGTTGGAGCTGCACCCATTCAGGCAAGTGGAGAGTATTGCTTCACATTCCTGACTTATGCCTTGTAGATGGTGAACAGGCACTGGGGAGACAGGAGGTGAGTTATTCGCCGCAAAATTCCCAGCCTCTGACCTGCTTTTGTAGCCACAGCATTTATGTGGCTGGTCCAGTTCAGTCTCTGGTCACTGGTGACCCCCAGGATGTTGTTAGTTGGGTATTCAGTGATGATAATGCCATTGAATGTCAAAGGGAGGTGGTTAGATTCTCTCTTGTTTGAGATGGTCATTGCCTGGCACTTGTGTGGTGCGAATGTTACTTGCCACTTATCAGCCCAAGCCTGGATGTTGTCCAGGTCTTGCCGCATATGGACATGGGCTGCTTCAGTATCTGAGGGGTCGCGAATGGTGCTGAATGTTCTGCAATCATCAGCAAATATCCCCACTTCTGACCTTATGATGGAGGGAAGGTCATTGATGAAGCAGCTGAAGATGGTTGGGCCTAGGACACTACCCTGAGGAACTCCTGCATTGATGTCCTGGGACTGAGATGATTGGCCTCCAACAACCACAATCATCTTCATTTGTGCTATGTATGACTCCAACCAGCGGAGAGTTTACCCCCTGATTCCCATCGATCTTATCGAATGCCTTTTGGAAATCCAGGTCTATTACATTTACTGGTTCCCCTTTATCTACCCTACTATTTAAATCCTCAAAAAACTCAAATAAATTTGGCAAATAGGATTTCTCTTTAGTAAAACCATGTTTACTTCCAATCATACTGTGCTTTTCTAAGTGCATTGTTAAGACCTCCTTAATAATCGATTCCAGCATTTCCCCAATGACTGGTGTTAGTCTAACTGGCCTGTAGTTCTCTGTTTTCCCCCTCCCTCCTTTCTTGAAAAGCAGTGTAACATTTTCCAACTTCCAGTCTGATGGGACCGTTCCCGAATCTAAAGAATTTTAGAAAATCATAGCTAATGCATCCACTATATCTGCAGCTATCTCTTTTAGAACCCTAGGATATAGGCCAACAAGTTGGTACAGTCGCTCAGTGGTTAGCACCGCAGCCTCACAGCTCCAGCAACCCGGGTTCAATTCTGGGTACCGCCTGTGCGGAGTTTGCAAGTTCTCCCTGTGACCGCGTGGGTTTCTGCTGGGTGCTCTGGTTTCCTCCCACAGCCAGAAGACTTGCAGGTTGATAGGTAAATTGGCCGTTAGAAATTGCCCCTAGTGTAGGTAGGTGGTAGGCCAATTGAGGGAAGGTGGGGATGTGGTAGGGAATATTGAATTAATGTAGGATTAGTATAAATGGGTGGTTGGCACAGACTCCGTGGGCTGAAGGGCCTGTTTCAGTGCTGTATCTCTCTATGTATGTAAGTCCTGGAGATTTGTCAGATTTTAGTCCCTTATCTTTCTTCAATATTTTTTCTCTGCTGATATGAATGTCCTTAATTTCCTCATTTTTTAGCCCCTTAGTTACAGCCTATTTCTGATATGGAACTTGTGTCTTCTATTGTGAAAACAGACACAAAATATATGTTCAATGCTTTCGACATTTCCTCATTCTCCATGATAATTTCTCCTGTCTCTGCTTCCAAGACATCAACATTTACTTTAGCTACTCTCTTCCTTTTAATGTACCAATTAAAGCTCTTACAATCTGTTTTTATGTTACATTATGTTGTGTTAAAGAGAGCAATGGAAAATCTACAAATTGATGAAAACTTCCATTCCAGATTTGTTCGTCTTGCTGTAAAAACTCTTGAAAAAGTTACTCTTTGTTGAATGAGCTGTAACTGGGTTTGTAATGGTGTACTAACTTCATAATAACTGCTAAACACACTCACTGGGTCTGAAGAGCTAATTTTGTGTTTGTGGAATGTCAAATTTCTCCATTGATAAATTTCACATTTAAAAATTTTTTTTTAAAGTTTATTTTTATTCATTCATGGGATGTGGGTGTCGCTGGCTAGGCCAGCATTTATTGCGCATCCCTAATTTCCCTTGAGGAAGTGGTGGTGAGCCGCTTTCTTGAACACTGCAGTCCATGTGGGGTAGGTACACGCTTAGTGCTGTTAGGAAGGCAGTTCCAGGATTTTGACCCAGTGAAGGAATGGCGATATAGTTCCAAGTCAGGTGGTGTGTGGCTTGGAGGGGAACTTGCAGTGGTGGTGTTCCCATGCAACTGCTGCCCTTGTCCTTCTAGGTGGTAGCGGTCGCAGGTTTGGAAGGTGCTGTCAAAGGAGCCGTGGTGCATCGTGTAGATGGTACACATTGCTGCCACTGTGCATCGGTGGTGGAGGGAGTGAATGTTTGTGGATGGGGTGCCAATCAAGCGGGCTGCTTTGTCCTGGATGGTGTCGAGTTTCTTGAGTGTTGTTGGAGCTGCACCGGTCCAGGCAAGTGGAGAGTATTCCATCACACTCCTGACTTGTGCCTTGTAGATGGTGGACAGGCTTTGGGGCGTCAGGAGGTGAGTTACTCGCTGCAGGATTCCTAGCCTCTGACCTGCTCTTGTAGCCACGGTATTTATATGGCTACTCCAGTTCAGTTTCTGTTTAGTGGTAACCCCCAGGATGTTGATAGTGGGGGATTCAGTGATCGTAATGGCATTGAAGTCAAGGAGAGATGGTTAGATTCTCTCTTGTTTGAGATGGTCATTTCTGTCATTTGTGTGGCGTGAATTTTACTTGCCACTTGTCAGCCCAAGCCTGGATATTGTCTGGGTCTTGCTGCATTTCTACACGGACTGCTTCAGTATCTGAGGAGTCGTGAATGGTGCTGAACATTATGCAATCATCAGCGAACATCCCCACTTCTGACCTTATGATTGAAGCATTGATGAAGCAGCTGAGGATGGTTGGGCCTAGGACACTACCCTAAGGAACTTCTGCAGTGTTTTAGCTTCCACCTTAATCCAATCATTTATTTTGCTATCTGAAAGTTTGAATTAAAAATGAAGGAATTCAGTGCTTTTAACTTCCCGGTTTTCTGTGAGTGAATAACCTGTCTGCTGATATCACTGCTGCAGCATTCCAGAAGACCCCCTCAACTTGGCCCAGGATTTAAACTAACGTTGGGAAAGGAGAAATCCGCTTCATAGAGATTGCTAGATCTTTGTGGACAGCTTTCTTCGAGGTCAGTGGCAAGTGCCATTGCTTCACCCCTCGCCCCAAAATCCAGGCCCATTTGTATAGAAATTAAATTTCTAACCAAGGAAGATAGTCACTGCATTGATGAAGAAATATGGTCATATGTTATTCATTTTACCTTTAAGAACTGGTTGTGTACCAAATCGTTTAGTATTGAAATCAAGATTCTGTATTAGCTTGTTGTGAGATCTTCCCAGCAAGAAGCCCACAAGGTGAATAAACCTGAAGTTAGCTGGTATAGCTCGTCCATTGATGGTAATTCCTCAAATGTTGAATTTATGTTACAAGAGGAGTGAAAGAAGGTAATTCATGAATGCTACAGGTATTGGGTCTAATCTGGAGTCAAACAGCCTCCATTGTTATTAGTTTATCATTGAGTTTTTCTTCCTATACCAAAAGTATGGAACTAAACGTAATATTGTAATAAAAAGTCTAAAATGTTATCAGTCTGAAATGTTTGCATGCACATGACCATTCAAATAACCCTGCACTATTATGTGAAATGGCTTTCAATTTTCTGCAGAAGATTTTTTTTTACAAAACTCTGAAAGTTCCCTTTGCATAGATTGAAGTTTAGAAATTACAGCCCCAAAAAGCCATGATTATTCAACATGTACCCACTGGAATGAACCCAGCAAAGGTTCTGGTGTCAGGGGGAAGTTCCCTGATTTGTATGCCAATGAAGGGATGCCTGTGCCATCAGGGGAGCATAGAGGGAGCCCACCATACTGAGAAGGCAGAAGGTGGGGTGTACTGGTATTTTCAGCTTCTGGATCAAAAATAGCAATCATTACGATCTTGTTCAGTAATTTGTGATAATGCCTGTTGTTAGCAATCAGTTACATGTATTTTATGGTATAATCAATTGCCAGCATGGTTCAATGTAATTGTCAATTCTACATCAGGCCGTATAAAGAGATCTATAATCCCAGGCTTTCCATCTTTAATTGTAAATAATTCAGAAGTTTAATTTATAAGCAATGAATTTTCACAATATAAACACTGTGTATGTAAAATTAATTCTAATGTTACAATAGTTAACAAAAACAACTTGAATTTATATAGCATCTTTAACTTCATAAAACGTCTCAAGACACTTCACAGGAGCATTATAAAGAACAATTTGACACCGAGCCATATAAGGAGATATTAGGGCAGAGGGCCAAAAGCTTGGTCAAAGAGGTAGTTTTTAAGGAGCATCTTAAAGGAGAAAAGAGAGGTAGAGAGACAGAGAGGGAGGGAATTCCAAAGTCTAGGCCCTAGGCAGCTGAAGGCACGACCGCCAATGATGGAGTGCTGACCATGTTCCTGCAGAACGTTCCATTCAATCATACTGTGCTGTACCACCTGTCTCTTATGAAAAAGTTTGTACAGAAGAACACCTTTGAACACAAGTCCATCAGGCAGTGGTTCACACACAACGTCCCTGATGCCCTGCGGGAAAAGGAGATGGTGAATCCTGTCGGATGGTTCCCTGAGCAGACTGTCAAGTTCATTTGGCAGAATGCCTCATTGTCAGAACTTTCAAACAAGGACCAAGGCATATCTTGGCTGGCAGAGAGAAGGGACCTCCCCGTTAGATCCTTCCTGCACGCCAGGAGTCTCTGCGCCAATGCATGCTGCCCTCGGGTTGGCTGTGGCAGGGAAGAAAAAGAAGGCCTAGAAAGAGATGCAGTGGTTTTTGTTGAGGTTCATCCCAAGCAGCTCTGTAACGCAGGAGTCCATGCTCTACAGACTGTTCCCAGGGATGCATACTGAGATAAACATCAACTGCTGCTGGACAACCATCAACTCGGTGAAAGATGCTCTTTGGTCTTCCCGAAACTTGCTGGTCTTTCAGTGCAAAGAGGTGCCCATGACCGAGTGTTGCAGACTGGCACATTCCAAAGCCCAGGACTACGTGCAGTGGGACGCACTGCAGGTTGGGGCAGCTGTTGAGAAGGCTCAATGGGGAAAGGCCACTGTGTAAGGCCTTCCAGCCATAGTATACGGAGGGGCTGGAAACCGTATAAAACACCTTGGGCTGTAAGCACCAGAGACTGTTTGACATGAAATGTACATGTACACTGTAAATATAACCTTTCATGGCAAGTGTGGTGAGGCACCTCGTGTACTGTATTGAAAGAAACTGATCTGTTTTGCACTTCATGTAATGCCAAATTTGAACTGTTATAGAGTCATAGAGAGATACAGCACAGAAACAGGCCCTTTAGCCCACCGAGTCTGTGCTGACCAAAAACCACCCACTTATGCTAATCCTACATTAATCCCATATTCCCTACCCCATCTCCACCATTCTCCAACCACCTACCTACACTAGGGGCAATTTACAATGACCAATTTACCTATCAACCTGCAAGTCTTTGGCTGTGGGAGGAAACCGGAAACCCACGCGGTCACAGGGAGAACTTGCAAACTCCGCACAGGCATTACCCAGAACCGAACCCAGGTCGCTGGAGTTGTGAGGCTGCGGTGCTAACCACTGTGCTGCCCCATTATGTAATGTATTTCTACAAAATTTTGAAAACAAAAATGGTGGAGCGATTAAAATCAGGGATGCTGAAGAGATCAGAATTAGCTGATCTTGGAGGGTTATGAGACTGGAGGATGTGACAGAGATGGGAGGTGCGAGACCATGGCGGGATTTGAAAACAGGGATGAGAATTTTAAAATCGAGGCATTGCTTGACCAGGAGCCAATGTAGGTCAGCGAGCACAGGGTGATGGGTGAAAGGGATTTGGTACGAGTAACTACATGGGTAGCAGAGTTTTGGATGATCTCAAGTTTATGGAGGATAGAATATGGAAAGCTGACCAGGAGTGTGTTGGAATAGTCAAGTATAGAGGTAACAAAGGTATGGTTGAGGGATTTGACAGCAGATGAGCTGCAGCAGGGGCGAAGTCAGGTGATGTTATGGAGAAGGAAATAGGCGGTCTTGGTGATGGTGCGGATATGTGGTGGGAAGCTTATCTTAGGGTCAAATATGACACCAACGTTGCAAACAGTCTAGTTCAGCCTCAGACTGTTGCCAAGGAGAGTGATGCAGTCGGTAGCTCGGGAATGGAGTTTGTGGCAGGGACTGAAGACAATGAATTTGCTCAGCAATGTGATGATGTTTCTATCCTCATAGACCCAAATGTAATGAATTCTGTAACTGTTCTATTCAACACCTACAGCCTCGGTTAGTTTTGTGCTCCCATACTTTTGCACTTATTCACATTGAATTTTATCTGCCATCTACTGGCCATAACAGTGTACTTCCTTCGGTTAATTTTAGAAAATGAACTTTTCCCCGTTCTGCATTCATGCTGACTTTTTGCTAGAATTATTGTTGGAAGGATGCCTCATTTCTGATACCTAAAATTTTCAAATGATCCTGAATCTGATTGCGCAGTTTTTCATGATTTGGAATTCTTTCTACTTTGGTACTGTTTGCAAGTTAGGTGTTGGTCATATGATTTGCTTGATGATCATTTAAAATTGCAAGGGTCTGCTCATATTTTTTCAGCTTGAGAATTTCAATTTATAACTATTCTGTTTCATTTGGCCCCTCATTCACCATGATACACCTGTGCTGCCGCTCTGCTTACTCACTCCTTTTACAAACAGGTGAGAAAGGGGTCTAGGGGTTCCCTCTAAGCCTTTGCCTGGTTTAACTGTAACAGGGTTTAATTTTTAAAATACCGTGTTTTTAGCTCCCCCTTGGTGAATCTTTGTTCACTGCTCTACAATTGTAGTGGCAAAAAAATCAACCAGACAGATTTTCTTTGATGTAAACGAGAAAGGTGGAAGTTTATTAACCTTAAAACTCCAATTCGGTTAAAACGACTATGAATACGCGTGCAACCATACTAGCAATCGACATACATGCAGATAGAGACAGAAAAGTAGAAAGAATAAAGGGGAAAAGTTTGAAGCAATGGCTGGTGTTTATTTATTGTCCTTTGAGTTCCATGTACAGTCTTTGCAGTTAAATCTTGCCTTTTTGTTGATGCCCAGTGGACGTTTTCAAACTTGTTTTGATGTAGGGGTCTTCTCTCTTGAGGTTTGAGTGTCTTCAGTGGATCTGGAAATTCATGAGAGAGAGAGAGAGAGAGCCAGGCAGGAGAGAGGCTCTTTCTTCAAGTTCGGTTGCAGTCTGACCCTAACTGTTCTGTAAACTGTTCAAAACCAAACCTGGGCCAGCAGGTTAGTCATGTGACTAGTTGTTTAACAAACTCCCCTGCGTTTTTGTGGATTCCTCTCATCTTAGTAGACACCTGCAGTGGGGGATGGTGGGGTGGGGAATGGAATGCTGGCTTGTTCCACATTCAATGTCTGGTGATCCCCAATAAATCCCTTATTCTCACCCACCCTGGTCAATAACTCTGGTATGATTCCAATTTTCTCTCAAACAAGCCCATAAAGCTTGGACCCCATTCCGAGCCCTGCCCCCACCCCCTCACCAACACTGCCATTTCTCCCTGCAACCCTCCAGACCAACTGTCCGCATCAACTTCTCATGTTTCTGGTTGCCAGGGACTGTGCCCAATGGTCCCTGACTGCGATCTTCTGTGACTGGCTTGCCAATCTGGCTGGCTGCTGGATGGGAAACGGTGCAAAAATGATAATGAGGTCCTGTAGTTAAATTCGGCAGGACTTTTGCATTTCTGGCATTTTCTGGTGCCCTCCCCAACCCCACTGCCACCACAAACACGCACCCTCACCCCCTCCCTATAAATATCGGGGCCATGCTTTCAAGTTCCTCATATAGTTTGATGACATCCAGCTCTAACTCTCCATCACCTTGCTTATTCCCTACACTGTCTCTGGGTTGACAACCTGTTTTTCCAACATCCAGTCCTGAATGCGCTGCAGTTTCCTCCAGTTAAACAATGGGCAAAACGATGGCCTTTGGCCACCTCCCCTCAAACTCCACTCACTCTTGAACCATTCAATTCCCCTCCCTGGTTACTGTCTTAGGTTGAAACTAATCGTTCCCAACCTCAGCTACCTCCATGCTAACCTGCACCAAATCCAGATCACCCATCACCCCTGTGCTCAATGACTTACATTGGTTTCTGGTTCCCTACCAGTTTTAATCAAAAGTTCTCATCCTCATGTTCAAATCCCTCCATGGATTCACTCTTCCCTGTCTCTGTAACTTCTTCCAGCCCTACAACCCTTCGAGAACTCTGTGCTCCAACTTTCATTTCACCATTGGCGGCTGTGCCTTCAGCTTACTTGACTCTAGGCTCTGGCGTTCAATTCCAAAAGCTCTACCCCTCTATTTTCTCTCATAAGAACATAGGAACAGGAGTAGGCCATTTAGCCCCTCAAGCCTATTCTGCTATTCAATGAGATCATGGCTGATCTGCAAACTAACTCCATATCCTTTTGAATAACAAAATCTATCCATCTCAGATTTAATATTAATAATTGGTCTAGCATCAATTGCCGTTTGCAGAAGAGAGTTTCAAACTTCTACCATCCTTTGTGTGGAAGTGTGTCCTAATTTGACTTCTGAAAGCTTTGGCTGTAATTTTTTGACTATGACCTGCAGTCCTAGACTTCCAAAGCAGCAGAAATAGTTTCTCTCTATCTGCCCTCTGTTCCTTTTACAATCTTGAAAACTTTGATCAAATCACCCATTAACCTTTTAAATTCCAGGCAACACAACCCTCCTTTGTGTAATCTCTTCCCCTAATTTAACCCTTGGAGTCCAGGTATCATTCTGGTAAATCGCTGCTGCACTCCCTCCAAGGCCATTATATTCTTTCTAAGGTCTGATGCCTAGAACTGCTCATAGTACTCCCAGGTGTGGTCCAGCCAGGACTTCTACATATAAAAGCCAGCATTTCATTAGCCTTTTAAATTATTTTCTGTGCCAGTTCTTGACATTTTAAAGATCTATGTGCCTGGGCCCCCAAGTCTCTTTAGACCTCTGCTATTTCTAACTTTTCCCCATTTAGAAAGTATCCTATTCTATACTTTTTAGGTCCAAAGTTGATGACCTCACATCTGATTACGTTGAAATCTATTTGCAATAGTTTTGCCTATTCACTTAATCGATCAATATATCTCTGTAATTTTATGTTTCCACCTACACTGCTTGCAGTACAGCCTATCTTTGTGTCATTGGTAAATTTGCATATGTGACATTCTATCCCATGATCTAAGTCATTAATAAATATGGTGAATACAGATCCTTGTGGGACATCACAGGCCGGATTTTTAAAGCCCGCTGAGTGTGGGTGCAGAGGCGAGCGCATCGTGAAGATTGTGTTCTCAGAGGTCAGTACTGGGACCTGCCGCGTCCAAAACGCAACACCATTTTAGAGGGACGCTGGCAGCGAGGCCTGTTGAGCTCATTAACAGGCTTGTCAGCAGCAGTTTTTAATTTTTAAAGGCTGGGAATGTGGTGGAAGCCATGGGGGGAGCATGGCAGGGTGCTCAAGTCATGAACACTGCAGAGGACCATGAGAGCTCTGGGAAGAGCTGATTACAATAGTGCAGAGGCCCAAAGTAACCCACAGCTTCTTCAAAAGTGCCACAGAGTGGCCATTGCAGCAGCTGTAAGACTTGCTTTTCTCAGTGGTGAGTGGCAGAAAACTGGAGAGAGTAATGAGCCCATTGGCATCACTTGGGTCACTGGGTTTGGCAGGGGAAGGCCTGGTGAACGCACAAAGCCCAGCTGAGGGAGTTCAGACATTGGACAGAGCAACCAGGATGAGCTTTGGCAGATGCAACCACCCAGGAGGCCAGAGGAGCACAGCGGACAGTACAAGGGGAAGATGGAATTACCCAAGACATCAGGTGCACAACCCAAGTGGCAGCTATCTACAAATGACAGAGCGCCACTGCCGTAGGAGCCTGCGCCTATCCAGGCAGATGGTCTCAGTCCTGTGTGCTCTGATCCACAATGACCTGAGGCTTCATGGCAGTCCCTTACCTGCAGCCATCGAAGTCTCTGTCACCCTAAATTTCTATGCAACTGGGTTGTTCCAGTGATCAGCTGTTGACCTAGGTGGCATCTCACAGTTGGCATCTCACGGGTCATCAGGCAGGTCACGGATACCTGCCTCTTCCTGCCACCCTTTGGGAAAAGGACCTCCCTCCACTCCCTCACGGCCTCCAGCATTAGATCCAGGTGGGCATCGATGAAGGGAGGGTCTGCCTTGCCCCGGGTGCCAGGCCTCCGGCTCCCCTGTGACATCTCATTTCCCTCTGGTGTAGTGGAAGGCTTTGGCACAAAAAGCAGATCTCTTCTCTCAGGACAACCAGCAGCCTCAGTGATTCCCACAGTCAATCTGACCCACCTCCATTTTCAATCCCACTGGCTATAAGTGGATAGGAAACTTTTCTCCATACTGATTAAGGGCTTACCCATTTGAAAATTGCAATCTGAATCAGTTTCCCACAGGAGGCGGGTTTCTGACCCAAAACCAGACCAGGGCTGGAAATTTACCTTCGGCAGACGGAAGCCTTCCACCGACTGAAAAGTTGGTGGCGAGCCCGCCTCCGCCTGGCCTAGGGATCCAGATCACATTTTGAGGTCCCCAGACCTTTAATTGGTCTGATGCGGGACTTGCACCTTATTGAGGCAGGAAAACCCGCCTCATGGAGCTGCCAGCCAATCAGCCAGCTGGCAGCTCTCTGTCTCAGCAGTGCCACCGGAAGCGGTGGCCACCAGCTGGACTGCAACCCAGCTGAAGATGGAAGTTGTTGGGGAGCCCCGGAGAACAGGTAGATTTTTGGGGCCTCGCCAGGGGCAATCGGTTGGGCCCTGGCGAGGCAAGGGTGGTGGATTGGGGGGATGTGGGAGCGTGTTGGGCATTTGGGGTGGTTGGGGCATCAGGGGCAGCTCTCCATTGGCACAGGGTGCCTGATCAAGAGGGCCCCCCACCACCTCAGGCCATCAGAAACCCCCCTAATTTAACAGTCGGCTTTTCTTGGGCCTGGGCTGCCCGCCAGCCAATGGTAAAATCCCCGTGGCGGCGGGCAGAGGCCCTTAAGTGGCCATTAACTGGCCACTTAAGGGCCTTGATTGGCCTGGAGCGGGCGGGCCATTGTTCACCGCCGCTGTCCTGCGTAAAGTGGCGGCGGAGGCGGGAGCAGGTCGGGAAGGGCCCCCCAAGCCTCCCACTCCATTTTACAAACCTCCCTGCCCCCCATCCTGCTCTTTGGGGGCGGGGGTGGGGGTGGGGTGTAAAATTCTGGCCCAGGTTCCTGCTTCCCCTCTCTGTAATGAAAATCCAGCCCTATTAGTCACATCTTGCCAATTAGAGTACCAGTCATTATCCTTACTCTCTGTCTCCTGCCACTCAGCTAATTGCCTAATCAGGTCAATAATTTGCCTTCAATTCCATGGGTTTCAACTTCAGCTAACAGTCTCTTTTGAGGAACTTTATCAAATGCCTTCTGGAAGTTCATATAAATAGCATCCATAGACATTGCCCTGTCCACTACTTTAATCACCTCTCCAAAAAAATCAACCAGGTATGGTCTAATCTTTACAGATCCACACTGGCTCTCTCTGATCGCTCTCATCATTAACAGCCTGCTCCTTAAAAACCTACCTATTTGACCAAGATTTTATTCATCCCTCCCAATATCTTATTTGGCTTCAAACCATTTTTCTGTCTGATTATGCGTCTGTGAAGTGCCTTAGGATATTTTTCTATGTTAAATGTGCAAAATAAATGCAAGTTGTTATTCTCGTTGAGTTAAGTTAATTATTTGTTGAGGATCATTACCAGCTAATTAGAGATTCTACTCCCCTTGTTGCTGCAGAAACATGTCAAAAGATTTCTCAAATTCCAAGTATAATAGAGTACCACTTATCCCATATAAATTTAATTAATTAAAAAACAGTACACCTTCCTGGAAGGAGGATTCACTAAATAAATGTTTTTCTCTTCTGTTTGCCTTAAACTTATTACTATACATTCATTGTGCTGTACTGTATGTATTTTCCTTTTTTTTTTACAAGATACTGTATGTGTTGCATTGAGATTAATTGCAAAAGACTACACTGCATTTTGTAAGATTATCTGATGCAACCAGATTTTTTTCATAACAGGAAGGTGACTGGTCTCTAGTAGTTTGAATATGTGATGGTTTTCTGTGTATAATATTGATTGCATGAACCTTGTTAGGAACATATGAACAGGAGTAGGTCATTCAGCCCATTGAGTCTGCTCCACCATCCAATACAATCATGGCTGATCATCCACTTCATTGCCTTTTTCCCATACTATTCACATGTCCCTTTATGTAACTGGTATTTAGAAATCTGTCAATCTCTGCTTTAAACATACTCAATGGGCTGAATTTTACCAGCCCCTCGACATCGGGGGTCATTGCTGGGGTGCCTGTAAAATACTTGCGTGAGTGGCCCGCCATGACCCCAGACACCGAGAAAGCCCTGCCACATTTTACTGGTGGCGGCGAGGCCTCGGTGTGGCCCACCACACCCTCCACCCCCCGGCCGCATGGCGGCGGGGCCTTCATTTAAATATTAAAATCAATGAAAAAAACATGAAAATCAACTTAGTTTGTCCTGGCGGCCATCCCATGCCGATATTACCGCCACCGGCCACAACTCACGCGCCTTCGGAACTCTGTTTGGCATTCTGAGATGTGACACTGGTGGGAAGGGGGGAGGAGTGAAAGTTTCAGGGCGGGTGGGGGGAAGCAGGGAAAACCATTTTGATTGGTGGGCAGAATCGTGGGAAGGGGTCAAGGTTTAAAGTTGTTAAAGGTCGGGTGGGGGGAGGTTGGGATGTGCACAGAGTTTTTTGCGGGGGGAATGTCCAACTAATCAATTGATTCTTCCTTAGGGGTCTGTTTGAGGGGAGTGAAAATGTTATTACATGTGTTACTTTAATTTTCAACATTCTATCACTTTAAAAATGCAAATACTTCTAAAGGGCTTGAAGCCCTTTAAAAATGGTGCCTGTGTGGTGGCGCCGGACGCCATTGCTGGGGATGGAGCGGCCGCCCCCTCTGTCATCGGGGGTATAGTCATTCCGCCCCCTCCATGTGAAATACCGCAGGGGTTCAGCGACAGTGCATTCGTGCTTGAAGGCCGCTGATTTCAAAGTGCGTCACTGCGATGTGCGGCGCACTAATAAAATTCAGTCCAATGACTGAACTTCCACAGCCCTCTGAGGTAGAGAATTGGAAAGTCTCACAACCCTCTGAGTAAATAAATTTCATCTCATCCTCATCTTTGTCCCAAGTGGCTTCCCCCTTTTTTGAAATTGTGTCCCCTGGTTCTAGACTCCTAAACTGGGGGAAACATCTTAGCTGCATCTACCCTGTCTATCCTTTTAAGTATTTTGTTGGTTTCAGTGAGATCACCTCTCATTCTTTGAAACTCTAGAGAATACAGGCCCAGTTTCCCCAATCTCTCTTCATAGGATAGTCCCGCCATCCCAGGAACAAGTCTGGTGAACCTTTGTTGCACTCCCTCTATGGCAATAACATCCTTCCTAAGGTAAGGGGACCAAAACTGCACTCAGTACTCCAGGTGCAGTCTAACCAAGGTTCTACACTGAAGCAAGACTTCACTACTCCAATTGATCATGACAGTATTATTTCCAAAAATAAGCTATGCTTTTTCAAATGCTCACCTGCTAGCTCACTAATATCATTTCAAAGATTTTTCCTATATTGAAAGTTAAAGCTAAACATTTATAGTTGCCAAGTATATCCCTTGTCCCTTTTTCAAACAATCCAAATTGTAGCCACTTTCCAATTCTCAGGAATCTTTCCTGAACTCAGTGACTTCGCAACATGTCAGTTGATTTTCTTTAATTCTCATGAGTATGCTTTGTTCTAATGGTAATGGGAACTTCGTCCCCTTTAAGAACATCTAACCTTCATAATAACCTTTGTTATTGTGTGTGTTGATATTTGTATTCTGTCTAGCTTCCCTCTGCTGTTTCTGGAAACCTAGGCCTAGACGATTGATAGCACAATACCTGTTTATTGGCCAAAAATACAGATGCTGCAGAGCTTAATATGGCATGTGGCAAATGCAACCTCAGTCTGCATCTCATATTGTTTATGGTGCCCTGTAATCGTCCAGGGCTCCTGCCTGAACAGCAGCAGATGTGTGTAGGCAATGGGCCTATGCCTAGTTCAAGCACCTTTGCCAAATTGGGTCCTGGCTGAGTGCAGTATGTGCCATGGATGCTCCAGTCAGTTGTCTCAGGTGCATAGCAGTCAAACCAGTAGATTTTAAAGAGGCCACCCAAAAGGTAAGTTAAAGAAATGTTACTTATAGCATATGGAGACAGGAGGTGCAAAGGTTTTCCTCTTGGCTCCACAAGGAAAGAGATGCAGTGGTTTTTTGTCGAGGTTCATCCCGGGCAGCTCTGTAACCCACGACTCCCTGCTCTACGGGCTGTTCCTGAGATAAACATCAACTGTTGCTGGAGGACCATCAACTCGGTGAAAGATGCACTTTGGTCTACCCGAAACTTGCTGCTCTTCCAGAGCAAAGAGTTGTCCACAACTCAGTGTTGCAGACTGGCACATTCCAAGGTCTGGGACTACATTTTTTTTTATTCATTCATGGGATGTGGGCTTCGCTGGCCAGGCCAGCATTTACCTCACCTCTTGAGTTCAGCTCTTTTGTCCATATTTGAACCAAGGCTATAATGAAGTCAGGAGCTGAGTGGCCCTGGTGTAACCCAAACTGAGCGTCACTGAGCAGGTTATTGCTAAGCAAGTGCTGCTTGATGGCACTGTTGATGATACCTTCCATCACTTTACTGATGATTGAGAGTAGGCTTACGGGGCGGTAATTGGCCAGATTGGACTTGTCCTGCTTTTTGTGTACATGCTGAGGGACGCACTAAAGCTTGGGGCAGCCGCCGCAAAGGCTCAATGGGGAAAGCCCACTGTGTAAGGTCCTCCTGCCATAGTGAACTGAGGGGCTGGAACCTGTGTAGAACCCCTTGGGCTGTATGCACAAAATATCTTTTTACTATGTAATGCCAATGTACATTACATTTAAAATGGAATGGCAATAATTGTGAGGCACGTCATGTTTTCTGTATTGATGAAATCTAATCTCCATTTTACTTCCTGAAATGTGAACTTTGAACTGTTTTGTAATGTGTTTTTGCAAATTTTTATGAAGAAAGTATATTTTTGGGAAAAAATATTAAAGCTGCAGTCGTCCTACACTCAACGCACCACCACCGCACCCCCCCCACCCCACCCGACCCCATCGCCTTCCCAATTGCCTCCCCACTCAAGCTCACCTTAGGCCCTCAGCTGGCATCCCTGCATGACCAATAAGCTCCCTCTGGGGTCTTTAACGGTGCGAACAGTTCTCTGGTAACATGCAAATGAAGCCACTGGACCAATTCGCCGTGGCCCTGCCGTCAGCCGCCTTGTGGCACGATCTATTATTTAATTGCGGCAACTTCTCCTTATCATGAGTAAAGGCAGATCTGAAGTCAGTATTTAATAATTCCTATTTTGTCCCTGAATTCTAGCTTCCCACTGTCATTTGTAAGTGATTCAATATTTTCTTTCATCCTTTATTGCATATAATCTTGAAAAACCCATAATGATTTTAATCTATTCTCAAAATCTTATACTCAATATTTCTTTTAGCTTGTGTATTTTTGAACCTGCTTTATAATTTATAATATTTATAATTTACCCAGTTCTGATGCTTAACAAACTTTTTGTCTGTTTTACATAAGAACTTAAGAAATAGGAGTTGAAATAGACAATTTGGTCCTTCAAGCCTGCTCCTCCATTCAGTAAGATCATGGCTGATCTACTCCCTCAACTCCACCTTCCGCACTATCCCCATAATCCTTAATTCCTTTAGTGCCCAAAAATCTATCGACCTCTGTCTTGAATATACCCAATGACTGAGAATCCACAGCTCTCTGGGGCAGAGAATTACAAAGATTCACAACACTTTGAGTGCAAAAATTTCTCCTCATCTCAGTGGTAAATGGGTGACTCCTTATTCTGAGACTGTGACTGCATGTTCTAGATTCTTCAGCCAGGGGAAACATTTTCTCAGCATCTACCCTGTCAAGCCCCTTAAGAACCTTATGTTTGAAGAACCTATTGCTTTTCCTGAATATTTCTCTTTTTAACTCCACTTAATCTGAATGCCATTTAATCGTTTTAACTGAGGCAAAATGGAACTCAAGGATGATTTATCAACATTCTTAAATCCTCCCTCATTTTCTCTTCTTGGATACTTTGCGACACAATAGTGTTCCAATTAACTTTTTAAACCCATTACATTCTCACAAAAATTGCTCTCTTTGGATTTAGTGGATTTGAATTTAGCTGACCTGCCAGGAGCTGGGGTGGGGATTGGAGTGGGGGTCGGTACTGCACAGGCAACCCGGACGTTGGGGTTTTCCCACATACTGTGGAGTTCTAACTCCACAGCGTGTGTGTCGCATTGCTGATAAGTTCCCTGCCCAGAAGCCAGTCTGATTTACAGGCTTGGCTTCTAGTTGAACAGGAAGCAGTCCAAAGGAGACCACAGGATCAGCTAAGTCCACCCCTTAGAGGTGGGGTGGGGGGGGTGTGGCATGGTGGGGGATCCATCTTGTGTCCTGGGGATTTGGTTCGAGTTGGGAGGGGAGATACGAACCCGGGATTCTAAGGAGGGGGAGGGGGAACGGGGAGGAGGTTCAATCCAGGGTGGGAGGGTGGGGCAGATTGGATGCCAAGAGGGGTGTTGAAGGCCTGGGGAGTGTGTTGAAGGCTTTGTGGAGAAAATCTGAGAGATCAGAAGGCTCCTGGGCAGTGGGTGTCTGGTCGTGGGTTTGTCAAGGCAGGAACACTGAAACCAGCAGAAAAGTGGAAAGGCATTTACCTCCTGCACCTATCAATCCTCGCCTGGGTTTAGCTGCCAGGTTTCCCGAAGTTCAGATAACCTGACGTTCCACGGTTAAATTCAAAATGGTGATTACAAATGAGGCTCACAGCCTCATTATAATATTTAAAGTGCCAACTCACTCAAAGCCTGAACACACATCCCCAGCCACACCCCCATAAACCCAGCCATTTTTCAGAATTAACATTTTCCCCTAGTGTTTCTCTGTCATTGTTTTTCTCAAGCTTTCATTAATGTTTTAGTTTTAATGAAATATCAAGATTCTCATATCTTCTAATTTGACCTTATTTACTATGCATCCAGAATTATTTATGTCATGTTGCTGTGTGCTAAAGGATGTAAGGAAGCAATCCTGAAACATTTCTGAAGATCTTCTTTTCTTAGCTTGTACCTTTCCTTTTTTGTAATCAGTATTGTGGAGGAGATGGATAGGGAAAGTAATTCATTGATTGTTGGGAATTTACAAAGAAAGGATATGTTCACCTCTTCAACTTGCCTTCCACTCAGGGTTACTTCTACAAATTGGATACATTTATGTGCTTTTGCTGTCATCCACTCTGGAGTGTTATGCCTGAGCAGGCATGAGATTCACTGAATATTTAAGAAGGGAAGGCTCTTTTTCCTTTCACACACAAATGTCTTCCACAAATTCTGTAAATCTAGGTACTGTTGCAATCTCTTCCACTTCTTAAATTAATCTTAAGTTGCCAGATAAAATGCAGTATTGTGACACTCTGCAATTTTAAAATTTCAGTTTTGCGAAGAACTCAATGGGGTAGAAATTGATATGCGTTGCACCTGTTTTATGAGCATATAACAGGCACAAAGCATAGCAAGTTAGCTGTACGATTACCTCTGCCCAATCTGCACTGGTATTGGTCCCACTGCTAAATTTGCCATCTGAGACATAAGCATAAAAAAGCCGTTGGGCCCCTTGAGTATGTTGATTTGGGTTCTAATGCCCATTGAGGAATCCCTGTATAAATTTAGTTGTCAATGAGCAGGGCAAGTGCTGGATTCTTCAGCAGATCTTGCAGCTGCCAACTAAAGGTAAGTTTTATTTAAAAATTCTGATGTCAGAAGATTGCTGCCCCATATCCATAGCCCTGGCAGTTGACTCCACCGTTGCCCACCTTCGCATGTCTGCTCCAACACCCTGTCCCCCACACCCACCCTCAATTTACCTCTGCAGGCCACAGCCGATGACCCAGGTGACCTGAAATGGATGTTTCTTGTTGGGTGAGCTGCCTATGGAGATGCAACAAGTGCTGGCAGCTCCTGCCAACTATGCAGATGAAGATCATGATCTAATTCCTGGCGATCCTCGGGCCTCTTGCTTTGGTCGCATGTGACCCAAAAACTCAGACTTGTTGCTGCAAGAAAAGTCTACCTCAAATTTGTGTTAATATATTAAACTGCAATCACACTGCGATTGAACTTTTATTGTTGTATCATCATTAGAAATAATTCAAATTGCTAAAGAATTGAAAGATTCCAAAAGTTGATTAAAATTCATGATGAAATAGATGAAATTATTAAATAGGTTGAATTTACCCTGTGGGGCTTAGGCTGTGCTTTAATGAGTCACGAAAAAAGGAATAGAAGATTAAAAGCTGCGACAGACGCTGAGCTTGATGATCAAATATTCAAATGTATTTGAAGTAATACAAACTATTTAAAGTCCTGCAGTCTGTTGCTTCTCTATATTGCAGTTTGTTGCATCTATATGTTTATTTCATTGTTTCATCGGATTCTCTTTTTTGAGCAGTTTTCTTATCGCTTCTCCCTTCATCTCCTGAAGGCGGTACTTCATGATAATACATGCTTCCATGATTACTGACAGCACTGTTCCTTGTACAGGTTGCTATTCTTTGAGTGGGCATGGCAGCTTATTTCGTACCACTACAACCGAGTCTGATTGTACCTCTCACTGTAGGCTTTGTAGAACACTAAAGCTCCCAATAGTTGTGAATATGTTTACTCATGAGCTTTCTTGAGCTTTTTTTGTCTTCTCTTCTACAAGTTCTTCAAACTCTCATACCTGCCTGTCTGCACAGTGTGTCAGATATGAGTTTAAATCAAGGAGTCTGGTGGGAAGAGGACGAACCTCCTCCTGACCAACTCCTCGACCAACATCTCAAATGAAGCATCTGAAAATCCCCTGAGCAGACTGTGGAAGTTATTTGACAGATTGCTTCATAGACAATATTTTCAAACAAGCACCAAGACATAGCTTGGCTGGTGATGAGAAGGACCCTACTTGTTAGATCCTTCATGCACCTGCCACCATACCCTGCCCTCAAGGCGGCCGTGGTGGGGAAGAGACTGTTGTCCACCACCTTCTGGAATGCGCCTTTGCAAAGAAAGTATGAAAGGAGATACAATCATTTTTGTTGAGTTTCATCATGAGCAGCTCTGTGACACAGGAGTCAATGCTGTAGGGGCTGTTCCCAAAGATGCACACTGAGACAAACATCAACTGCGGCTAGAGGACCATCAACTCGGTGAAAGATGCTCTGTGGTCTGCCGGAAACTTGTTGGTCTTCCAGTGCAAGGAGCTGTGCACGACCGAGTGTCGCAAAATGGTCATTCCAAGGTCCAGGACTACGTGCTGTGGGACGGACTGAAGCTTGAGGCCACCGCCGTAAAGGCTCAATGGGGAAAGGACACAGTCTAAAGCCCTCCCTAGATGATTACAGAGTGCCAAAACAATACGGCATGAATGTATATTGTAAATATAACCTGTAATTGTAAGTGTAGTGAGATACGTCAGAGTTCCACGTACTGAAAGATATTGCACTGTATGTAATGTCAAATTTGAACTGTTAGTAATGTACTTCTGCAAAATTTTATGAATAATGTATTTTTTGAGAAAAAAATCAAAAACCCAGGGGTCCCTTCCAGCTTCTCCAATGCAAGTTTCTGCTACGTGAATGCAAGTTGCCTACAGCCAAAGTGTAGCTCCCCTTTATGACATACAGGTACCTTTAAAAGGTGTCTGGAATGCCTAATATTTCTACTCCCTCATTAGGTGCGCTGCTAATCAATAGCACTAGGTGCCTACAGATTTAATCACAATGAGGGCCCTTACATTACAACAGCGACTACACTTCTGAAGTACTTAATTGGCTGTAAAGCACTTTGGGACATCCTGCGGTCATGAAAGGAGTTATAAAAATACAATTCTTTTGATTCTCACATGATTGGACAGCGCTGGTTGGGCCCGGATGAATTCCTATCCCTAAATGTCTGGTAATCGCATTCTAAATTTATTTTTTGCTTGCAAAGCTTTTAAAATAAGTAATTTTATTTTGCAGCACTTTCTTTAATGGCACAATGTTACTCTAAGATTATTGTAAGGTGTATGACAGGTGGGAGCAGATGGGTGACAGAATTATAAATCACAACATAACAGGGATACTGCTAATTAGTTTCCTCAATCACATTTTCAACAAAAGATCTTTGTGAGAATGGGTTCTCTGTTGCTTCCTTATGTGAATTATATTGGCATCTTTGTAAATATTTGAGTTTCTATTTGAAAGAATTTATAGCTTAAGAGTCAAAAATTTGGAGGGTGGTTTCCTATCGATATAAGTGACCTTTTACTGTTTGAAACTGCACTGGAATGAAAATGGTGGGCAAACCTCATTCACCTTCTAATTCAATAATCAATTCCAAAATAAAGATTAATATTTTACAGTTTCTCTTTCAGATTCATTTATCTTTTTTGAAAATCTGTCAGTGGTGTGGAAGTGGTTGTATTAACTTTTTTTGCCTTTCAATAAAATATGTACAATATGGTATGCAAATGATCACACTCTGCTGTAGTGAGCAGAGTAAAACAACGTTTACTAGTAATTTGAGGAATTCCATTTTAAAACCTGGGGCTGCATTCTGCAATTCACATGGGAATGGTTATTAAATTGACTGCTCGTTAAATACCAATCAAGAATGAAAGATGTGCTATTCCAATGGTATTTAGAGACATTTAGCAATGATCTTTATGAGAATTTTTGATTGTTAGTCATTAATATTCTGTCTCGCCACAGGCTTATTAAAACAGAGGGGAGATTCGTACCAAATTGTATTGCTTAAGCTAATGTTTATTACAATGTGTTTAAAGGGGCCTTATCAACTGGTTTAAAAAAAACTCCTCAGAAATTATTAAATTAGGTTTGTAATTGAAAGTACTTGGTGATATGGCATTTTCACCCCAGTGTACCCCCTCTGAACTCTCCTCTTCAGTAGATAATGCATTGGGTTATGGTTGCAATGGTGCCAACAGACCCCAGTACCTCACCTATAGTTCAGGTGTGAGACACTGAAATATAAATTACATCGTTTTTGATGGGATTAATACACTAAAATTTGATTTATCTCAAGAAAATTACATGCAAGAAACTATTTTCTTGGTCTGCTGTTATGTTCAGAGTAAATTATTTTCACACTGCCGTGCTTGCTGGACATTTTCTCAAGCCTGTAAGTGGCAATTTAACACCTCTCTATTGGGATATCGACATTTCATGCCTTTCCTACACACACAAAAGCAAAGCTGCTCTGTGAGCCTAGATCATTTCATTTTATCCTCCAGGAGATGTCATGCTTTTAACCAACCTTGAGGAAAAGATGCACAAATAAATGGCTCACTTTTTTAACCACAAATTCTCCAACTTAACAAAAAAAGCAGAATCTTCAACCTAAAAAGTCAAGAACTGGGAAAATTAATAACATTTTTAATTGGAACAACTGTGGTACCAGGTAGAGGATCCTGTTCTTTAAGTCAATTCCTATTTATTTTGACCTCAAAGGTATTTCACAAACACTCCCTCACTTTGTTCTAAACATAACACCTGGGATCTGCTGAAATATTTGCTGCAACTTTGATGTCCTGGTGCGAGCATAAATCATTTCTTTCACGCACCAGTGTAATTTCAAGCTCTCACCAGCTGAACGAGGGGAAATGTTTTAAAGCCTTCTCTTTATTTATATCTAAAATTTAAGAATTGCTTTCAGATTTAGTGGAGCAGATATACGTCTTCTGATAGCCCTGTTTTGTCAGCTGGATGTAAAGAACATTTGAGGTGGGCCTCAATTTAGGTGGTCAGCACTCCAGCCAGAAAAGGCGGGGGCCCAGTAAATACTCAAATGAGGATCCTATGGTGTTGTTAGAATCCAAACACCACATTTGTGTAAATCAGGCCTGCCATTGCTACTTCCTCAACCCACCCACAATTCATGGGTGTTGCAGGTAGGAGGCAGTCAGTTCCAGCTTGTTAAAGGAGTTCTTACCTGCTTTCATTTAAATTGCTGCAGATGTTTGGAGGATATCTTGCTGTTAGTCACAGTTGTTTTTGGCTTGTAGTGACTGGACAACCTCCAAATGGTCATCATACTGTCTATTCCATTTAGGCTAGAGGAAGAGGAGCAGTAGCAACAGGTAGAATTTCAGCCACAGGGAGATCACAGAAGTGTAGGAAAGTTCTCAACTTTGCGCTGCACTGAATTTTCTTTCTCATTGAAGTCAATGAAAGAGAAAATCGAGTGCGGTATTAAACAGGCTGCTGATTCGCTATGAGCCCGTTTTGTGCTACTGGTGTAGTCCAACTTGATCGCCAGTGTCTCTCTAAACGTAACAATAAGATTACAAAATGAAAGCTTCCAGGTTTTAGAGAAAAGTGCTGTGCATGAGTAGGTCCCAGAGAAAAAGAATCAGTAAGAAAAGTAGCAGGTAGGCATATGTCACAAAAATGTGTTGTCTATTTGGTCAGTAGGCTAGAATTTGTGCAATACAAATTTGATTCTGTAATTTGCTAATGTAAAGAGTAACAATTTAATAAACTAGTCTTTTTGTTACAACCACAAAACTTCTTGTGCAGACATATTGGAATTTTGACTAAAGCAAAATAGTGGAGATACAGGAAATCTGAAATAAAAATAAAAAATGCTGGAAATACTCTGGCAGCATCTGTGGAGAGAGAAAGAGTTAACATTTCAGATCTGTGACCTTTCATCAGAACTGAGAAAAGTTAGAAATTTAATAGGTTTCTAGCAAGTGAAAGGTGGCGGGGTGCGGGGGTGGGGGGGGGGGTGTGGTGCGTGGGAAGAGTGGAAAAAGAACAAAAGGGAAGGTCTGTGATAGGGTTAAGAGTAGGAGAGATTAAATGACAAAAGGTTTCATGGTGTAAGGCAAAAGGGAGTGGTAATGGATCAAGAAAAGAAACAAAATAATTGTCTAGAGGACGTGTGAATGGTAGGACCATGAATGGCTGCTGTCCGAAAGCATAAAAAAAGAATTAATTGAAAAACAAGAGTGCATGAAACCAAACCAGAAAAGATAAATCTTTGCTTTCAATTTCAAACCTTTTCTGGCATTCACATGGTCTAACTCTGGCTCTTCCCTTCCTTGACTTCTCTATCTCCATTTCTGGGAATAGCTATCAACCAGTATTCGCTATAAGCCCACTGAATACCACAGTTACCTTGACTGCACTTCCTCACATCGCACTTCTCGTAAGGACTCTATTCCATTCTTGCATTTTCTCTGTCTCGATCGCATCTGTTCTGACAATACAATCTTTCATATTAGTCCTTCCGATATGACTTCCTTTTCCCTCAACTGAGAATTCCTCCCCCACCATGATTGATAGAGTCCTCGACCTTGTCTGTTCTATTTCATACAATTCTGCTTTCACCCCTTTCACTCCCTCCCAGAACCATGATAGCATTCCCCTTCCACCCCATCAGCCTCCATATTCAACGGATCATCCTCTGCTATTTCCACCACCTCCAGGGTGATGCCATCAATGAACACATCTTCCCCTCCCCTCCCCTCCCATCCCCTTTCAACATTCTGAAGGGACTGTTCCCTCGGTGACACCCTGCTCCACTCCTCAATCATCCCAACACCCACTCCCCTTTCCACAGCACCTTTCCAGGCAAGTGCAGGAGATGCAACAGGTGCCCTTTTACCTCCTCTCTTCTCACTCTAAGACCCCAAACACTCCTTCCAGGTGAAACAGTGATTTACTTGTTCTTTATTCAATTTAGTATACTGTATTTGCTGCTCACTGTGTGGTCTCCTCTACACTAGGAAACTAAACACCTTTGTTCAGGCCACAAGCATGACCCTGAGCTTCCAGTTGTCTGTCATTTTAATTCTCCATCTTGCTTCCACTCTGACTTTACTGTCCTTGGCCTCCTGCAGTGTTCCAATGAAGATCAAAGCAAGCTTGAGGAACAGCAATTCATCTTTCGACTGGGCACTTTACAGCCTTCTGGACTCAATATTGAGTACAACAATTTTAGATTGTAACATCTGGCCCATTTTGTTTCATTTTTCTTCACCGGTTTTGTGTTCTCTCTCTTGTTTCTCTCATTTCTTTTAATTTGCTTTCGGATGGCAGTTATTCATGATCCTGCTGTTCACACCTCCTCTAGATGTATCTTTTGTTTCTTTTCTTGACCCATTACCACCCCCTTTGACCTTGTGCTATGAAACCTTTTGTCATTTAGTCTCTCTTGTCCTCCACCCTATCGCAGTTCTTCCCTTTTGTTCTTTTCCCCACCCTCTCCCCTTTCACTTACTCAAAACCTATTACATTACCTACGTCCATGTCTCCGCTTTAAAGACGTCTGCAAACGCGACATGAAGTCCTGTGACATTGATCACAAGTCGTGGCAGTCAGTTGCCAGCGTTCGCCAGAGCTGGCGGGCAGCCATAAAGGCGGGGCTAAAGTGTGGCGAGTCGAAGAGACTTCGCAGTTGGCAGGAAAAAAGACGAGGCGCAAGGGGAGAGCCAACTGTGTAACAGCCCCGACAAACACATTTTTCTGCAGCACCTGTGGAAGAGCCTGTCACTCTAGTATTGGCCTTTATAGCCACTCCAGGCGCTGCTCCACACACCACTGACCACCTCCAGGCGCTTACCCATTGTCTCTCGAGATAAGGAGGCCAAAGAAAGATTACATTCATGACTTTCCTCATTCTGATGAAAGGTCAGTTACCTGAAATGTTAACTCTGGCTGGAATTTAATGGTGAGGTGGTGCCCCTGCTAGTTTGTGTGGCCCTTAATTGGCTTCAGTCGAGGCTTCAGAGGCCAGCAGCTCTTCAGTCCCAGCAGTGCCATCGGGAGCAGTAGCCATGGCTGGGACTGCATCCAGCCAGAAGAGGAGCCACCATGGATGCCAGCCTCCAAAATGCTAAGTGGGGGTCAAACCTCGCCCGGGTCAATTAGCTAGGCCCTGGCAAGGGAGGTGGGGTGAGTCAGAGTGTAGGGCAGGGAGTGTTGTTTTACTGGAGGGGGGTCTCCGTGGTGCACAGGGTGCCCGATCAGGAGGGACTCAACCCCAACCTGCAAGGAGGCCGCCCTGTTTTACTAGACGGCCTCCTCGGGTGCGGTGCCTGTTAACCACTGGTAAAATACCAGCCATGGCGGAGGAGGTCCTTATATGGCAACTAATTGGCCACTTAAGGACCTCAATTGGCCTAAGGGCAGGTGGGCATCTCCCCCACCGCTGGTGAAATAGCAGTGAGGGTAGGTTGGCGACGGGCTTGACACCGCCGCCTCTCACATGATTTTATGTCCCCTCCCAAGGGAATGTTAAATTCCGTCCTCTGTTTTTCTCTCTCCACAGATTCTGCCAGACCTGCTGAGTATTTCCAGCATTTTCTGTTTTTATTGTTGGGATCTTTTTTGTTGCTGTAAGACCCTGAAATGGAACAACACAAAAAAAAAAATCACATTTTTAATACACATTTTTTTCTGCAGGAAACTGAAGAGAACTAATTTTGATGCAAGCAAATGGAAGGTGATGACAGGTGAATGGTTTGCAGAAGTTAAATCAAAGCGCTATGGAGATATTTCCAGTGGTATAGACATCCTAAAGAACGCATTTAACAAAAACAAGAAGATACCAGGTAACTTTTCTTCAAAAAGATTTTATTTCACTATTTCTTTTCCTCCCTAAAGTTATTGACTCATTCTGTGCTACAGTTCTGAAGGTGCTGGTATCCCTCCGGTATCTTGGCCAAATTATGTGAGCCCTCCCTTTATGTGTGAGACTTTCCTTTGCGCATCATTTCAGTTATGCCTTCAGTTGTGGGACGTTTTACGTTAAAGGTACTGTATAAATAGAAGTTGTTGTTGTTGTCTAAGACACACCGATCACTCCACTTCCCTCTATTCCATTAAGGCCCACCTTAAATGCCCACCCTCAACCCTCCTAATATCTCCTGTTTTGTCTAAGTGCACATTTTTGCCTGGTTATGCCTCTGTGAAACAGCTGGGATATTTTCTTATGTTGAAGGCACTATATAAATGAAAATCTCGGTGGGACCTCAACAACACAAAAACAGACTATCTGGCCATTGTCAAATTGCTGTTTATGAGAATATATGCTGTGCGCAGATTGGCTCCCACTTTTCCATTGGCTGTTAAGTGCTTTGAGACATCTGATGGTCATGAAAGGCGCTATATAAAAGTGAGATTTTTTTGTTGTTACTGTAGATATTCAAAGAATGATTTGCCAAATGCTTGATCCAAATGTGGAGTCATAAACATTTAAATGAACAGATGGAAAATCATGAGCATGCCCATGGTAGTCCCAATACATGTTCTCTGTGGGTAAGGCTCCATGCTAGTAGCAACCATTCAGAATTTCATCCTGGATCTAGTGCCTATAGGCTATTATACCATAGTGGCATTACAGTCAAACCTCATCCTGACCTGGTGTGATGCCCTTACATTCATATTTTTGCAGCAGAAGTGAATGAATAGTGATCAGATTGAGAAAAGCTGCTGAATAATTTCCGTTCCTATTTCAGGGGCACTGAAGCAAATGGTAGTGCCTTACTACTGACTGTCTAACATCAACACAAACCAAGGATTATTCTTTAATCTTCCTTGTCAGTATGGATCAGTTCCTTAACATGCTTATCAACTAAACCTGCGGGCCAATGGATCTGTTTTGACATTTGGGCAGACAATTTTCTCAATTCACTTTTAGAATTTTAATCTCATTCTAAAGACCTAATACTGCAGGAAATCTTGTTATAGCCTTCTCCTAAGGTAATTTTGAGATCATTTGATATGGAATGGAATTTTACGCCACCCCAACGAGCCGGATGGTGGCGAGGGGGACTGGGCGGGGTGGTGTAAAATGGAGCGGCAGGCTCCAAAAGGCTTTCCCGACCCACTTCCACCCCCTTTACGTAGGGCAGGAAGGGCACAAAAATGGGCCGCCCGCCCCAGGCCAATCAAGACCCTTAAGTGGCTACTTAATGGCCACTTAAGGGCCTCCACGCAGATTTTACACGTAGCAAACAGGCATCCTGGAGCCAGGAAAAGTCAGCTGGGAAAACCAAGCGGCTGCGATCATCCTGGGGGTGGGGTGGGGGGGTGGCCCTGCTAATCGGGCACAGGGTGCCCAATGGAGGGCCTCCCCCGCTATCCCAACCATCCTCAGCACCCAACACGCCCTCCCACCCACTTCCTTCCAACCGACCATACTTGCCTTGTCGGGGCCCGACCGATTACCCCCGGCGAGGCAGCCAAAACTTACCTTTCCTCCTAGCTCCCTGACATCTTTTTTTGATACTGGGCTGTAATCTCAGCAGTGGCCACTGCTCCCGGTGGCGCTGCTGGGACTAAGAGCTGCTGGCCCGCTGATTGGCCGGCAGCTCAATGAAGCGGCACGTCCTCCCTCAAGCGGGTAGGAGTTCCGCCTCGGAACAATTAAAGCTTGGGGACCAGTAAAATATGGAATGGATCCCCAGGTGAGGCAGAAGCGGGATCACCACTGACTTTTACTTTGGAGGCAGGCTCCGGTCCACCCGCTGTTAAATTCCAGCCATTGAGTTGAATGGCCTCCTTCTGTGCTGTAACAATTCTGTGATTAATGAAATTCTGATCAAATAAAATTCTGATTGTGATGACTTACACTTTTTTAAGATCCATGTGCATAGATAAATCTCATATAGGAAATGAAAGGAATCCAAATAGGAAATGAACCCAAACAATAGATTAGTGTGCTTTCCACTGGCTATCACTGGATATTGGTTCTGTACTGTTATGACTGTTCATTTACCATTTTCTTTTACTGCCACAGATATTTAGCAGATGTACTTTGCGTAGTAGATCACATTATATAAATCTGGACAGAGTGAAGAGCACGAGAAATTTGCTGTTCATGAATTACTGTTCATTTCTCATTTGCAGTTGTTCAGGATGTTGCAGTGAAGGCGTCAAAGGATGCAACTGTGTTTCTCAGTCCAAGCCCTCAATATCAAGATATTTCTCCAGAGCCTGAAACCTTCGAATCAGAGAAAAGGTCGGAAATGTTTAGAGAAATGCACAATGCATAATGTTTATATTGCAAATGAGTACTGAGCTGGTAAAGCTTTTTCATTTAAGGAGTTAAAAGAATGGAACATTTGTTACCCTAGGATGAACAATTTTATGTACTTGCTTGGCTTTAGTGCATAGCCTTTAGTGTAGTTTTATTGAGTTTTCACATTTTTCAGAACAAACCATCTTAGTTACACTGCATGCCTCTTTTTGAGGCACTAATCTGTTTATTTAAACACCTTACCAATTTGCTGAAAAGACCAGAGAATGGAATTTCACACAAGCACATTAAATCCATGCACTAATATATAAATACTCGAATTTCAAGCCACATTGTTTTTGAGAGTTTATCATATTAGAAGAAAAACTGTTGTTACGACCAAGGTGGGAGGAGTGCATGTTCATTCTAGTTCCACTTCTCCATGGGTCATAACATATATTTAAATTTCAGTCATAGACTCTATCCCAGTATAAAACACACCAACCAGCTTTCTTTAGTAAACAACAAAATTATCAGTTTATTATAAAACAAGTCTTAACCAATAATGAAGTAAAGCATCAACACATAGATTGAAATATAAAAGTTCCCCTTTTACCTTAGCCCCTCACACACATACACACACCTCCCCCCCCCGCCCCGCCCCCCCCAACCCGGATAACTGGAAAAAAGGGATTTTTGTTTAGAGTTCTGTTACAAAAAAAAACCAAAGAAACCAGTGGCACAGTGGTGCAGTGGTTAGCACCACAGCCTCACAGCTCCAGCAACCCGGGCTCAGTTCTGGGTACTGCCTGTGTGGAGTTTGCAAGTTCTCCCTGTGACCGTGTGGGTTTCTGCCGGGTGCTCCAGTTTCCTCCCACAGCCAAAGACTTGCAGGTTCATAGGTAAATTGGCCATTGTAAATTGCCCCTCGTGTAGGTAGGTGGTAGGAGAATGGTGAGGGTGTGGTAGGGAATATGGGATTAATGTAGGATTAGTATAAATGGGTCAGCACAGACTCGGTGGGCCGAAGGGCCTGTTTCAGTGATGTATTTCTCTATAACCACTTAGGCTGACTACTTGCTCATTCTGGAAGACAAAAGAGAAGGTATGGAAAGCTGTCCTTTGTTTTGGTTTGGCAACCCAAATGTCACTGTGATCTTCCTAGAACAGTTCTTACCAGGTGACGTTGAAGATCAGTTTGGGTGGGCTTTCCAAGAAAAGCAGGTACAGAGGCTTCAGGTAGGTCTTGCAGCAGAGGTTTTAGTTTGCATACATTCGACATGCAGGGTTTCTTCAAATACAGGAGAAAAGAGGAGACTGACGCATTGGATATGCAGGATTCCTTTCCAAGAGAGAGAAAAAGATGAGCTGGGCTTTTTTGGCAGGCAAAAACCAACTATCCATTTTAACAATTCAAAGTGAAACCAGAAACATTCCAGAAGTCAAGCCTCCTGACCTCCATAAATCTTGACCGGTCACTTCTCTGTAAATGTCTTCTCCAAGTCAAAACAACAAGCTCCCTTCTAGTATTTTATCTGAAAACAGGTGCCTTCCTGTAAAGGCTTGTTTATAAGCCAAGTCGAGGAAGCCTTCTGGTGACCTCTTTTTACAAAAAACACAAAGTTCAGCATCTCTTCAAGCTTCCAGATGAATCAATGTCCGTAATTCAACTATAAGTCCTTAAAAACATATTTTACAAAAAATAGAAGCACACTCGTAACAATGTGTATTCAGACAAAATACATTTGTGAAGTAACATTTTGCAACACTTTCACTCTTTTCCAATATTAATTATTAACCTGGAGTTCTTACTAATGAGGAAGTAACTTGATCCACTCGGGATCTCATCCGATTACTTTGTTTTCTATCAAATTTAAACCCTCAGGTCCCTGATACTGCTCTCCATAGCACCTGGGAATCACCCAGTTCCCAGTTGCAATGAAGAGGAAAAGGGGTGAAGTTTCCTTATGTCTGGTCTCTGACCCCATTATATTGATGGGATTTCTGGGGCATTCCTAGAGAGGTGGTCCTGGGCATGCACGACCAGGGCATACTGGGAAAGTGGGGAGTGGTATTCCCAGTGTTGTATGATTGCCTTTAAGAATTATATCCCTTTAAGGGATGGTTGACCCATTGTATGCCGACAACTTTGCATTTGTTGGTTGTATCATTGATTTCCAGTGACTCCGGTACATATCTCTCAAGATTCATACTGGTAGGATATTTGCACTAGCGCTGATGACAATCTTAACCCTGAGTGTATGTTTGCCAACTTTCTTTGGACATGTGATGTTCATAGTGGCAAAAGCTTCCATTTGTTTGACTTCATCAACATGGTGTGTCAGGTTCACAATGTGGAATGCCTTTTTGTTTTTTTGGCTGAGAATTGCTTCTCTGAGTCTTGTTTCAGGTCTGTTCCGCCATGGATTTTGTGTATCGGCTTGTGTTTACGCCAGTCTCTGGAGCTCTCCTTACTGCTGTTGCCCTGTTTCTGCACCTGTCGTCTGTTTATCTGAACCCTTTTGTGATTTCTGGCTGCGTCTTCGGAGCCAGATTTCTTGCATAGGTGGGCCCGGTGTTCTTTTGCACCGCATGCCTTGAACAAGTCTTGAAATGCAGGACAATGTCGCAGTGAGTGGAACCAACCACACTTACCACACAGCTTTCTTGCTGTTTTCGACCTAGTTATCACACCAATACTATTGGTTGTACCTTGTGCTTGGAAGTGCTGTTGTCCAGCTACAATGCTGTAGTATTTCCTGCCATCTTCCAGCAGTGCATCGATGCTGTGACCTTTCTTTTTCCCCACGAGGTCCTTCTGAAATACTTCAATACAATTACCGGCTCCATTATTGAGTCTGACAGCTTAGCTTCTGTAAAGTAACATTTGTTGCCCTTACTATGGCGTCTATGGATGAACTGGTCAATTGATGCCTGTGGCTGTTGCCTGTAGGACATCAATTCCAGGCGGTGAATTCTAAAATGTACTTTTAATTGGAGCTGATCTTCTAGCACTTCCCATATCTTTGCAGGATCTTCCTGATCCTCGTCAGATAAGCCTGAGGTATTGATTCTGTGTAATCCCTTATTTCCAATTGCTATCATTATTTTTACAGCCTGTTTTTCTGGCTCTGTAATAATAGGGTCAGTGAAGCATAACTGCATTCTCTGCTTGAAAATCTGCAACTCAGATAGGATATCCATGCCCTTCCAATTCATGCAGGGAAATTTGGTATACATCTTCCTGCTGTTCTTTTGCTTAAAACTTGCTTTAAGACTTATTCTATGGCTGGAATTTTATGCTGGGTGGACGGGAGCCGGACTTCGATGTAAATGTCGGTGCCGAACCCACTTCCGCCCAGCTTGGGGATCCGTCCAGTACTTTACAGATCCCCATGCTTTAATTGGCCCGAGGTGGGACTTCCACCCACTTGAGGGAGGAGGTCCTGCCTCAGTGAGCTGCCGTCCAATCAGCGGGCCGGCAGCTCTTAGTCTCAGCAGTGCCACCGGGAGCAGTGGCTACTGCTGGGACTGCAGCCCAGCCGACCGAGGAGGATACCAAGGAGCCGGGACTGAAGGTAAGTTTGGGTTGCCTCACCAGGGGAATCGGTCGTGCCCTGGTGAGGCTAGGGTGGTCGTTTGGGGGAGGGGGGGGTGCGTCTTGGATCCCGGGGTTGGGTTGGGAGGTGGGGGCGGTCCTCAATCGGGCACCCTGTGCCCAATTGCCAGGCCCCCCCTCCCCCCCGGGATGCAGAAAGGCTGGCAGCTATAGCTGGGCGGCTTTTCACGTCCCCGACACACCCGCTTGCCACGCGTAAAATACCCGTGGAGGTAGGCGCGGGCCCTTAAGTGACCACTTAAGGGTCTTGATAGGCCTCGCATGGGCGGGCCGCTTCTCACCCCCTGCTCCCCCGCCGGACCTCCGTAAACTTGGTCGGAGACGGAATCGGGGCGGTTAGGCCTCCCGAAGCCTGCCACTCAATTTTACGCCGTCCCCACGCCACCATCCAACCCGCTGGGGCGGCATAAAATTCCGGACTATGAGTCTGTACTGTTTCCCCTTTAAACAAATTCTCTCGGCTGCTTTGATTGACAGGAGCAGGTGTTTAGCAGTGCTTGTCTGTTTATCTAGCTTCTGGCACTCTGGTCTGTCTGTTTATACAGCTGTGTAATAGGCATTTTAAGTGCTGTTTTTCTCTGCTGGAGTTTGTCTATACAGCCATTCAATAGGCAATTCTTCACGCTTGAATGATTTTATGGGTTTTTTAAACTTTGGCTGAACGAATGATAGCTCTTCATGCTTGTGTGATTTAATGGTTTTTTAAGGCTTTAGCTGCAGGCTGCATGAATAGAGGATTCCAGCTCTTTTTGCTGTCAGGCACCTCTAGTAATAGCGTAGGCTTCGATCAGCCTGGGAGAGCCTTTGAGAACAATCAGTCTAAGATTGGGATTGGGTTTTCCATGTTTTTTTCTTTTACTGAGCCTTTAAAAAAATCAACTTTGTAAGCACCTCAAAGCTTCTTTTCAGTGGGGATTCCTGGACTGTCGGGCAATGACTCACTTGATCACAGTGATTGATTTGCAGCCTGTCGTTCAGTGCTTTGTCTTCTACAGCTTGAGGTAAGTGTTTTCTTCACTGTTGGAGCCAGTTTTTTTTAAACTTTCTCTCTTCTAGCTGTTGGAAGGTAGTTTTTAAAGCTGTTTTCCCTGTGGTCTTCAATCTTAGATTCTGCCTTATCCCGCCACTGCCACAATATAATGTGGATCTGCCATCATGTAATGAATTCATTTTATTTTGTCTGATGCAACATAAATGAGATGTGCGGAGTCCAGTTGGTTGAAGATCTCAAACAGGTTTGTTAGAACTGAACTATTATACACAGTGCAGATCTAATTATTTATAGAATCTTCCTCTAGGTGTTATAGTTACAGAGTGACTCTAATCTTTGAGTCACATGACTATGTCCTGGTACTTACCTCATTATCATACTAAGATCTTAAAGGCAATCATACAATACCCAGCCCTCCATTTCATTTTTATCTCTGATTGACAAAAGAGCCCTCATTTTGAGGGGACCTTGAGGAAGCAAGCATCAGGCCCTAGGTCTGGGACCACCTTAAATCAGAAGATCTGAGGGGGTAAGACAGCAAGGTGATGGAGGTCTGAGAAGGTAAGCCCACCTTCTTGTGCAGTCTTCCCAGCAAGAAGGCCCTGAGCTCTGCCATATGTTCCTGCTCTGTTTCTTGGCACAAGGACCTGCAGGAGGTGGGACTGCATCAGAAGTGCAACCAATTCATACAAATGACCAGCTTTGTCAAATTTGGTCAGTGCATGAGTGTGTAGAGGAATGACAGGGATCGTATTTGAAAGAATCTAAAGAATTATTTTTAAAAAAGAAATGTATTTATTTTATTCTGGTTTCTTCTGACCTGGTGGTGTAAATTTACCAAACTGCAAACTCCTCTCACTGGCAACACTTAGGTTCTGTTTGATGTCAGAATGTCCCTATATGCAGCAACTAAACTGTGTGGTCTTAAAGGGCCAGGCCAGCTGCACCTTAGCAGCAGATAAGTAATTGCATATTACGTAATATCATGATTTTGTCCTTATAAATCAGCATTTCAGCTAACAACATGAAAAACAACATCGCCAATATGCTTTTAGAAATGGTTGTGGTTTGAGGTTGTGCAGACCATCACCAGAGCTGAAAATTACTTTGGTCTGATCCCCTTCAACTCCTTTAAAGTGGGAACAGTGATATGTGTGTTAATCTTTCCCGGTTTATATTCTCTTGAGGGGCATTGAACCAATGGGCAAAACTGGTAGGTCTGGCTGAAGACCAGTAGAAATTATAAAATTGGCTCCTTTCTAAGAAGGTCTCATTCAGCTAGTTCAAATCTACAATGAGCATTCTAAGCCACAAATATGGCCTGCAACATTCTTGTGAGCACTCTTGCTAGCATACAGTAAGTACATTGAGGGCAGCAGCAGTGGAAATTCTGATGGAAGTTGCCACCCCACTGGTTCGTCCTCAATTACTGATGCCAGTTTACAAGGGGAAGTTGCAATACCCAACCACTCCTGTCCCCACAGGAAATCTCAGCAGAAGGCACATCTAGCTGGCGACCCAATGTTACTAGGCCATGCCCCAAGTTCCAATGCTAGAATGTTGACTCCCACACCAGATGTGGGCCATATCTGTCACCAAATACAATGACTTGTATGCCATAATCTGCAAAGGTGTGACAGCAGTATCTTAGATTAGCAATATAATACCATTTATTGACAAGTTATGGGCATTTTAATTCCGTGAGCCTGTGCTCACCAGGTAACTGGGTTGAATCTTTTGGAATTTACTCTATGCTGGACAAGTCAACAGAGGAAGCAACTTTATCCTATCAGCATGCATTGAATTCAAACCCAGGTCCCAGAAGTGAAGGGATACTGTTTAACTCATTCAGTACTATTATTCCGGTTATTGTTATGCCAGGTTTATAAAAGTGGAAATGACATCACACATCCAGAACAAACTTATTTTTACACCTTTGACATCATATTAAGACTTAAATTTCCTTTAGTTTTAATATCACTTTGACTTTTTTTAAACAGGTTTTTAGAAGAAGCAGAATCCGTACCACAGGAAAATGCAGCGATGTCTCAATCACACCTTCAGGTTAGAATCAGGTTCCTGACCTATTTAGATGCAGATAAAAATAAATGCTGCCTGGTACATTTACAATACCCTGGCTGAGAGGATGTCAGTGTGACTTGCTCCCATGTTTCTGCCAGTAAATTTCTGTAAACCAGCTGCTAAAATGTGCACGAAAGCAGCCAGAGGTGATTCCTTCCCTGTAGAGAAACTCTGCCTCCCTAAGACAGCACAGTTGAAATTGGGTACTCAATGACTCTATGGGAATTGTGAGTTAAACGTAGTATCTTTGTGTTTGTGCTATCCTCAACTAAAACAGTGCTTGAAAATATCCTTATCACACCCAGAAATTGATGGCAAGATACCCTTATATGTAATTTAGAAAAAAATTAAATTTATGTTGGAAACTCCAGGGAAGGGTGAAGAATCGGCCGAACCCCTGTAGATTCTTAAAACTTATGTGTAGAGCTGAATTCTACAGGTTAATATTCAAGAACAAGGACCTCATCCTGGATTATTTTAATGGATATATGCCCCTTGTTTAAATTTGGGTGCTCTCATCCATTCATTCTCTTCACAACATTGTCTAAATGTTACTGCAGTGACTGTGCCTTGGTCAGTTCAGCTCTCCAAGGATTATTGGTTGGCTGATTTTCAATTTATAAATATGACTTACGAGAACTGACAGTGGAGTGCAAAACCACCAGAACAGTTGCAAATGTAAGAAGCTAAAAGGGTTATTGCAGAGGCAAGAATTTAAATTGTTTTGTCCAGATCACATTCGGTTTTAACTTTTTTTCTCAATATTTTCCCCAAATGTAGGCAATTGCAGACAGACATGCACCGAAAGATGAAGCAGTGACATGGGAAGGTACTTAACAATTTATACAGCTATTTTGAGAGACAAATTTAATGAGCATTGAATTCCATCATTTGAATGTTTCTGTGCAAGTCAGTAATGTTCTACAAGTTTAAAAAAAAGTTCACAAACAATATGCAAGAGAACTATCTGAGCTCATTATCTTATTTCGATTAACACATTCCATATATTCATTCTTTAAACACTACCTATTTACCTAATGAAGCTGAACATCAAATATTTTCTGGCTATGGAACTATTCATATTTTCTAAGGCTGAAGAATTATATGTTTTGACTATAAGCCATTTTATTCTTGCACTGTTTTAGTTTCAATACTGAGAGAACTGGCATGTACATGAGCTTTTATTTTCTGCAATAACCTTTGATGTGGAACCTTATCAAATGCCTTCTGGAAATCTAAGTACAGTACATCCACCGGTTTCCCTTTATCCACAGCACATGTTACTTCTTCAAAGAACTCCAATAAATTGGTTAAACATGATTTCCCTTTCACAAACCATGTTGACTCTGCCTGATTACTTTGAATTTTCTAAGTGTCTTTAATAATAGCTTCTAACATTTTCCCTATGACAGATGTTAAGCTAACTGGCCTGTAGTTTGCTGCTTTCTGTCTAACTCCCTTTTTGAATAAAGGATTTACTTTTGCTATTTTCGAATCTAACGGAGCCTTCCCCAAATCTAGGGAATTTTGGAAAATCAAAACCAATGCATCAACGATCTGGTTAGCCACTTATTTTAAGACCCTAGAATGAAGTCCATCAGGACCCAGGGACTTGTCAGCCCGCAGTTCCAACAATTTGCTCAATATCACTTTTTGGTGATTGTAATTTTCATGAGTTCCTTCCTCTCTTCCATTTCTTGATTTACTGCTATTTCTGGGATGTTACTTGTATCTTCTATGGTGAAGACCAATACAGCATCCCTGTTCAATTCAACGGCCATCTCCTTATTTTCCTTCATTAATTCCCCAGACTCTCTTTCTATAGGATCAATGCTCACTTTGTTAACTCTTCTTTTTTAAATATCTATAGGAACTCTTACTATCTGTTTTTATATTTCTAGCTAGCTTTCTCTCATCCTCTAATTTTTCCCTCCTTATTAATCTTTTAGTCATTCTTTGCTGTTTTTTATATTCTGTCCAATCTTGTGATCTGCCACCCATCTTTGTGCAATCATATTCTTTTTCTTTAAGTTTGATACTGTCTTTAGCTTTTTTAGTTAAGCATGGATGTTAGGTCCTCGGCTTGGACTTTTTCTTTCTCGTTGGAATGTTCAGTGATCCCGTGCTTCAGCTGGGAGCTGCACTTGAAGGTGTTGTTGATGTATCTGCAACATGCACTTTCATCAAGTGCAGTTTCCCACTGTGAGTTCAAGAGCTCTATGTTTACCTTTGTAATACCCATCCACTGTGTGTATGCGTGTGTGTGTGGGAGCACAGATGGAATATATATTTATTTGCCAGTCACACCATCGGTGTATATGCAGTAAATGCTCTGGACCTCAAATGTTAAACTTGTTGATAGCACACAAATGAAGTGCTCATATGATCATTATTGACTGTTAATTATATATTCCCTGGGTTACAGTCCCGGCAGTTATACTGGTAACGTGCCCACAATGCTCATCAGCATTGATCCTGGAGGAGCTTGTGGTGCCAGCAAAACAAAGGGACTAATGGTATATTTCTGAAAGCTGCCTACCAGCAGAAGCTGGGAAATCCAGCACCTACTCATCCAACAATGGTCTCTACTGCCTCCTGTGTAAGGGGGACAACCTTAATCATTTTTTCCCCCACAATATCCTTTTCTTCTGAGATTCAAGCTGTTTTTCTGGCCTGGTCCTCACCGGTGGGGGCAAAACCACTGGTACACCTCAACTGACTCAGTATATCGGCCTCTTTTGATATGCTGGACCCTGTCTGAACCAAAGGAGTGTGGACACCCCTCCACCCCGCTCCCCAAGGCAGAGAATCCCCTGCACCTGACTCCACCCACTTCATCTTCATTTGCCTAATAAGGAATGAATGGCAGCTCCACCCCTTACCAGGAAAATAGAAATGATTGTGGCTCAGGCTCAACCAAACTGCAACTGTTTCTGGGAGGTTCTGCTGGACTCCCGCCAGAATTACAGAAGGAGATGGCAAGAAACCCCAAGGAATTTTGTCTCCTTTGTATCAAAGAACTGTCGAGACCTCATTTAGCAGCAGTAACTAATAGCTCATCAACAACTTAATAAAGATAGCATGGTTATTCATCAGAAATGAGCATCTCGCCACACAAGAACACCAATTTGTAGTAGAGTACTTCTGAATCAGATCAGTGGGTCGCACAGTGGTGCAGTGGTTAGCACTGTAGCCTCACAGCTCCAGCGACCTGGGTTCGGTTCTGGGTACTGCCTGTGCGGAGCTTGCAAGTTCTCCCTGTGACTGCGTGGGTTTCCGCCGGGTGCTCCGGTTTCCTCCCACAGCCAAAGACTTGCAGGTTGATAGGTAAATTAGCCATTGTAAATTGCCCCTAGTGTAGGTAGGTGGTAGGAGAATGGTGGGGATGTGGTAGGGAATATGGGATTAATGTAGGATTAGTATAAATGGGTGGTTGTTGGTCAGCACAGACTTGGTGGGCTGAAGGGCCAGTTTCAGTGCTGTATCTATGACTCTATGACTGAAATTAGCTAAGAAGTTGAGCAAGACTTGGGGAAGTGAGTCAATTTAATGAAATAATTTGCACATAACCGTTGAGCCAAGCACATTATTATAACAATGATATGTTCTTGTTCATGAATCATGGATGGTGTCAGTCTGGCAAGTATAATATCATATAAGTAACATTCATTCTAACTGCTCTACTCAAAATGGCAGCCGTGATGTTAATGTGAGAGCTTCTCATTAAAAATACATCTATTTCATAACAAACATGATGGATGTTGTATTAGGGCTAATGCTGATGAATTATGCTTGAAAATCTTTTTCCAAGCCTTGTAATTCTAACATCTGGCACTTCATTTTTGCTTTTCATTAATGCATCTATTTTGATTCAAGCTCTAGAAAACCAGGAAATTGCCTATAAAGTTCGGATTTTATTATAATCATGCTATGTAGTGGTGTATGTAGGAGAGCAGTCTCAAAGATGGTACAGGAAATTGTTTTTGTAAAAATGCTATTGAACTGAATTAACTCACTAACCCTTCAAATAGCTGAAAGAGATAACTCAGTTTCCCAAGGGGATTGTGAATGGATTTCAGTAATCATTTTTATTATCTAATTTTTGTGTCAAAAGCACAGAGTGGTTCTAATTTAACCATGTCTTTCTTTACCGTTTATTAAAGGTAATGTGTGGTCCTACGGCCTATAATAATTCCAGGGCTCAGTGGGATTGGGATGCACTGCCACTTGTGGAGGGGAGGTAACCAGGATTGAAGGGTGGAGTGGTTGGGATGAATAGATCAATCATCAAGATTTAAGCTTATTTATCTATTGAGATCCACATTTTTTATGCAAAACTTTTCCTCAGGAGATTGTTGGGGTCAATTATACACTGGAAACATTGGGCTTTCGAAGCTGAAAGACCTTTTCTTGTACTCTACTTTTTTATTTACATTCAAAATATATAAAATGGAAGTTTCTATTATTTTGGTTGCAATATAGGTTTACCATAACTTTCCATTATGGTAACACGATGTTGAAAAGATGACTCAATGAGAAAATATAATTAGACACTTAAGCATAGGTTAACTGGCATACTAAAATCCCAGTATAGTGGGCAGGAATCGCGCCCACCTTTCCACGTGTAAGTGTGCCTCTTGTCATATTGGAAAAGGAAAAAATAGACATCCAGGCTCTAGGCCTGAAACAGGCATCAGGTTCTTGGCATAAGTAGATAAGAGGCCTCGAATCTGCTTTAGGCTCTCACTACAAGGTTGGTTTGACCTGCGGCAAACTGTACAACCAGACCTTTACATTGCTTGTGACCTACAAGATAAGATTTTCACATTCACTTAATTGACCCCTCATTTAGCAAAAGCTCAGCACTTCTGCTAACCCATCCAATCAGAGAGGCTCTCCACCCCAACTATGATCACCAACTCCCCCAACGTGCCCCGATCAGCATCCGCCCCCCACCCCCCGCGATCACCACCTCCTCCACACCCGATCACCACCTCCCCACCCCGATCACCACCTCTACCCACAACCCCCCCCCCGATCACCATCACCATCTCCCCCACCCCCCCGCTCCGCGATCACCACCTCCTCCACACCTGATCACCACCTCCCCACCCCGATCACCACCTCCCTCCCCGATCACCATCTCCACTCGCCCCCCCTCCAGATCACCATCACCATCTTCCCCTCCGCAATCACCACCTCCTCCCCACCTCCCCGATCACCACCTCCCCCTTCCCCCTCTATCACCACCTACCCTTCCCCGATCATCACCTCCCTCCTCCCCACTGATCACCACCTCCCCCGCCCCCCGATTACCACCTCCCCACCTCTTCCCCGTCCCCCCCCCCGATCACCAACCGCCCCCACCACCACCGATCACCACCTCCCACCACCCTCCCCCCTGATCACCACCACACCCCCGACCACCATCTCGCTCCCCTGATCACCATCAACCTTCCTGATTGCCACCTCTCCCACCAGCCTGCCATTAACCTCCACTCCTCTTCCCTGTTAACCACCTCCCTACAAAACCCCCAACCAGCTCCTCTTAACCCCCCTCCAAACACCACCCCCTACACACCCCCAGCCCAATCACATCCCCCCTACACCTCCAGCCCAATCACCCCCCCTACACGCCCATCCCCAATCACATCTCCCCCACGCCCCCATTCTCAATCACCCCCCCACACCCCCATCCCCAATCACATCCCCCCTACACCCCATCCCCAATCACCCACCCCTACACCCCTATCCTAATCACCCCCTTTACACCCCCATCCCCAATCACCCCCCCACACTCCCATCCCAAATCACATTCCCCCTACGCCTCCATCCCCAATCACATCCCCCCCACGCCCCCATCCTCAATCACCCCCCCCCACACCCCCATCCACAATCACATCCCCCCTACACCCCATCCACAATCACCCCCACACACCCCCATCCCCAATCACATTCCTCCTACACCTCCATCCCCAAACACCCACCCCTACACCCTCATTCCTAATCACCCCCTCTACACCCCCATCCCCAATCACCCCCCCACACCCCCATCCCCAATCACATCCCCCCCATGCCCCCATCCACAATCAGCATCTCAATACACCCCCAACCTTTGTCACCTCTCTCCTACACCCCCAACCTCATCACACCCAACCTTCCCAAACACCACCTAATCCAGTTGCTGGCCTCCTCTCCTTCCAGACTCATCCATCCTGCCACCAACACACCTTCATCCCAATACCCGGTCTGAACCCCTGTGGCTCCTGGACCCGACCTCAATATCCAGCCACTGGCCGCATCCCAATTCTTGATCCCACTTACCTGAGGGCCTCAGCAAAGATTGCAGCAGCTCGATCTTGCACTCCTCTTCAATTGAGTGCTGTTCTCACCTTGCAGGCTCCATTATGATGAGGCCCGAGGTGGTGCCATGGGCCTCTCCATTCAGGCACAGGACATATATCCTGCACCTTCAATACTGGACATGCCAAAGTACAACTGGCCAATTAGAAATCAAGGGTGGGTCCATGATTCAGTTTTCTGAGCTGGGAGCAACACTTGAAGGACTTGCGTCTTGGGAAATCATGGACGTGTAGTCCATGATATTACATCCATTAAAATGCGATTTCCAAAGATTTTCTCCCCTGGGTTACAGGATCATTCCCTATAATGTTAATCATGAATAGAAGAGTGATTGAACTGTACACAGCACTCTGTGTCAACCAACAGTCACCAATTTGCAAAGGACAATGGTCAGCACATGGTGAAGGATTAATACAACTTCTAATACAATGAACCTATTGTACAGATGGTGGTGGAAAGCTGCCATAATCTTGCACAGAGACTGATCCCTATGCATCAAAATGCTGGCAACTGAATTTTTATTTTTATTGCCCCCTGTACAATTCTGGTAGTGATTCTCAAGTCTGGACATTAGCAAAGCCTCAATGATCCTCAAAAAAACTATTATAGATTTTGGCATGGGAAAGGACTCAGAACAGTGGCAAAACAGATGAAAACACTTTTTTTCTGTGGTTGCTTTATATATGTTTATGTGAAACCTTGCATGCAGGACAATACTGCTCTTATTGTAACAAGGATTCGATTGAGTTGCAATCTGGTATATTGGCGATAATTTAAGCTGGCATTTTAAACATTGCTGCGTGAAATACAAATCTTGAGTGGATCGATACAGAGACAGATTTGACCGAAAGCTATCTGTATTGATTTAACATGTGTAGTGGTACTAAGTACGGTCAGTCTGATAAGTCATCACAACTTCAATCAGTTTTGCAACTTTAGTCATTAAACCAGAGAAAAATATTCGATTGATTATTCATAACTCTTTGTAAGCTCAGGGCTATTCAGCATAACAGTGCTGTTGAGGTCAGATACGACATATGTCTGATACAGTTGTTGTCCACTTGTGAGATATGTGAGCCTCAAATCAGCTTTAGATTCAAGTTATGAAATCTATTATTTTAATTGGCATTCAAATCTGTTCAGTGCTAAACGACCACATTTCGCTGGCTGAGGTGTAATTACATGAAGCCATTGTGGGAGCTCTTGTGATTTTTTTCAAGCAAATTTTTGGAACTTTAGGAAAAATAGAATTGTTACCTTTGATAAAAGTTGGAAGAGTACAGTCAAGTTCAGAAGATTATAAGTGACTAGACAGTTTAGCCTTTAAACAGGAATGGTGAATCTGTTAAATCAACTGTAGAGAAGAGTGGGTCCAAGATAGTATTTTAAACTTAAATAAGGGCAACTATGTGGGCATGAAAGCTGAGCTCGCTGAAGTGAACTGAGTTACTAGGCTAGGAGATAGATCAATAGAGAAGCAGCGGCAGTCATTTAAGGGGATATTTCAGAATATTCAGAATAAGTATATTCCTACAGTCATGCTCGGCCCCCACCTGCCAAGAATGAGGCACATTAATTTTGTCATGAACATTAATTTTAAACTGTTACTGGAGTGAAGAAAGAACTTGTTGAACAGATCAGCTGTGACTGGAAAAGACATTTGCATATTAACAGGCGGTGTTTGGAAGGACGAAGCAGCCATTCCTTGACATTCAACCCACGATGGACTTTTGATCACCAGACGTTGAAGGTGGGGGAACTTGCATTCCAGGTTGACTGCTAAGATGGCTGAATACACAAACGGACATGGTCAAATCAGCTAGTCACATGACTAACCTGCAGGGCAACCTGAGCTTTTTGAATTTGAACAGTTTGGACAGAAAATCTGTTTGCTCCTGGACTTAAAAGATCTCTCTCCTGTCTGCTGCTCACAAGCCTCTGAATCCACTGAAGACACATGAACCCCAGGAGAGAAAAGTCTCCTACAGTGAACAAGGTTTAAGAAGAATACTGGGCCCCAACGAAAAGCCAGATCTACCTACAATCAAGGACTCTACAGTGAGCTCGAAGAACCGTAACAACAACTCTTCAGATATTGCCTCAAACTTTTCCAGTTTATTTTTCTTCTGCTCTTTTCGGTCTCTATTTGCATGTGTGTATCATGTGTGCATGCTAGCGTGGGTGCATCATGTATCTGTAGGCGTTAACCGAATTAGAGTTGAAGTTTAATAAAGTTCTACTTTTCTTCTTAAAACCTGAGAAAGCCTGTTTGTGCTGGTTTCTTGGCTTTATAATTGGAAAGCGGTGAACAAGGATTCACCAAGATGGAGCTAAAAAAACATGGTGTGTTTAAAATTAAACCCTGTTATGGTAAGACCAGGTGAAGGCTGAAAGGGAACCCTAGACCTCTTTCATGCCTGGTCATAACACTATTATAAAAAAATATTCTAAGGGGAGGACCCACCATCCGTGGTTACCTAAAGAAGTTCAGGAAAGCATCAAACGTAAGGAAAAAGCATATAATTGTGCAAAGATGAGAGGCAGGTCAGATGATTGGTCAGAATATAAAGAATGGCAGAGAATGACTAAAAGGTTAATCAGGAGAAAGAATTTAGAATATGAGAGGAAACTAGCTGGAAACTTTAAAATGGATAGCAAGAGTTTCTACAGGTAATTAAAAAGGAAAAGAGTAAGTAAAGTGAGTGTTGGTCCTCTAGAGTGTGAGAATGGGGAGTTAATAGTAGATAATAAGGAAATGGCAGATCAAATGAACAAATATTTTGCTTCTGTCTTCACTATGGAGGATACAAAGCATTCCAGTAATAGCTGTAAATCAGGAGGTGGAAGGAAGAGAGGAACTTGGTGAAATTACAATCACCAGGGAAGCGGTACTGAGAAAACTGATGGAACTGCAGGCTGACAAGTCCCCGGGTCCTGATGGACTTCATCCGAGGGTCTTAAAAGAAGTGGCTCATGAGGTAGTCGATGCGTTGGTGTTAATTTTTCGAAATTCGCTAGATTCTGGAAAGGTTCCGTCAGACTGGAAATATAACCCCTCTTTTCAAGAAGGTGGGGGGAGGGGGTGGGGTGGTGGAAGCAGAAAATAGGTAACTATAGGCCAGTTAGCTTGATGTCTTTTTTTAAAAATTCTTTCATGGGATGTGAGCATTGCTGGCAAGGCCAGCATTTTTTGCCCAGCCCTAATTGCCCAGCCCTTGACAACTGAGTGGCTTGCTAGGTCATTTCAGTGGGCAGTTAAGAGTCAACCACATTGTTGTGGGTCTGGAGTCACATGTAGGCCAGACCAGGAAAGGACAGCAGATTTCCTTCCCTAAAGGACATTAGTGACCCAGATGGGTTTTTACAACAATCCATGAAAGTTTCATGGCACCATTACTGAGACGAGGGCCGGAATTTTATGCCACCCCGACAAGTGAGATGGTGGCGTAAAATGGAGCAGGAGGCACTGGGAGACTTTCCCAACCTGCTCCCGCCTCCGCCGCCACTTTATACAGGGCGGCGGCAGCGAAAAACAGTCCGCCCACCCCAGGCCAATCAAAGCCCTTAAGTGGCCAGTTAACGGCCACTTAAGGGCCTTTGCCCCCTCCTCCACGCGGATTCCATGCCCTGGAGCCGGGAGAGGCTGCCTAATGAAAGCAGGCGGCTTCCAAGCATCCCAATGTGGCCTGACTGAGTCTGTGCTGGGGCCTCAACTTTTTACAATTTATATCAATGACTTAGATGAGGGGAGCGATGGCATGGTAGCTAAATTTGCACTTGACACAAAGATAGGTAGGAAAGTATTGTCATGCAGGCCACCACCTGCCAAGAATGAGGCACATTAATTTTTCCACATGAACATTGATCTTTAAAATGTTACTGGAGTAAAGAAAGAGCTTGCTTTTAAAAAAAACAGACCCTTGACTGGAAATACATTTGCATAGTAACTGACAGTACTTGGAAAGGACAAAAGGGCCATTCCCTGCTCCAATTTAATCCACAATGGACTTTTGATTAGCAGATGTTGAAGGTGGAGAATCTGCTAAGATGCTCCCAATACACGGAAGAGACCTGGTCAAGCCAGTCAGTCACATGATCACCTGCTGGCCAACTAGGGGAGTTTTAAATTGGAGAATAAGTGTTTGAGGACAGAAAGCTCTTTGCTCCTGGACTGAGAACATCTCTGTTCTGTCTGCTCCCATCTCTTTCTCACGGAAGTGAAGACCCATTGAAGACACATGAACCCCAAGAGAGAAAAGTCTCCTACCGTGAACAAGGTTTAAGAAGAATACTGGGCCCCAACCAAAAGTCTCCTACTGTGAACAAGGTTTAAGAAGAATACTGGGCCCCAACCAAAAGGAAGATCTTCCTATAAGCAAGGACTACAGCGAGCTTGAAGCACAGTAACAAAAGCCCTCTTCAGAGATTGCCTAAGACCTCACCACTATTTTTCTTCTGCTCTTTTCTGTCTCTGTTTGCATGTGTATATCATGTATGCATGCTAGTGTGGGGCATGGCGTATATCCGTAGGTGTTAACCGAATTAGAATGTAAGTTTTAATAAATTTCACTTTTCTTCTTTAAACCTAAGAAAGCCTGTTTGTGCTCATTTCTTTGCCTTAAAATTGGGAAGTGGTGAACAAGGATTCACCAAGGGAGAGCTCAAAACACGGTGTGTTTAAAAATAAAACCCTGTTACAGTAAGACCAGGTAAAGGCTAAAAGGGAACCCTAGACACCTTTCTCACCTGGTCGTAACAGTATGTTGTGAAGAGGACATAAGGAGGTTGCAGACCAATATAGATAGATTGAGTGAGTGGGCACAAATCTGGCAAATGGAGAATAATGTGGAAAAATGTGAAGTTCTTCACTTTGGCAGGAAGAATAAAAAAGCAGAGTATTACTTAGATGGAGAACAACTGCAGAATTCTGGGGTGCAGAGGGATCTGGGTGTTCCAGTGCATAAGTCACAAAAAGTTAGTATGGCAAGTAATAAAGAAGGCTAATGGAATGCTATCCTTTATTACGAGAGGAATTGAGAATAAAAGTAAGGATATTATGCTTCAGTTATACAAAGCACTGGTGTGACCACATCTCAAATACTAGGCTGAATTTTATTCAGGCACTGAGCTGCGCGGCGGCACCCTTTAAACTCGGCGGGGTGCCCGCATTTAGTGGCCGCTATAGAGCCCCCGCAATATTTCATGCGGGGCTTATTAGCATCACTGTGCCAAGCTGCCCCCCCCCCCACATATTACGTGGGGAGAGGTAGGACATTCGCTGCAGTGAGAGACATTTTGACAGCTGTGCAGCAGCTGCTGGGACCCTACTTAAAGTGCCCAAGCACCTGTTTCTTGACAGCTGTCAAAGAAATACTTAACTGACTGCTGAAGAGTGGGGCTGCTGTCAATCTGGCAGCAAAGCAGAAAATGCTGGAGAAACTCAGCAGGTCAGGCAGCATCTTTGGAGCGAGAAGCAGAGTTAACTTGACCAAGTTCACAGACCTGAAAGTTAACTCTGCTTCTCTCTCCACAGATGCTGCCTGACCTGCTGAGTTACCCCAGCATTTTCTGCTTTGCTGCCACATACTTATCCTGCTATGTCCCAGTGTCCTGTGAAGTTGCGATCCTCTTCTTCCACTCTATAACATTCCTTCTTGTAGGTGTGCCGCACCTGGGTGAATAATCGTACATTTGCACATTCCAGGACACGAGACTTAAATATACCATAAAAGGCAAATGTACAACAGAGGTTTACAGAGAACACACTGACACAGATGGGAATTTGTGGGTGTCACAGCAATGTAAATACATCTTTTACTAAATGTTCCTCACCAACATGTGTGTCCTTTTCTCTGTGTGAATGATGTGTGCCAGCACATAGTGCCAATGTCACATCCCTCTGTACCATTGGCCCTTCAGGAGATCCAACGTATGCAATAACATCATTGTCATGCCATCATTACTCATGAGCATCTCTTTGGATGCAGTGACACGGACATTGGCTCAGTCAGCTGCTGCCTCTAATGGTTTACACAGGGGTGCTGCAGATGTGGACTGGTGCACAGCAGGTGAGCGAAGGTGATGTGTGGCTTGCAGAACTCATGCTCGTTCCTATGGAGTAGACAGCCTTTGTCTGATAAGCTACTGCCGTACATCCCTAGCTCACTGCTAGCCCTGCGTGCAGAACCTGGGTGCCATCTGCCCTCCCATGCGATTTTCATATTGTAGGTCCTCAGTGTCCTCATAGTCCGAGGAGGAATCCTGTTGATGTCTCTCCTCATCATGCCAGGCCTGGCCCCTATTGAGTGCATAGTTGTGCAGAGCAGTAAAGAAAGGAGTTGGCCTTTTCGGCCCATTGTACAGGGCATCACCCTATCCATACAGGCATTGGAAGCGCTCTTTCAGCATGCCGATCTCCTGCTCAATGGCGGCTCATATAGCTCAGTGGCTGGCTTTGTATCTCTCCTCTGCAGCAGTGGTGGAGTCTCTCACAGGTGTCAGGAGCCATGTCTGCAAAGGGTAGCCCTTATCTCCAAGAAGCTACCCCTCCATCCGAGCCAGTTCAGTGAATAGCGGTGGCAGCCGGGACTGGCGCAGGACCCAGATGTCATGGTAGCTGCCTGAGAAGCGGTCAGAGATTTGCATGAAGCATCTGCGGTGAACACATACCAGCTTTGCCTAGACTGAGAGTTTCCTTTAATGGTAACATCTGCAGTGATAGCCTGGCAGGAGGGCTGATGGCCACATGAGTGCACTCTATGAACATTATAAGCTATAGTTCTCTGGCAATGGTGCTGAAACTGATAGCCCTCTGGTCCTGGCTGTGAGAACCTGTCCTGAAGCAGACATACTCACTTGCCCTCCGGTGACCTCCCTGATGCATCGGTGCACTGCTGACTGTGTGACCCCACAAAGGTCTCCACTTGGCCCCTAAATAAAGTTGAACCCTGCATATATTTGAAGGTTCTTAACAGGGCAGGGATTGGTGTTGACGGGTATATCAGCTGCTTTCATGGATCAACTATGTGGCATGCCATGGCATTGCCCATCTTGGCCAACACTCACAGTGGCACAGCATGACCACATCAAGATCCGATTAGCTGAATCGATTGCCCCCACCATCCATATAACCTTAATGCTCCTATCCTTTCTTGCACCCTTCCCACACACAGGGTGACTGGAGTGCAATTGCTCCTTCACAAATACAAACAAAAGCAGAGTGTATACTGTTTATGGAGGGAGGGTACACAGTAGAGAGCTTTCCCTCCAGTAATCCCAGACCCCCTCCTTCCTCCCTTTAAGAATGCAGAGCTACGACCCCTGAAATCCCCCCTCCTCCCTTCCAATATGCAGAGTGAGACCCTTGAGCATCCCCCCCTTCTAGTATGCAGAGTGAGACCCCTGTAATTCCCCACCCTCCCTCCTCCCTTTAAGAATGCAGGGTGAGACCCCTGTAATCCCCCCCTTCCCTCCTCCTTTTAAGAATGTAGAGTGAGACTCCTGAATATCACCCCCCCCCTCCCCTTCCAGTATGCAGAGTGAGACCCCTGAAAATGGAACTTACCTTTTGCCTCCCATGACCAGCCGGCTTTTCTAATCGTGAACTTGACGGCCGCCCGTTCAAAGTAAAGTCAGGAAGTATACAGGAGAGGCGGCGGGCTGCATAATCTGCAGAGGTTAGTACTGTTTAACATATCCTAATTGGGGTGCCGGCGCCATGCGGCGGTGACGGGCCGCACTGAGGTCCCCCACCACCGGTAATTTGTGGCGGGCCCTTCTCGACGTGGCAAGTCGAGGCGGGTCTCTCCCCTGCGGTGTTGAGGGGCCAGTAAAATTCAGCCCGCTGTGTGCAGTTTTGGTCTCCTTATTTAAGGAAGGATGGAAATGCGTTGGAGGTGGTTCAGAGGAGGTTTACTAGATTGATACCTGCAAATAGTAGTTGTCTTCTGAGGAAAGGTTGGACAGACTGGGCTTGTTTTCACTGGAGTTTAAAAGAGTGAGGGGAGGCTTCATTGATGTATGTAATATCTTAAATGATCTTGACAAGGTGGATGTGGAAAGGATATTTCCTCATGTGGGTGAGTCCAGGACTAGGGGGCACTGTTTTAAAATTAGGGGTTGCCCTTTTAGGACAGAGATGAGGAGCAATTTTTTCCCAGAGGGTTTGCGACTTTGGAACCCACTGCCTCAGAAGCTGGTGGAGGCGGGGCCATTGAATATTTTTAAGGTGGAGATAGATAGATTCTTTGTTAGGCAAGGGAATCAAAGGTTATGGGGGGTAGATGGGTGTGTGGAATTTGAGACACAATCAGATCAGCCATGATCTTATTGAATGGCGGAGCAGGCCCGAGGGTCCAAATGGCCTACTTCTGCTCCTAATTCGTATGTATGTATGTTTGTTTGTCTGGAAGGCAATGGAAGAGGGTATTGGAATAGCCATGAAAGACCAGATAAATATTTGACTTAAAAAGTGATTGAAGGGTATGAAAGATATAACAAAATAAACAAGAATTGCAATTTGATAGCCTTCCCATATTCAGAGTAATGTCTTGAAACACATTATGGGGCAGTGGAGAAAGTGTACTCACTGAGTCAAAGAGGAAAAGGAAAGAATAAAAACAAGAAATGCTGTTCATTTTGCAGTCATTTGACACCCTCTCTGTGCTAATGCTTTGTCTTTCACCACACCATTAACATACCGTTTGCCTTTGTTCCATGGCCCTCTGGTCAGTTATTCTCTGTGACCTTGTCCTATCAACACCTTCTCTTTTGTTATCTCTTGCCCCACCCCCACTTTACTTGCTTAAAACCTTTTACATTTCTAATATTTGTTAGTTCTGATGAAGGGTCACTGACTTGAAATGTTAACTCTGCTTCTCTCTGCACAGATGCTGCCAGACCTGCTGAGTATTTCCAGCATTTCTTGTTTTTATTTCAGATTTCCAGTATCTGCAGTATTTTGCTTTTGTTTGAGGGAAAGGCAAAGAGTTGGGTTGGGGTGAAAGCATAGTTGAGGAAAAGAGAACTAATATTTATACGCAAACTTATGAATTCTTTGGGTGATTTTTAAAAGTGTTTGTTTCTGATAAATTTGCTAAATGTTATTTTCTAAGGTCTTACATTCTTATTCTGGTATACTTCTGGTATACTTCTTATTTACAATAGATTCTGTAGCTTCTTTATTCTGGTTTCACAACATTATTAGGCTCACCCTATGACTAGCAGCTGGTTTGCACTAGTTTATAGATTTAGATGAATAACTGCAGTGCCCAACAGCAACAAGCAGTTTCATTACCCTGGTGCCCTAATATGCAATGAACGTTCATAGTCCATTCTGCTGTAGACTGTTGGTTTGATTCTTCTGACATCCCTTGAACTGTTAGTGGTTTGTGTATTTTTCTCTCATTCAGCGGAATATTTAAATATTACTTACCTTCAAGAGATGATTTCCCATGTTCTTGTCAGAGAATCTCATTCACTGGCCAAATGTATCAGGAAATAATTATTGAGCTACCCATAATTTTCTATTCATTGGAAAGAAAATCAATGTGAGCATGCCCATGATATCTTCATATATACAGCTGCAAGAATGGCTCTTTAATGTGAACTGGAAAAATCAACCCTTACGTCTCAGGGTGTGGGATTTTTCTTCATTTTATTTGGTATTGTCTAATGATACCTTTCATTTGAAAGTGTACTGTAGATGTAAACTAGAAATTGCTAATGATAGATTGGTGACAGTAAGTGCCAGGTAGTTTGTGCTGATGAAGTTTGGTCTATAATATTTTGTGACAGTTCATCTGAAGCATTTGATTTTGTACCTTTTCTAATTTCTTTCCATGGTTTCTGTTTCTCTCGCAAGCAGTTTCATTTTGTTTTTAAATTCCTTATCATTTGTGCATTGTTATTCTTGGGGTGACTATCTATTCAGACCTGTCAGGATTCATAGTGTGGAGGGGCTTTTTTTGAAATAAAAAATTGAAAATATTATATTGAGCAGTTCACATGAAGGCCCTGTAGGCTAACATTTGTGTAGTTCCTGTTGAGGTTGGGTGTCCAGGGTGTTCTGCTTCATAATTTCTGTTTATATAATCATTTGTGTCTATATTTGTGAAGCTTCAGTCTCTGGTGTTTCTAAGTCTTCATTTGAACAGTCTTCCTTTATTTCTGAAAGGAGACTTGGGAAATTAATACTAAGGCTCAAGATTTCATTTTGTTGAGCATTTGCTTGCATGTGGTTTACATTGTTAGTGTCCTTTTCCACTCTGTTCTTGTGTCTATTATTATGTATTCTGGCTGTTGCAAATTGCTGGGGATCATCTGCTGGATTTCACTCTGGAATATCAAGACATTGTCATTTTCTGAGGTCCCCGACATAAAACTATGTAACACAGCATTAATTAGCCATAAATTGCTAGTTTTTTTTCCAGATGCCACAAGAATCTGTGGTGCAGAAATGGAAATGTCACTCTGTTACTTCAGGGTGTTTTCTGAGGTTAAGATTAACGTGCACTGAGGTACTTTACCTTGCATTGTACCCAACTTGAGAGACTTTTACATTAATGTTAGATTGCCATAAGTGGAAATCTATCTATTTCCCAGCACACCATATCATGATGAAAACAAAATTAATTTCACAAAAGATAAATTGATTAAATTAGCCCAACTACGTTTATTCATGTTTTCCAAAAGGCAGTATGCAAATTTTTGTCAGATTCTTTATGTAGGTTTAGTTTTCTGGATCAGGAATTGATTCAACTCCACATAAACAAAATAATTCTCATTCTCTTTGATCAAGGAGAATTTATGATCTTGCCATAAAACTTCAGCCTACCACTTTCTGTTACCAAACATTAATGTTCAAGTTATTTGTGTTCATTCTTTTTTGCTGGGCCAAAGTGTTCTTTGTCCACTTAATTTTCAATTCATTTCAAGTCTACTCATATCCTATATTCAGCAGCAGTCATATGCATGAAATCACATCCCCCACTCTCCTATCTTTTATCGCCCCATTCATCATTGGTCAATAATGATTGAGTTTGTACTCCCTATGCTCAAATCCAAATTGTCAAGAACAAAAGTGGGCCATGCTGACGCTTGGAGTACATACACATCCAACGTTTCTCACATTTACCCTGACCCTGTTTCCTGTTTATCAATGAACTTTATACCCATACTGCTTTATCTTCTCTTCTACTATCTGCCTGAATGCTTCTAGCAAGCCTCATGTGAAACATCTTAACAAACACTTTCTGAAAATCATATACAGCACATCTCTTGCATTCCCTTTATTTATCCAATTGATCATTTCTCAAAACAATTTGGCAAATATAACTTGGTTTTAACAAATCCATGCTGTCTCTCCTGCATTGACCCATGCATTTTTAAATGGTCTGGTATAATATCTCAAATTATGGATTCCAAGATGCTAGATACACTGGTTTGTAGTTACTCAATTTATACTTTGTTTCCTTCTTGAACAAATGAATAGCATTCTCTTGTTTCATGGCTTAATTTGGAAATTTAAGGAGGACTGAAAGATTGTGGCTGGAACTTTTTCTTTAAAGTGCCTAGGATGCTTGACTGCAGGGTCCAGTGACTTATCTACCTTGAGTTCTGCCATTTTTTTTCAGAACTAGTTCATTTTCTGCAATCATCCCTAATAAGTACTCAGCTCAGCAAATATAATAGACTTGGCAGAAACTTGACAGGAGGATTTGACCAGCCATAAATGTCAAACCCCACATGCCACATTGGGAGAAATGGTCATTTTGCAGTTGTGCGTTATTCAAACAAAGTATACATATGCTGGTAGAAAATGATAAACAATAGAGAAAATGGTCATGCTCCACAGGATACATCTGCAAATTATCTGTATGCTGGGGCCTGGGGTTTCTATTTGGTTCACTGTCTTTTTCAGCAGAATTTATGCAAAATTGGCCAAACCACCACAAAAGGTTAAGCAATATCAAGGACACATTATATCTAATGCAAATTGAGTTTCTGTGATTTTTGCACTAGTTTTAAAACATCGAGCCAGAAGTTGGTCCTGCCCATAAAATTGTCCACGATCCCTAGATCGAATTAATTATCATTGGGTGTTTCTGTTAATTGCTTCTGTTTGCAGGCCTTTGAGGAGGCACCAAAATTTAAGTTGCTTTTTAGGCATAAAGACATTCATAGGCAGATTTTAAGAGCTTTTGAATTCTTAAAAAAATTATCAAGAAACTGACTACTTTGGTTTGTAAATGGTTCTGTATAGCGTTTTTTATAAATGTCGCGCTCACGAGAGGTGTAGCAATGAAAATACAGAAACAAACTGAAAAGTTATAAAACTTAGAACAATTTTAAAAGATTGGGGCATTAGCTGTCAACAAAATGGAGATCAAGTCATGACTCATACCACCTCCTGCACTGTAATCCACATCCATTGTCTACTCAGACTGAAAAACCAATCAACCTCATCTGCATGGAATTAAGACGGATAATCAGACATGGATGTGAACTTTACTCAAATAAACTAAGACAAAGGCCTTTCTCAGACTTTAGGTCCCCAACTAATCTTCATTACAATGATGTATTGGACAGCCCTCATCTCCTCAAAATGGGGCCATCTAAAGGCCATTGTGTCACTCAGCAAGAATTGAAACCTGAAGTCACATGGGCAAAACTAATACTTGTAAAGTCACCTTAAAGATAATTGTTTTGAGGAACAAATGGGGACTTGCCAGTATAGAACTTCAGACATCAAGATTAGTCTGGTCTCTCCTCAGCCACAGGGTAAATATCTAAAGCCATCTTGAATTCCAGCGAGGGAGGGAGAGTTCAAAGCAACATCACAGAAAAGCAGTCCAGCCAAGGGCTGTGGAAAGATCTAGCCTTAAACAAGAAGAAGCCCTGCTGCTAATTCCACACTTCAGATTGGTGCAGCAGAGGACTGAAAGTGACCGCCATCTCCAATCTGAAATATTTACCTAAAATCTACAGCAACTTAACAAATTCAAGACTACAAACAACCCAGGCATGCATCTTTAAAAGAGATTGTCCTCCTTGGAAGATTCAACAAGTTTACCATAAACCACGAACACCTACCACACCTTGAACTCTTACCCTTTATCTTCTGTCTATCTTCTCTTGAGAATGCATGTGAGAGTGAATGTGCGCATGAGTGGTGTTGCAAATATTTTGGGGATTGAATATGGTTTACTAATAGTTAATCTTCTGTTTTAAACCTATAAGAAAACCTGTCATTGACTGTTTATTTGGCAAGTAAAACACTCAGGGGCTAATTTATCATTATAAATGTCATGCAGGCCCCCACCTGCCAAGAATGAGGCACATTAATTGTGCCACATGGACATTAAATTTCAATTTGTTGCTGGGAAGAAGAGAAGGCCTGTGACAAGGGGTTGCCAGGCCCCTGGCTGGAAAGACATTTTTGCATATTGACACAGTGTTTAAAAGGACAAGACAATCTACAAAGCCAGAAGTGTTTATACCAGTCAGTCACGTGACTACCCTGCTGGCCAACTTGGCGAGTTTTAAATTGTAGAGTCAGTGTTTGAACAGGCAGAAAGCAGAATGCTCCTGGATTGAAAAGACCTCTCCTGGCTGGCTCGCCACAGCCTCTCCTCTCTGCTCCCATCTCTTTCTTACGGAACTCCAAAACCCATTGAAGACATATGAACCCCAAGAGAGTAATGTCTCCTATAGTGAACAAGGTTTGAGAAGAATACTGGGCCCCAACAAAAAGCCAGATCTACCTACAATCAAGGACTCTACAGTGAGCTTGAAGAACCATAACAACAACTCTTCAGATATTGCATCAAGCTTTTCCACTTTATTTTTCTTCTGCTCTTTCTGTCCCTATCTGCATGTGTATATCGCGTATGCATGCTCGCATGGGTGCATCTTGTATCCGTAGTCATTAACTGAATTTTAAAGTTTAAGTTTAATAAAATTTCACTTTTCTTCTTTAAACCTAGAAGACCTGTTTGTGCTAGTTTCTTTGCCTTATAATTGGAAAGCGGTGAACAAGGATTCACCAAGGGGGAGCTAAAACACTGTGTTTAAAATTAAACCCTGTTATGGTAAGACCAGGTGAAGGCTGAAAGGGAACCCTAGACCTCATTCTCACCTGGTCGTAGCATAAACAAAACACAATTGTGATCAGTTGGGAGGTGAACAGTGGAAACCACCCACATCCCTTACCACCTGTTTGTAATAATAAGTCAATTCAGTTTTTAAAAATATGGTTACTATAGACGGTGGACTGGGTACTCTGATTAAAAATGCTCACTTTTTGTGATGAACTGATTTTCAGTTGTATTAATAAAACTGCACCAAGTTACCATTCTTAAATATATGAAAGATAATTTTTAAAGCCTTTTTTCCTTTTAAATTACATTCTGAAATGGTGTCCAATGGTGCTGGTTCATGGCAGATTTTACATTCAGTGATATGCAAATGATTGAGCAGAAATCTGAAGAAAAAATTATTTCTCAAAGCGAATGCAATTTTAGATGCAATTTTTGCCTGGATAGCTGATTGCACCTAAGGCAAAAACTCAGGCCTAGTTCTCTGTGAAAGTAGGAGCAATGATAGATAATAATGATTGGGTTGAAGTATAATGATCAGTAAGATTAAAACCAGTTTTACACATAATACTGTTGCATAAGCCAATATCATGGTACAGGGACAGTACCACAAAATTACAACAAAAACAACTTGCATTTATATAGTATCGTTAATGTAAAAAAATGTCCCATGGTGCTTCATAGAGGGAAACAATGGATGAATGCAGAAAGAAGAATAAATTAGGAGGCATGACCAAAAGCTGTTGTACATAACTTGTTCTAAGACGAGCATAGGTGTGGGAAATGAAAAAAAATGTACTCTTCCAATGGGACATCAACTGTGATAAACCTTTCCAAGTAACAAAGCAACTGATCACAAAATTTCCAGCACTGGGACATTTTGCTACAAGGAAAGGGATCACGTTAGAGGCTGACACTACACGAACCAGGTTAAATGTCATCGCTGACTGCAAACTCGGAGCCAATGGTAATTTACCAATATAAGACAAAACTCCAGAAGAATTATGATGCAAGAACTGCTTGTAGTCATTAGGTCAGGATGGCCAAAAGCCAAGTTGTCTGCATTCACTGGTATTAAGGAATACTAGTGTTTGAGATGAACTGGCTGTAGAAAATGATATTGGGCTCAATGGCAAAACCTTCAAGGCATCTTAGCATGACATAATTCAAAAGAAAGCCTGAAGGTCTAATCAACTGATCAGACACGACCAGAGAGATTCAGGAGGTTTTACACTGATATATTGTGGTCAGTAAAACCAAAATTGACAAGCAAAAAAATTCAATGATATTACTGGAGAAAATGAATCTGGAGAAGTGGATTGTAGCAGCCTGTAGTGATCAGAAATGTAGGCAGAAGAGGATCTTACTACATCAGACAAGACTAAAACTCAAAGTTTGCACATCTTATGGGAGATGGAGCAAACTGAATCAAAGGAGCCAGATTCAATTTATCCTATTACACTGATGAAAGCAGTCATGTGCTTTACCCTGGTGAATATTTTCAGTCGATCAAATGATGAATGATGAATGAATATCACATATGGTGCTCTTATTTGCAAAGGAATTAAAATCACATCTTGGAAATTATAGGCCAGTGTATTTAGCCTTTGTGGGGTTTTTTATTTGTTTCATGGGATGTGGGCATCGCTGGCTAGGCCAGCATTTGTTGCCCATCCCTAATTGCCCTTGAAAAGGTGGTGATGAGCTGCCTTCTTGAACCGCTGCAGTCCATCTGATGCAGGTACTCCCACAGTGCTGTTAGGGAGGGAGTTCCAGGATTTTGATCGAGCGACAGTGAAGGAGCGGTGATATATTTCCAAGTCAGGATGGTTTGTGACTTGGAGGAGAACTTGCAGATGGTGGTGTTCCCACGCACCTGCTACCCTTCTACCCTTGTGTTGGATCCCATCAGTTACAAAGAGAGACGAAGTCCGACTGTAACTTTTAGAAACTTTATTGCAGTATATGGTTGTTACATTCTAAGGTTACAAAAGAACAAAAAGTAAAAAAACAAAAGAACATGTGCTCACTACAGCAAGCCTTTCTTATAGTTATTCAGACAAAACTAGTAACGCCCGCCCCCGCCCCTTGTTTCTGAGTGGTTTGCAGACTTCTGTTATCAGTGCATGATTGGTCCCAGCATTTTATTTTTGCATTTTATTTCAGTAGTTTCACATCCTCCCTCCTTGAACTGTTAGGCTGATTATTAAACAATAGGCTACTATTAAGCTATCTGCAGCTGTCCTGTTAGTTTCTGCTTGTTATTTTTTATAAATTGGCTCCACAGCTCCACAGTTAGTTTGTTAGCTGATTAGCTTACTTTTGATCTGTCCCCACAGTCCCCCCTTTGATTCTTCAAACTTCTTTAAGAATCATTCCATCAATCCCACCAAGGTGCCTTTAATGGTCTCTACTTGTCTAGAAACAGCCTTCAACACCCGGAGGGGTTGCGCTTAATACGTTGCCCACTTGTGCCACAAGAGGGGACGGTGGGAGCTCTGTAAGGGCATAAGCTTGGCAGGGGCTTCAGTTACTTGTTTACAACAGCACTTAAGCAAAAACGTAAAATACAAAATTATGATTAGAACAAAAAAGATCAAACCCTGTACCATTGAGGTCCCTATTGAGCCCAACCACCCGGTCGCCCAACCCCATAAGGTGGGAGTTGGGGGTTGTTTGAGTTTCTCTATCAACGTGCATTTCCCTGGACACTCGATTAGTTCCCCAAAGTGGAAAGGTTTGGTTAGCCAAAAGTAAGCAGATACTTAAAATGTATGCAAAGAGGATAATAAAAATTCTGAACATATTGGCAAATGGTAATTGCCCTGATAGCAGGTCGATGTTTAGTCACGATCGCTCATTTGATGTGAGAGGCGTGTATCCAGGCTTTCTTCCCTTCCACCTTAACTGCTGCCTGGGTGGTCAGTAGCACCTGGAAAGATCCCTCCCACTTGGCACCCAATGGTTCTTTATGTATTTTCTTCACGTAGACCCAGACTCCCGGGACGATGTCGTGCCCTCCTTCTGGTGGGTCACCCCAAGCTGCCGATACCTGCGAGGAAGCAGAACTGATAGCATTTGTTGGGTTCTGACAATATTCTAGTAGAGCGTCACTCATCAGGTGACAATCAGCTTTTCGCAAATCAATTGTTCCCGGCAGAGACATGGGTCTCCCTGTTATTATTTCAAATGGACTCAGCCCCGTAGTTCTGTTCAGAGTCGCCCTAATTTTGTGTAGGGTTGTCACCGCCCATCTTACATTCCGGGTTCCGTTGTCAACAAAGGAGGAGCCATCTGTAAAAAGGATTAAATCTGGATTGTGCAATGCCTCCTCCGCCGCTAAGATTACTTCCTCTGTCTCTCTCATAGCTTCCACCCAGTCATGCTCTTCCCCCTTTTGCTCCCCAGGCAACGGGAGTATAGTTGCTGGGTTGACCGGGCTGGCTCGGACTAGATGGAGGTTGGGGGCCTCTAGCACCGTTCTCCATTGGGTCCATCTGGCTGCTGTCACTTGGGATACTCTATTCGTGGATAGCAATGTGTGGACGGTGTGTGGACGCTTGACTGTTAGCTTTTGAAACAATACCAGACCTGCAGTAGCCATCACAGCTTGGCATGTGGCTTCCATGGCCCTGAGGCAACTGCCCCATCCTAGGGCCACGGTGTCCAGTTTTCTCGAATAGTATCCAATAGGTCTCTGTTGATCCCCATGCTCCTGTGTCAATATGGCGGTCATGTATCCCTCTTTTTCATGTACAAACAGGGTAAACGGTTTCCCGTTGTTGGGGATTCCCAGGGCTAGTGCCGAGCACAAGGCCCTCTTTAAATTCTCGAAGGCCTCTAGTTGGTCTCTCGTAAGGGTGACCCCTTCCTTCGAGGCCCGCCTCCCTTTCAAGTGATCATTTAACGGTTGAGCCAGTTGTGTGCAGGAGTCGATCCAATTTCTGTTGAAGTTACATAAACCCAAAAAGGACCTAATCTCCTGGATAGTGGTGGGCTGTTTGGCAGCCCAGATGGCTGTGGTCCTGTCCTGGGTAAGTTCCCTCTTTCCTTTCGAAATCTTTTGTCCCAGGTACACAACCTCTTCTTGGGCTATTTGTGCTTTGTCGATACTGGCCTTATGTCCTCTCCGATGAAGGTGGTCCAGTATAGTACACAGATTTTGTTCGTGTTGTTCTTCCGTTTCAGAGGCTAACAGGATGTCGCCCACATACTGGATGACCATGGAGTGCATGGGAGGTAACTCCATCAAATGGTTTTTGTAGGGCCATATGAAATACCGTAGGGCTGTTGTGGAAACCCTGTGGCGGCTGGGTCCAGGTGTACTGTTGTTGTTAAACGGTAAAGGCGAACCACGGTTGGACCTTGGGTGCCAGTGGCACCGACCAAAATCCATTGGCCATGTCGATAACAGAGAACCATTCATGTTCCGGCCTCAGGGCATTGAATACCGTGGAGGGGTCAGCTACCAGAGTGGCCTTTTGATCAATACACTGGTTAGCCTTTCTATAGTCGACAGTAAGCCGCCAGGTCCTGTTTGGTTTCCGTACTGGCCACACAAGGCTGTTAGAGGTACTGTGTGTTTTAACCAGCACGCCTCGCTCCTCTAATTGTCTAATTATGGGTAAGATTCCTGCAATAGATGTTGGACTAATGGGGTATTGTTTAGAACAGGGTGGAGTGGATCCTGTAAACGTTGCCGGTTCCATTTGAAGTAGCCCACAATCGTTCTTACCCCGAGCCCATATTGGGTGCCCCCTCAGCTCCTCCTTCTTCAGACTTCTGATGGACCATGTTACCTGGCCACCTTCAAAATGCAACGAGGAGTTCAGCTGGGTAAGAACGTCCATATCCAGAAGGGCCTGGTCCACCGGACCTTTCCAGACTGGTGTTATCAATTCGTGTGGACCAAGACCAATGTGTATGGGCTGAGTTTTCCTGATCACCAACCCATGGCCACCAGCCCCGTGGGCAGTCTTAACTTTACCTTCCATTGGTATAGAGTTCCCGTATCGTTGAGATAGACACATTAATTCGGCCCCGGTATCCAGCAGGCAGTCTATATCTTGATCGTCCACCCTCGCGGTTATATACAATCCATCTCTTCATTGTTCTATTAGTGCCAGGAGGGGCACCGAAAGGGTGAGGGAGGGCTCCGCTAGTTTTTTGCCGCACAAAGTAACGCCAGTATCTCCTTCCGTTGCTGGGGTGACAACTGTTTGAATTTTTCTAGGTCATCGCCCTCGGGGGAGAGACCTGGTCTTGGTGCCGGATTGTATCCTTGCCGTCCTGTTCCCCGTCCCTTCTCTCTACATATCTTAGCCCAATGCCTTCCTTCTCGTAGTAGTGGCATGCCCCGGGTCACCTATCTTGCACTTTATCAGGGCCTTTGGGCATCCAACCCGCCTGCAGAGCTCGGAGCTTTGCTCCCATGTCCCTGTCCAGCTGACTGCATCAATCAATCAATTGCGCGTAGGTTACTCCAGTGCCTTCCCACTCTGGTTACCTTCAGCATCTTGGATAATTCTGGTTTTAGCCCCGCAATAAAGGCAGACTTCAAGGGCACAAAATGGGTATCGTCCAGATCCTCTGGAGCAATGTCCGTTATCCCCGAGTGTTCCAGCCAAACAGATCTAAACCTCTGTTCATACTCCCGCACCTCGTCGGTACCTTTTTGCTGACAGGCTGCAATTTTATTCCAATCCGTCTTTGCGGGACAGAACGCTCGCAGCCCATCTGGCATCTAGTTGTTGCTCATCCTCGCCCAAAGCAGTCTTCGCCCTGCACGCCCGGGCACCATCACAGTCAAAATCTGTACCCCGTCCCATGGGTGGAGGTGGTAAATTCCCTCCAGACGTTCCAACTGTTCCCACGTCTTCTGACCCCCCCTTTTTCGGGTCAGGCAATTCTTTGGACCATTTATCAACTTTCTCAGGATCCGCCGGGACATGCATCCAATAAGTGTTGTGCTCAGACACGATCACCTCGTTACCGTCTGTAGTCTTCTTTTCCTGCTTGACCTTAACGCGTTTCTGTTTAAGGGGGGGCGAGCCGTGCAAAAGGAAACTCATCATCATTATCACTTTCTTCGCTGGAGGGCTCAGCTTCCTCTATACCGGCTTCACGCCATTGCGTTTTTCGTAGTTCTTTAGTAACGACTCCAGATTCGGGTACAGGCGAGACGGTTGTGGTCGGCGGGGTCCGCAGGGCAGTCCCAGTCCCTTTGGTTGGGTCGCCTGTCCGTCTTGTAATTGTTTTTTAAGTTCTTTAATTTCAGTCTCCAGCCTTTCCTTTTCAGATTGTTTTTCAGTCTCTAATTTTTCTAATTTAAGCTTTTCCTTTCTTAATTGTTCGCAAACCGCCTTCAGTTGGTCCTTCGCATTAGTCAGGTCGCTGTGGCATTGAGCTTGTTGGATAATTGCATTACGCTGCCGGATCTGGCCCATTACGACTAAGGACCATTGGGTCTGTTCTTTATCCTTTAAACGGGTCGTTTTTCCCCAAGCTCTCTTTATATCTTCCAGGGACCACTGTCCCTTGGAGGCACCGTATTTCTGTTCAATTTCAGGACAGGTTTTAGCCAAATTAAACTGTTGCTCTATATATCCTTTTAACTGCCGAAGAATTTAATCTTCAGAAATGTCTGGCGGGGCCCGCCTGCCTTTTACGGTGGTTGGCAACTGTCGGTTTCCTTCGTCAGTCATTGTACCAATTTTGTGTGGGGGAGAGGGGGTCTCGAGCCGTGGGGCTCCTTATACAGGTGCCATGGAGCTTTGCAGCCGGGCTGGTGTATTACCATCGAACACCGCCGATTTAGACATCTATAAAGGGGGTCTCGAGCCTCGGAAGAGTTCGGGATCGCGTGGTGGAGTACCGAAACTAGACAACGGCCGAGGACTTTTAAATTAAAGAGGAGTCCTTACCTCCGGGGACGATATAGGTCAGATCTCCAGGGCTTTGGTCTTTAATCCTCCAGCGATCCTGCCGACTACGCCAAGTTGTTAGATCCCAACAGTTACAAAGAGAGACGAAGTCCGACCGTAACTTTTAGAAACTTTATTGCAGTACATTCTAAGGTTACAAAAGAACAAAAAGCAAAACAAAAGAACATGCAAAAGAACATGTGCTCACTACAGCAAGCCTTTCTTATAGTTATTCAAACAAAACTAGTAACGCCCACCACCCACCCCTTGTTTCTGAGTGGTTTGCAGACTTCTATTATCAGTGCATGATTGGTTCATTCGTCCCAGCATTTTGTTTTTGCATTTTATTTCAGTAGTTTCACATCCCCCCTCCTTGAACTGTTAGGCTGATTACTAAACAATAGGCTACTATTAAGCTATCTGCAGCTGTCCTGTTAGCCTCTGCTTGTTATTTTTTTTAATAAATTGGCTCCACAGCTCCACAGTTAGTTTGTTAGTTGATTAGCTTACTTTTGATCTGTCCCCACACCTTGTCCTGCTAGGTGGAAGAAGTCGCAGGTTTGGAAGGTGTGGTGAGTTGCCATGGTGAATCTTGAAACGGTACACACTGCTGCCACTGTGCGTTGGTGGTGGAGGAAGTGAATGTAGAAGGTGGTGGATGGGGTGCCTTGTGCCTTGTAGATGGTGGACAGGCTTTGGGAAGTCAGGAGGTGGGTTACTCGCTGCAGAATTCCCAGCCTCTGACCTGCTGTTTAGCCACAGTATTTATGCGGCTGGTCCAGTTCAGCTTCTAGTCAATAGTAATCCCCAGGATGTTGATAGTGGGGGATTCAGTGTTGGTAATGCAGTTGAATGTCAAGGGGAGATAGTTAGATTTTCTCTTGCTGGTGATGGTCATTGCCTGGCACTTGTGTGGTGTGAACGGTACTTGCCACATATCAGCCCTAGCCTGAATGTTGTCCTGGTCTTTCTGCGTTTGGACACGGACTGCTTCAGCATCTCAGGAGTTGTGAATGATACTGAACATCGTAAAATCATCAGCGAACATCCCCTTTTCTGACCTTATGATTGAAGGAAGGTCATTGATGAAGCAGCTGAAGATGGTTGGGCTTAGCACACTACCCTGAGGAACTCCTGCAGCAATGTCCTGGGGCTGAGATGATTGGCCTCCAACAACCAGAACCATCTTCCTTTGTGCTAGGTATGACTCTAACTAGTGGAGAGTTTTCCCCCTGATTCCCATTGACCAAGGTATAATGAGCTCAGGAGCCAAGTGGTGGGGAAGTTAATGAAAACATCATGAGCAATCTTATAAATAATCATCTAAAATGTATAGGGCTGACAAGAGATAACTAACACAGCTTCAGAATGACAAACCTGATTCAGTTTTTGAAGAAGTAACTAAAATGATGGATCAAGGAGACCCACTATATGCCATTTACTTGGATTTCCAAGACAAAACTTTTGATGAAGCGCCTCTTGAAGGATTGTGGAAGAAATTCCAATTGCATAAGTGTATAATGAAAAGATAAGTAAGCGTGTTCTTGTACAGTTAAAAAGTAAGGCGATACTTGCCTGGCAGAAATCAAATGGTAGGTCGAGAAAAGGAAGGTAGAAAGACTTGTGTTTATGCAGCGCCTTTGACGACCTCAGGATATCCCAAAGTGCTTTTTAAATGACGAAGAACTTTTGAATTATAGTCATTGCTGTAATGTAGGAAATGCAGCAGCAAATTTGCATACAGCCAAGTTCTAAAACAGCAAGAAATAAATAACCTGGTTAAGAGATAAATATTGCTCAGGACACTGGGTGAACTCTCTTCTACTCTTCTTCAAACAGTGCCACAAGATTTTTACATCCACCTGAGGGCAGATTGGACCTTGGTTTAACATCTCATCCAAAAGAGGGCACCTCTGACAGTATAGCATTTCATCAGTACTGCACTGGACTATCAAGCTAGATGATGTACTCAGCTCTCTAGAGTGGTTCTCAAACCCACAACCAATTGGCTCAGAGGCAACATTGTTACCAACTGAGCCAAGTCTAATACCTAGTTAGCTTAACATCATTATAATTAGTAATAAAAGGAAAAATACATATAAAACCATAATTTTATGATTTTCAACAGGAAAGAGCTACCATCATAATCCGATTCTTGAACTATGTTCTTGTAAATGCTTTAGCGATTCACTGTTTATTCCTGACTCAATCTCAACCTATTTATTGGGCTAATATGATGTATTCAGATGACACTGTTGTTTAACTCATTACAGATTTTATGTCTGTGAATCTTTCAGTTGTCACATGAAATATACTCATAAGGCTTTTCATAATATTTTAATTTGTAACTGATTCATATTACCTAGAGAGTATTATGAACCATGACCTTTTCTTATAAGTCTTAATTATATTTTCACAGAAGATGACATCAAAGCATACATGAAAGGACATCATCAGGACCATGAGAATGAGTCTACATCTTCAAGCAATGAGGTGCTTTTGACCAACATTGACTCATCCATTACAGCGGTAGATGAACCGGTGTCTGAAACAAATCCATATTCTGATTTTCCTATTAGTCAACCAACACACTCAGCCAAACAAGAGTTCTCAACTCCAAAAGAAGATCTAATTCTGCATAGTCCTAGAAGAAAGCCCACTGATCCAGACATACAGGCAGACAGAAGTGTCCAACCCAGTTCTTCTCCAGAGGAGACTGAAGAGTCGAGAAGGCCAGATGTTTCTGAACAAATTGGTTACTTCAAGCACAGTCCTCCAGCTGAGTTTGAGAGTCATGTTTCAGGGCTGCCTCACGACGATGCAGAAATTATACAAGAACCCACCAAGAACCATGACTGGATGAAGGGGCCATCTTTGTCAAGTGGAGAAATACCATTCAATTCAGAGGAAAACTACTCCATGCATAGTGCTGATACGAGGCAGAAGAACCCATTTTCAAGAAATTCATCAACATTGCTGTCAGAAATTCTGCAGGGTGGTAAAAAGCTGCAAAAAGATGGTACCGATTATGCCATAAAATCGAACATAACGGCAGAGCAAAATGCAGTAAACGAAAGTGTTGTGAGCGAATCACCTGACACAGATAGTCTGTTTTCTTCAAGACCTTCATATTTAAAATCCATTGCAGCCAATACAAAGCCCAATGAATCAAAGGGAAAAGGACAACAGAGAGACAATATCTGGGAACAAAGCTCTGAACCCGATAAAAATATAGGTTTTATGAACGACGTATCTAGCCAAACCAAGAAGCCAGGAGAATATTATAGTGATACACCAAATCCAACATTTGGAAGGGGAGAGACTGAGCCTTCAAAAAGAAAAGGCATTTTAAAGCGCAGTCCAAGTACTAGCTCCACTGAGTCAGAAAGCCTATCCAAAAGGACCTCAATTAGGTCCACAGAAGACATAGGAGCAATGCCACTACAAGCTGAGGATTCCGATGGCACCACAAAGATGGATGCAGGTAGCAAACAAGTGAGGTTCTCTACTAAAATGAGAAACAAACGTCTGGCAAATATATTTGAAGGGTGGAAAACTGATGAAGCTCATAATTCTTCATTGATAATGAGTGACGAAAATACCATGCCACAGCAACAAGAGAGTAATGTCAACATATTCTCCTCATTGTCTCCAGCTCCAGCTCAAAGATATGAAACGGAACCAGATGTAAATCAGTATTTGACTGACAAAGGAACAACTGAACAGGACCATTTCCCATCACTGAAATGGGGAGAAAACTCAGAGGCACAACAGAAAAATTACCAAGGTATGCTTGTAGTTTGATTGTCTAGTAAAATCATTTATTTCTGTTGAAATTATAAAAGTCTTTTTGCTTACTCGCTTTGATAATTTATATTTTATGTTCCCTGTTAAAACTGGAGTTCAACATGTTTCAACTCACGAGGAGTCAGTTTTCAGAAATAGCTCAAATCTCTAAACAGTACCAACTTTGCAGGTCAGAGAGGACATAGTTTGCAACACAGGATCTTGTATTCAAGTATGGAACTAATCCCAAAAGCACAAACCAAGTGAGTTCTGTGTAATTTTATATGACAAGGAATAAACTATAGAAACTTTAAAGACTTGGTAGTCATCACCCTGTGGTCTTGGCAACATGCCAAGTTCCACACGGTATTTATATCATCTGCACAAAGGTCCTCCCAGATAAGGACATTGTTGTTATCTTGGATTTACTCCAAGGTTTCATGCTCTTTCCTGTTTCAGAATAAGAGGATAAATTGAGTCAGAATTAGCCTTAACCCAAAACTCTTAGAGGAGGTAAGCCCTAAACAGTTCAGTTTACTTATCCCCCTAGCATACCTTACTCTGATGAACATTTCCTTCCCAGAGTTGGGCATTCAACTCCAGTTTGAACTCAAATTTAACCAAATAGATATTTCATCTGCACCTTTGGATGCCAAAGATTCTGGAGAATATCTAAGCCAATGGAACAATACTCAGTTCACTGGTACAGATTTTGTAGATCTGTTGAACTGAAGCTCATTTGAAATCCAACTTCCTGAGGCACAGTTCCTCTTCGGATCTTCCAAGGGTGATTTGATTCTAAAAATCTGATTTGCTCCAATTTTTTGGGTTTAGAATGGAGGCAAAAAGTAGAATTTTGGGGAGCTATATCCCATACCCGAACTGGACCTGAAGTACATCCAACACCATAGTCCCTCAGGCAATATGAAAGTGTTCCTACATCTGAAACAGGCACTGGGCCACTTACATATACCACCAAGAGGCCTAATGCCTGTTTCACAACCTCAGTCTGAAATTCAGCAGAACAGCTCCACTCAGTTTTTCAGGTTCTTCTGCAGTCAAACCATTAAGGGATTTGTTAGGAAAATTCCCCTCTGTTCCCCATCTCCGGTGTACAAAGCTGATGGAAGATATAGCTTTTTTGGCATTGCTCATTACCGCTGTGGGATTGAAACCTTGCAGATCTTTATTTCTCGTCCTTTTCAGTATACATTAACTTAGAACAAAACATGGGTACGTGCATGATTGAGATCCCATAGTGCTACTGAGAGTCAGTCAAAAAATGTTTGCCTTCCAAGGGTCTTGGCCTGCCAGGCTCTTAGGGCTGATTTTTCGGCACCCCCACAGGCGGGAACAGAGGCGCGGCAACAATCACCAGGGCGCCGGGGGTGGGGGACAGCACAGGTCAGCAATCCCACTCTCCTCCCAATTGAGGCCACTTAAACTAGTTACAAAACTTGTGAAGAGATTGTTGAAGTGGGAGGAATATTTAAAGTGGCGCATGGGTTTCAGAAGCTTTCATTTTCTGACCAGCTGAATGCAAGCAGGCACAGAGTGGGGAGCCAAGACTGCCCCTGGACATCACCCCGGCCCCTTAAGAGGGTCAGCAGGACAAAGGGGGACTCAGCACTTGGTAGGTAGATGCCCTTGGCACTGCACAGGTGGAAGGGAAAGTGGGCACTGAGTGCTCAGGCATTGAGTGGGGTTATTACTGCCTCCCTGGAATTTGCAGGGGGCAGAAGAGCAGGTGGGAAGCCTGCCAATCATAATAGGACAGCCACCTGTCCAAAAGGAAAGCTGCAGCTGGCATAGGGGGCACGGCTGTCAGATTTTGGGCTCAGTGGCGATGAGGGGCAACACTCCACACAGGAAGGGCAGTACCCCACATATCAGGACGGCTCAGGAGAGGAAAGAAGGGTCAGAAAGGCAATGGAGGCCATCCCTCAACAAAGGATCTACCACCCAAGATGGAGCTACCTGGAGATGACCAAGACCCAGTGCTGCAGGAGACTGCAACCCTCCAGGCTGATGGTCGCTGCCATCTGTGCCCTTGTCACCGAAGACCTCGCACTTCACAGCACTGGTCGCCATGCCCTGCCAGTGCCGTCAAACGCACAATGGCCTTGAACTCCTTCACTTCTTTACAAGATTATCTGTGGACTGTGGTGACTGCACGCCACTGCATCTCACTGGTCACTGATGCCCTCTTTATCAGAGCTGAACAGTACATTCATTTCACGACAGACGTGGCCTCACAGGAACAGAAGGCGTTGGTTTTCACCTCCATTGCTGGATTCCTCCTGGTGCAGGGCATCATTGATTGCACACATGTGGCTGTCAAGGGACTGACTGACTGCCCAGTGTTTCATCAACAAGAAGGGCTTCCACTCCCTCAGCGTCCAACTGGTCCGTGACCATAGCAAGAGCTTCCACCATGTGTGTGCTGGCTCTCCTGGCAGCTTCCATGGCTTCTTCATCCTCCGTCAGCCCAGGCTGCCTCACATCTTCACTCCAACTCCCAAAGTGTGTGGATGGAAACAAGGGAAATCCCTTGAAGCATGGTGACTGACCCATCTACGAGAGCTCCAGATACAGGCACAGTGACAATACAACCAATGCCACCTGCTCAGCAGGACAACCATTGAGCAGGCCATTGGGCTTCTGAAGATGAGATTCTGGTACCTGGGCTGGTCGGGTGGTGCCTTCCAATACCCTCCTGCGAAGGTCTTGGTCACTGTGGTGGTCTGCTACACTGTCCATGACATGGTCCTCCAGAGAGGTGTGTACCTTAAGGACAGTGAGGTCCTGGAAGGAAACAGCTCATTGCAGGAGGAGCAGGAAGCAAAAGATTGGGTGGCGGGAGATGACGCTGAACAGAAAGATGCCCCTGCTGCCTGATGAGGAGGCTTGCTCTGGGAAAAGAACCTCCCTCCTCTCCCTCACAGCCTTCAGCATTAGATCGAGGTTGGCATTGATGAAGCGAGGGGCAGCCCTGCCCAGGTGCCTGTCCTCCGGCTCCCCTGTGACATCTCATTTCCCACTAGTCCAGTGGAAGGTTTTGACACAAAATGCAGATCCCTTCCTCAGGACAACCAATAGCTTCAGTGCTAGCTGCTTTGGGAGTCTAAATGAGTCCCACACTTATTTATTTATTTTTTATTTAGAGATACAGCACTGAAACAGGCCCTTTGGCCCACCGAGTCTGTGCCGACCATGAAGCACCCATTAACCCTACAGTAATCCCATATTCCCTACCACCTACCTACACTAGGGGCAATTTACAATGGCCAATTTACCTATCACCTGCAAATCTTTGGCGGTGGGAGGAAACCGGAGCATCTGACCCACCTCCGTTCCCGCCCTCACTGGCTGTAAGTGGACAGGAAACCGGTCTCCCTGCAAAGTCCTCATGTGAAAATCTGAATGTTAATCAGATTCCCCCTGGAGGTGGGTTTCTGACCCAAAAACAGACCTGTCTCCTGTTTCCTGGCTCCATGTTGAAAATGCAGCCCTTATTCTTAAATTCAGGAAGCTAAATAGTAAAATTCAGAATTAATCTCCTCATTTTAGTTACCGTTTTAATTCTGATTTAATTATGAAGCCTAGAGGAGAATATCCCCACTCCTCCTGACTTCACAAAAATAGCTAATTACTTATCTTCATGCCATTCTTCGTCTGGAAGGCCAGCCGATACTAAGCAGAGCTTGCACCATTTGAGCTGCACCTAGTTGAATCCTAAAATGCAAACGGATTCTATTTACATTTTACAATCTCAATCTAAATATTTATATTAGATGTGTTCTTGCTTCTCTGGCTGCCTGTTCTGAGGACGCGTGCAAATGGCGACAGCAGAAGCATGGCAGTAAGTTCTACCCCACGACTTCCAGGCTGCTACCCCTCCATTTCCACTGGGCAGGAGGTCTCAAAATCTCCCTGCTTTAAGTAGAGCAGTATCTCAATAACCTTTCCTCTGACTGGATGGTGGGCCTATTCTAAGGTATTTTGGAGATTTGGTGAATGACTGAACCAAAGGTAGGTAATCATTTTTTTTTCCCTGACCCAGCCTCAACTACTTGCTGTGAAAATATTGGAATTATGCTGGCAATGGTTCAAATTAGCACTGGTAATTGGTAATATAAAGTTTTATCCATGTGATTTTTTTCCAGCTATATCTTGAAATATAATTTTGGAATTGTTTTAATATGAGCTTACATAATGTAGTGTGACTAGCTATGTTTTTAAAGCCAAGATACACTAAGCTTGTGCGTGAAGACTGCTACTGAACTTTCAAAAACCTGGCTGTGCAATTATTGAAAAGTAATATATGCATTGTTTGGATTTCCAAATGGCCGACTGTAAAATAGAACTGGAATGGTTATTACTGGCCTTTGTGCCAATAGAATCAGGTTCCATTGGATCTGATTCATTCTCTAAACCTAGCCTTGGAGTTTTTGATGCAGTTTTGATTCTTGCCCGGAATCAAGAAATAGGAACTTTTTTTTTGTGTAGAAGTCAGTTGTAGATGCCATTTATTGAGAATGCCTGTTCATTTCTGAAAGGTTTGTCTATAAATTAAAGTTTTTTTGCAACCTTTGCTGCCCACTTTGAATTTCCATCAGTACATTAACATCCAGAACTAGAACCTGCCAGAAGGGAGGAGCATTTACCCTACAGCTGTGCTACCCAAAGATCCACTAAAGCTCAGATCATTATATGCAGCATAAAACTTTATAGCTGTAAGCCACAGGTCAAGTGAAAAACTATCAAGCTAAAGCTGTAGCAATTGTTTATATCCCGAAACAGCCCAGTTCAAATGAGGTTTTACCGGCCAAATATTGAGGTGAAGTACGACTGCATCAGAATCAAATAACTGAATTCTTAGAAACATTCCTGCTGTTTTACTAAGTATGTTACTGTAGCCAGTGGAATATTTTCACTACCAGTGGAACCATATTTTCTCGAGTTATAGTTCATAGACTTTTCACTTTTCTCATTCATTTTCCCAGCTATTTGTAGAATGTGTAAAATTTGTAAAATCTAAATTTTTCTCACGATCTTATATGTGTATGTGAAAAATCAACAAAGGTGATGGTGCTGAGTGCTTCAAAGGTAGTATTAAAAATACTATGGCCCGTTAAAATTTATCGGGGTGTCATCCTGGAAGTTAAACACCAGGATCGTGCCCACTGCAGAAATCAACCACTGATCCTGCTGAGATATTTGGAGTCCAGGAGTGGGGTCAGCAGGAGCAGGCCTTCTACAGTGTGCAGGTACTTCTGCTGTATCCCAGCAGCAAAGACCCAGGAAATGCCTCCAGTAGTTGACCGTCTGGACGGGTTGCCAGTTTCACCCACTCCTGGAAGAACTATCTGGATGTACGAGCATCCCCCTTACAAAGTAGCTTGTTTACACCCTTCACAACACTATTTATTGGTCTCCTCATCTTCTGACATTGACCCAATCTGGATCCCATGTGGCCCCGCCTCCACTGTGATTGAGCAGGTTCTGGTGAGACCAGGCCTACCTTCTTAATCATACATGTGGTCTCAACTTAAGAAGCGCTGCCTCTAACACAATCCCCCTCCCCCCATCCTTAGATCAATCAGCTTAAGGGGCAGGCACGAGCTCTGCCCCCACAAGACCACCTTGGAAACTCAATTTAAGGTGCCTTATCCCGATTAATTAGTCTGGCTGATCCCCGCTACACTTATAGTAAGACTTCATCCGAGCAGTCAAGTGGAATTGATGTCTGCTACTCTGAAACTTCCTTCCTTTAGTGACATCTTAATTCAGTAAAGTAACATTTACATTTAAAAAAAAACTCTCATGGTGTTGGAAGGGTTAATTGATAACTCTAGTATGTCAATATTATTAAAAAAAATTTAAATCCTATATTTGGAAGTAATTGGTGTCTTATACTGAAATCCTTACGAAGTATGTAGTAAATGAAGTAAATGCTGCTCAGCAGAAGGTTTTTTCCATTTGAGAAAAATTTATTCATGTGAATAGAGAAACGCCTGTTAAAATTGTTTTAAACACCACTACCTTTATGAAAGGCATGTCATGGGTTTTTTTTTCTCATCTTGGTGTATTCCTGAACTACTTTTAAACTGTGATTTTCTTCAGTTTACAAAAATTATTTTTTCACTCAAAGCTTTATATTGAATGATGATAAAACAGTTCCTATCTCTGTAATATGAGATAGATTGTCAAGTTAGAGATTAAGGATAAATATGACTTCCTGCTTTACTTGGAAGTGCTGAAAGTTTGGTGGAAATTCTAAATCATCTGGAAAATGAGACTCTAGGGGAGCTACCTCATGTGTAGCATGTTCGCAGTGGATCAAATTTATTGCTAAAAATGCATCTGTAGACCAACCGAATTATGATTGTTTTCTCTCTCTGGTTCTTTATATCATCATAGAGAAGCCAAGAGTTTTACTTTCAAATAAGAAAATTTTATTATTGCATCACTGTTGTCTCATTGCTTTCCAAAAAGTCTCTCAAACATTCATGCTATATACATAAATCAGGTTCAGGAATTTGTTGAGCCTGTGCACTAAAGTATATGTTCTAGAAATCCATAGGCTGGTTTTGCAGTCAGTGGTGAAGCAATGGCACAGACCATTGACTTTGAAGGAAGCTGTCCACAAAGATCTAGCGATCTCTCTGGCATTGATTTCTCCTTTCCCGATGGCAGTTTGAATCTGCCACCAAGACAAGGGGATCTTCAAGCGTGCAGTAACAATAATGTCATTGAGCAGGGAAGCAGTCAATCACATTGAAGTATTCTCACAGATTTCTGCAAACCAGGAACATAAAACGAGTGAATCCATTCACTTTCAATTAAAATTTTACAGGGAGCGAAATAAATGATTATGATTGGATTAAGATAGAAGCTAAAATGTTATAAGCAAACTTTTAGCTTTGCAAGGCTAGTGAGGGTGAAGGGCTGCTCGGGTATGCAATTGAAACCCGACACAGGCCCGACCCGACCACATCCAATCCAAACCTGAGTCCGAGTCCTTTGATTTTTTTTTTTCCCCGCACCCAACTCAACCTGACCTGACCAGACCCAACCCGACTACCGGAATGAAGTCCCAGCTGTTCAGATTTTGAAGCATACTTCCCTTTCTCTCCCTGAGCAAAAGGCAGCACTGTGTCCGACCCGGTCCAACCCAACCTGAGCCCGAATGCCGGACCTGGAAGAGAGACCCGACCCGTCCCGAACCCGACACATGTTGTCGGGTCTGGTCGGGTTCGGGTCGGGTAGCCATGCTCTAAGCGAGGGTGTTTACGAGTAATTTTGAGGTTAGTATGCCATTATAACCTAGTTACACCTCATTCAACAAGTATAATTTTTTCAAGGGTTTACACAGCTGCACAAAAGTGGATGTTTTTGTCAATTCACTGATTGCTCAGGGATTGCTCTGTGGAGGAACCTCAACAGTGCAGGATTGTAGAATCACTGACAGCAACTTCTGGATTTCAACATTATTCTGCACATGTGCAGAGTCCAGAAGTTGCTGTCATTATCAGTGGAGTGATGATGGCCAATGATGATAATTTCATCATCATCACCGCCACAAAATCCCACCGCAAAATCTGGGCCTATATCTAAGATAGCTTCCCACCTTGCTGCAAAGTTCGAAGAATTAGCTGGATAGGGTGAAAGTTGGACTGATAAATGCAAGCATGCATGGAGTCTCACAGTGCAGGAGCTCAGATTGAGAATCAGTGCACTCGATCATGGCGCTCCCCAGTTTATTTTTGTTGCACTTTTGGAGTTTATGCTCCTTCCCCTTTCCATCGTCTAATTTCTTTATTTTGGTTCTCCCTGAAGCATGGATTATTTCCTAACTAGGGAAACTTATTCCCAAATTTTTATATACAACCCTTTAATTCACAGCTAATTCCCAACTAAGTGCATGACAGCAGTTGATTCATCAGTCAATAGCCCCTTTCCCCCAACCCTCATGCACACATGTATCTCTGTGTGAGAGTATTGTCTTTGGCATCTTTGCTGAAATAGTTTAAGAAACTACAAAACTGAGTGAGGAATATTAGGTCTAAATCCATATTCTACCACCCAATAAGGAAAGTGTGCTAAACCATTAACATACACCAACACGCTTTACTGTATACCTGACATTAGGTGAAAGCATCAATAATACCTTCTCAAAAGGGGCTGTTTAGGTTTGCAAAGGCAAATTTGGCTTAATGTCTTAAATTACTCAGCAGTTCTTATGAGGCCTATGTATCAACTTAGCCTACATGCTTTTATTTCCATATATATCAACTATTGAACACAAGCTAATGAGTTCAGTCTTAATAGAAGTCTTAAGGTAAAAAGCCTTGATTGTACTGCCATAACACAAATAATTCTTGGTTTACTACCTTATCATAAAGTTTGTACTTATTCTGGCTCTGATATCAAAACAATTAAAGTAGAATATAATTTATGATTGAAAGCAGCAATATCAGATGGATTGGCATGAGAGACGCATTGATTTTTTTTTGTGTTGTGTGAGAAGAGTTGGTGAAATTATCTCTGCTTCTGACAGGTTTATCCAGAACAGTATGCAAAAAAGAATGAGTAATTACATTTAATTAATGTATGAGCAGTGAGGGGAACACAACCTGGGGATAGCCAAGATTGTGTTTTCTGAAAGGTTAGAAATTATTGACAACTTTGTTGAATATGTCAAATTCAATTGCTATGTCACAAGTTGATTAAAACATAAAGGGCACAGATTAATTTATCGGATGCAGTATTTACGTAAATAAGTAAAACAATTGTTCAATAAACCCAAGCCAGCCAACTCTTAGATGATAAGATTAGGTAATAAAAAGATATATTTTGCCACATATCCCATTTAAAAGGAGTATTATTGCCTGCATTTAAGGAGTTAATACCCAAGGTTAAACAACACATTATCAGGCCACTACTGCCCCATTTACACCGGATACAAACATACGCACAGACTGATTAGGAGCCGGAGTAGGCCACTCGGCCCCTTGATCCTGATCCGCCATTCAATAAGATCATGATCTGATTGTTACCTCTACTCCACAGTCCCGCCTACCCCCAATAACCCTTGCTTATCAAGAATCTATCTACCGCTGCTTTAAAATTATATAAAGACTCTGTTTCCACCACTTTTTGAGGAAGAAAGTTCCAAAGACTCAAGATTTCTCCTCATCTCTGTCTTATTTGGACGACCCCTTATTTTTAAACAGTGACCCCTCGTTTTAGATGCTCCAACAGGAAACATCCTATCCACATCTACCCTGTTAAGACCCCTCAGAATAAAGAACAAAGAACAGTACAGCACAGGAACAGGCCATTCGGCCCTCCAAGCCTGCGCCCGATCTTGATGCCTGCCTAAACTAAAACCTTCTGCACTTCCGGAGACCGTATCCCTCTATTCCCATCCTATTCATGTATTTGTCAAGATGCCTCTTAAACGTCACTATTGTGCCTGCTTCCACCACCTCCCCTGGCAGCAAGTTCCAGGCACTCACCACCCTCTGTGTGAAGAACCTGCCTCGCACATCCCCTCTAAACTTTGCCCCTCTCATCTTAAACCTATGTCCCCTAGTAACTGACTCTTCCACCCTGGGAAAAAGCTTCTGACTATCCACTCTGTCCATGCCGCTCATAACTTTGTAAACCTCTATCATGTCGCCCCTCCACCTCCGTCGTTCCAGTGAAAACAATCCGAGTTTATCCGACCTCTCCTCATAGCTAATGCCCTCCAGACCAGGCAACATCCTGGTAAACCTCTTCTGTACCCTCTCCAAAGCCTCCACGTCCTTCTGGTAGTGTGGCGACCAGAATTGCACGCAATGTTCTAAGTGTGGCCTAACTAAAGTTCTGTACAGCTGCAGCATGACTTGCCAATTTTTATACTCTATGTCCCGACCGATGAAGGCAAGCATGCCGTATGCCTTCTTGACTACCTTATCCACCTGCGTTGCCACTTTCAGTGACCTGTGGACCTGTACGCCCAGATCTCTCTGCCTGTCAATACTCCGAAGGGTTCTGCAGTTTACTGTATACTTCCCACCTGCAATAGACCTTCCAAAATGCATTACCTCACATTTGTCCGGATTAAACTCCATCTGCCATTTCTCCGCCCAAGTCTACAACCGATCTATATCCTGCTGTATCCTTTGGCAATCCTCATCACTATCCGCAACTCCACCAACCTTTGTGTCGTCCGCAAACTTACTAATCAGACCAGCTACATTTTCCTCCAAATCATTTATATATACTACAAAGAGCAAAGGTCCCAGCACTGATCCCTGCGGAACACCACTAGTCACATCCCTCCATTCAGAAAAGCACCCTTCCACTGCTACCCTCTGTCTTCTATGACCGAGCCAGTTCTGTATCCATCTTGCCAGCTCACCTCTGATCCCATGTGACTTCACCTTTTGTACCAGTCTGCCATGAGGGACCTTGTCAAAGGCTTTACTGAAGTCCATATAGATAACATCCACTGCCCTTCCTTCATTGTTTATGTTTCACCATATGGTGGCATTTAAAATTTAATACAATTTTTTTACCCACTTGCAAATATTGTCCAGGACCTCCAACAACTCCTTGCCTGCTTTATCAGATTCTATTCCTCTCTCCTTAGAGTTTTATAACATTGAGGGAACAGTAGCCAAATGGTTATCCTACTGGATTGATAACCTGGAGATTATGTGTTAAAATCTCAGTATGGCAAATTGGGAAACTTAATTAATAAATTCTGGTAATTTGTGACCTGATACCATAAAAGCTGCCGGATTGAAATAAAACAAAACTGACGAGTTTACTTTGCCCTTTATGGAAGGGAACCTGCTACCATATCTTGTCTGGCTTACGTGAGACTGCGGTCCCACACTTCCTGGTGACTTTTAATGCCTTCAGAGAAACTAGGGATGGACAATAAATGTGGCTTTGCCAACGCTACTCACGTCCCAAGAATAAATGTTCCTAAAAATCTGCAAATTTGACAATTACTGTCTGTGTGACTTAGTACTTTTTTACATCAGTCCTTAACTGGACTTTCTTATCTTGTGTTCTGGATCAAGATAGTACATGTAGATCAGAAACAGTAAGGACCCTGCATTAATCCCTGGGGCAGTACACTCAGTATATCTCCCCAGCATGATATCATTCCCCTAACTGACAGCTATCTTCTCTTTCAAACAATTCTTTGTTCACTATAATAAAAACAGAAAATGCTGGAAATACTCAACAGGTCTGGCAGCATCTGCGGAGAGAGAAACAAAGTTGACGTTTCAGGTTTGTGATTCTTATCACAATTCTTTATTCACCTTTAACTTTTAAGCAGCCTTTCATTTGTGACTTTATTGAATTATGCTGCGTACATGTACCCTGATGAGTCACAGGGCCGGATTTTATTCTGGCCACACTTCGGCCCTCCGTCAGACCCCAGTTGCTATCTCATGCCAGTTAACTGCCTGCCATCAAGGACGCCGTCCATTTAAGGGATGAGCTCCCGCCTGCAGAGCTGCCAGCCAATCAGCAGCTCTGCCGTACTGGTAGCGTCACCAGGAGCAGTGACCACTGCTGGTACTGCAAAAGGCCCTCCAGTACTGAGGACAGACAGGCCCCAGTGATGGGTGGTGTGGGGGGTTTGTTAGTGAGGGTGGGGGGCCATCTTCCCAGGGGCAGCCATCACTGCCAGGGGTGCCTTCTGTAGGCCCTGCACTACCCCAAAGGAGAGACCCCCTGACCTTGCTAGGGGGCAGCGAGGCTTTGCCTGGCAGTGTCTGCATGTGGCAGCAGGCCCCTCCATCTTCCATAAAATTGGTGTGGAGTGGGGAAGAGGCCATTAAAGACCTCAATTGCCTGGGACTGGAGGGCCATACTCGCCTTCCCCATCCCAGACAAAATGATAGGGGGCCCGGACAATGTCAGGAGCAGCACCCCTTGCCATTTTGTTGACCGCCACCCCGCCTCCATTCCCATCTCCATGGGCAAGATAAAATCCTGTCCATAGTGTCATAATGGCACAGAAGGAGGCAATTCGGCCAATTGAGTCCATATTGGCTCCCTGTAGAGCAATCCAATCAGTCCCACTCCCTGGCTCCATCCCTGCAACCCAGCAAGTTTATTTCCCATCCAAATTCCTTTTGAAATCATTCATCGTCTCTGCTTTCACCATCTTCATAGGCAACAAGTTCCAGGTCATTACCATTCGCCATGTAAAAAAGTTCTTCCTCATATCTGCCTGCATCTCTTGCCCAAAACCTTCAGTCTGTGTCCCCTCGTCCTTGTACCATCAGCGAATGGGAACAGCTTTTCTTTGTCTACCCGATCTAAACCTGTCATAATCTTGTACACCTTTATCAAATCTTCCCTCAACCTCCTGTCCTCCAAGGAGAACAATCCCAGCTTCTTCAACTTAACCTTGTAGCTAAAATCCCTCATCCTTGGAACCATTCTGGTAAATTTTATCTGCATCCTCTCAGGGACCCTCACGTCCTTCCTAAAATGCGGTGACCAGAACTGTATGCAATACTTTAATTGTGGCCTAACCAGACACTCAGCTCTACCTCTGCACCACTTTCTTCGGCTGCTTTTGTACTGTCAGATTACTTCTTTGACCTCAAGGGCTAGAATTATAGGCCCCACCGGGAGTGGACACAGAGGCAGGCAGGCACAAAATAATGCTGCCGGCTGGCTGTTGGTTCCTCAGCTCCATTCCGCCCCCGGGCCATTTGAGCCTGACGGCGGGGTCCTGAAACCTGCAGGTAAAATCCTGCCCCGAGTTTTATGTCTTCCTTTTTCCTCAACAGAGGATCCCCCCCCCCCACTGCAGTTGACAGGGCCATCGACTGTGTCTGACCCATTTCACGCATTTCTGTCCTCACCCCTTCCCCTCCCTCCCAGAACCGCGACAGGATTCCCCTTGTCCTCACTTTCCACTCCACCAGCCTACACATCCAAAGGATCATCTTCTGCCATATCCGGCAGCTCCAGTGTGATGCCACCACCAAACAAATCTTCCCATCCCCTCCCCTGTCAGCATCCCTCCGCAGCCTTGGTCCACTCCTTCATCACCCCAACACCTTGTCCCCTTCCCATGGCACCTTCCCATGCAATCACAGAAGATGTAACACTTGCCCTTTTGTCTCCTCTCTCCTCACCATCCAAGGCCATAAAACATTCATTCCAGGTGAAGTAGTGATTTACTTGTACCTCTTTCAATTTAGCAACATGTATTCACTGCTCACAATTTGGTCTCCTCTACACTGGGGAGACCAAATGCAGACTGGGTGACCACTTTGCGAGCTTCCCGAGCTTCCGGTTGCTTGCCATTTTAATTCACAACTCTCACACCCACATTTCTGTCCTCGGCCTGCTGCAGTGTTCCAGTGAAGCTCAATGAAAGCTCGAGGAAAAACACCTTATCTTCCGATTAGGCACTGTACAGCCTTCCGGACTCAATATTGAGTTCAACAACTTCAGACCATGACCGCCATTTTGATTTTTTTTTAACCATGTACCAGTCATAAACTTTTCTATGTTTTTGCTTTCAGACAGAGCTGTTCATTATTCTGCCATTAACGATCTCTCTGGACAAATGCTTTGTCTTTTACTATGGCTATTACTACTCCCTTTGCCTTTTATTTCATGACATCTTTGTCATTTAATCTCTCCTGTCCTCCGCCCTATCACACACCTTCCCTTTTGTTCTTGTTCCCCCCACCTTCACTTGCTCAAAGCCTATTATATTTCTAACCTTTGCCAGTTCTGATGAAAGGTCACAGACCTGAAACATTAACTCTGTTTCTATATCCACAGATGCTGCCAGACCTGCTGTGTGTTTCCAGCACTTTCAGTTTTTATTTCAGATTTCCAGCATCCGCAGCATTTTGCTTTTATTTAGATGAGTGACAACTTCCTTGAACTTAATATTAGGAGGAGTGAAGCTATTGTTTTTGGCCCTGTCACTGATTCAATTCACCCTCGAGGTCAGTGTCACGGGTTGAACCAGACAGCTTGCAATATAGACATCTGTTCAACTCTGAACTGAACTTTAAATCCCACATCCGATCCATTATCAAGATCACTTACCTCTACAACAAGGAATATGAGGAGCGAATGGGAAAGTCAAATTGAAGCCAAAGATCAGCCATGATTCTATTGAATGGCGGAGCAGGCTCATCGGGCCGCATGGTTTACTCCGCCTCCTATTTCTTATGTTCTGTTGTTCTTATGCCTGCTTTTGTCCCTCCCTTGTCCCCCGCACTGTTGCAGACCCCATTACATACCTTGGTCATCTCCAGATTCAACTACACTTAACACTCTTCCTGCTGGCCTCTCATCCACCTTCCTCCATGAACGCCACGTTATCCAAAAAACTATCTGAAGAAAATGTATAGCTTACGGTCTATGTGGTTTTACATAAACTGGCATTTAACATTGATCATTCTGTCTTTATATTTTTGGTCATTTATACTGATAGAGTAAAGCAAAAGGTTTATTTTGCTATTTTCAGTGAAGATCTTCCAATTTTAAAATGGAGGCGAAAACATAAATACTTGGTTGCCTTTATTGCAAACACTGAAAAAGACTGAAGTAAAACATGACCTTGAAAAAACTATGACCCATTTAGATTGCATCTTCAGGCAGTTTATCTTGTGTCACTGATATTGGTACAACTGACGCAATTGAGCTGGTGGCAAGCACAGAACAAAATAGTTTACCTGTCAAAACTGCTAAGGATTTGAGATTCATTTAATAAAAGTTGAATACTCAAGGAAAGGGGTGAGAGGTTTTATTAACATCTATACTCAGTATAACATTGTGAAATTTCAGCATTGCATTTATCTCTTTAGAATTACATATGCTTGCTATGCCTCTAGGACAGAAGCACAATACCTGTCAAAGTGGCAATATTTAACAAAAACATATGGAGGAGGAATAAATTGCCCTTCAGAAATTGAGTATGTCTCTGTATGTCAATCATTAAAGTTTAGCTGTCACCAGACTTTCTACCATAAAAACCTGACTGTTTTTTAAAGCAACCATTCAGTCATTCAAGATTAGAAGAGCAATAGGTGAAGAGGACAGAGTTTAAAGATCTCTGTACCTTGTGTCAGTGAGTTGAAACACAATGAGTAGCTATGATGCTGAGGAAAGTTATTTTATTAGTATAGATGGTATAGAGCACAAAATCAAACAGCTTTTCAAATAGATTAGAAATTTGCTTCATTGTCCTGCAAAGAATTCAAATGATGATTGGATTATCTAATTATCCTGATATTGTTATCTAGTTTTGACCACATTATATAACTGTAAACACAGATCTTACAGTAATAACCAAAATATTATTTCACATGACGAAAATATTGGTTATATCTCTTCAATACCAAATGTTTAAAACATCATGCAGTTTATAAAACATGAACAGATACAGGAGATGTTTTCAGAATTTTTTATTTTGTCTCCTTCTCGATTTTGCTATGATTTTGGATGGGAATTTCCTCAGAGCTGCTCCCACTTCACCATTGTAATTTTACTGGAAGTGTGGCAGAAACACAAAGAGGGTTACTGACATACTTCCAGCATTAGAACCATGCACATATTGTTTTAGTTCTTTTATTCCTTCAGCATTGAATTGCTCTGATTACTATGTGGTTTCTGCTGTTGGTGTTATGCTTGCTACACTCTTTCATCGGCCTGAGACAGGATAACATTGTAGGCCCAGTTCTGTGCCCACTTTTGTGACCAGTGGCTTGTTGTTTTCACAACAGGCAAAACAGGCAAACATGAGGTTGCTGTCTCTCAGTGCAATGCCCTGAACATGTCCACTGATGTGTAGCATAGCAGATCTGTGAAATGACTGTCTTCAATCTCCATTCACAAGAGATGCTTCCACTATGGTGGCATCTCCGGCACAGGGAGTTCGATTCTAGATGACAGTGGAGTTGCCACATGCTCTGTGGTGGACTGCAGTACCTAAAAACTTTCCTGTATGACTCAGCAGCTGGTGGATTCCTCCATGGATATTGTCACAATATGCAGGGTCCTTTGGGCAGCTTTGAGTGACTTTAAGAAAATTGTGCTCGAAGAACAATCTTCTTTGACAAACACCCTTCAAGAAGACAAGGTCCACAAGTCTAGAATTTTCTTTGGGACATTTTTAAAGCGCTAAGTGAGAAATGGGTAATATTGAAGAACCTGGGCATAATCCCATGGGCCCAAGTCCTAGCTGCAGTTACCCACCTGTGCTGACCCATGTGATGCCAGTGGGTGCCTATGCTAAATTGGTTCATCTCGGATGTCCATTCCTCCCATGCTGTCAGAAGGTCTAGCACCCACCTACCATTCAACGGAATGTCCAACATCTCCCTGCGAGAAACCTTCTTCTAGTCTCTATCAGCCCCTCTATAAAGGCAAATGTTTTTTCAGAGATTGAAGCTGCTTCCCTGGTCTAGATGCTGCCCTCCCCCTCTGAGTGTCCTTGTCAGGGGCAGGTGGAAGCTCTAATCCTTATAGTGCTGAGTGGGAAATCCAGTTTAGGTGGTGACCAGCGCATTCAAGTTCCAACCTGTTTCACCCTGCCAGGCACCTGGCTGAGTTATAACAACAACAACCTGTATTTATACAGTGCCTTTAACAGAAAATGTCCCAAGCTGCTACACAGTAGCATTGTCAAGCAAAAATTTGACACAGAGCCACATAAGGCAATATTAGGGCAGATGGCCAAAAGCTTGGTCAAAGTGATAGAATTTAAGGTGCATTTTCAAGGAGGAGAGAGAGGTTGAAAGGAGGAAAGGTTTGAGGAGGGAATTCCAGAGCTTTGGGCTCAGGCAGCTGAAGGCACAACTTCCAGTAGTGGAACGATTAAAATCAGGGATGCTCAAGAGGCCAGAATTAAGAGGAAGGGAGGGCTGTGTGTTTGGAGAAGATTACAGAGATAAGAAGGGGCGAGTTTATAGAGGAATTTGAAAAAAGGATGAGAATTTTAAAATCAAGGTGCTGTTTAACTGAGCCAAGTTTATTACTTGCCTGCTATTCCGAAGGTAGGAAAGCAACAATTGATGAAGGTTATGCACAGTGGAACAGCTGCAATCTTGTTTTTGGTAAACAGTTTAGGTGTGCGACACAAATCAGACTTTGATTGATGATCACAGTTTTCTGCAGACTATCAGTGTGGTAACCATGCCAATGCATTGCTCTCCTTGCTCCATACCTAACTAGGAATGAAATTCTCAAATTTGCTGCAGTATAAAATATATTGTCCAGCCAACAGTACCCTAAGATGTTTCAGGTTCTCTTTAAAAATATTCAACCTGCACAACCTTTGTTTCCTTACCTATTGTAAATTGTCTAGAAATATCTGAGCATGGCATTTGTTTGCATGGTGCATACAACATGCAACATGCACATTAATGTCATAAATGTGATACAGACGCATCTCCAGATCTGAAAAACATTGGGTAATTGTATTTTTTTTCGAGAAAATCAGAAAAAAATATTGGGATTTATCAATAGAAATGATTAAAAATTGATTTAAATGATCACTTCCCACAAATTCAGCATAATTGGCAATAACTTCAACCTGCTTCAGTGAAGTCACAGGATAGAGCATGTGAAAGTCACACTGAAGTTTATGTACTATGTCACAGGGCCATCTTACTTAGTTTTCCCAGACATAAAGAAATTGTTCTTTTTCATGGGACCACCTGATTCTCAGGGGCAATAGAGATTAGGGGCCATTGATCTTTAGGTTTTACAGACCCATATTTTCAGACTGTTTTTAAAATATTTGTCAATTTTCTGTTGTGACAATTTTCAAACTGAGACAGGGATATTTAGAGACCATGTAGTTAATTCAACCTTGACATGGGAGTGAAATGCAAAGAAACACAAGAGGAATATAAGCAAAAATAAGTAGAGAAATTAAGAGACAAAAGAAGTTTAAATGATAGTCTAACCTTGAATCTGGAATGCACTGCCTGAGAGTGTGGTGGAGTTAGATTCAATTGAAGAATTCAAAAGGGAATTAGACTGTTCTATGAAAAGGAAGAATGTGCAGGGTTACAGGGAGAAGGCGGGGGAATGGCACTAAGTGAATTGCTCTTTCGGAGAGCCGGTGTGGATACGATGGGCCGAATGGTCTCCTTCTGCACTGTCACAGTTCTGTGATTCTGTGATTTTAGCGTTTCTGCACTATGTACCTGTTGCCATCTCATTGTGTGCAATTGTAATATAATCTACTGTAGATGGCATAGAGTCATTTACGGCACAGGAGGAGGTCAACTGTGCAGTGTAAAAATGACTTCCAATCTGACAGCCAAGCTCCAATAGAAAAGATTCCATTCTCCCAGCACTGTGATTTCTCTTGATGAAATGGAAATGCCAATTACACCTTTTCCATTGATAAAGCATTCGGTGATATTCTGATTATAATACTTATTCTCGATGTGCATTTGAACAGAGTAATTGTCATGTCAGATAGTCTCTATTAAAATATTGAAATGATGAGGTTTGACCTTTTTTCTTGCGGAAATTAAATCCAATCTTTACACATTTTTCTTTATCTTTAATCATTATTGCTGTAATTGCTCTCATCCTTGGTGTAATGTGTGTAAATTCTATGTACTATTCAGTTTTGGCTGTTGCTCCGCAACAAAGATGAAATAACCTGCAGGTAATTGTTTTGACCTGCAAATAAGGTGAGAGAAACTAGAGTTCAGCTCCAATTTATTGCAATTTGGGTCCAGGTTGAGGATCAGGTTTGATCAAATTCTCAGTGAGTGTTACTCAACCAAATGCCATCAATAGAGTTAGGGTCATTATGGTAAGGGGTCTTCACAAGCAATTCATAATCTTTATAAACAAAGAGCATGATGACATGTAAATTGATAGTATCTGATGAATTTGCTTTCATAAAATGCAAACATATATTGCACAAGGTTCTATAGCAGTCTGTTTCCTTTACATTCGATATGGTGATTCTGCAATATAGGGCTGGATTTTGTGCTGGAGGCAGGGCTCCCGGTGCCGGGCTAAAAAGGCTGGGGTATCCCCACCTCTGCTTTTTCGTGCCCCCCACACCCACCCCCAACCCTGGAGTGATCCTCTGGTCTTTTTAAATCAAAGTTTCAGGAGGCGGGATCCCAATCCCTGTAAAAACGGAGATCCCGCCTCCAAGAGCTGCTGGACAAACAGAGGGCCGGCCCCTCAGCGGTATCAGCAGCGTCAATGGGAACGGCCACTGGCGGTACTGAGAAGGCCTTGGACCTAGGCCCAGCGCTGGAACCCCTGAACAGAGGTAGCTGAGGTGGAGTCACTGGGGCCAGTCCAGGAGGCCCCGGTGAGAGGGCGTGGTGGGGTAGTTGTGCAATCCGGGGGTGGGGGGGGGGGGGGCGATGGGGGGAATCCCGGGGGGAGGGTAAAGTTGTCCCAGTGGGGGTCCTCCATGAGCCACAGATTGCCCATGAAGGAGGGACCTCTACCCAAGCCTACAAGGAGGGCACCTCATTTTACAAGGCATCTGCCCCACATGGAGGCCTGCTCCTCCCAACCACCCACCCCCCCACCACCGCCGCTGCCGCCGCTGGTAAGTTCCCAGTGGTGGCGGGAAGATGTCCTCAGTTTGCTGTTAATAGGCCATTTAATTGGCCTCTGGACAGGAGGGCTGTCATCTGGGCCAATGAGAATCTGGCCTCCACTCTGGGCCTCTCCTAACCAATATCAGAAATGGTGGTGTAGGAGATAGGGTGTTGCCATTGTTGTACGATCGCTTTGAGTGGTGTCCCTTTAAGAACTCAGTATGCTAATAGGCTATGTACCAGGATGTAGTCATGTGACTGGAAGCTATAGTCTCTCTGCATTGTAACACCCTGGACAAAGGTTCTGAATATAGTTTGCTCTGTATTATGTGTATTAGTTTAGTTATAAATTAACCTTCTAGAGAACTTCAAGGAACTGGAATCCACGTACCTCATTGTGTTGCTTAAGATAGCACAAAGAAACTTATGATATGGTGGCAGCCGTGATGAAAAGACAAGATATAAGCTTGATGACCATGGTTTAAACAGCAAACAAGGTTTAAAAGCAATACAGAAAACAGAAGAGAAAATTTGAAAGAACAAGTCAAGAAACTTTAAAATAAGTACCTGAAAAGAGTGGAAGAAAGTTACATACCTTAGAAGGCTGAGAACAGTTCCATAGAAGGGTGAGTCATTGTCTCGACGATTGAGAAATCCCAGTTTAACACAAAGAAACTCATGACAGCCATCATCCTAGCATTTCATGATTTAGTGTGTGGAGACACCAGTGTACTTAGATATTGGACTAAATCAGGCTTAAGTAAAATGGATCAGCAAGTTTATGTAGTGAGTAGCTGATCCATCGAGAAAAGCCTTGTTTCTTTTACAGATGATATGCAAGCTACACTATTGTGGATTCTACTCCTATCCATTTAATTATTGGAGAGGAAATGCTACAAAATTTCATCCCAGCTATAAGCAAAACTCTGCAATTTGTATCTACTGGAGCATGCATGCTGTATGTTTAGCACTGTAAGGAAATGATTTTACCTATTCTTTTGGGCCTCCTTATCTCGAGAGACAATGGATACGCGCCTGGAGGTGGTCAGTGGTTTGTGAAGCAGCGCCTGGAGTGGCTATAAAGGCCAATTCTGGAGTGACAGGCTCTTCCACAGGTGCTGCAGAGAAATTTGTTTGTTGGGGCTGTTGCACAGTTGGCTGTTACACTGTCACTAAACTACCAGTGTAAATCCAAAATCAGGGCTCAACCTAACTCCAGAACAAAATTATGTGCGAATTGTTTTGCCGCATTTGCCTGCAAAACAAGAATCTTTACACTTTGAAAATAATTCATTGGAATTGAATCACTTTGCGATGCCTGAGGGTAAAAACAGAAAGTGAGAATCCATAGGTAGGGTATTCTCATAATACTTTGGCTTGACACTTCTGGAGTGTATATCGAATGCATTGTTATCTGGTTTATAAAGTGCTCATTTCCACTCTCTGAACACCTTGTAAGCTTATCCAACCTTAATTTAAATGTTTAGAGAGCAGAGATTTTCCATTCCCCACTCTGGAAACATTTACAAACTAAGTTAGACTATCAGCGGGGTAGAAAATGGGCAATAACAGATCGGTTGCCTGTTAAACACCCACCCAATTTTCCTTCCTGTGCCTTCATTTTTCTCACTTCAATTTCGAACTCTTGGAAGACAGCTCCATAGCTGCATGTATTCAAACACAAATATTCTGCCCTAAACAGGACAGTTAATATTCTAGCCAGGCAGAAGCCAAAGCAGTGCAGGCAGGGGTTGGTTAGCTGTAATCCGAACTGGAGCTACTGGTTTTGGACCGATAGCAGCAGTACAAGTGTACCCTAAGGCCACATTTCTGGCATACCTGTTGTTCTCTTCATTCCAGGACCTGAGCACATAATGCAGGGTGATACTGTACTGCAGTACTGAAGGATTGATGAATTATTGGGAGTGATATGTTTCAAATGAGTCATTAATCCAAGGCTGTGTCTGCCTGTTCAGGTGAATGTTAAAATATCCAAATCAACTATTCAAAGCAGAGGAGGGGAATTTTCCTGTTGTCCTCACTAACATTTATCTTTCAACTGAGACTACCAAAAAACAGATTAAGTGATCATTTATCTGATTTGCTGAATGCGAGACCCTGATACATGCAAATTAGCCACTACCTCAAAAAAGTTAAGTTCTTGGGATGTGGGTAACACTGACATGATTGAATTCTCATTCATAACAACTGAGTGATTTGTTCGGCAACCACAGTGCTGCTGGAATCATGTGTCGGCTCGGCTGGGTAGAGGGTGGCAGGTTTCCTTCCCCGATGGCGCTGTATAAATGCAAATGATTTCTTCATTCATTATTTCCGTTAGAATTCTTAAAATTGGGTGATGTTGGAATACCCCAATTGTGCCTGGAACTGATATGTTGTGTGGTACAGCTACAATTCTTTTTTTTGGAATTGCATTTCTACTTTCTTATAGTTAACATGGTTTTGACTTCATACAGAAGGTTCTGGTACCTTTCATATCAAACCTTGAAGCAGTATCTTTTATATCGTATGGGTCTGCTTTAGAACATCTGCAATACTCGTCGGAGATCAATTTTCTGCTGCTGGCTACCTCTTTTCTCAAATGAAACAGGTGTTTGGCTTCTTAAATATGCAAATCAGGATTCTCCGTTGATTATAGGACTTGATTACGATTTTCAGATACAATTGGGTGGGTTGTGCACCATGCATTCTACAGCCATTTGTACAAAGCATTGAGCAGGCCAACCAACGGTGGGCTAAAGGAACCACTGGTGTCCACTCAAGAAACGGCTCAGGAAATGTTACTTTGTTTTGGTGGTGGGGCAGGAACAGCAAGAGTGGCATATTCCTGAGGCCGAGGCTGCAAAATGGCTTGAGCCTCATGTCAGCACCAGTGGGCGAGCAGCACACCCATTTTTAAGTGTAAGTTAGATCTGGTAATATAATCTACCACAGAATATGTGTGTTAGGTGGTAAAGTAATAATCAAATTGTAAGGCTCATTCCAGTACAGTGTTAAGGCCCTCCTGTTGCAGTCATCAGAGTTACCAAAAATTTTTTATTTGTAAGATTTTTAGTTTTTGCACATAAGCTAGGATCTATTTGGAGAGGGCTGTCCAAAATAGTGGCAGCAATGGGGCCTGCTGTCATTGTCTCAATTGCGATATTTTCAAGTATTTTGAAGATGTCACATAGGCGTAGCGGTAATGTGTCTGAGGTAGGAATCCAGAGGGCCAGACTAATGCCCTGAGGATACGGGTTCAAATCCCACTCAATTAGTAAAGAAGCTAGTCTCCGTAATGGTGCCATCAATTGTTGTAAAAACCCATCTGGTTCACTAATGTCCTTTAGAGAAGGAACTCTGCCATCCTTACCTGGTCTGGCCTGCTTGTGACTCCAGACCAACAGCAATGTGATTGACTCTTAATTGCCCTCTGAAATGGCCTAGTAAGCCACTCAGTTGTCAAGGGCAATAATGGATGGGCAACAAATGCTGGTCTTGCCAGCGATTCCCACATCCCATGAAAGAATTAAAAAAAATATTCTTACAAATACATGAGGAATGTAAGATAATAATTACTCCCAGACCTGATAGGAAACTGCATTCTTCATGACTTCTGTTTTATACAATGAGGAAGGACATTACTGATTGAGGGAGGTTCTGTTGTGGATTTCAAATCTATTATGTATAGAGTTTAATCTTCATAAATGTAATAATTTCATGTTAAATTATGCAAATTAAATAGGAAAATTGCATGTGTAAAAATAAAAAGCAAATTGACAATTTTGAAAAACAAAGTTTGAAAAACTCAAGCAGGTATATATTATATTTAGCACACGGTTTGCTTTTGAATGCATCATTGCAAATCATGAATTGAGTCTAAATTCCTAAAGTACAAGGAGAATGTCTCCCTAGTTCCAATGATAATTTTATTAAAAAATGCTTTGAAATTCCAACATTTAAAGTATTTTTCATCTGAAGCTTTGGCACACTGTTTTCAGTTCTTATAATTTCAGTGTTCCCATGATTTCATTGCATTGTTATGTGCACAGACCCTAAATATCAGTAATCATAAGATTAGGCTATTTTCAAGCAAAAAAGTCCCATCAGATGGTTTCTGGATCAACTATGAACGAAGGCTGAGTACAATATCATGCCTTGTACTACCCAGTGATCTATTACTCAGTGATCTATCACAGGGACACATTGGTACATTAAACTTGTGAGTAATTGTTGATTTAACTAGGCCAGAAAATGTCCAGCAATTTTAAGACCTTTAATGATGAAAAAAAAAACACTTCTTGGAAATGCTGCAAAGAATTTAGTGGGATTTTATGCAAGATACTGATTGCCCTTTTAGAAAACTTAAAGCCAAATTCAACTTGTTACGCTACTTTATACTCATCTGATTCAGTGCCACGTGGTTTAGAGCAAGGGAAGTTAAAGGCTGCACTTGCTGACAACGCAACATCTCGGTGGTGCAGTACTGGCACATGCGTAAATGCAGCCTCATTGACTGAAATGTCAATGTTTGCAACGCCTCAGGCAGCTGCAAGTAATAAAGATGGTGCTGCTCAATTTGATTTATACTGGCAAGCTGGCAAATGTTTGGACGCACTGGTGATGCAGATGATCACTCTGCGCATGCTCTGCGCTGTCAGGAAACACTCCAGAAGTTAAAACATGCAAGTTGGAAGACTTAAGTCAATAATACAAACCGAAAACTACTCTGCAGGTATGGCAGCATTTGTGGAGGGATAAACAGAAAGGGTCATTCACTCTGAACAGCACTTAGTGTTTTTATTTCAGATTTCTAGCATCCGCAGTATTTTGCTTTTGTGTTAAACCTAAATCAGTCCTGTTCCCTGGCGAAGCAGAAACTTAACAGATAAATGCGTTCTATATCTGAATTTGAGCTACTTTTTAATTTGAGATCTTTGCAGATCAGAAACTGTGTCCTACTTAGATTTCTTCTGATTTGATTTTCTAATGCAATAATTCATCAGCATAATAAAAATGTTGTACTTTCATTAATCTTTGAGGGGCTGAAGAAACATTTCTGCTTCAGAATATTACAAAATGATTTATACATTAATTTCATTTTTAATAAATTGCAGTTCTATAAACCTACCTGTTCATAACCACTAGAAATGTCCAAAAAGCTTTTTTTAAAAAATTACATTATGTACCAGAAAAGATGTATCCATTTGGAAAAGACATGACTACTGTATTTAAAGGTTTTTAAATTAGAATTTTATATTGAGACTTATTTTTTAATAATACGGTTTGCGAACACATTACCCATCTCATTATTGGGGTAATGAACTCTTCTATGAATCACATGCCCAGTGTGTTAAATAGTATTCAACCTTATCCAACCATTACTTAAAAAAATAATGGATATCCAGGAGTAAGTTACAAGGCTTTCATCCAATCAATTGGTTCATATCCAGTCATCAAGCAGTGACAAACCAGGAAAGAGATGAACTGATTTCTAACCAGTCAGAACAATGATTTGAGTATAGTTTGAAACTCATTCCCAATTATTCCTAAATTTTGTATATATTAATTTTGGATAGTTGTTATTATTGTGACAGCAGTTGGTGAGCATAAGATTTTAAAAATGACACTGAAATATGATTAGACTACAATTCCTTATTAAAAACTTGCAGTTGTGTCAACTTCACTTGACCTCTTGTTACATTTTTATGACGTTTTGTGCAAAGTTTTTTCATTCTGCATTCGTATGTTGATATTTCTGTATGCTATATAGAGTGCACCCTGACAACACAGAGCATGTACAGAGCAATCATGGACATCATCAGTACGTCCAAAACATTTGCCAGTATGAATGCGTGCATGCGCACGCTGATGTAACCAGGCAATAATGTCAGACATCATAACATCTGAGCATTGCCTCACTCCTTAATGGCCTCCATTCACCCCAACAGTACTCTGTTCCCTCCCATCATCCCCGCCTCAACCACCACTTTCAGTATCCCGCTCCTGACTACTGGCCACTCCATCCCACCTCACCACCTTCCCCCCCCCCCCCGCCCCCCCACGCCACACCTCCGGCCACTCGCTCCCCTCTCGGCTGCTCACTCCCCACTTGCTTCCCGACCCCCACTGCTTCTCCGATGGTGCGGCAGGGAGTGAGCGGCCAAGGAGAGGAAGCAGCAAGGTGGGGAGCAAGCGGCCGAGGTGGGGAAGCAGCAAGCTGGGGAGCAAGCAGCAAGGTGGGGAGCAAGCGGCAGAGGTGGGGAAGTGGGGAGGTAGGGAGCGAGTGGCTGAGGTGAGGAAGTGGCAAGGCGGGGAGCAAGCGGCCGAGAGGACAAGCGGTAAGGTGGGGAGCTAATGGATGAGGGGGTGTTGTGAGCAGCTGAGAGGTGACAGGGCAACGCAGGGAGTAAGAGGCTGAGTGGGGGAAGCAGGGAGGTGGGGGGGCAAGCAGCCAAGGTGAGGAAGCAGCACGGCGGGGAGCAAGCAGCGAGGGGAGGATGTGAGCAGCTGAAGGGTGTCGGGGTGACGCGGGCAGTGAGTGGCTGAGGGGGCGGAGCAGCGAGGTGGGGGGACAAGTGGCTGACGTGGTGAAGCGGCGAGATGGGGAGCAAGCGGCCGAGGCGGGAAGCAGCGAGGGGGATGTGAGCGGCTGAGGGGTGACAGGGCAACGTGAGGAGTGAGTGGTCGAGGGGGGAAGTGGCAAGCAGACAGTCGCCGCAGGAAGCGGCAAAGAGAAGCGGAGATGGTGGGAGGAAATGGGGTACTGTTAGGGGTGGGATGGAGGCGACAATTGCAGCCATTGAGGGCATTTGGGTTCAATTCTTTTATTGTGTCAAATTGAGAAGCACCATATTTATTACTGGCAGCTGCCTGTGACATTGTAGACAGTGACGTTTCAGTCAATGAGCCAGCGTTTGTGCATGTGCCAGTACTGCACCACCTAGTGGTTGTGTTGTCAGCAAACGCAGCCATTTCTATATATTAACTTGTTACACTGCAGTTACACAATCTGGCTACAAGGTACCTTTGTGCTCAGTTTGTGAAAATCTTTAGAGTTCCATTCTGAAAAAAAATTCACAGCCTGCATCCACCATGTTGGATTTCATTGCAGCCCAAAGTTTTGCTTTGAACATTTAGTATTTTCTGTACTCTTTATCTAACTGTTTAATTTTACCAACTTTGTTCTTGTTGTCTCATCCTTGAAATAAAAATTAAATCACATATTTTCTGCTTCCTTTCTCCCGTCCCATCCATTGCCTAGTGCACAGTCACATCCCCAATCCCATCTAAATTCACGGCAGGATAACAAATAGAATTCGAAACTGATTAAAAGGGAAGAAACTGATCTGTGTCCATCTCTCTTGAAACTCTCTGTTTGAATTCCTTCCAGAACATCAAAACGGGTCTACTTGTCATTAATGGTGTGTTATCTCTTCTTGCCTTTTTTGACTTCCGTGCATATTAGGTCATTGCAGATTGATCAACACTTAAGTTATTTATTTACTACTTATAACAACATCAAAATAATTGTATAGAGATGATGCTTATGATGAGAATAATACATCTGAGCTTTTAAAACCTCAGAATTCTCCTCTTTGCTTCAATATAAGCTTTTTAAAAATAAAAGACTGACCCTTACCCCAAATATTACAAAGACTTCTTTAAGTTAGGGAAGAACAGCTAATTTTAGTTTGCCCAGACTGAAGATGTATATTGTCACCAGACTCTGAAATGAAAATCATGCAGATTCTATAATGTGTCGCTGATCTGCAATGCTAGTTTTACACACAGGCAGCAAGATTAAAATCAGCTCCAACATTTTGGAGAAAAGCAATGCTGTGTGTGGAAAACCTCACATCTAGGATTCTCGCAATCAGATCTTTTATACCTACCCAAAATTCCAGAACAGGCAGGTGAGCCTCGGCTTAATGAAAAATCAGAAAGACCATTGGCACAAAATTCGGATGCGTAGTGGCCATTTTTTGGGGAGCACTACCAGCAGCCTAAGCAGCCCAAAGTCACCCGCAAGTGTGTGCGCACACTTGTGGTGCATGTCATTGCTGAACGCCATATTGATGAGGGCGTTAGCATCCATGTGGTGAGTGTCTGCTGGAAGTATGCAGAGTAGGCAGATCATGATGTCAATCAATGTGTAACATTGATTTGATGGCAGTGCTCTCTTTTTGGAGCTCAATGCTCCAGCTAATGCCATCTCTTAACCTCACACAGTTGAACAGGTTCAGCAGCAGGAAGGACCCTTCACCAGTACTATTTAAAGGGATCATCAACTGCTTACAGGTGAGTTACTGGCTGATTTCTTCTGGTTGTTCCCACGATTATACAAACGTTTGGTGCTTTCTACCATTCTTTAAAGTTGCTAAATTCTGCTGGGACTGATATGGCAGGTGCTGAAGATCTTGGTCCTTACTTCAAAGCTTCTGCATAAACCAGTTATTCACAGACATTGTTGTAATAGTCGTCATTTCCCTTGGAATACAGCATGAGTGGGAGAATGAGCAGAGGGCACACAGAGCAGACCAAGCAGCTAGAAGAGGGAGGAGGAGGGGGTGAAAGGGCTCTAAGCAGGAGGCCTTATCCCCCAGGATGCTCAGGGAGCAATTTTCTGACCTGAACCTCAGTGAGGAACAATGGGCTGCATTTTGCCATGGAGGTGCAAGCGGGTTAGAGGGCGGGTGAGCTGGCATATTCACACTGCAGCAAGGTGTGTTGGTTGCCAGATGTGTAGCCACCTTTGCGCGATTTTTCCAGAGGTGGTTTCTTGGGGAGGATGGCCAGCCACTCGGTAGCAACAGGTAGAAAATTAGGGTCATTAAGCAGGCACTTGAGAGGTAGTTTCAGGCAGAATAGCAATTTTATTGGAAGCACACAAACCCCATGCTGTATCAGCACTAGTCCAAGCAGATGAACAACAGGAATCCCTTGATCTCTGTACAAACCTCTGTTTAATAAAAAAAAAGGGGAATCAGTAAGCACAGCCACTGGTTTGCATGGCTTAAGCAGAGCTCTAGGATTGGCAGTGCTGACTGAGAGCATAGGTCTTGGAGAACGACTCATTCATTACGCTTCAAGGAAAATTTGGCAGCTGATTAAAAAACAAAAACTCAACAAGAAAGATCCATCCATGGCTTACTAAGAAAGTTAAGGACAGTATGAGAATAAATAAAGAGGTTTATAATATTATTCAGAATAGTAGTAAGCCTGAGGATTGGGAGTGTTTTAGAAACCAGCACAGAGCCATCAAAAAGTTGATAAAATGGGAAAAAATGGAATTTAGTAAATTAGCCAGGATTATAAAAACAGATTCTCAGAGCTTTTACAAGTATATAAAAAGAAGAGTAGCTGAAGGTAACATTGGTCCCTCAGAGGCAGAGACAGGATAAATTATCATGGGTAATGAGGAAATGGCAGAGACTTTGAACAAATATTTTGTGTCTGCCTTCACAGTAGAAAACACAAATTATATACCAGACATAAAGGGTAGCCAAGGGCTATTAAGAGTGAAGAGTTTAAGGTAATTAATATCAACAGAGAATAAGTATGGAAGAAATTTAAGGGACTAAAGTCCATCAAATCCCTAAGACCTGATGGCCTACATCCAAGGGTTCTAAAGGAGGTAGCTGCAGATAAAGTGGATCTTAAATTCCCTGGATTCTAGAACAGTTCCAGTGGATTATAAATTAGCAAATGTAACACTGCTCTTCAGAAAAGAAGGGAGACAGAAAACAGGGAGCTACAGGCAGTGCATGATTGTAATGAATGGCGGAACAGGCTCAAGGGGTTGAATGGTCTACACCTGAGCCTATTTCTTGTGTTCTTATGAGGTCCTAGTGTCTGACACTGATAATGGGGAGCCACCTACTCAGAGTTGAGATGGAACAGTGGCCCCAGCAACAAAGGCAGTCACCAGGTGCCCATGGATGCAGAGGTGTTGGTCGAGGGGAAGGAGGGGAAAGAAGGACATACCTGTGGAATCGAGTGTACTGCCAGAGGATCAGCTTCTTGAGCATGTCGCAGCAGCAGTGCTACCAATGGCTTCACTTATCTAGGCAGATGGTGGCTGAGTTGTGCACATTCCTGAGATGACCTAATGCTCAAGGCTCGATGGACACCCTATACCAGTAAGCTGTCAAGCTGACAGTAACCATGAACTTTACAGCTTCAGGCACTTTTCAATGGCCAACAGTTGACCTACTTGGGTCATGCAATTGGCAGCCTGTGGCTGCATATCTTAGGTGACGGATGCACTTTTTGTGAGGGCATCAGACTTTGTAACCTTCACTACAGATGAAGCCAGTCATGCACAGAGGGCCATGGGGTTTGCTTGAATAGCAGGGTTCCCTCGGGTTCAAGGTGTGATTGACTGCACACATGTCGCATCATAGCCCCATCATCTCAGTCCGGAGCATTCATCAACAGTTCTATAAACGTGCAGTTGGTGTGTGACCATCGTAAGCGCTTCCATCAGGCGTGCGCAAGGTTTCCTCGCAACTGTTATGATTCATTCATTCTGAGGCAGTCACAGGTCCCACAGCTGCTCGTTCCAGCACATTGACTCCATGGATGGCTCCTGACGGACATGAGGTACCCAGTGAAGAGATGACTGCTGACTCCAGTGCGAAAACCCACAACTGAGGCACAGGAGTGATTCAATCTGCCATGTCATAACAAGGGCTACCATTGAGCAGGCCATCGGCCTGGTGAAGATGCAGTTCCAGTGCCTTAACCGATCTTCCACCTGTTGCTCTTCCACCACTGCCTGGCCAGGTTGCAATTCTTGGGTATCTGAAAAGAGAAAAGCACAAGGATAGGATTGTAGTTAGCGAAGGGGAAAGTAAGAGGTTCATGTTGCAGCTTGCAAATCAGAAGAGATTGTGGTCTGAGGGAGAAGGAAGATTAGGTATGATCATCATCTATATCATCTTCTACTGTTTCAGCCCCACTGCTGGCCATGGCCTCAGCAATAGTTACTCCAGTGATGCCGAGCGCCATCTCCTTCATTGGGATGAGGATATGTCGCCATGCCTGTACCACACCGGTTAGCACCTGCTGTCTTTGGTTGTCCATTACCTTATCCTGTAAGGGAGAGGGAAATGTGTCAGTGAGTGTGGTGCAAACTGTTTGTGATGTGGCTGTCATGATTGAATAGCTGTAAGTGTGTACAAACTGTGAGATGTGGATGTGAGGCTTGCAACACTGCTGAGTGTGTGAGGGTGAGGTGAAGCTATGAGTTCTAATTGATAGAGATTAATGGTAGGTGAGTGATGGGGTGTGATGTATTGAGCATTGGCTGAGGCTAGTGGTGTTTTTGGAGGGATATGGAATTTGAAGATGAATTCACTGATTTTGACCATTCGTGTGAGGTCATTGCAATTTTTCCAGCACTGCATCCAGGTCCTCAGGGATTGACTCGTGGCACTGACCACCCTAGCTTTCTGGCCCCACTGCCTTATGAGATCTTGTGTGGAGGGCCTCCTGTGGATAGAGTAAAACTCTCCTCCTCAACAGCTCCTCAACCAAGGCATCAAGCACAGCCTTGAAAAATCTTGGAGCCTGCTCGCTCCCATGTTGTGCCATTCTTCTGTCTTTCCCAGGTCAGAATAAGATGTAGAATGACTTACTGCACCTGCTCCAGCTACAGTGGACCTCCCCTTTTATAAGCTGCAGGCTGGTTTTGACTGGTGCCATCCTCTCATGATATTGTGTCTCCTACTCAGGTTTGCAGCACGTTTAGCATGGGCTACATGCTACAATTATGTTAATTAGCAGACAGCGTGAAGTTAGTGTGCTGAAAGCAATGATTGTAGGTTGATCCCACTGCGCAATGCCTGCATCTGTTTTTAGGGGTTATCAAATTTTCATCTGTGCCACTAACAATATAGCTTACCTCAGTACTGCAGTGAATTGTCAGCCTTGATTATGTACACAAATCCTGGAATGTGCTTGAACCCACACCCAGCACTCAGCCAAGCTGACACTTTAGTGTAAATTCACCAACCTCATGCTCCGGGTGAGACCTGTACCTGAAGGAACTGGAGGCCAAAGTATCAGGGTTAACTATATTGTGGCCCTCTCTCTGACCAGTGCTCCATTTGGGCATGGCTTTCCATTGGTAATGCATTGGCTATTTGACATCACATTTGGGTTAGAAAAGTCTATAGATTTTAATTACTTTAATTATCAACAGTTATTAGGATTTTAGTATGGTAAGAAAGAAAATACAGTCTGAACTTAAGTCCCAACCATGGCATTTTATAGCATCGACATTCAGAAGCAAGTGAAAATCAGGAAGATACAAGGAGCAGGTGTCCAAATATAAAGACAAATTAAAACAGAGGCTAAAAAGAAATACATTTAAAATATTAAAGTGTTGACATAATTCTATTGAGATTATTATTTCTAAGAACAGTAATTAGGATATTATTCTTTTCAAAGATTTCCTGTTGCAGTAATGTAGGTGGTCAGTGGAATTTCCATATCATCTATCAAGCTGGATAAGCATATCTAATAATAATTGCAAAGGATATGTATCGGTATAAAACTAGAATTTGTCAATCATTGGTGGTTGTGCCGATGGCTGCCAAGGCCCTAAGCTCTGGAATTCCCAATCTAAACATCTCTGCCTCTCTACCTCACTTTCCTCCTTTAAAATGCTCCTTAAAACTTACCTGCTTGAACAAGCTTTAGGTCATCTATCCTAATATTACCTTATGTGGCTTGGTGTCAAATTTTCCTTATACACTCCTGTGAAGTGTCTTGGGACATTTTATTAAGCTAAAGGTACAAGTTGTTGTATTTCGTATTGACCCTCATGTAACAATACACCAGTATATATTAACTGAATTTATTGACATTCAAGGTCAAGAATATAAATTCAGTATCAGTTTTTCAAGTTGTATTTAATAAAGGTTTATGAATGTAAGAAACCTATTTGGCACGAAGATTGACAAACTGAGGACACACCCGACTCCTCTTTGCAACACACTGATTCTGTGGCTGCAAGTGGGAATAATAAGATTTTTTAGTTTCTGTTAAGCCAATTGCCCAACTTACAACCTGAAATAACCACTGTTTGCAGAGATTTATACCAGTAAAGTGGCTCCATTAGTTGCTTGAAAATTGTTAAATGATTCATTGGATAATTGCTAACAAAATCACATTCTCAGTAAATACATGTTTCCATTACTGTAAGTAACTCACTGTAAGTTCCAATGATTTCATTAGCACATCTAAAATAATGATTGAAAATAGGCCACTTTAGACAAAAGAGTAACTTTCTTGGCATTTCTTGAAGTGGGTGAGCCAATTTCTCTTAACAGAAATGTAGCATTGCTGGTAAGCAATTCCCCAAATTTGATGATTTCATGAATCCTGTGCATTTTTCTTCTGCCTATTTCTGAAATCTTACTTTGTAGTCTTTATTTGAAAGCTTTTTGCTTTCAGGTATGTTGTGGCAGAAAATGTGGACAGAATTTCAAAAAAAGGAAAATATCTTTCAGTGCAAAAGGCATTAAACTTACATTTTGCAATGTATCCAAGGGCTTTGTGCATTGCTGTTGGACGAGGTAGAATAAGAGTTATCTTTTATGCTGCAGACCAATAAGAGCTCACTTGAAGTCAGTGTGGATTCTAAAGGACTCAAGAACAGATTAGAAATAAGATTCTGTGCTTTATTGCTTTCTAATCATACTGGATCAGTGCCAGTGGTTACAATAGTGAGGTACATCATGACTGCTATTTGTTACTTATATTTAGGTAAATTTAATTTCTCTGATTTTCAATTATATCCTACTTTCCTGCGCTGCTCTCGCAATTTCACTACAATGTCCAAACCTCACCAAGTAAGAAAAATCCCGAAATTGTGATTCAATAGATAGAGCAGTGCTTTACAGCTTCTATACTATCTTATTTCTAAAAACATAAATGTACCAATTTTTATAGCAACAATGAGAAAAAGCAATTCAGCCCATCAAGCACATTGCTTCCATAAACCGGGTATCATGGAGTCTATTTTACTTATTTAATCTCCTGAGGGCACATTCTGCAAATCCTCTCCTTTCCCACCATGTTCCAAAAAGTTATAAGGCAAAAGCTCAAAGTATCTGCCTGGCTTATGCCTCTATTCTTTAATTTATTCAAGACAGAGATCGATAGATTTCTGTATGTTAAAGATATCAGGGGGTATGGGATAGTGCAGGAAAGTGGCATTGAGGTAGATGATCAGCCATGAACTGGTTGAATAGGGGAATGGACTCGAGGGGCCGAATGGCCTACTCCTGTTCCTATTTCCTATGTTCCTATCCCTTCTTTAGTCAATCTCACCTAAAAACAGATGAACTTTTACCTCATTGCTCTTTATGGGAACTTAGTAAGTGCTTACATAGCAACAATCATTGCCCTTCAAATGTAATTCATTGAATGTGAAGTGTTTTAGACATTTCTGAGAAATATGATATGACACTTTATAAATGTAAATCATTTTTTTCTAAATAACCATTTGAATTTACATTAAAGAGTCCCTCAGAGTTTATTCTGTCCAATGGAAACAAGTTAAATTTTTCATAATTCATAGTTCTTAAGTCCCGGAATCAACTCTCACACTTCTCTGAATCTTTTCCATTGTGTCCATGCCCTCTTGAAGGTGAAATGCCTAAAATTCCAAATTTGAGCTCGCCAACAATCTGTAACATGAGACAATTTATTATCTGAGAGTCTCAGTGCTGTTGCTCATGTAGCCTTGTTGATAGCTTCACATCCACATGATGCTTTCAGAGTTGGATGAGCAATAACGAACAAAGCATTTTCCAATTCCATATTCTATAATGTTGTGCAAATACCTTCCATGTTTCTTGTTCCAATATGCATAATCTTATCTCTATATCTATACTTAAGTCCATGTACCTGACCTCATTCCACTCATCTGTTTAATTAATCCAAATCACTTTAATTCTATCCCTCTCTCTTAGTTTATGATCATAAGCAAATAGAAACATAGACATAGAAATATAGAAAATAGGAGCAGGAGTAGGCCATTCGGCCCTTCGAGCTTGCTCTGCCATTCTTTATGATCATGGCTGATCATCCAACTCAGTAACCTGTTCCCGCTTTCCCCCATATCCTTTGATCCCTTTCACCCCAAGAGCTATATCTAATTCATCTTGAAAACATACAGTGTTTTGACCTCAACTGCTTTCTGTGGTAGTGAATGCCACAGGCTCACCACTTTCTGGGTGAAGAAATTTCTCCTCATCTCAGTCCTGAAAGGTTTACCCCGTATCCTTAGACTATGACCCCTGGTTCTGGACTCCCCCACCATCGGAAACATCCTTCCTGCATCTACCCTGTCAAGTCCTGTTAGAATTTTATAGGTTTCTATGAGATCCCTCCTCACTTTTCTGAACTCCAGCAAATATAATCCTAACCGACTCAATCTGTCCTCATACGTCAGTCCCGCCATCCCAGGAATCAGTCTGGTGAACCTTCACTGCACTCCCTCTATAGCAAGAACATCCTTCCTCAGATACGGAGACCAAAACTGCATGCAATATTCCAGGTGTGGCCTCACCAAGGCCCTGTATAATTGCAGCAAGACATCCCTGCTCCTGTACTCGAATCCTCTCGCTATGAAGGCCAACATACCATTTGCCCTTTTTAACCGCCTGTTGCACCTGCATGCTTACCTTCAGCGACTTATGTACAAGAACACCCAGGTCTCGCTGCATATCCCCCTCTCTCAGTTTATAGCCATTCAGATTATCATCTGCCTTCCTGTTTTTGCTACCAAAGTGGATAACCTCACATTTATCCAATTTATACTGCACCTGCCATGCATTTGCCCACTCACTCAACTTGTCCAAATCACCCTGAAGCCTCTCTGCATCCTCCTCACAACTCACCCTCCCACCCAGTTTTGTGTCATCTGCAAATTTGGAGATATTACATTTAGTGCCCTCATCTAAATCATTAATATATATTATGAATAGCTGGGGTCCTAGCACCGACCCCTGCGGTACCCCACTAGTCACTGCCTGCCATTCAAAAAAAGACCTGTTTATTCCTACTCTTTGTTTCCTGTCTACCAACTAATTTTCTATCCATCGCAATACACTACCCCCAATCCCATGCGCTTTAATTTTACGCGCTAATCTGTTATGTGGGACTTTGTCGAAAATCTTCTGAAGGTCCAAATAAACCACATCCACTGGCTCCCCCTCATCAACTCTACTAGTTACATCCTCGAAGAATTCTAGTAGATTTGTCAAGCATGATTTCCCTTTTGTAAATCCATGCTGACTCTGCCCGATTCTACCACTGTTCTCCAAGTGCTCTGCTATAAAATATTTGATAATGAACTCTAGAATTTTCCCCACTACCAACGTGAGGCTGACTGGTCTATAATTCCCTGTTTTCTCTCTACCTTCCTTTTTAAATAGTGGGGTTACATTAGCTACCCTCCAATCTGTAGGAACTGTTCCAGAGTCTATAGAATCTTGAAAGATGACCACCAATACATCCACTATTTCTAGGGCCACTTCCTTAAGTACTCTGGGATGTAGATTATCAGGCCCTAGGGATTTATCGGCCTTCAATCCCATCAATTTCCCTAATACCATTTCTCTACTAATACTGATTTCTTTCAGTTCCTCTCTCTCACTAAGCCCTGTGTTCCCCAACATTTCTGGTATGATATTTGTGTCCTCCTTTGTGAAGACGGAACCAAAGTATGCATTTAGTTGGTCAGCCATTTCTTTGTTCCCCATAATAAATTCCCCTGTTTCTGATTGTCAGGGATAGTTGTCTTCACGAATCTTTTTCTCTTCACATACCTACAGAAACTTTTACTGTCAGTTTTTATGTTCTCAGCAAGCTTACTCTCGTACTCTATTTTTCCCTTCTTAATCAATCCCTTGGTCCTCCTTTGCTGAATTCTAAACTGCTCCCAATCCTCAGGTCTGTTGCTTTTTCTGGTGAATTTATATGCCTCTTCCTTGGATCTAATGCTATCTCTAATTTCCCTTGTGAGCCATGGTTTGACTAACTTCCCTGTTTTACTTTTGCGCCATACAGGGATAAACAATTGTTGCAGTTCATCCATGTGCTCTTTGAATGTTTGCCATTGCCTATCCATCGTCATCCGTTTAAGTGACATTTCCCAATCCATCATAGCCAACTCGCGCCTCATACATTCCTAGTTTCCTTTATTAAAGTTCAGGACCCTTCTGGCAACTTTCTGGTAACACCCAAATATTCTCCTTCATATAATTTATGCATAGTATCAACATCAGTGGACCCAGAACAGACCCTGACTGATGAAAGATCATTGACCTGAAACCTTAACTCTATTTCATTCTCCACAGATGCTGCCAGACCTGCTGAATGTTTCCAGCATTTTCTGTTTTTATTACAGACTTCTGTGCTTCATTATTCACTGTCCACGGATACAACTTTTTCCCATTTGGGTTAAAATAATTTGTAGGCGGCAGAGATTCATAACCAGATATAAAAGTTTCTGGGCCTGACATAGATTTTGACATGGGAAAATATTGCATCCATTATTTATGACTAAATGAATGAAATGGCAAAAGTCGGTAGACAGATCGGGAAAGTCAGCATTGTATAAACATGACTCCTAAAGCTGGGATCTGCAGATACTGGTACAGCAGAAACTCGTGAATGTGGAACAAAATGATATTTTAAAGAAAGAATCAACAATCAGAAATTGAAGATAAGATTATGGGAGAAGATTCCCCCTTAGTCCCAGTACTACCTGATCCATCACAAGTTCAGCAAGATAGGCGTGTACTAACATATTGGAGGCGTTAAACGTCCATACCTTTGTTGAACTTCTTAAGATTGTGAGAATTGGGTCAACAAAAAGCCTCCGCATGACAAATACCACAGGATGTATAAAACCAACTGTAAAATATGATAATTTGTTGTAAAAAAAACCCATCAAAATACAATAGCCTGGATTTTGCAGGGGGTGGATTGGTGGTAAACTGTCAGCGTTGGCCATCATTACCCCTTTGAAACTGACTGCAACTTCAGGATGTTAGGCATGCGCAGATTAGTGCAGCAATCCTGAATTTGAGGTCTGTCATTCAGCGTTCCGACACAGGCTGCACTGTGGACAGCACCCTCCCCTCGCTTCCAGCCCCAGAACCAGCAATTCCTAAAATCAGTTGAGAATTTTAACTTTCCCGCTCCCACATCACTGTTTGAAACCCCTTTAAAAGTTACACCTTGTTCAGTCAGATGCAACTGGGTTCTTGACAGTGATCTGTTATTAATATTTGATGAACAACAGATCTGGCCCTGAAAAATTAATTTTATAACCATGGAGAACTGCTAAATGATTAATTAGTAGGTTTTTTAAACCAATTTTTTCAAGTATTTTTCAGAATGTTTTAGCTTCTGCCTTCACCCCATGTGTATGTCCCAATTCTTAATTTGCTCTCGTTTAAAAAAATTAAAAGTGATTTCATTTCATTGGTTTGTGTTTCCTGTTTGGGTGTCAGTGAAAATCCTTTAATGTGACTGTCTGATGACATCACTCCAGATCCACGTTGGGAAATCCTTAGTAAAGGATGCTGCAATCAGTTGCAGTACCACTTCATGGCAATAGAGGTGAAATTCTTGCCAGAGAGATTGCCAGATCTCCCAGTGAGGCTTACTGCGGGGTCAGCGGCGAGTGCCTTTGCTTCACCTCTGACTGTAAACTCCGGGCCTATGTATCATTACTGTTTAATAATGGGTTTAATATAGAGATAACTTTATTGAAAAGCTGAAATAAAAAGAGGCCAGAAAGATTTACAACATTTAGAAATAACAGCAATGCTGGAAATAGTCATCGAGTTATAATGACACAAGGAGGCCGTTCGGCCCATCGAATCCATGCCAGCTGTCTGTAGAGCAATCCAGTCAGTCCCATTCCCCTGCTCCATCCCTGTAACTCAAACCTGAAAGGAAAAACAGAAAAAGCTGTAAATGCACAGCAGGTCAGGCACCATTTGTACAGTGAAAGAAGTCAATCATTTGACATTTCAGCTGCTAAGATCCTACCGCAGGACTGGTCTGAGAAAGTGTCTTTACACCTGAAAAAAGATGACTGATGACAGGAAGTTCACCTCACGAACGCCAGCAGCAAACAAATGTGTTGCAGGGCTCAAAGGTCACGGGCCCTGAAAATCCACAGTCATTCAGGATACTTCCATTATCATATCTTGTGCCTGTGGGATAACATTCCACTGGATTATCCAGCATCAATACAATAGCTGTGATATCCGAGAATCTGTTCGAGTTTTCAAATAACATTTTGAATGTCATGGCAGACAAAGCAGCACCACAGAAGCATAGAAGGAATACAGAACAGATCCATTAATATCTGTAATGAGAAAATATGGGTTAATATTTTAGGTTTAGGCCATTTGTCAGAATGCTTTGGGTGGAAACAATCTTGATGAAGGGATGACATCTGAAACAGAGCTGCTGTATATTTCCTGGATTTTTTGTTTTAACTTCAGTGAAGAGCTAACTGTTACTGCAGCTTCACAACTGACCATCAGTACTGCTGCTGTGCAAGTCTCACTACATACAAATTGCAACATGTATACTCAACAGCTCACCATTGTAAACTACTTTTGTGGAAACTTGTGAAATTGTGTCACTTGTATATCCTTTATTTAATCACACAAGCTATACAATATTGAACTGACATCATAACAAGATATAATGAATGAGAGAAACTGTCAGGCAAAGGAAGCAACTCGTACAGTCAACCTCAGCTAAGGGTTCATTGAATTTTTAAGATGTTTAGCAACTATAATTTTGTCAGCAAAGCTTTGAAGCATCTACAAAGCAGCAAGTTGGGATAAAATGGATAATTGCTGGTTATGTTTTGACTGTAGAGGAATTTATACCTTTTGGTACGTGTCAGTGACATTGATGGTAAAGCTTGTATAAAAGGTTCTTTAGAAGTTTAGATTCCAAGACCTTGAAATGATGCAGTCTGAATGTCAACACATTATCCAATAAAATTCAAATTACAGCAACTTCCATTTAAACTTGTTTTTAATGTAGAAAAACATCCCAAGGCACTTTCGAGAGGCATAATGGAAAATTATATGCCAAACCAAAGAAGGAGATATTAGAAGCAATGTCTAAAAGCTCAGGAAAGATATGTTTTTCAAGGCATACCTTCAAGGAGTTTAGGGAGGGAATTCCAAAGTTTGGGCACAAAGAGGCTGAAGACATGATTTCCAGTAATGGAATAAAGGGAGGGGAGATGCAAAAGTGTCCAGAGCCAGAGGAATGTTTGGAAGATTGTGACACTGGAGGAGTTTACACAAATGGGTAGGGGCAGAGCCATAGAAGGATTTAAACATGAAGTGTTGAGAGAATGAGAGCTGATGTAGGTCAGCAAGGAGAGTAATGGGCGAGTGTGGTTTCGTGCAAAATTGGATATGGATGACATATTTTTGAATGATGAATATTTATGGAAGATGAACAGCAGGCATATGTGGATGTTGGGTGAGAACAGGATTATTCTCAGCTGTGATGCACTCCACAGTCAGTTAGCCTGCAACATTCATTGACTAGCTTCAGAATAAGTATTATAAGTATTCTCTATTGCTGGAAAATGGGATTAGAATAGATAGGTGCTTGATGGCTGGCATGCACATGATGGGCCGAAGGGCCTGTTTCTGTGTTGTATAACTTTATGACTCTATGACTCTAGAGTATTAGAGGACCATTGGCAATTGTTTCTGAGCAAGACTCGTGGAATTTTTACAGGCAAGTGGAGGTGGGTTTGGGTGTGCGTGCGAGCCTGACGACATGTGTCGGGTTCGGGTCGGGTCACTCTTCCAGGTCCGGCATTTGGGCTCGAGTCAGGTCGGGCCGGGTCGGGTCGAACATAGTGACAGCCAGGACGTCAAGGCGGGAAACGTGCATTTGGATTCCGCACTAGTCTGCAGTGAGCAATTCCATCCAAGGTAGAGCACAACCTCTTTAATATAATCAACTTTATTCTGGTGGTCGGGTTGGGCGCGGGAAAAAAAATCAAAGGACTCTGGCCGGGTCGGGCTCAGGTCGCATGTGGTTCTGTTGGGCTCTGGTTGGGTTTCATTTGCAGATCCAAGCAACTTTCATGCGAGGAGTTAAATCCTGTAAAAGTGACGTCAGGTTGTGATCCCAACATCATCCACCCTCTTCTGGGTTTCACCCGGCTGGATTTGAAGGTGAGCGAGGAACCCCAGCGCAGCTGTTGGGTAGAGCATTTAAATATTATAAGAAACAGTTATGTTTTGTTTTATCCAAGGATTCTGAGTTTAACAGCCAGAGGACCTATTTCCCGAGCTGTGTGGAACTCACACTGAAGCAAATGTACAGTGGAAAGAGCCTCTGCAGGGAAACTGACGGGCTGGGAAGACTTTGATCAGTGAAACCGAAGGGCTGCAGCCATGGCCAGGTGAGAGGCTGCTGCTCACAGCACTCCTTCTCAGAGAGTATCTTCAGTGTTTGACAGTCTTTGAAGCCATTTCACCTGTCTTGCACTTCAGTCACCTAAAGCTGCAGTTCCCTGCTGCCAGCCTTCAACATGGCATGATAGCAGCTTATGCAGTTCCACCTCCCACCTTTGACAAAGAGCATGAGGAGCATCAGGAGCTGCCTTTTCCACACCACATGCCTTTCCACAAGGCAGAGGGGATGAACACTTAGATCCAACTGAAAGGAGGTGAGATCCCCAACGCAAAATCTACAGGCATAGGATCAGCTCTCTCGATATGTGTGAGCACCAGTGCCTCAGGAGGCTCAGGTTTTCCAGAGGGTCATTGCTGACATCTGCAGCATCCTGAAACAAGACCTCCTTCCCAGTGGGCCAGGTGGACAGAGATTGCCAATTGTCATCAAGGTGCCTGTCTCTGTAGGGCCAACACCCACTTCACTGCCCTGCTCCCAGGACACTGGCTCTCCACAATGTTGTGTGCTCTCTTCCCCCGCAAGGAGAGAAAAAAAGAGTTATGAGTGTTAGTAATGGTTCGTGTGGACAGGAAGGAATGACAAAATTTGTGGAGAGTGACTGTGAGGCATGGGTGCAAGAGGGCAATATGATGTGGGTGAGTGTTAGCTGTTCAGATGGGGATGTGAGGAGGTGGCTGGAGAGGGAATAATGAGTGCAGCTGAAAGGTGTGTTGGCCTGAGGCATGCTGTACTGGGCAAGTCAGAGGGTGGGGCTTAGCTCCTGAAAGTGTTACACAACTTACCATTCCCACCTTCCTGAGGTCCTTGATCCTCTTGGTGTACTGATAGATCCAGCATGTCATAGAATCACAGAATCGTTACAGCGCAGAAGGAAGCTATTTGCCCCATCGTGTCTGCACCGGCTCTCCGAAAAAGCAATTTACTCACTTCCATTCCCCTGCCTTCTCCCCATAACTCTGCACATTCTTCCTTTTTATATAACTGTCTAATTCCCTTTTGAATGCTTCAATTGAACCTGCCTCCAACACGTTCTCGGGCAGCGCATTCCAGACCTTAACACACTCTGCATGAAAAAGTTTTTCCTCATGTCACTTTTGCTTCTCTTACCAAATACTTTAAATCTGTGCCCTCTTGTTCTTGATCTTTTCACGAGTGGAAACAGTTTCTCTCTATCTACTCTGTCCAGACCCCTCATGATTTTGAATATCTCTATCAAATCACCTCTTAGCCTTCTCTTCTCCTGGTTCCCACAGCCCTGACAAGTTCCCAGTTTTGCTTCTTTCCAATCTGAGCTCCTTCTCAGGTTCCCATCCCCCTGACAATCTAGTTTAAACCCTCCCCAACAGCACTCGCAAATCTCTCTGCGAGGATATTCATCCCAGTCCTGTTCAGATGCAACTCGCCCATCTTGTACAGGTCCCACCTGCCCCAGAACTGGTCCCAATGCCATCCTGCCAACCCTCTCTGATTGGTCGGGTAACCCGGAAGCAGGATGCTAATATCATAGCTCAGTTAAAGAGCCTCGGTAAGGCCTGCTGAAGAGTCCAACAGGTTCCCAACATTCTTCAGTTCATGACTTTTCAGCAAGGACTAATTTAAAAAAAAATTTCCACCCCATATTTCCACGAGAAAGCTGGAAGATATGCTTTAGAGGCTGTTGTATCCTTATTTTCCCCCGTTCTGGCTTTTCCACTTTTTGCACCTCCATCAGCTCCCAAGCTCTGCTCATACCAAAACAACACAGAAGCAAAATAATGCTGATGCTGGAAATCTGAAATAAAAACAAAAAATGCTGGAAATGCTCCACCAATCTGACAGTATCTGTGGAGAGAGAAAGAGTTAATGGGCTGAATTTTTCTGAAGGGGATCAAGTCCTGCTGCCAGGGCCAAAAGAAGTGGGAGCTGACCCCACTTCAGTGTGTGGCATTTTGAAGTGGCAGCCAAATAACAGGCCACTGCTGAGGCTGCTGACTAATTGAGGATGGTGGCTTGTCCTGCAACCCCCCACCCCGTGCATCGAGCTGCCGGCCCAATCAGAGGGCCAGCAGCTCAGCAGCTTCAGCAGCACCACCTCTAGCAATGGCTACTGCTAGCTGCAGCACAAAGGTGAAGGTACTTCAGTGTTGAGACGCCTTCAAATACCGATTATTTTTGAGGAAGCCGGAACTAGGCAAGCCCTGGCGAGTGATGGGGGTGGGGGCTGGAGTTATTCTGGCAGCGTCACCTTCGGTGCAGATGTGGCCATTGCCGCCGGTGGGGGGAGCCCCTCCATAGACCATGGAGCACCCATCAAGCAGAGCACCCTCATTCCGTTAGGAACCTGCGCGGAGGCCACCAAAGTTTACCTGGTGGTCCGCCCACACAGCGGCAGCCCCTCCTGACTGGTAAAATGCTGGCGGGGGTGGGAGGTTACCCTAAATTGGGCAGTTGATTGTTTCCTGCTGCTGGCATTATGCCATGGTGGTGGGAAAATGTCCAGCTCTCCTCCCGACACCTTCCCCTGCCATATTGCCAGCCCACCCACCCGCCTCCCAGCCTGTCTCCAAAGCACTTAAAAAATTCAACCCAACATTTCAGGTCTGTGACTGTTCATCAGAACCACTGCCACTTGAGCCTACTGCAGGAAGCATGAACATTGACTGGAATTGACCTTCCTTTGAGTTTTTGTCTGATGGAGGCCAGGCCCCTTACAACACTTTAGCTTAAACCTGAACTTAAGGCAGGAATGGTGGGGTACCGACTGAACTTACATCCACCATTCTTTGCATTCATATTCTTGGAGCTCTAACCTATATCAATGGAATAAGTACCTGATTCAGCTACAAAGATTCCTAATTAACATTTAAATTGCTTTTGGTATTTGGCTGGCATACTGGTTTTGAACATTGTGCTTTGGTATGTCGGTCTGAATCTAGATGAGATTGATTAGATGGAAGTTTCCTCTCCAGCTCCTATGTGAATTGAATTTCGAAAGTTTTGGCCTAGTTCCTATAAGTCTTAAATTCACATTACAGAACTGTCCAAATCTGATTTGGTTGGCCTCAGAGAGACTAAAAGGGTCGCTAGTGCAGGGACTGGAAAAAATCAAACTGGTACAGTAGGCAGCACACTTATTGGGCTTTTTTTTTGGTTTTAAATTCCATCCCCCAAACTCCTTTCACTCATATTGTTTCATATAATTTGGACAAAACAAAATTTAATAAAAGGAAAGGGATCATAGTCTATATGAAAAAAATGATTAGTAAATCTACTGGTCAAATACAATTTGTGTCAAGTCACAACACTGCTGTATTTCTGTTTGACATAGTGAATGTGGCAATGAGCTGTTCTCCATCCTCAGGCAAGAACCTCTGTCAAATGCGGATCATTTTTCACCCTCTGGGAACAATCTTTTGAATTAAATAAAAATAGAAAATGCTGGAAATATGCTATCTAAAATATGAAAAGATGGGTTAACTGTTTGAGCATGGACCTTTTGTCAAAACTGACTCCGATCTATTGAAGGACTACACCTGAAATGCTAACCTCTCTTTTCTCTTTCTAGACATTGCATGACCAGCTATATAACACCAACATTTTCTGTTTTTATTTTGCATTTCCAATATTTCCATTTTCTTTGATCTCTAATACTTTGAAATGCCATCATTGTGAATAGAATTTACATTAAAATTGAGTTTGGTTAATGTAACTGCCTCTTTAGGCTTTGATTAGAAAATAAATAGTATGAATTGATGCTCAAGCAAATGTTCCCTCTAGATTAATATTCCCATTAATAGGGTGCCCATTAATGAGCTATGTAGTGCCAGTGTAAATATAGATTAAATGGAAACAGAAATGAGAATGGATCTAGTGAAATATCCATAAAGTGTAATGTAAATGAGTTCTAGTCAAGTAGACTAGGACTGATCTCAAACGGGTTTACTTGAGCTGCCACATCTTGCAAATGTCCACAGGGCACTTAAAGGATTTCCTGGAGGAATATATGCCAGGCTAGCAGGGTCATCCCTCCTCATTGAAACGAATATAGCAGATTCTCTGATGTGTGTAATTGATTGAAGTATTTATGTATCACTTACATTACCCAAACTCATTTTTAAAATAAACTCTAAGAGTCTTTGTGATGGAATCATTCAAAACGTTGTTCTCTCTGAGCAAGAAATAATTAGCTCTTGATGGGGACTATTGGACGGTTTATGTTGCCACTCAATTTTTTTTTCATATTTGTGAACAACATTGTGTTAAACAAGATAATCAAATTATTTATTTCAACATGTGAATAAAAGAAAATACTAAATGGTGCATAATTTGGTAAGTTACTGAGCACTGAGATAGTCCTGTGGATGAGTTGGCTGATGCTATATGTGATGAGAAAACAAGTATTTTGGTCATGTTTTCGTTATATTAGCAATACACATTTAACATGTTTGGCTGCAGTATGCCTTCCATGCTAGTCTAATTTTTTATCAACATTTTAGACCCATTTTAAAGCTTTTCCCACTATCTTATATTTTCCCTGTTCATGCGCCATTCCCCAGCTGAGCTGTGGGAGACAGGTGGAAAGGATACCTGCTACCAAGCCCTTTCTGATGAAGTGGCTGCCTCTCTGATTTCTCGCTCACATTCTTAAACCAGTTATTGTACATATTTTGGATTAGTGAGTATTGAATTTGATGTTGTATCAACAGAGAATTGTATTTTGATAAGGTCCCGCACAGGAGGATAGTAAACAAAATTAGAGTACACGGGATAGGGGGGTAATATACCGCAATGGATTGAGAATTAGTTAACAGACAGAAAGCAGAGAGTAGGAACAAACAGGTCATTATCGGGATGGCAGGCCGTTACTCGTGGGGTACCACAAGGATCAGTGCTTGGGCCACAGCTGTTCACAATCTATATAAATGATTTGGATGTGGGGACCAATTGTAATATTTCCAAATTTACTGATGACACAAAACTGGATGGGAATGTAAGTTGCAAGGAGGCTTCAAGGGGATTTGGACAGGCTAAGTGAATGGGCAAGAATGGCAGATAGAATATAATGTGACTAAGTCTGAAGTGATCCACTTTGGTAGAAAAAACAGAAAGGCAGGGTAGTTTTTAAATGGTGAGAGGTTGGGAAGTGATGATATCTAAAGGCACCTGGGTGTCCTTGTTCATGAGTCACTAAAAGCTACTATGCAGGTGCAGCAAGCAATTAGGAAGGCAAATGGTATGTTGGCATTCATTGCAAGGGAATTTGTGTACAGGACTAAAGATGTATTGCTTCACTTGGATAAAGTCTTGGTGAGACTGCACCTGGAGTATTGTGTACAATTTTGGTCTCCTTATCTAAGGAAGGATATACTTGCCATAGAGAGAGTGCAGTAGAGGTTCACCAGACTGATCTCTGGGATGGCGGCATTGTCTTATGAGGAGAGATTGCAGAAACTGGGCATGTATTCTCTAGAGTTTCGAAGAATGAGATCTGATCTCATTGAAACTTACAAAATTCTTACAGGGCATGACAAGGTAGATGTGGATAGCACGTTTCCTCTGGCTGGTGAGTCTAGAACCAGGGGACACAGTCTCAGAATAAGGGGTAGGCCATTTAAGACTGAGATGAGGAGACATTTCTTTACTCAGAGGGTGGTGAATCTGTCAAATTCTCTAACCCAGAGGGCTGTGGAAGCTCAATCACTGAGCATGTTCAAGACAGAAATCGATAGATTTCTGGATACTAATGACAATCAAGGGATAGTGGGGAAAATAGTGCAGAGGTAGATGATCAGCCATGCTCTGTTTGAATGGCGGAAAGGCTCGAGAGGCTGACTGGCCGACTCATGCTCCTATTTCCTATGATCCTCTGTTTGGTAAAACTCAGGTACAAAGTTGACAAACTGTAATGAGTCTCAGGCTTCAGTTTAAAAAATTCAGTCTGGGATTTTCACTTCCAACCTTAACATTATCTGACAGAGAAATAGAAGGTTGTCTCTTTGCCTCTCAGATAACTCCAAAATGTAACCAAACATTTGAAGACTTTCGAGACTACATATGTGTGCTTGGATATATGTCCAGAACTCTACGTTTTGAAGGCAAGGAAGTCACTTCATGACAATTGTATATTGCCAGCTGTGCATTGTTGTAAGCAGGTACTAGTCTCAAACCAGTACCTGGAGTGCCTATTATCTGCTTCAGTTCATTTCATGACCCAGGCAACAAGGCAAAACTTAGAAACTTGTGTGTGGGATTGTGGATATAAACCTGGATTTTACGACTTTAAGGCACAATATAGTAGTGTCCAAATACACTGTAATACGGTGGGTTTTTGCTTATAATGTGTAGCACTGGGAGCTTGTTCTCATAATGTGAGGTCAGAGGCTGCACACAGGCCACTTAAAGATACATCTATTTGACTCAGAATACTTATAAATATAAATAGATGCCATCTGTGAAATTGAAAGACACTTTCCTATGCTAAAAAGCTGGGAGGCATCATGAGCTGAATTGTTTCCAAATTGTCCGAGAGATAACTGCCCCTTTCTGGAAATCTCAGCACCAGTTCCAAAAGCGTGGACGCCTGCAGAAACCAAGTTTCACCCCAATTTCCATCACAAATCTCTCCACCCACCTAATTTTGAGGATTTTCATGGCCTAATTCGTAACAATATCTAACTTTATATGATATGGCCTTTTTCCTGTAAGTGCCATTCTTGGTTGGTCAGAAATGACATGATGATTTATGAAGCAGATTTAAAATACTGACCAATTGGAGTGACCTGAGGACTGGTGACAGCATTTCTACATTTTAATGAATAATGGAAGGAGAGTTTGAATGTCAGATGAATTTATTTCCAGAATCAAATTGATAATGAAATGATTATTTCATCATTTCTGATGATATCTTTCTAATTAATAATACAATTCGGGGTAGTGCACATCTGAGTTCGAAGCTTTACTAAACTGTATTTAATTCGTCAGGCCTAACATATACTACTTGAGTTCAAATTCAGTCCCCTGTGGAGTCTCACTTGGGTTCGGAGCTGTACTCTACACCTAACAGGAATGAGTGACTTAACGCCAAACAAAATGTGTTAAAACAGGAATTTTATTGAATAATTATTAAGTAATTATTTAACAATTATTAATGATAAAAAAGAAAAAAGATAACTATTAAAAAGAAAGGAAAGAAGAGTATAGAAAGACAAAAAAACTTATAGCACACTGCTTTCACCCCAAATTAGTCTGTTCACGACAGCTCCCTAAAAAGGTATGACGTTCCCCCTTGGTGCATACATCACCAAGTCTCTGGAGAAGCTTGCATGGGGGTGAACTCTCCGGTCAGCCACTCTGTCGACGTCCGTTCCTCCGTAGTCCTCACTGGATGACTAGTCCACTCCGGCTGCAGCCCCAAATGTTGGATGCGGGCCTCTTTACATCCAGTTTCTGGCTCCATTCCAGCTTTCAGAGACATTCTCAAAACAGGAGTCTGACAACCATGAATCCTTATCAAATTCTTCTCAGAGGTACTATGAGTCTGCCAGGCTGTTCATACATCTCTCACCTACTATCTATTAGGTTATGCTGTTCAGCAATTAAACACCATCTTCTGATACCACACCAAAGTGGACCACTCCATGTGCAAGGTTATCCATTGTTCTGGCCTGCAGTTCAAGGGTCATCAAATACTGGCAGAACTGACTTCTGCTTAAACAATGGGAAAACAACCGTTATTTTCAAGAAGAGGAAAACAGTAGTTTAGACAAAACAACAGCTGTGCATGGCCTACCCCGACCACCATGAAAACAAAGAGAAAAAGGGAGACATGGGAGAGAAACAAGTTCATACTATTGTTTGCCATTGATTACATAACTGACTAATTACTTGACTTAATCAGAGTACAATCACACTTAGTTTTAAATAAATGTCTACAAAGTAACCTTTAGAATTCACTGCAGGTTTAATATAGGTATTTTTTAATTTTAAAAAATCAAAAGCAAAGTAAAATGCAAAAACATAAGTACAAAAAGTAATGGCTGCAGGCCTCAGGCCTACAGTAGAGCTATATTTTGTAAATTATTTGACTTTTTAAAAAATCTGGTGCTGAGATAGTAGCCGTGAAATTACACACTCTGAGATTAGCGCATGAATGCTTAACGCATTGTCTGAAATTCATATCCAAGTTCATTTAATTTAAGTGTTGATCTATTTAAAATGAATGCGTCAGTTCATCTGCTAAAGTAGGCAATAGCCCACATCATTTTAGGACCAATCCTTTTCACAGCTTTGTTACTAATTTTCAGCTGGACTGTTCTACATCTATATTCAAAGGAATTGCGAAATTTTATTTCAAATTAGTTTATATTGTTTATAATGCAGAAGTAGGTCTATAATATTGTGTGGCTGTCTGTGTTCTGAAATTCTGCCATTTACACTTCAGGCTTCATTCTGAGCACCAGATCATCTGCCAATACATAGTTGTACAAAAATTCTTTCACATTTTTTGGTCTGTCTATGCTCCTTTAGTTACAGTGTTTGCTCTAAGCTCACTTAGACCAATGGTCATTCTTGACAATAGATTTGAACAGGACTATCCGATTCAGTGGTTACCAAACTTTTTTGCACTGGGCTCCATCGAGCGACTCATAGCATCTTAGGCTGCTCTAGCAAAAGATACTGGAAGTGGCAAGGCAGCAAAAGTATCTCCTTTTCTTTTTCTGTCTCTCCTCATTCTCTTCTGTTTCTCTCTCTTACATGTCCATCTCTTTCCAATTTCATGATTCTTTTTTTTTTACCTCTTTTTCCTTTCAGAATTTGCAGCACTTATCTGCTGCTGAAAGATGCTTTGAGTTGACTTTCTTGCTGTCACTGTCGGTCTCACTGGTGGACTCTCTGCAATACCATTCTGCCATCTGTGCCTCCATGACACTCAGGGCTCATGGTTTCTGGCATTCGGGATCTCAGCCTCACTGTCTTTCCTAAACTGAAGAATCTCGTAGGCAATCTTCTCAGCTCAGTTCTGTGTCTCAGCCTCTCTTATTCCCTTTTTTTCCACTAGTTCCAACTCTCTTGCACTCAGCTCAGTGTTATTCCTGACACTTGGGGCTGGATGTTTGTTCCGGGGTTGGAAACCTGACACCCGGAGCATTTCGGGGTCCTGACCCTGCGCTTCAGCAGCGTCGCTCTCGTGACACAATCTTGGAATGCAAATGCTATAATTGGGCAAGAGGTGAGCTTGTCACCTAATTAGAGGCACCCAGCACCTCCAGGAAGAGGGGGCTGCCTGCCTGGGGCCAGTGACAAAGGCAGGCAGCAGCCATGTTGGGGGCTGCCACAGCCTTGCCGTGGTGTACAAGCAGTTCATGAAAGGGCCAGGATGGTGACAAGGATGGAAAATGTCAATGGAGGCCAAGTGAAGGCACAGCACACGACCCAGAGCTCGTGGACTCTCAAATTTTTTATTTTTTATTTTTTTATTTTATTTTAGAGATACAGCACAGAAACAGGCCCTTCGGCCCACCTAGTCTGTGCCGACCAACAACCACCCATTTATACTAACCCTACAGTAATCCCATATCCCCTACCTACACTAGGGGCAATTTACAAAAGCCAATTTACCTATCACCTGCAAGTCTTTGGCTGTGGGTCTTTGGCTGTGGGAGGAAACCGGAGCACCCGGCGAAAACCCACGCTGTCACAGGGAGAACTTGCAAACTCCACACAGGCAGTACCCAGAATCGAACCCGGGTCCCTGGAGCTGTGAGGCTGCGGTGCTAACCACTGCGCCACTGTGCCGCCCATCACACTTTGTAATAAAGTTTATTTGACCACGTGGTGACCCCAACAGCTGTGCATGAATGTGAAACAGATTGGTTGGGATTGCCAAAATCATAATTGAAAATTGCCTTCCCGAACACCTCAGCCCTTTAACAGACTCCTAAAGGAGCTTAATGGGCCCTTAATTGGAGGCGAATGGCTTTCCTGTTCCCTCCCTCCTGCCCTCACATGGAAAATCATGGACTGTCCCGGAGGGGTCGGGTTCTGGAGATGACCTCCGGGACCAAGATTTTCAAATCACATCCGCTCTGGTTCCCGACCCTGCAATCCTTTGAAAATCCTGTCCTTGAACTCGCTTTGCTATTACATTTTATTTCCCTCTTTTTAGCTCTTGATGCTGCTGCTTCTTGATTATAATTATTATTTTGTGCTTATTTTCCTGTTTTTGATTTCTCACAGTCCAACATCGACTCAGCTGCTTCCCACTTAAGTGTTCTATCCATTTCCATTATCACAGAAAACATTTTTTAAAGATGGACATGTTCTTCTCCCTTTTTTTTGTGGTAGCTGTTGCTCTTGCTTTCTGACTTGGAACGATATCACCGTTCCCTCACTGTCGCTGGGGCAAAATTCTGGAACCCCCCTCCCTAACAGCACTGTGGGTGTACCATCAACTTCTCAATGGCAATTAGGCATGGGCAATAAATGCTGGCCTTGAGAACAGTGCTCAAATCCCACAAATTAAAAGATAAGAACCAACAATAAATGGGACTCTCAACCTCAGTTTAATTGATTGTTGTGCTTAGCAAACTACATGCTTAATCTTAGCATCTATACTTCAAAATGTTTGCGGCTATTTGAGGGTAGCTTAGACCTTAAGAAACAACACCTGCAACAACACCACCCCCCCTCACACACCCATCCACCTAATACCATGGCTACTTAGAAAGACATGCAATTTGAATATTTTTCCCAAAAAAAGTCATTTCTTTGAAGCTTCAGACCACAATCATGATCTCAAGCAGAGGTGGAGCCCATTTTCTCCCTTTGGCAGATCACCCAGGCCTACCTCTGCTGACCTTACCCTGTGTCCCGCTGAGGGGCAGAGATGCATTAATTCCTGACATTGACAGTTCCAACTCTGGACTGGTCCTTTTTTTATGTCACTGGTCTCGTTTGGGATGGGCAAAGGTTCTGCCCATCTTGGAAACCCTGATGTACGACCAAGACTGGCATATCTTGATCCCAGTCTAGTTTTCATCCCATCTGGCACATTGTCACTGAGGATATAGTGGGAATATGCTGGAAGGCGACAGAATTTCACCCTGGTGAATCACTCATCATTGAATCCCAGTGACTGGTCCTACTGCCTGTCAGTATTCCAGTTTAAAATTCCCTGAAATCGGCACTTGGGGAATATAAATTGCATTTGTACCTTGAGGCTTCCTCCATTGGTAGCTGCAGATCTTCTTCTTGGACATGACTACTTCAATGACAGCCTGCTGGTGGATGGCCAATCTGAAGCAAAGAGCAAGTGTCAACTTGCATTTCTCCAAAGAAATCAACTGAAGTTGAAATGTGGAGAATCTCAAAGTGGCTAGTTTTTTATAATTGATTTAATTGTTTTCGCAGGATCCCGAGAATACAATCTCAAATGACAGGGAATCCCACTGACAAACTTTGCTTAATCATTTCCATTTACAATAATCTCTTTTCAGTTTGACATATTTATGTAATTATCTCTCCTTTCCACCTCTGACTTTGCCTTCCACAGACACAGATTCCACCAGTGCAGCTTACTATACTAGGATTACAATAGGAGCCTGCTGATGTAGTGGTTTTATTATTGGACTAGTAATCCAGAGAACAAGAGATCAAATCCCTATTTGAGAATTTAAATTCAGTTTAAATAAAAAGCTGGTATTAGTTAACCGTGATCTTGAAGCTTTCAGATCGTTTTAAAAACCCAACTGATTCACTAATGTCCTTTAGGAAAGGAAGCCTGCTGTCCTTATCCAGGCTTGCCTATATATGATTCTAGTCCCACAGTAATCTGGTTGACTTTTACCTGACCTCTGAAGTGGCCTAGAAAGCCATCTAATTATATGAAACAGCTACAGCTTTTCAAGAAGGCTGGCCCATTGTTACCTCTCAGGGCAACTAGGGATGGGTAATAGGGATGCTCATATCCTGAGAAAGAATAATAAAAAGAGCCCTGGGGATTTTTAACTAGAAAAGCATAGACTTTGAGGAGATTTGATTGATGCCTTTAAAATAAAGATTTAGACTCTGTCCATGTGCATAGTGTAATTGAGCTAAATAGGTCAGCGAGGACCTGAAGTTGAAGTTACATAAGTCGAAGACTAAGTTAGTTGTTGGGGTTACTGCTTTTTTCAGAGAGTCATCAACCTCTGGAACAGGTTGCACAGATCTACACGGAAGCTACTTCACAGAAGCAAGCCATTTGACCCATCTGATCTATGTCAGTGTTTATACTCCAGCAATGCAATGTGTAGATTCACCGCAGAGTTTTTTTTTCTAAATCAGCTTAAAGCTTTTTTATCTTCCTTTGCCTGTACCAGGTGTTTATTTGATGGTTGGGTGGAAGAAAAGCTAAATGGAAATGATGTTATATAGAGATTGCACCATGACAGTATAGCACATGTTCAATGGGCCAGCTAGTCTTATCCCATCCTTTGTTTTTGCGTGTTCATATGCTCCTTAATCAACCCATTGGGAGTTATACTCTGGAATGGGACCCACTGCCATAAAACTCTGAAAGACAAAGGAGAACAGAGTGGAATTTTCAATGACAATAGAATATTAAGGTTTGGTTCCTGGTTGGATGTTGGGGGTTGGGGGGGAGGGGGGGCAGGGGGTGGAATCCATGATCTGGTATTGTTAATAGACTGGAGTTTAAAGTAGCAGGCCTCAGGTGTGAAGAACTTATTCTAGAGGTAGAAAGAAAAAATATGGAAATGCAGGAAGTACATAGCAGTTCCATCAGGATAGTTACTTAATTACAAAGCCAGAAGGTAGATATGGATGAGGAACCCCAGACAGCCAACTTTAGCTTAGGTAATGTAATTTAATTTTTCTGATTAGTCTACTAAGCTAATTTGTTTGGATTGTACCTTAATCATTAAATGTAGCTATGGAAGTAGTTTCTTTTAGAACATTTGCAACATTCAAATTCCTACTTCCCAAACTTTCTACACTGCTAACAAATATTTAAATTCCATTTTTCACCAATCAAGGATACAGCTGGGACTGGCTTAATAGTTTTAAGGTTATCATCGCAACCTTGGAGATTATTTAATTCTTATGTTCCGCCGATTCTTTTGGCAACCTTAATGAAATTTGAAATGAGTTACATGCTTTCTAGTGTAACTGTATTGTCAGATAATTGCATTTGTGCATTAAAGCCCTGTTGAAAGATTGAAATTTTTTTAACTGACAGCTGTTCATTCAGCCACATGTTGTGGATTATATACTTTTTAAATAGTAATTTACTTGGCTACAGATAGTAGAATTTTATCTACTGCAATGAAGAAACCATGAAACACCTTGACAATTCCTTTAGGCATTAGGGAAAGAACATGATAGCAAATTATATAGTTTGATTTAAAATATTTTCAGAGCTCCAGAATGAATAAAAAGCTGCACGTAGATTAATCAACCCTCATACTTAAGACACTATCACCACTTTTTCTTTGACTTTTTATTACATCGTTCCACTGCAGCTTCTGAATTGTCAATGAAGGTTCTTCAAATTGGGCGGAAGGTATTACTGGAATTTCTGAAAGTTCAGCCCGAGGACTAATACTATTTCAAATCTATGTAAATAACCTAGATGAAGAGATTAAAAGCATGACTGGTACAGCTGATGAACTATAAGTGTATGAGGTGCCAAATTGTGCTGCATCTGCAGGGATTATTCAGAAGGATCTGAAGTGGCTCAAAGTTTGTGATTGCAAAAGGATATTTATTATGGAAAAAAATTACTGTGAGTGCCAGATGAATGGTGGTGCCATAAAGATGGAAGAAAGGATTTGAAGTAACTGTAGATCAGTCTCAAAAAATGACTTTGCAACAAGAAATGACCGTTAATAAAGCTGTCAGAATGTTGGGAAATTAGCCAAAACCTCAGACTGCAAGTTCAACGATATTGCATCAACTCTATATAATTCAGCAGTTGCATTCAATTTTGAGCATCATACTTCTAAAAGGATACTGATGCTATAGAAATGTACAAGATATTTGGAAAAATTGAGAGAAAGGAATGGAATGAACGGGTTAAAAGAGATACGAAGACTAAATGTTTTTGAGAAAATAATGTACAGAATTCACAGTTTATTGATGTTCTGATTCACATTGTTAGATTTTGTCATCAATTCAGTTGTTCTTGTGGCAGATTCAGGTTATCACTGTTGTTTTCTTTTGCTACATTGCTGTTTGTTGTTGGCTGGTTTTCCACACCTTTTGTATGTTTATTTTTGTGTATGTAGTCCTGTATTTCAAAAAAAAAATTAGGGAAATACTAATGCAAAAGCTTAACTGGGGCAGCAATATCAGCACAAAAATGGCTGCAAAAGCAGGGCAGAGGCTGCATACCCTGTGACAACTGGCTTACTTTCTGAGTCTTCAAAGCCTCTCTACCGCCTACGAGGCTCGTTACAAGTGTGATGGAATACTCACCACTCACCTGATGGATGCAGCTGTAACAAGATCCAAGAAGCTCAACATCATCCAGGATAGAATTGTCTGATTGATTGACACCCTTTCTAGGAGACTCAACATCCACATCTCCACCACCGGCATACTGTGGCTGCAGCATGTACTATCTATAGGAACACACAGCAACAACCCACCAACCTTACTTCAACAGCACCTTCCAGCTTTACAATCTTTACCAAAGAGAAGGAAAGCAGCAAGAGGAATACTTTCGCCTCCAAGTCACTCAACTATGTCATTTCGTAAGGTCAAGATTCTGGAATTTCCCATCTAACTTCATAATGGGCATACCATTACCAGAAGGACAACAGCAGTTTGAGAAGATGGCTCACTACCTCCTTTTCAGGCCAACTAGGGAAGGACAGTAAACACAGCCTTGTCAGCATCACCCATATCCCGAGAACACATGAAAAATGTTAGGCCCTAGGAAATTCTACAGAGTCTCAAATGTATACAGTTTTGAAACTATTAACCATACCCAATACCCCTCCTTGGTTTTTAAATAAAATATTGACAAAATCACTAGATACTATACTCGGGGGACGCAACTCAACTTCAGCAGGGGTGTAAAACAGGCAGTAAAGGATCAGCTGTCCATTATACACGCACTCAATTTACCTTTCCATTGAAGTTAATGGTTCTGTTATGGAATTAAGCATTGAATTAACAAGTTCTGATAACTTATATTCATTATGACCATTATTAACACACATGCATTTACTTTTGGGTTGCAATGAAATATCTCAGTGACAATAATTATGTCAACCTTTCTCCTGTTTACTTTGTCCTTCGTAAAAGAGCAAAGGAGTCAGCCAGGTTAAAGATTTCTGGAATAAATATGTAAACAGTATATCATCCACAAACAGCATTAATTTATGTGGATTACCGACATGGAGCTTCTCTATCGCTGTAATTGTTTTGACTTTGCAAATAACTTAGATACAAAAACAATAAAAATAGAATGGATTTATCTCTGGAGTGTATAAAAGAGCCTAATAATGGCATCATTAGTAATAACCATTACATTGCAAATGACAGAACTGCTCAGTTTGATAAAGACAGAGCTAAAAATCACACGAGTTTTGAAATAAGTAGCTCCATTCCGCTCAGTTGAATGCTTTCTTGGCGTGGGGAGCAGAGTGGTAGCAGGTAATAAATGTCTTCTTCCCGTGGATGGATCAGTGATATTGTGCAATGACAGAAGATTATAGTTTCGAAAACAGTGCGACATTGCCCCACAACGACCTTCTTGCTAAGGCCTCAGAAAAGTGCTATAGTTGCTGGAGGAGTCTTCTGCAAACCAGGAATTATAGTGTCATGATCATACAGCACTGAATTCTGTGCATATTAGGAGATACACAAGAGGACATGGCTAGAATTGCCTGATTACGTATCCTTCAGCTTTATCAGAGTGTGTAGGTCAGCAGTATCTGCAGTTCAGGTGGGGAGGGTGGGATTGCTATATTAATACATTGATTTCCTTTTCTTTTGGAATATATGCTGATGCTGATGGGTTTGACTGAAGCTTCAGATATTCATGGCTTATCTGTACAGCCATATTCAAAGAAGGAAGATCTAATGCAATAGGGAATAATCTTCAGATGTTGGACTTAAAATGACAAAATAGGGAGAACTTGATGCTGCATCCAACTCTGCTGTATTTGGCATAAATGCTTGTGGCTAAACAGGGTACTGAAATGAAAGTGCTTCATTATCATCGCTAACATTGTCCATTTTCATGGTCACAAAACTCACTGAAGAAAGAAGTACCATATATATGATTAACTGTTAAATATTCTGTTCCCAATTTCAGTGCATAGTAATGATTCTTCAGACTTCAGTGTCAAAACAAATAAACCCTCCTCATTACTGACTGCCAGTGAAGCCACACTTCCTAATTTGCCATTGGTAAGTTTTTGGGGTGACAGATTTCTAAAAGTATGAACCATTTCACCTTGTCATGCATCATGCAAAATGAATTATAGTCCATTAGCTATTGTATAAATATAAGAAATACTAATTTGTTTCTGTCAATATTGCATTACTTAAAGAATAGATCATAGCTGTGGGTTGGACAGCCAACAACAAAGTAATGCATCACCTCATGTGGTTTATGTCAAAAAATCATGTTTATCTTAAAAGTTCTACGTGATCATATTCCATTCTTGGCATTGAGGAGCAAAACTGTAGCAGGTTAATAAATGTCTTCCTCCCGTGGATGGATCAGTGATATTGTGCAAAGACAGAAGATTGTAGTTTAGAAAACAGTGCTATAGTGCCCCACAACTACCTTTTTGCCAAGACCTCAGAGAAATGCTAGAGAAGTAAGTGGAAAGCCCCTTGTTGGTTTGGAGTTGAACATTTATTTTATTATTGATGTGTATAGAACATTTATTATTAATGTGTATAAAATCCATCTTGTGTGAAAAATAAACATTAGGCTTTATTGTATCATAAAAATTTCAATAGCCTTACTGATTTTAATGACTCTTGTTCTTGGTAGAATGATCCACAAAATGAAGAGTATGATTATTTTGATGATTTAACATCCGAATCCAGCTTTGGATCAGACATCCTGAAGCAGACAGATGTGCATGTCAGTTCAAATCTGCAATCTTCCAAGGTGAGTCAGCCTGTGAATACATCTAGGTGCTTTCATACCACATTAAAATTAAACAGGCTAAATGGTTATTTTTGGAAAGGAAAATTGGCAGATTTTGCATAAGGACTACATGCCTGATTGTAATAATTAGGGCATTTTAGTATCCAATCACAGTGCAAGGTGATTTTGCTGCTCGTGGACGGTAAAGTTGAAATGTATGTGAGGAGGAAATTCAATCAAGTTAACACGAGACTCCATGGAGAAAGGGATCTCATTCTGTTTCACTCAGATTGGGCCCTAATGCTGGGTCTACACTACAACCTTTTAGCATTGGTGCAAAGCAAAACTATTTTAGATTGATGCTACAGTTGTAGTGTAAATCCAATTTGATATATCAAGATTACAAATGTATGCGATAAACGGAAATACTGTGAATGCAAAAAATCTGAAGCTTGAAAAAATAGAAAGTTTTGGAATTGCACAGCAGATCAATCAGCATTTGAAGGTGAAAATAGTCGCAATGGGAGTGCAGTCAAATGTAAATTTGCAATAATGTCAGCTTAAACTATACCCAATATTCCATCTGTTGTATTATAAACAAAGAACTGATGTACACAAAAATGATTTTTTTGCAGCGGTGTATTTTGAACTTAGAAGCAAAATGGGCTTTTCTGTCCAATATATATTTCCTTGGAGGTTTCAGGGCCATGATCCCCATAGAATTTTGATTCCTTCCAACTTTTTGAGCCCTCTGATCACCCTTTTAGCATGTTTCTGTGTTTTCTTATTTTCATCCCCATGAACCCCTTCATCATTCTCCCTGCAGGATATATATTTTGGTCGTTTAATGCAAAGGATAAGCTTTGCACAGAGCAAGGTGCAAATGAGATGAATAATCAGTTAATTTAATTTTGTTTCTGATGATTGGGTAGAAATGCTGACCAAAATGCTCAGAGAACTTCCTGTTTTACAAATATGGTCATGGGATCTTTCACATCCAGTCAAGAAGACAGACAGCAGCTTGGTTCAATATCTCCAGTGCAGCACACTCTCAGTACTACACTGGAACTCCCACCCTAACAACACTGTGGGAATACCTACACCAGATGGACTGCAACGGTTCAAGAAGGCAGTCCACCACCACCTTCTCAAGGGCAATTAGGGATGGGCAATAAATGCTGGCCTTGCCAGTGATGCCTACATTCCAGGAATTAATTTAAAAAAAACATTGAAACCTCAGCCTAGATTATGTGGTCAAGTCCTGGAGTGGGTCTTGAACCCCCAACCACCTTATTCAAAATGCAAGGGTGCTACCACTGAGTCAAAATTATAAAAACAAATATGGTAGCCATTGAGGAAGTCATTTCCACCACCACCCCCCCCCTCCCCTCCCCTCCCCTCCACCCCCCACCACCACCCCCACCTCGCCATCACTAATGTTTAATCTCTTTATAGAACATAGAACAGTACAGCACAGTACAGGCCCTTCGGCCCACGATGTTGTGCCGAACCTTTAACCTACTCTAAGATCAAACTAACTACCTACCCTTCATTCTACTGTCATCCATGTACCTATCCAAGAGTCGCTTAAATATCCCTAATGTATCTGCTTCTACTACCACCGCTGGCAGCGCATTCCACGCACCCACCACTCTCTGTGTAAAGAACCTACCTCTGACATCTCCCCGAAACCTTCCTCCAATCACCTTAAAATTATGCCCCCTGGTGATAGCCCTTTCCACCCTGGGAAAAAGTCTCTGGCTATCCACTCTATCTATGCCTCTCATCATCTTGTACCCCTCTATCAAGTCACCTCTCATCCTTCTTCATTCCAATGAGAAATGCCCTAGCTCCCTCAATCTTTCTTTGTAAGACATGCCCTCCAGTCCAGGCAGCATCCTGGTAAATCTCCTCTGCACCCTCTCTAAAGCTTCCACATCCTTCCTATAATGAGGCAACCAGAACTGAACACAATATTCCAAGTGTGGTTGAACCAGGGCCTTATAGAGCTGCAGCATAACCTCGCGGCTCTTAAACTCAATCCCCCTGTTAATGAAAGCCAACACACCATACACCTTCTTAACAACCCTATCAACTTGGGTGGCAACTTTGAGCGATCTATGGACATGGACCCCAAGATCCCTCTGTTCCTCCACACTACCAAGAATCCTGTCTTTAAGCCTATAATTCTGCATTCAAATTCGACCTTCCAAAATGAATCACTTCACACTTTTCCAGGTTGAACTCCATCTGCCACTTCTCAGCCCGGCTCTGCATCCTGTCAATGTCCCATTGCAACCAACAACAGCCTTCCACACTATCCACAACTCCAGCAACCTTTGTGTCATCGGCAAACTTGCTAACCCAGCCTTCCACTTCCTCATCCAAGTCATTTATAAAAATCACAAAGAGCAGAGGTCCCAGAACAGATCCCTGCGGAACACCCTGGTCACCGAGCTCCATGCTGAATACTTTCCATCTACTACCACCCTCTGTCTTCTATGGGCCAGCCAATTTTGTATCCAGACAGCCAACTTTCCCTGTATCCCATGCCTCCTCACTTTCTGAATGAGCCTACCATGGGGAACCTTATCAAACGCCTTGCTAAAATCCATATACACCACATCCACTGCTCTTCCTTCATCAATGTGTTTTGTCACATCTTCAAAGAATTCAATAAGGCTTGTGAGGCATGACCTGCCCCTCACAAAGCCATGCTGACTGTCTCTAATCAAACCATGCTTTTCCAAATAATCATAAATCCTGTCTCTCAGAATCCTCTCCAATAATTTGCCCACTACCGACGTAAGACTAACTGGTCTATAATTCCCAGGGTTATCCCTATTCCCTTTCTTGAACAAGGGAACAACATTTGCCACCCTCCAATCATCCGGTACTACTCCTTTGGACAGTGAGGATGCAAAGATCATCGCCAAAGACGCAGCAATCTCTTCCCTCGCTTCCCGTAATATCCTTGGGTATATCCCGTCTGACCCCGGGGACTTATCTGTCCTTACATCATTCAAAATTTCCAGCACATCCTCCCTCTTAACCACAACCTGTTCGAGCATATCAGCCTGTTCCACGCTGTCCTCACAAACGACCAGGTCCCTCTCACTAGTGAATACTGAAGCAAAGTATTCATTTAGGACCTCCCCTACCTCCTCCGACTCCAGGCACAAGTTCCCTCCACTATCCCTGATCGGCCCTACCCTCACTCTGGCCATCCTCTTGTTCCTCACATAAGTGTAGAATGCTTTGGGATTTTCCTTAATCCTACCCGCCAAGACTTTTTCATGTCCCCTTCTAGCTCTCCTAAGTCCATTCTTCAGTTCCTTCCTGGCTACTTTGTAACCCTCTCGAGCCCTGTCTAATCCTTGCTTCCTCAACCTTAAGTAAGCTTCCTTCTTCCTCTTGACTAGCTGTTCCACATCTCTTGTCATCCAAGGTTCCTTCAACCTACCATCCCTTCCTTGCCTCATCGGGACAAACCTATCCAGCAGTCGCAGCAAGTGCTCCCTAAACAACCTCCACATTTCTGTCGTGCATTTCCCTGAGAACATCTGTTCCCAGTTTATGCTCCCCAGTTCCTGCCTAATAGCATTGTAATTCCCCCTCCCCTAATTAAATATTTTCCCATCCCGACTGCTCCTGTCCCTCTCCATGACTATAGTAAAGGTCAGGGAGTTGTGATCACTATCACAGAAATGCTCTCCCACCGAGAGATCCGCCACCTGGCCTGGTTCGTTGCCAAGCACCAAGTCCAACATAGCCTCCCCTCTAGTCGGCCTTTCTACAAATAAAATGTTGGTCATGCTGCCTAGTTTAAACTTCAAACAAAGCTTGGCAGTTAACTGTCAGTCATCATAAACCGGTGCATTCTCCATAGCAATGCCTCTACCAATCAGAGTTCATTTGCCAACCAATCAGCACTGCCTCCTCATACAGGATAAATTTGTTGTTTTCCCTTATATTGGTACTCTTGCAGATTGTCCTGATGAGTGCAAGACGAAAAGCTTTGACAACATATCTCTATTTTCAGCAATATTCAAGTTCTGTTCTACCAAATGACTAAATGTTGTATTTAATTAATTTTCATACATAACAACAGTTTAAAAGTTCTTCATTGTCTGAAGTACTTTGAAGCATTTCAATGTAATAAGGTGCTGTACAAAAGATACATTTTTTAAATTAATGGCCAATTAACTGCCAGTGCAAGACAGTTCAATAAAACAGTTTCTGAGTGAGACATACCTTTCTTCTATTGGTTGACAGGTAGATGTTACCCTTTTCGAATCCCCTCTAAACCTCCTACCCTAAATCTATGCCCCCTGGATATGGACCCCTCAACCAAGGTGAATAGGGCCTTTATATTCACTCTATCCAAACCCCTCAAAATTTCATACACTTTAAATAGGTCTCCCCTCAGCCTCCTCTGTTCCAAAGAAAACAAACCTGGCCGATCCAATCTTTCCTCATAACGAAAATTCTCCATTCCAGGCAACATCCTCCCAAATTTCCTCTGTACCCTCTCTAGTGCAATCACATCTTTCCTTTGGTGCTGTGATCAGAACGGCATGCACTACTACAGCTGTGGCCGAACTAGTGGTTTTATATAGCTCCAGCATAACCTCCTTGCTCTTATATTCTATGCCTCATGATAGAGGTTCGAACCTCCGTCGTTCCAGTGAAAACAATCCAAGTTTATCCAACCTCTCCTCATAGCTAATGCCCTCCAGACCAGGCAACGTTCTGGTAAACCTCCTCTGTACCCTCTCCAAAGCCTCCACGTCCTTCTGGTAGTGTGGCGACCGGAATTGCACGCAATATTCTAAGTGTGGCCGAACTAAGGTTCTGTACAGCTGCAACATGACTTGCCAATTTTTATACTCTTTGCCCCGACCGATGAAGGCAAACATGCCGTATGCCTTCTTGACGACCTTATCCACCTGCGTTGCCACTTTCAGTGACCTGTGGACCTGTACGCCCAGATCTCTCTGCCTGTCAATACTCCTAAGGGTTCTGCCATTTACTGTATACCTCCCACTTGCATTAGACCTTCCAAAATGCATTACCTCACATTTGTCCGGAATAAACTGCCATTTCTCCGCCCAAGTCTCCAACCGATCTGTATCCTGCTGTATCCTCTGACAATCCTCATCATTATCCGCAACTCCACCAACCTTTGTGTCGTCCGCAAACTTACTAATCAGACCAGCTCCATTTTCCTCCAAATCATTTATAATAAACTACAAACGGCAAAGATCCCAGCACTGATCCCTGCAGAACACCACTAGTCACATCCCTCCATTCAGAAAAACACCCATCCACTGATACCCTCTGTCTTCTATGACCGAGCCAGTTCTGTATCCATCTTGCCAGCTCACCTCTGATCCCGTGTGACTTCACCTTTTGTACTAGTCTGCCATGTGGGACCTTTTCAAAGGCTTTACTGAAGTCCATATAGATAACATCCACTGCCCTTCCTTCATCAATCATCTTCGTCACTTCCTCAAAAAACTCAATCAAATTAGTAAGACACGACCTCCCCTTCACAAAACCATGCTGTCTCTCGCTAATAAGTTTGTTTCTTTCCAAATGGGAGTAAATCCTGTCCCGAAGAATCCTCTCTAATAGTTTCCCTACCACTGACGTAAAGCTCACCGGCCTATAATTTCCTGGATTATCCTTGCCACCCTTCTTAAACAAAGGAACAACATTGGCTATTCTCCAGTCCTCTGGGACCTCACCTGTAGCCAATGAGGATGCAAAGATTTCTGTCAAGGCCCCAGCAATTTCCTCCCTTGCCTCCCTCAGTATTCTAGGGTAGATCCCATCAGGCCCTGAGGGCTTATCTACCTTAATGCTTTGCAAGACACCCAACACCTCCTTCTTTTTGATAATGAGATGACTGAGACTATCTACACTCCCTTCCCTCGGCTCATGCAAAGTACTCATTTAGCACCTCGCCCATTTCCTCTGGCACCACACATAGATTCCCATCTCTGTCCTTGAGTGGGCCAACCCTTTCCCTGGTTACCCTCTTGCTCTTTATATACGTATAAAAAGCCTTGGGATTTTCCTTAATCCTGTTTGCCAATGACTTTTCATGACCCCTTTTAGCCCTCCTAACTCCTTGCTTAAGTTCCTTCCTACTGTCTTTATATTCCTCAAGTGCTTCGTCTGTTCCCAGCCTTCCAGCCCTTACAAATGCTTCCTTTTTCTTTTTGACTAGGCTCACAATATCCCGCGTTATCCAAGCTTCCCGAAACTTGCCAAACTTGTCTTTCTTCCTCACAGGAACATGCTGGTCCTGGATTCTAATCAGCTGACATTTGAAAGACTCCCACATGTCAGATGTTGATTTACCCTCAAACAGCCGTCCCCAATCTAAATTCTTCAGTTCCTGCCTAATATTGTTATAATTAGCCTTCCCCCAATTTAGCACCTTCACCCGAGGACTACTCTTATCCTTATCCACAAATACCTTAAAACTTATGGAATTCTAGTCACTGCTCCCGAAATGCTCCCCCACTGAAACTTCGACCACCTGGCCGGGCTCATTCCCCAATACCAGGTCCAGAATGGCCCCATCCCTAGTTGGACTATCTACATACTGTTTCAAGAAGCCCTCCTGGAAGCTCCTTACAAATTCTTCCCCATCCAAGCCCCTGGCACTAAGTGAGTCCCAGTCAATATAGGGGAAGTTAAAATCACCCACCACCACAACCCTGTTACCTTTACATCTTTCCAAAATCTGTCTACATATCTGCTCCTCTACCTCCCGCTGGCTGTTGGGAGGCCTGTAGTAAACCCCCAACATCGTGACTGCACCCTTCCTATTCCTGAGCTCCACCCATATTGCCTCGCTGCATGACCCCTCTGAGGTGTCCTCCCGCAGTACAGCTGTGATATTCTCCTTAACCAGTAATGCAACTCCCCCACCCCTTTTACATCCTCCTCTATCCCGCCTGAAGCTTTTAAAGCCTGGAACATTTAGCTGCCAATCCTGCCCTTCCCTCAACCAAGTCTCTGTAATAGCAACAACATCATATTTCCAAGTACTAATCCAAGCTCTAAGTTCATCTGCCTTACCTGTTATACTTCTCGCATTGAAACAAATGCACTTCAGACCACCAGTCCCGCTGTGCTCAGCAACATCTCCCTGCTTGCTCTTCCTCTTAGTCCTACTGGCCTTATTTACTATGTCCTCCTCATTTATTTCACTAGCTGTCCTACTGCTCTGGTTCTCACCCCCCTGCCACACTAGTTTAAACCCTCCCGAGTGACGCTAGCAAACCTTGCAGCCAGGATATTAGTGCCCCTCCAGTTAGATGCAACCCGTCCTTCTTGTACAGGTCCCATCTGTCCCTGAAGAGAGCCCAATGGTCCAGATATCTGAAACCCTCCCTTCTACACCAGCTGCTCAGCCACGTATTTGCACTATCTTCCTATTTCTAGCCTCACTGGCACGTGGCACAGGGAGTAATCCCAAGATTACAACCCTAGAGGTCCTGTTTTTTAACTTACTACCTAACTCCCTAAACTCCCCCTGCAGGACCTCCTCACTCTTCCTGCCGATGTCATTCGTACCGATGTGTACCACAACCTCTGGCTGTTCACCCTCCCCCTTCAGAATGCCCCCTGTCCATTCAGAGACATCCTTGACCCTGGCACCAGGGAGGCAACATACCATCCTGGAGTCTCTTTCACGTCCACAGAAGCGCCTATCTGTGCCCCTGACTATAGAGTCCACTGTAACTATTGCTCTTCTGCGCTTTGTCCCTCCCTGCTGAACAACAGTGCCAGCCGTAGTGCCACTGCTCTGGCTGCTGCTGTTTTCCCCTAATAGGCCATCCCCCTCAACAGTATCCAAAACGGTATACTTGTTAGAGAGGGGGATAGCCACAGGGGATTCCTGCACTGACTGCCTGCCCCTTCTAGCGGTCACCCATCTATCTGCCTGCACCTTGGGTGTAACCACTTCTCTAAAACTCCTGTCTATGAAGCTTTCCACCACCTGCATGCTCCTAAGTGCATCCAGTTGCCGCTCCAACTGATCCATGCGGTCTGTGAGGAGCTGCAACTGGGTACACTTCCTGCAGATGTAGTCGCCCGGAACGTTGGAAGCGTCACGGACCTCCCATATTTCACAGGTGAAGCACTTCACCCCTCTAACTGACATTTCTAGCACTAATTAATAAATTAATTTAAAATAATTTCACTGATATAGTGCCTGTCACATCTTAACAATATGCTAAAGTGCTTCAAAGTCAATGAAGTATTTTAGAAGTGCAAATGTTGTATTAGTTAAACAATGTGAAGTCCCACTAAGAGCAATGAGATAAACGACCATTTAATCTGTTGTAAAATCATTGGCTGAAGATTTGATATTTGTCAGGACACCTCTTCTCTAAACAGTGTTATAGGATATTTTATGTTCATTTGAGCTGGCTGACAAGGTCACTATTTAACATCTTATCCAAAAGATAGCACCAATAATAGTGCAATAATAGTCCCTCAATCCTGCATTGAAATGTCATTCTAGATTATGTACTTATGTTTATAGAGTAGGTTTGAACTACAGTTTTCTGAATCAGAGGCAAGGTTGATATCATGAAATTGAGTCTGGCTTATATAAATTCGGTCATTTATTAGCTGGCATCACAAATAAATGAACAGGAAAGCTGTTGACTGTTGACAAAATCCAATTGGCTCACTTATATCCTTCACTCCAACCCGCTCTGGCCTGTATGCCACACGTTGCATCATTGACTCTTAATGTCCTGTGAAACTAGTGAGCAACTCAGTTGCCAGGACAGTTGCCAGGGCAATTAATGTGGCCTTAGAGCATGCTTATTGATCATAAAAGTTGAACTGGAACAGCTATAGCAACACCATTGCTACTGGAGCAGAGGTTGATGAAATACTGATAATTGCTTGGATAGACAGTCACAATGGGCTGAATTTTACGAGTGCGCCACAGTTCGCAGTGGCGCACTCTGATGGCGGTATGCATCCCGCGCGGATGGGTCATCCCTGAGCCCCCACAATATTACAAACGGGGGCTCATTTAAATAGAGGGGGCAAAGTGGCTGCCCCTGATGACGTAGAGGGGGTGGCCGACACATCCTTAGCAAAAGCATCCAGCGCCACTGCACAGGCGCTGGCACCATTTTTAAAGGGTTTTAAGCCCTTAACACAGATTTAAATTTCTAAGGAAACATTAACACCGATTTTTATTAAATCAACACTTATGTTATGGAGGCCCTTCCCCAACTCCCTCCCCCCCCCCCCAATGGTCTTTTAATTGGCCCTGAATGACAAAAAACACTTTATTCCCTACCCGAATCATCCCCCTTCCCCCCCCAACCTTCAATCGTTTGCCCTTCAACCCATTCCCACCATTCACACAACCAATAAAAAAATTATTTCCCTGCTCCCCCAGCCCTCCTGCCCCCAAAATTTTATTCCTTCCCCCCTCCCCACCAGGTTCTCACCTCGGAATTCTGTACAGAGTTCCAAAGACGCATAAGGGATGAACAGCAGCCGTAAAATCGGCGTGGGATGGCCGCCGCCTGCAGGTAAGTTTATTAGCATCTCATTTAAGTTCATTTGAATATGCTAATGAAGGACCCGCTGCCAGGTGGTGGAGGGGCGGCACCGAGGTCCCCCCGCCGCCGGTAATATGCGGCGGGCCCTTCTCGACATCGTGGGTCGAGGCGGGCCTCTCCCTGCAGAATTTTACCAGCCCCTGTGCCGCAACCCGCGGCCTCAAGGGGCTGGTAAAATTCAGCCCAATAATGCTCAAGAAGCTCAAAACCAACAAGGACAGAGCAGTTTGCTTCATTGGTCCCCTACAATATCCACTCCTCCACCATCAGCTCCAGTATGTACTATCTACAGGATAGTACAGCAGCAACTGGTGAGGTGAGAATGACTGCCCTTGACATAAAGCAGCATTTGACCGAGTATGGCATCAAGGAGCCCCAGCAAAACTGAAGTCAATGGGAATCAGGTGGAAAACTCTCCGCTGGTTGGAGTCATACCTTGCGCAAAGGAAGATGGTTGTGGTTGTTGGAGGTCAATCATCTCCTCTCCAGGACATCACTGCAGGAGTTCCTCAGGGTAGTGTCCTAGGCCCAACCATCTACAGCTGCTTCATCAATGACCTTCCTTCAATCATTAGGTAAGAAGTGGGGATGTTCGCTGATGATTGCACAATGTTCAGCACCATTCGTGACTCGTCAGATACTGAAGCAGTCCGTGTAGTAATGCAGCAAGACTTGGACAATATCCAGGCTTGGGCTGATAAGTGGCAAATAACATTCGCGCCACACAAATGCCAGGCAATGACCATCTCCAACAAGAGAGAATTTAACCATCTCCCCTTGATATTCAATGGCATTACCATCACTGAATCCCCCACTATCAACATCCTAGGGGCTACCATTGACCAGAAACTGAACTGGAGTAGCTATATAACTACCATGGCTACAAGAGCAGGTCAGAGGCCGGGAATCCTGCAGTGAGTAGCTCACCTCCTGACTCCCCAAAGCCTGTCCACCATCTGCAAGGCACAAGTCAGGAGTGTGATGGAATACTCTCCACTTGCCTGGATGGGTGCAGTTCCAACAACACTCAAGAAGTTCGACACCATCCAGGACAAAGCAGCCCACTTGATTGGCACCCCATCCACAAACATTCACTGCCTCCACCACCGACGCACAGTTGCAGCAGTGTGTACCATCTACAAGATGCACTGCAGCAACGCACCAAGGCTCCTTCGACAGCACCTTCCAAACCCGTGACCTCTACTAACTAGAAGGACAAGGGCAGCAAATGCATGGGAACACCAAGTTCCCGTCCAAGTCACACACCATCCTGACTTGGAACTATATCGCCAATCCTTCATTGTCACTGGGTCAAAATCCTGGAACTCCCTTCCTAACAGCACTGTGGGTGTACCTACACCCCACATGGACTGGAACGGTTCAAGAAGGCAGCTCACCACCACCTTCTCAAGGGCAATTAGGGATGGGCAATAAGTGCTGGCCTGGCCAGCGAAGCCCACATCCCATGAATGGATAAAAAAAAAACTCACCAACCTTACTTTAACAGCACTTCCTAGAAATGTAACCTCAACTCCAGGACGAACAACAGCAGAAAAGTTATGGGAACACCCGCTGCCCGGTTACCCTCCAAGTCACACACAATTTTACTTAGACATGTATCACTGTTCCTTTAGTGTCGCTGGACAATAGCAGCTTTCTATGATCAAAAGGGAAGAACCATTATTTGCAAGGACAGCAGCAGTTTAAGGAGAAGGGCAACTATCACATTTTCAGGGCAAATATGAATGGATAATAAATGTGACCTTGTCAATGTTACCTATATCCTGAGAACAAATGTAAAAAATATATTTGACTCCATTTGCAAAAATTGCCTTGTCTTCTGAAGTCAGAAGGCAAACATCTATAAAAGCATGATTTGAATTGTTGACCATTCTCGTTTTATTGCTGCACAGTTTTGCAAATAAATACTTGGGCTATTTAATAATTTCAGAATTCTGAGGTCTTAGAATGATTGTACTAGTGGTTTGTTAATCTGGGATTTCATGTTTTGCATAACATTTTGAATTTATTTTTATTTTGCTCTAGCTGAGTGGTAGTTTACTGAGCCTATACAGTGATGCTGGGGATTTTGGAGATCTTCCAATTCAGGGAGCTGTACAATTCAAATTGCACTATGAAGATGCAAAAAAAGAATTCCAAATCCATGTGCTGCAGTGTCGAGGTTTGGCTGTAGCGAACAAGAGAAAGTACACCTCTGATCCGTAAGCAAATTCTTGCCTTTCATTTTTTCTTTTAGGAACTGGACTATTGCAGGCATTATGATGTATTAATTAAAAATTGTTCTCTGCCACAGAAGATTTTTCATCATAACAAATAAAGTATGGTCTTCTTAAAAGACAGTTAGCCCACTATTTAAATTTTGATATTTTGCTTTCATTTATGGAGAATAAATCTCTATTCTACCCTGATACAATTCATATATGCACAGTTGGTGTGTCTTATTGGAACTGGACATATTTTGGAAGGCAGACAATAGAAGCAACAGCTTGATTATTTTAGTCCCATCTGCTAAGCTGTGTGTTATTTCTGTTCATTCAGCAGGTTAAGAGTTGTCTGGTTGTGATTTTCAGTTTATTGTTTGCTTGACCAGCTTTGTGGGATATTAGAAAAGTTCAAAATTCAGTGTGCTGCAGAGCTAAAGGGATTGTGGAGTTCACAGTACATACGCATCAAACAAAATGACATCACTTTATAATTCGGTTCAAAATATTCTGTGGCAATTTATTGGGGGGAAATTCAATTAAATCAACATTTTGATATTCAGAAGAATTCTTAAGTTGATGTGTGACATATGTCTATGCAGAGTGGATATGCCACATCTGTGTTACAAGGTGACCAAGGTTGGGAAATAAATATTCCAGGGTACACAACATTTCAAAAAGACAGACAGAATGGAAAGGAGGAGTAGCCCTGATAGTCAAGGATGACATAACAACAGTAACAAGAAAGGATCTTGGCTCAGAAGAACAGGAAATAGAATCAGTATAGGTGGAGATTCCAAATAACAAGGGTCAGAAAATGCTGATCGGAGTGGTTTATAGGCTTTTCCAAGTATATAAAAAGGAGAGTAGCTAAAGTAAACATTGGTCCTTAGAGGCAGGATAAATTATCAGAGGGAATGAGGAAATGGCAGACATTGAACAAATATTTTATGTCTGTCTTCACAGTAGAAAACACAAATTACATACCAGAGGGTAACTAAGGGCTAATAAGAGTGAGGAACTTAAAGTGATTAATATCAGAAGAAAAAAGTATTGGAGAAACGTAAGGGACTAAAATCTAACAAATCCCCAGGACCGGATGACCTACATCTTGGGGTTCTAAAAGAGATAGCTGCAGAGATAACGGATGCACTGGTTTTGATCTTCCAAAATTCCCTCGATTCTGGAACAGGCCCAGCGGATTATCAGTTAGCAAATGTAATACCACTATTCAAGAAAGGAGGGAGAAAGAAAACAGAAAACTACAGACCAGTTAGCCTGACATCAGTTGTCGGGAAAATGCTGGAATCTATTATTAAGGAGGTCTTAACAATGCACTTAGAAAATCATAGTACAGAGTCATAGAGTTATACAGCACAGAAACAGGCCCTTCGGCCCATCGTGTCTGTGCCAGCCATCAAGCACCTAACTATTCTAATCCCATTTACCAGCATTTGGCCTGTAGTCTTGTATGCTATGGCATTTCAATGATCATCTAAATACTTCTTAAATGTTGTGAGGGTTCCTACCTCCTACCACCACTTCAGGTGGTGTTCCAGATTCCAGCCACCCTCTGAGTGAAATTTTTTTTCCTCAAATCCCCTCTAAACCTCCTGCCCCTTACCTTAAATCTATGCCCCCTGGTTATTGACCCCTCTGCTAAGGGAAAAAGTCTCTTCCTATCTAACCTATCAATGCCCCTCATAATTTTGTATACCTCAATCATGTCCCCCCTCAGCCTTCTCTGCTCTTAGGAAAACAACCCTAGCCTTTTCAGTCTCTCTTCATAGCTGCAATGCTCCAGCCCAGGCAACATCCTGGTGAATCTGCTCTGCACCCTCCAGTGCAATCACATCCTTCCTATAGTGTGGTGCCCAAAACTGTACACGGTACTCCAGCTGTGGCCTAACAAGGTTTTGATACAGCTCCATCATAACCTCCCTGCTCTTATATTCTGTGCCTCGGCTAATAAAGGCAAGTATCCTATATGCCTTCCTAACCACCTTATCTACCTGTGCTGCTGCCTTCAGTGATCTATGGACAAGTACACCAAGGTCCCTCCGACCCTCTGTACTTCCTAGGGTCCTACCATCCATTGTATATTTCCTTGCCTTGTTAGTCGTCCCAAAATGCATCACCTTACACTTCTCAGGATTAAATTCCATTTGCCACTGCTCTGCCCATCTTACCAGCCCGTCTATATCATTCTGTAATCTAAGGCTTTCCTCCTCACTATTTACGACACCACCAATTTTCGTGTCATCTGCGAACATACTGATCCTACCTCCTATATTCATGTCTAAATCATTAATGTACACTACAAACAGCAAGGGTCCCAGCACTGATCCCTGTGGTACACCACTGGTCACAGGCTTCCACTCGCAAAAACAACCCTCGACCGTCATCCTCTGCCTCCTGCCACTAAGCCAATTTTGGATCCAATTTGCCAAATTGCCCTGGGCTTTTACCTTCTTAACCAATCTCCCATGCGGGACCTTATCAAAAGCCTTACTGAAGTCCATGTAGACTACATCAACTGCTTTACCCGCATCTACACATCTAGTCACCGCCTCAAAAAATTCAATCAAGTTAGTTAGACAGGATCTCCCCCTGACAAAGCCATGCTGACTATCCCTGATTAACCCCTGCCTCTCCAAGTGGATTAATCCAGTCACTCAGAATTTTGTCTAATAGTTTCCCTACCACTGATGTTCGACTCACCGTCTGTATAATCAGCCAAAGTCAACATGGTTTTATAAAATGGAAATTGTGTTTGACAAATTTATCAAGAGTGTTTTTGAGGATATAACTATATAAAAGGGAACCAATGGATGTCATAGAGTCAGTACAGCACAAAAGGAGGTTATTCGATCCTTCAAGTCCATTCTGGCTTTCTGTAGAACAATCTAATCAGTCTCATTCCTACACGCTATTCTGTAGCCCTGCAAGTTTATTTCCGTCAAGTGTCCATCCAGTTTCCTTTTGAAATAATTTGCCATCTCAGCTTCCACCACCCTCATAGGTAGCGAGTTCCAGGTCATTACCACTTGCTATATTAAAAAGTTCCTCCTGCATCTCTTGCCCAAAATCTTAAATCTGTGTCCCCTAGTCTTTGTGTCATCAGCTAATGGGAACAGCTTTTCTTTGTCTACTATATCAAAACCTGTCATAGTCTTGTATACCTCTATCAAATCTCCCCTTGTATACCTCTATCAAATGCAAATGTATTGCATTTGAAATAAAGGAAATGTCTGAAATTTTAAAACTACATGTTATTATTCTTTGATGTAGATATCACACATTTCGTAACGACACAATAGGAAGACCATACTAGAAACCTCATATGTAGGGCTGTGGTGACAGCCTTTATTCTGCCTCTTGGTAGAGATATATAAGTAAATATGGTAGGAACGGGCTTCAAGAATATATGCAAAAACTGGTCAGATTCCATTGAGGATGTAAATTCATGAAATTCTGAAAATTCTGTAACTAACTTTTTCTTCAAAAAACTTTTCCAAACTGATAAACTTTGTAAATGCAGCTAATTTCAAAGACTGGGGGCAGCTGGGAGAGTCCATGTTTGGAGAGTTCCAAATGTCTGCTTTCCTATCTCAGAAAGGCAGAGAATAGAGGCCACATGATCTACCGCAGGGAGTGAGGGATACATGGAATAATACCCAGGAACATCCCAGGTTAATTTCATACAATTTTTAGTATCTGGTTACAAATTGGTATTAGCTGATGTCTTATCATTTTCTTGGCTCAAGTACTGTGTGTACCATTGAGAGACCAGGAAAGAAATAGAAATGCCCAGGCAATAACACACAGAAAGATCATCAGAGGGACTGAAATGAGCTTAGTCAACTATGACCAGATATAAACCAAGTTATTTGATTTGAAACAAGTCCTTGCTTCACATGAAACAGCAAGCTGCAAAATATTTCAGTAGAACAGTAAACAAATGGGCACTAAACATCTCTACAATGAGTAGTGATAAGATGTTAGGGAAAACATTCAAATGTAATGAGACAGAAAATATACTGATATTGAAATGTTGTAATTTGAAAGGTGATACTACTAAAAGGTTTTATTTTACTTTAGAATGGAGCCGATGGTGGTCAGTTAATAATCTCTATAAACAATGATGGTTCAACCAGAATTTATTTGAAAAAAGTAACAAGTACTTCATCATATGTAAGACAATCTCAACTGATTTTACATGCCCAAGGAGAATTTTATCAGAGGACTGTCATTATTTTATATAATGCTTCATTGGTTTATATGCTTTACAACTCAAATCTCAAAACAGATATATAGGTTTCCAAATAATGAAGCCTTTTGATATCAATTTCTACTTATTCAAGCTGTTCCCAGCTTGCTTACTTTGAACATGAATCCTATGTTTGAAAAATATTATTGAAATTCAAAGTATTAAAAACTTATTGAAGTGCTAGAGATTGAGGTTATAGACTGATAAGCAGAATATGCACATTTAATCCCAGAAACCTATACTTATGAGGTTTGTTTTACCATTCAAATAGGTATGTAAAAACCTACCTTCTTCCTGACCGCTCACGGCCTAGCAAACGCAAGTCATCTGTCAAAAAAGCTACACTGAATCCTCAATATAATGAAATCCTGAAGGTATGTTTGTGTGAAATTAGGGCTTTTAGATTATTATCCATCTGTAAGTTATTCCAAAAGATTTTTTTTTTTTTTTTAGAATATTACAGCGCAGTACAGGCCCTTCGGCCCTCGATGTTGCGCCGATCATCTGACCTACACTATTCCATTTACATCCATATGTCTATCCAATGACCACTTAAATGCCCTTAAAGTTGGCGAGTCTACTACTGTTGCAGGCAGGGCGTTCCACGCCCCTACTACTCTCTGCGTAAAGAAACTACCTCTGACATCTGTCCTATATCTTTCACCCCTCAACTTAAAGCTATGTCCCCTCGTGTTTGCCATCCTCATCCGAGGAAAAAGACTCTCATATAGAAGCTGCATCAGCTTCCCCCCCTCCCCCACTGCGCACCCCCACTTCGTCCACCCACAATGGATGTTGTTTAATCCCTTCATCCAGGAAGATGCGATGCTTGAGCTATGGGCTTGCCATAGTTCCTATCTATATTATTCTATAGTGACCAGCAGTAAGTTTTATATAAATTGACCACATTACTGTGTGCTTCCCTACCACCCAACCCCGTGTCGAAAGTTGAAAAGATTCTTCCCTGCACAGGACCACCAACCAACTGATTCCTGACAAAACCTAACAAATTAAGGGGAAAAAAAAATCTGTGTGTGACATCTGATCCTGCAATTCAGATATTTGGTTGGGAGTGAAATCCTGAACTACTCAATACTATTATTCCTGACTGTGTAGCTCAGTTGCACTTGTGCTTAAAACCTGACAGGGTTTACTCAGTCTTTCATCTTTCTGCTCTAGAAACAATGAGCATTTTTTCTTGGGAATTCCTGTCTTACAGGAATTGAACAGTGCCAGCACACTTTTGCAGTTTCTTTTGGTTATTTAGCCATGGATCACTGTTGCATCAAATAGGAATTGCAACTCGAATGGAGACCCCATGTAGACCTTAATACTCTTGTATTTTTTACTACTAAAACATATCAAAAACTATTCATATAGCTTTAGTGTTTTGGACTTTGTATAACTCACAAATCCAATTAATTCAAAAGATACATATTCTGTAATTTTTCTCAACTTCTTCATGCATTAACAAGATGAATGAAAGCAGTATTTTTCTTCCAGAAGCTACTCAATTTGAACAAATATACAAATAAGAATGCTTTTTTAAGGGCAACATTTTCCATTACTGAAAAGAGACTATAAAGTGAGAGAGTGAGGAAAATGCAAAAAGCAACATTAAAAAAATGAATAATAAGTATATTAAAAAGGAAAACCCAGAGTTTATGAAAAATACACCAGTTAATCTGTGACTTGCTTCCAAAGCTAGAGTTTAGGAAAAAGCAATAGTAAAAAGAAGGTGCTGTTACAAAGGTGTTACTCAAGGCACCGAAAATGACAAATATGGATCCTTCTCGAGTGAGTGGGGAAGTAAGTAGGGTCTGTCCGGGGCTAGGTTGATTCCAAGATGATGTAACTAACAATGGGGATTAGGACCATCTTGGTCTGCTGAGCAGACTCAGTCATTCTGTACTTGAGCTGGGGGCTATTGAAGATTGATCTGCTATAATGGCTCATGGATGGGTTCAGCAGCTACACTTCAGCTGATAAAACTTCAGCAGTAACCCTGCAGACAGCAAAGGGTACCTTAACATTATCTTTTATGACCATTTGCTTAAATTCTCTGGGCATACCTACTGAATCATACCTTATAGCCAATGTCCCAGACTCCTCCATCACCATTCCTGGGTATGTCCTGTCCCACCAGCAGGACAGACCCACCAGAGGTGGTGGCACAGTTGTACACAGTTGGGAGGGAGAAGCCCTGAGTGTCCTCAACATTGACTCCGGGCCATGAAGTCTCATAGCATCAGGACAAGGAAACCTCCTGTTGATTACCACCTATCACCATCTCTCAGCTGTTGGATCAGTACTCCTCCATGTTGAACACCACTCGGAAGCAGCAAAGGCGCAGAATGTACGCTGGGTGGGGGACTTCAATGTTCATCACCAAGACCGACTTGGTAGTACCACTACTGACCAATCTGACCGAGTCCTGAAGGACATAGCTGCTAGACTGGGCCTGCAGCAGGTGGTGAGGGAACCAAGAAGAGGGAAAAACATACTTCACCTCATCCTCACCAATCTACCTGTTGCAGATGCATCTGTCCATGACAGTATTGGTAGGAGTGACCATCACACAGTCCTGTGCAGTTGAAGTCCCATCTTCACATTGAGGATACCTTCCATCATGTTGTGTGGCACATTCAGAACAGATCTAGAAGCTCAAAACTGGGTATTCATGAGGCGTTGTGGGCCATCAGCAGCAGCAGAATTTATTCAACCACAATCTGCAACCTCATGGCCTGGCATATCCCCTACTCTACCATTACCATCAAGCCAGGGAACCAACCTTGGTTCAAAGAGGAGTGTCATAGAGCATGCCAGGAGCAGCTCCAGCCATACCTAAAAATGAACTGTCAGCCTGGTGAACCTACAACACAGGACTACCTGCATGCCACAAAACCAAAGCAACATGAGATAGACACAGCTAAACAATCCCACAACCACTGGATCAGCTCAAAGCTCTGCAATCCTGCCACATCCAGTCATGAATGGTAGTGGACAATTAAACAACTAACCAGAGGAGAAGGCTCCAAAAACATTTCCATCCTCAATGATGGGGGAGCCCAGCACATCAGTGCAAAAGAAAAGCTGAAGCCTTTGCAACCACCTTCATTCAGAAGTGCCAAGTGGATGTTCCATCTTGGCCACCTCCTGAGGTCCCCACCATCATAGATGCCAGTCTTCAACCAATTTAATTCACTCCACGTGATATCAAGAAACAGCTGAAAGCATTGGATATGGCAAAGGTTATGGGCCGTGACAACATCTCAGCTGTAGTACTGAAGGCTTGTGCTCCAGAACTAGCCGTGCCCTTAGTCAAGCTGTTCCAGAACAGCTACAAAACTGACATGATCCGACAATGCGGAAAATTGCCCTGATATCTCCTATCCACAAAAAGCAGAACAAATTCAATCTGCAAATTACTGCCTCATCAGTCTACTCTCAATCATCAGCAAAAGTGATGAATGGTGTCATCGACAGTGCTATCAAGCGGCACTTTCACAGCAACAACCTGCTCACCGATGCTCAATTTGGGTTCTGCCAGGACCATCCAGCTCCTGACCTCATTACAGTCTTGATCCAAACAGTCTTGGACAAAACAGCTGAATTTCAGAGGAGGTCAGAGTGATTGCCGTTGACATCAAGGCAGCATTTCACCAAGCGTGGCATCAAGAAGTCCGAGCAAAACTGGAGTCAGTGGCAAATGGGAGAAATCTCTCCACTAGTTTGAGTGATACCTACCACAAAGGAAGGTGGTTATGGTTATTGGAGGCCAATCCTCTCAGCCGCAGGACATTGATGCAGGATATCCTCAGAATAGAGTCCGAGGTCCAACCATCCAGCTGCTTCATCAATGACCATCCCTCCAACATAGTTCAGAAGTGGGGATATTCACTGATGATTACCATTCCATACCATTCACAACTGCTCAGGTAGTGAAGCAGTCCATACCTACATGCAGCAAGACCTGAACAACATTCAGGCTTGGGCTGATAAGTGGCAAGTAACATTCACACCAAGCAATGACCATCTCCAAAAAGAGAGAATCCCTTGACATTCAACGACATTATCATTACTGACTCCCCCACCAGTAACATGCTGGGGGTTGACCAGAAACTTAACTGGACCAGCCATATAAATACTGTGGCTAAAGCAGCTGGTCAGAGGCTAGGAATTCTGCAGTGAGTAACTCAACTCCTGATTCCTCGAAGCCTGTCCACCATCTACAAGGCACAAGTCAGTAGCGTGATGTAATACTCTCCACTTACTGAGATGAGTGCAGCTCCAGCAACACTCAAGAAGCTCACCACCATCCAAGAAAAAGCAGCCCACTTGATCGGCACCCTATCCACCAACTTAAAGATTCAATCCCTCACCACCGGCGCACAGTGGTACGAGTGTGTACCATCGACAAGGTGCACTGCAGCAACTCACCAAGGCTCTTTTGGCAGCACCTTTCAAGCTCGCGACAGCAGAGGCCAGCAGATGCATGGGAACACCACCACCTGCAATTTCCCTTCTAAGTCACTCACCGTCCTTACTTGGAACTGTATAGTCATTCCTTCACTGTCATTGGGTCAAAATCCTGGAACTCCCTCCCTAATAGCACCTGGACTGTGGTGATTCAAGAAGGCAGTTCACCACCACCTTCTCAATGACAATTAGGGATGGGCAATAACTGCTGGCCTTGCCAGTAATACTCACATCGCAAGAACGAATAAATTTAAAAAAAAAGGTAGATGGAGTGTGTGTACACACCATTCCAGGCAAATGGAAATGCCACTTATGTGGAGTTTTCAATAATAATTTGATTGAAACATAGAGTTACATTGGTTAAATATCCTATCTGACCAAACTAAAAAAGACTGAATCTTTACTAGTTTCCCTGTGACTACATTTTAAAAGTACTTCATTGTTCCTGAAGTGCTTTGGGACTTCTTGAGGTCTTTTTTTTTAGCATCATTACATTTATTCTTTTAAAGCATTCTCCATTTTAATATTCTTACAAGATCGGAGACATGATTAAAAATCTAGGAGTTGCACATCCTGGTAATCAGATGGATATGCTGGACAGAGGGGTAAAATATTGCTCATCTAAAACACTATGAAGCCTTTCCAGTATGATCACTCTTGGTATGCACTGAGTTAAATATCCTTAAATCTGAACAAAGGAACCATTAATCATAATAACTGTTTAATGTAAAACAACCTGTGAAGGTATCAAAAGAAATGCTTGCATTGCACAATCACAGGTAAAACAATATATATATAACTCTGCTACATACAGTTTTGAAGAAACTATCATAATAGATCCTGGACTGGTTGAGTTAATATTTATTGAGCTATTCATTTCAGTACAAAATAAAGAAGCAAGAACTTCAGAGTCGAACACTGAATCTCTCTGTGTGGCATAATGATACCCTTGGTCGAAATGTGTTCCTTGGAGAAACAGAGGTGGAAATGAATAATTGGGACTGGAGCAATAACACACTAAACTGGTGCAACTTGCAGCCCAAGGTAACAATTGCCTTTTGCATAAGGTGTATATTTTTTAATCATACAATCAACAAAAATCAGTCCTCTTGAGTCAGTTGGTTTTAATCATAAATTCTTGGAAAATGGTTTAAATGCAAAATTTCAGTGAGCCCCAAAAGTGTATAAATGGGAGCACAGTATTATCCTGCAGTGTGACTCTTAAACCCTGATTTTGATGTGGGCTGGGAATTGGGTGGGTGGGGGCTGAGACATGTGACAATCTGTCCTGACCTCAACAATGGAAAGCAGTAGCTGGCCAGCAGTCTGCTGAGAAATGTCAGGCAGCAAGAGGCTACCACCAGAGAGGTCCCCAAGTGGGAGGGTGTTACGGGAATGCCTCATGCTTGGGATGGGGGAGGCAGGGTTGCATGTGGTCAGGCCAGGGGATTTAGCTTGTGGAACCTAGGCAGGACTCCTGATACACCTGGTTTCAAGAAGAAAGTGAAAAAAGAAATGTTAGGAATTGCTTCTTTGGGCTGCTTTTGGCCCTGCAAAATTCCTCAAATTAACAACAGGATACCAGGGGAATTGTTTGTACTGTGCTATTGCATTTATTTCTAAAACCATAAAGATTTAGATGCAGTTATCCACTCAGTTTTATATCAATGTACAATGATTTCAAATACACATTAAGGTGAGAATGATACCATAACTCAGAAGTTAAATCAATGCTCTGACTTCTGAGCATGCTAAAGAAAATGCCATGAGAGCACCTGTACTTGGAAGTTTCATATCACTTGCAGATTGCAGTATAATTCCAACAGCAAAATGCTATGGATGTTGGAAATATGAAATACAGTTAAAAACAGAAAATTCTGGAAAGGCTCAACTGGCCAGACACAGAGAGAAACAAGAGTTAGCGTTTCAGGTTGATAACCTTTCATCAGAATTGGAAAAAGAGGCAAGAGCTCTACTTGTCCAAAAAAATGCCATGGAAGCCATTAGAAGAATGAGAGGTGATCTCATTGAAACGTACAAGATTCTGAAGGGCCTTGACAGGTTAGACACTGAAAGGTTGTTTACCCTGGCTGGGGAATCTAGAACATGGGGCACCAACTCAGGAAAAGAGGTCGTTCATTTAGGACTGAGATGAGGAGAATTTGCTTCGCACAGTGGCTGTGAATCTTTCGAATTGTCTATTCCAAAGGGTTGTGGATGCTCCATCGTTGAATATATCCAAGCCTGAGCCAGATAAATTTTTTTGGTCTCTCAGGGAATTAAGGGATATGGGCAGTGGGAGGGAAAATGGAGCTGAGGCAGAAGATCAGCCATGATCACAGAATCACAGAAGTGTTACAGCACAGATGGAGGTCATTCAGCCGTCGTGTCTGCGCTGGCTCTCCGAAAGAGCAATTTACCTAGCGCCACTCCCCCGCCTTCTCTCCTTAGCTCTGCACATTCTTCCTTTTCAGATAACAATCCAATTCCCTGTTGAATGCTTCGATTGAATCTGCCTCCGCCATACTCTCGGATAGTGCATTCCAAATCCCAACCACTCACTTCATGAAAACGTTTTTCCTCATGTCGCTATTGCTTCTTTTGCCAATTACCTTAAAGCTGTGCCCTCTTGTTCTCGATCCTTCCACCAATGGGTACAGTTTTTCCCTATCTACCCTGTCCAGACTCCTCACTGTTTTGACTACCTCTACCAAATCTCCTCTCAATCTTCTCTTCTCCAAAGAAAACAATTTCAACTTCTCCAATTTCTCTATTTAACCTTTTCTGCACTCTCTCCAATGCCTTCACATAGAGTCATAGAGTTATACAACACAGAAACAGACCCATCGGCCCATCTTTCCTAAAGTGCGGCACCCAGAACTGGACACAATACTCCAGTTGAGGCCGAACCACATAGTGTTCTATACAAGTTCAACATAACTTCCTTGCTATTGTACTCTATGCCTCTATTAATGAAGCCTAGGATGCTGTATGCTTTATTCATGGCTCTCTCAACCTATCCTGCCACCTTCAATGATTTAAGCACATATACACTCAGGTCCCTCTGCTCCTGCACCCCCTTTAGAATTGAACCCTTTATTTTATATTGTCTCTCCGTGTTCTTCTGACCAAAATGAATCACTTCACACTTCTCTGCATTAAATTTCATCTACTTGTTTGTGAAACCATTGCAGATGCTCTTACTGATCTTCTAAGGTTCTCTCAATTCAGTAAGTGTTCCTTTGGATTGGAAAATTGTACATGCCACTCTGCTATTTAAGAAAGGTGAGAGAGAGAAAACAGGGAATTATACTCCCATTAGGCTAACATCTGTTGTCGGGAAATTATTAGAGTTTATAATTAAGGATATAGTAACTGAAGGTGTTGAAACTTTTCAGCTGATTGGAGTCAGCCATCGTGGATTTGTAAATGGTATGTCGTGCCTGATGAAACTGATTGAATTTTTTGAAGGTGTGACTAAAGTAGTGGACAGGGGAATGTCTATGGATGTTATTTACATAAACTTCCAGAAGGCATTTGATAAAGTCTCTCATAAGAAACGGTAATCTAAAGTTGAAGGTCATGAAATTGAAGGCAAATTATTGGTCTGGCTAGGAAATTGGCTGACTGGCAGGAGACAGAAAGTAGGGATAATGGGTAGGATGTGACTAGTGGTGTCCCACAAGGATCTGTATTGGAGCCTCAACTATTCACAGTATTTATTAATGACATAGATGATGGGATAAAAAGCTTAACCAGCTGATGATACAAAAATAAGTGGCATGTTAAGCAGTGTCCTTAGCCAAGCAATCAGACAAAATTTGTTATGTGCCCCCTGCCCGCCCTCCCCCACCACACAGAAAGGTTGGACACCCTTGTTTCAAGCCTTTAACCGTGTATTTTAAAATAACTTAGCAGCTAGGTTATTTTAAAACACATGTTTAAAGGCATGTTTTATGTAAACTCATTTTGAAATAGCAAAAGTCACTTAGGGAATGTCTCGATTTCTATGCTCTGGCACGTATTACTTTTACTTGGGACATGTTGAAAGTTACTGGACTTTTTACAGAATCACAGAATAATACAGTGCAGAAGAGGCCCTGCGCCCATCGAGTCTGCACCAATGCATTAAAACACCTGATCTGTCTACCTAATCCCATTTGCCAGCACTTGGCCCATAGTCTTTCTATATAAATGCCACAATTCCACTGCTTTCCATTTGGAATCACATTGTTCCAGACTTGTATTAAGGGGAAATCAGGCACAAAAATCCAAGGAATTTCCAAAAGTTAGCACTCATGAATACAAGAGTACAATGTATTAGGGCTGAATGAAGTTGGTGAAAATAGGATGCTGCTGACCCATATACAAGAGTTAGTAAATACAATGTAATGGATATCTTTAATAAATCTTAATCTATGATGAACTCTGTATGACTCCTTAACAAAATCCATGCTGCATTTGCAGTTTAAAAACTGTTGGGGGAAGACATAGTAAAAATTTGTGTTGTTTCAATTACCATGTTAGAAACACAGTCATTAACTGATTTTTTTTTTGCTGAGAATTGGATTAAAGGACAAGCTTTACAAGTCTTCAATGATCAATAACTACAATGTGCCTAAGTTACCATCTAGTTTGAGGGCAGATAACCTGAGTGACCAATATCATTTGCAAGTTATCTGTATCATATAATTACATTACAAATGCACATTTGTTAACAGGTAAGAGATTTGGCTTGGACATAAATTGGTTAGTCTGGAATACAATCTTACAGATAGTGACTAAATATTTTGTAATTGAATAATACATGCAGTAACAACTGCTCAACTTTTGCAGAAAAGCTTTTTGTTAATAATTATCTTGAGAGCTGAATCAGAATCGACAGTGATAGACTGAGATATAGACATGTTAATTTAGGATAATCACTTTTTTGAAAGCCCATGTACACCACATCAACAACATTGCCCTCATCAACCTTGTCTGTTACCTCCTCAAAAAACTCCAGCAGGTTAGTTAAACATGATTTTCCCGTAAGAAATCCATGCTGGCTTTCCTTAATTAACTCGAGTTGCCTCCATTGCGTGTTGGACAGAAGGTCAGAGTGATGTACCCACAAGAGAAGACATGGTTCCCTGCAGAAGTGTCAAAGATCTGTAACAAGCCCAGTCATATGAGGTAACCACCCCAAATGGAGCACAGTTGAGGAGGACTAGATGTCAGCTTAGAGAGTTATTCAACAGCATCATACCTGACACATCTTTAACGTCAAGAACACATTCACATTCAAGTTCTGAGAGCAGAGTTAAGGAAGAAGACATGCACAACACTCAAGTTATTGGAGGAACTGAAGGGTGCTATTTATTTGCAATTGGATTTATCTAATTTTGTCAGTAGCTTTGGTAAGCAAATGACATTTTGTCCATGAGAGATTCTGTTGTTTCTGTATTTTAGAATCCAGGACCTAATTTAACAGCCTGTCAAGATTAATAAACTAGTCTTGGCTACCTACAGTTAATCTTTCTCTCTCTCCTGTCCTAATCTGCTTTACTGTTTTACATGACTCTTTTGAAGTACTATCTGCTCCATCCTTTTAAATTTTCCTGATTTGGAGACCACTGCCCTTTTGTTGTCTGCCCTGCCTTCAGGCACATATTACAAGCAGGTGGAGAAGTTGCACAAATATTGACCATGAATGAAATTGTCTTGTGACAACAGCAGTGTAAGAAATGGGCAGTCTTCCTGTTGCTGATTTTTCTACTGCCTCACCTCAATGACCACAATAACAATCCTCTCCTTGAGTTTTATGATTTATTGGGTGAGTTTGCACCCCTGACACAGTGTGGATCCACAGAGGTAATCTGATAAGGTCCATCTACCATCCCGTGGCATGGTGTAGTTAGCTCTATTCTGTCAATAAAAGTAATTTGCATTGGCATTGCATACTACTTTTCTTGCTAGCTAGCTAATACATTTGTGCTACTCTCCATTGATGTTTGTATGCTTAGCTGCCTTATTTATAGGGAGAAATGTGTTTTAAATAGGGCCGTGTTTTTATGGCATTAGATTGGCTGTACACTCTAGATACAGATTAATTGTCCCCATGTCCGTGGCTGAGTCAATAATTTTGCCAAATGTCCAAGATGCAACATGTCAGTGCCTATTCCTGGTCCACCAGTTGAATATTGCAGTATTAAATATTACAGTATAATTGTAGTGTAAACTGTTGGAGGTGTCTATAGTGGTAATATGTACCAAAAACATCTGAATAATTAGAATATATTTATACTGGGGACTGCCACCTTTGTCTAATGTAATGCAACTTGTATACACTTTCAGCTGTCCAGTCTACCTGAAGGAAACATCAATCAAGGAGATATCTGTGTGGCACTCAAGTATATTCCAGCAGAGTCAATAGGTAATCTTTCTTTCATTGGTAACATTCAGATCAGTGTCTCCAATCAAACATTATTTAAACCATGTGGAAAACCCTTACAATTTCCCTATATTCCCTGGAGTTTAGAAAAATGAGAGGTGATCTAATTGAAACATATAAAATTCTTAAAGGGCTTGACAGGGTAGATGCTGAGAAAATGTTTCCCTTGGCTGGAGAAGCTCGAACACAGGGTTAGACTCAAAATAAGGAGTTGGCTATTTAGGACTGAGATGAGGAGAAATTTCTTCACTCAAAGGCTTATGGATCTTCGGAATTCTCTACCGCAGAGAATCATGGATGCTCAGTCATTGAGTATATTCAAGACAGAGGCTGATAGATTTTGGGGTACTAAGGAAATCAAGGGATATGGGGATAGTGCAGAAAGGTGGAGTTGAGGTAGAAGATCAGCCATGATCTTATTGAATGGCAGATCAGGCTCAAAGGGTCATATGGCCTACTCCTGCTCCTATTTCTTATTCTTATGATTTCACTTTTCAAAAATACTATACATGGAATTAGTCGACCAGTGTGAAAACTATTTTGGTTCAGGACACGTGGGTCTGCAGGAAGATAAGCAAGACTTTACCTTATGTATAATATAAAGTTTAGACCACAATAAACTTAGTGTAACAGTTTCTCTCCCCCACTCAAAAATGCATTACTAGTATCTAGCAATGCAGTTTAATTATCATAGCGGAATTATAATTGCTTCAGGTTACAAGATAAATCCCCAGGGCCTGATGGTCTGCATCCCAGAGTACTTAAGGAAGTGGCCCTAGAAATAGTGGATGCATTGGTGGTCATCTTTCAAGATTTTTTAGACTCTGGAACAGTTCCAACAGATTGGAGGGTAGCTAATGTAACCCCACTACTTAAAAAGGGAGGTAGAGAGAAAACAGGGAATTATAGACCAGTTAGCCTGACGTCAGTAGTGGGGAAAATCCTATAGTCTATTCTCAAAGATTTTATAGGAAAGCAGTTGGAGAATAGTGGTCGAATCGGACGGAGTCAGCATGGATTTATGAAAGGGAAATCATGCTTGACAAATCTACTAGAATTCTTCGAGGATGTAACTAGTAGAGTTGATGAGGGGGAGCCAGTGGATGTGGTTTATTTGGACTTTCAGAAGGCTTTCGACAAAGTCCCACATAAGAGGTTAGCTTGTAAAATTAAAGCGCATGGGATTGGGGGTAGTGTATTGCGATGTAGAGAAAATTGGTTGGCAGACAGGAAACAAAGAGTAGGAATAAAGGGGTCTTTTTTCGAATGGCATGCAGTGACTAGTGGGGTACCGCAGGGATCGGTGCTAGGACCCAAGCTATTCACAATATATATTAATGATTTAGATGAGGGAACTAAATGTAATATCTCCAAATTTGCAAATGATACAAAACTGGGTGGGAGGGTGAGTTGTGAGGAGGATGAGGAGAGGCTTCAGGGTGATTTGGACAAGTTGAGTGAGTGGGCAAACGTAAGGCAGATGCAGCATAATGTGGATAAATGTGAGGTTATCCACTTTGGTAGCAAAAACAGGAAGGCAGATTATTATCTGAATGGCTATAAACTGAGAGAGGGGAATATGCAGTGAGACCTGGGTGTTCTCATACACCAGTCACTGAAGCTAAGTGCGCAGGTGCAACAGGTGGTAAAAAGGGCAAATGGTACGTTGGCCTTCATAGCGAGAGGATTCGAGTACAGGAGCAGGGATGTCTTGCTGCAATTGTGCAGGGCCTTGGTGAGGCCACAGCTGGAATATTGTGTGCAGTTTTGGTCTCCTTATCTGAGGAAGGATGTTCTTGCTATAGAGGGAGTGCAGCAAAGGTTTACCAGACTGATTCCTGTGATGGCAGGACTGATGTATGAGGAGAGATTGAGTCGGTTAGGATTATATTTGCTGGAGTTCAGAAGAGTGAGGGGGGATCTCATAGAAACCTATTCTAACAGGACTTGACAGGGTAGATGCAGGAAGGATGTTCCTGATGGTGGGGGAGCCCAGAACCAGGGGTCATAGTCTAAGGATACGGGGTAAACCTTTCAGAACTGAGATGAGGAGAAATTTCTTCACCCAGAGAGTGGTGAGCCTGTGGAATTCGCTACCACAGAAAGCAGTTGAGGCCAAAACATTGTACGTTTTCAAGAAGGAGTTAGATATCGCTCTTGTGGCAAAAGGGACCAAAGGATATGGGGAGAAAACGGGAACAGGTTACTGAGTTGGATGATCAGCCATGATCATAATGAATGGCGGAGTAGGCTCGAAGGACCGAATGGCCTACTCCTCCTATTTTCTATGTTTCTATGTAAGATGATGCTTATTTGTGACCCTCCCTGAAATACTCCCTGCACCAATATAATGACATTCAAGGTTAAGAGGAAACTTTATTAGAGAGACAAGATGATGCAATTGATTAAGTCACTAATTTTGTAGAGAAAACAGTATTAAATATAACCAAGAAAGAAAGATTGGAAATTCTGTCTTGTAGTGCAATTAATTTTGTTCAGAATCTAAATATAATCATTTGTTCTCTCATCTTCCCTCCGCCATGCCTGTGAAAACTGGGCTGTTAAGTGAAATACAGGACAAAATTTTCCAAGTCCCTTGGAAGTGGGGGGATGCGTGGGGGAGGGGGGTTTGGGGGGGCAGGTGCTGGGAAAATAGGGGTGAGCCATGTTGGAACGGCTTCCCAATGCATTCCCGCTGCTGGGGAATTTTTCCAAGGGCAGGAATGTGGATCGGCTGCCTGCACCACGGAGGTGGGCAGCAAATTTAAATAACTAAGGCCACAATTAGGGGTAATTTTCAGCTCTCGCCGGCATTTTGCCAGCGGCGGAGTGGCCTCCTGCTGCAGGTGGAGGCCACCAGCTTAATGGAGGCAGCTTCCATGCGGCAATCCAGTGGGCTATCGGGGCCAGAGACTCCATCTCCAAAGAGGGGGCTGGGGGCGTCGAAGGCCTTTCTCCACTCCCCCTCCTCTCCACTCCAAAGGACCTCCCCCTTTGAAATTACTTTTACACTTCAGCGGGGGCTTTCACATTGAGCTGCCCTCACAGTCCCAGACCTGTGTCAGCAGCACCCACCTCTCAAATTGGGCTGCTAGCATTCAGAGCCCGCCCGCTGTCCTAAATTGGATGGCAAGCGTGGAGGCGACCAATTAGGAAACTTCTTTAGTAAGATTGCGCTGGAGGGCTTGCTTTCAACAAGTGCAACCTCGGAAACCCCATTTGGTCCCGACATTGGGGTCTGAAGCCCATAGACTGCATGTGTTGTGAATTGCTGGAAAAGCTGATGTCAAGAGCTTGGTTTTAAATCTTATCATTTAGTCATTCAGCTTATCTACATGAGAAAAACACAAGCTCATTCACTGAAGCTTCAGTGACAGATATTGCATATTCAAGTTTTCTTCAAGCAATCAATGGAGTTTGCAAGTTCTCCCTGTGTCTGCGTGGGTTTCCTCCGGGTGCTCCGGTTTCCTCCCACATGCCAAAGACTTGCAGGTTGATAGGTAAATTGGCCATTATAAATTACCCCTAGGATAAGTAGGTGATAGGGAAATATAGGGACTGGTGGGGATGTGGTAGGAATATGAAATTAGTATAGGATTAGTATAAATGGGTGGTTGATGGTCGGCACAGACTCGGTGGGCCGAAGGGCCTGTTTCAGCGCTGTATCTCTAAATAAAAATAAATAAATAAATAAATAAAAATGTATAACTGATAATGTGCAATTTATTGTAGCAGGGAATATACCACCTAATGGAGAAGTTCATATATGGCTGAAAGGAGCAACCAAATTACAGCCACTAAAGCCTGGTGGTGTAGACTCTTTTGTGAGATGGTAAGTTCTAGTGGAATTAGACCAGTATCATTTTTCTATGCTACTGCTATTTAGAAACCAGTATCATTTTTCTATGCTACTGCTATTTAGAAACATTAAAAATAACATGTAAGGAATAAATTTAAAATTATCTATGGCCATGCTCTGCATAACAGCACTAAATTCAGCTAAGAACTCTGCTGTAAAGGTTATAAGAGGATATTAAATTTTGAAGCTCCTTTTCCATTTAAAGGCACACTTTATTTGTTCTTGGGGTTTACAAAGATTGTAACATTGAACTCTGTTGATGCCTCCCTTTGAGAATTGATGCCTCCTTATGCATTATTGCTCAGAGAACTTTAGTATATTTTCTGTTGAGATTGTAAGGATTTCTCTAAGTATACCTCCTTCTATTTGCTCTCCCTCCAGCTCTGTTACTTCCTTCAGTTTGTCCTCTTCTTCCTTTTTTCAGTGTGGGATTAATAGACTGATGCCCAGTCTATGATGAAACAACTGAAATGCTGGAAGCCTCTTAACAGTTCAGAAGCTACAATAGTGACTTAAATGTGCTTTTAAATCCATTCAGGTGAAAAACCCACAAGTTATTGGAAGAGAAATGTCTCCAGAGCTGTATACCTTTAAATAGAAAAGCAAAAGAAAATACTGCAGATGCTAGAAATCTGAATTAAAACAGAAAATGCTGGTAATACTCAGCAGGTCATGCAGCATCTGTGAAGAGAGAAGCAGAGTTAACATTTCAGGTCGATGACCTTTCATCAGAACTGGGGCCAGTCCTGGAACTCTCTCCACAGATGCTGCCTGACTTGCTAAGTATTTCCAGCATTTTCTGTTTTTGTCCTTTTAAATAGAATTTGAAATGGCTTCCTCAGGATTTTTAACAACTTTAGTTGATTGGTGCAAGAAGAAAGTGTCATGAGTCAGGCAGTAAGGTCAGAAAATGGCATTGGCATCATAATGATGTCACTTGACACCAATTTAAATTTCTTTATGAGGCTCCTGCCTGTATCACTGGAAAATCACATTAGTTGTAAAATCAGTGATAACTGGGTGGGAGAAACTGACATTTTATTTTCTGTCTGTTACTGCCCTTTTTTTGAGCACAAATGGAGTAGTAAGGAGACCAGAATTGCTACCTCTGGTAATAAAGGAAATGTCACTGCATGATGGGGGGATCATTACAGGATAGAAAGCGAAGAGTAAGGATAAGTGGATATATTTTGGATTACTGGGAGTGGTATGTCCTAGAGATTTGTGCTGGTATCTATTGCATTCACATAGTGTATATAAATCATTGATATAATTCCTTATGTGTCCATGTCCAAAGTGTTCCAATGATACTAAATTAGGGGGCATAGCAAACTATGAGGAAGAATGAAATTTCAGGAAGAATTAGACTGATTAGCGAATGGGCAGTTAGGTAGCTGATACAATTTGATGAGGTGTGTATTTGGGGATGAAGAACAGAAAAAACAAGTATGCTCTCAGTGGTATGAATGTTAACAGAGTGGGGAAATAGAAAATTTCAAGGTACAGATACATTGTGCTTTAAAGGTGAAAATCAGATAAAGGCCATAAAAACAGTCTATGGGATTCTGGGTTTTATATATCATTGAATATAAAAGCAAATAAATTATGTTAAATGTGTATAAGACATTAGTTAAGCCACAGTTAAAGTATATTGTGCAGTATTAGGTACTCCATTACAGGAATGAAATCAGAACCATTGTGTTAATTGTGTATTAATGATGTTTGATTGTATGCAGGTGTTGGGCATTAACTGGGGATTCATTTGGCTCTTATAAATAGACACAGACTGAAACTATGCTGACAAAAGCAAAATATTGTGGATGCTGGAAATCTGAAATAAAGATAGAAAATGCTGGAAATATTGTGCAGGTCTGGTAGCATCTGTGGCGAGAGAAACATAGTTAGCGTTTCAGGTTGATAACTCTTCATCAGAGCTGGGAAAAGTTAGAAATGTAATAGGTTTTAAGCAGATGAAATGGGGAGGGTGGGAAAAGAACAAAAGGGAAGGTCTGTGATAGGGTGGAAGACAGGAGAGATTAAATGACAAAAGAGTTAGTCATGCAGGACCAAAGGGAGTGGTGATGGGACAAGAAAACAAACGAAGAAACAAAAGATGTGCTTAGAGCAAATGTGCTGCCATTTAAAAGCAAAAACAAGAGAAAAACCAAAACATGCAATAAAAGGAAACAATAATGGGAGCAGAGATTATGGGTCTGAAATTGTTGAACTCAACGTTGAGTCCACAAGGCTGTAAAGTGTCTAATTGAAAGATGAGGTGCTGTTCCTGAAGCTTACATTGAGCTTCATTAGAATACTGTAGTAGACTGAGAAAAGAGGGGTCAGCATAAGAGCAAGGTGGAGAATTAAAATGACAGGCTACTGGTAGCCCAGGCTCATGCTTGTAGATTGAATGGAAGTGTTCCGCAAAGCAGTCACCCAATCTGCATATGGTCTCAACACAACTCACTTTCTCCATATAAAAGGCATTGCTGTGGGTATCCGCATGGGTCCTAGCTATGCCTGCCTTTTTATGGGCTACGTGGAACATTCCTTGTTCCAGTCCTACTCCGAGGCCCCCTCCCTCACCTCTTTTTCAACAACATCGATGACTGTATCATTGCCGTTTTGTGTTCTTGTCCTGAACTGGAAAACTTCATCAACTTTGCTTCCAATTTCCATGCTTCTCTCACCTTCACATGGCCAATCTCTGACTCTTCACTTTCCTCCTTCAACTTCTTTGTCTCCATTTCTGTGGATATAGCATCGTTCATGACCTTCAGTCATCTCAAAGAGCTTTAAACCAATGAAGTAATATTGAAGTGTGGTCACTGTTGTACTGTAAGTAACGAGCAGCCTATTTGTGCACAGCAAGTGCCAGAGGAACGGATGTGCCTTTTTGGCCACAGAAGGAAAGCTCAGGTCTTGTCTGCCCCAGAGTCCCCACCCTTCTCTAATGACGGACCCCGTCCCCAGTGAGAGAGAGAGAGTCAGACAGACAGATTCCTGAAGGCTACTGGTCAGCATTTGCAAGTATTGTTCCTGTAAATATTTACCATGGTTTCCACCAAACAACTTGTGTCAAATATTCACTATAAAATCACTGACTTTTTAAAAATTTGTTTCATGGGATGTGGGCATCACTGGCAAGGCCAGCATTTGGTTCCCACCCCTAATTGCTCTCAAGAAGGTGGTGGTGAGCTGCCTTCTTGAACTGCAGCAGTCCATCTGGTGTGGATACACCCACAGTGCTGTTAGGGAGGAGTAGCAGGATTTTGATCTAATGAGAGTGAAGGAACAGCAATATATTTCCAAGTCAGGATGGTGTGTGGCTTGGAAGGGAACTTGCAGATGGTGGTGTTCCCATGTGTCTGCAGCCCTTGTCCTTTTAAGTGGAAGAGGTTGCGAGATTGGAAGGTGCTGTCAAAGGAGGTGCGTGAGTTGCTGCAGTGCATCCTGTAAATGGTACTCCCACAGCTACCTTGACTACACTTCCTCACACCCTGCTTCCTGTAAGTACTCCATTCCATTCTTCCACCTCTGTGACATCTGTTCTGATGAAGCAACCTTTCATACCAGTGCTTCTGATATGACTTGGGCACATATTATTTCTTGTTCTTTAAGTCCTTTGAAAAATGTTAATTCTATCATAGAGGTGATGCGAGTGTTTCAATTTTTACTTCCTCTCTGCTATAGAAACTCAAAGTTATGTTTTTAATACCAAAATTCTTCTATGGACAAGTAGAAAATGAATGATATGGCTCCTGTGAATTAGCAATTTTTCTTCTGCAGCTTACATAGAGCAGCATATTTTTTATGACTGCTTTTTTAATATATTGTGAATTGTTTCACATTTTGTGAAGCTATAGGAAAGCAATGAATACAGAATTTCATTAGTTTTATTTTATGCTTTCAAAATAGGTTTGTTCTGTCATGTATCTGCATAGTATAAGGGAGTTTGTGCACATTATACATATATTTTTTGCTTTTTTAACATCACCTGAATAGTTTGAGGTATCGTAAATATGTAAATATGCAAAATTTGGACCTCAACAAAATTCATTGGATGCGGGAAGCACAGCTTGAAAACAAATGTATAGCTGTAGAAATTGTTTAATACTGAACCAAGTAAGATCTGAAGCTGTTGACTGTCATTTTCTTTTTTACTTTTTTTCTTCTAGTTATATTTTACCAGATACCAGTAAGAAGAGCAGACAGAAGACCCGAGTAGTCAAAAAAACTCTTAATCCGATCTACAACCACACCATGGTATATGATGGATTCAGGTTGGATGAAATAATAGAGGCCTGTGCAGAACTATCTATCTGGGACCATGAAACTTTTACCAATCAGTTTCTAGGGGGAATTCGCCTTAATCTAGGCACAGGTATGAAAAGTTTGAATTGTAATTTTCTGTCTACCATTTACTTAAAACAAATTGTAATGTTGTGGAAGGGAGGAGTTTAGATACCTGACATACAGAGGCAATGTTTGCAAATATTCTCGAATATATTTCACAGTTCAATCACTGCTTTATCCGCAATAAGTTTAAAATGTACTAGGGTACTTACTGCATAGCTGAAAATAACTATTGTCCCTATCCTCTTGATGTGGCCAATGAGGGTTAGAGCTTTTGAAAGGCATTTTTCCTTTGGGAAACTGTTTCCTGTTTCATGGTTACGTTGCAGCAGATTACACGGCTGTTTGATGCAAACTATAGAAAGTCCCAATTTCCCAGTCTTGCTTGCTATTAATTAAAGTCATCATTGAAACAGCTGATTACAAAATTGTGTATACATCCTAATGTTTGCCATTTGTGTGTGCCATTTTACTTTTAAAAGGTCCAAGTTAAATTTAGTTTTCTGATTGTTTTGTGTGACTTTGCGCTCATTGGTAGGAGGGATAATGCGCTCCTGGGTCAGATATACTATAGGCTAGATGCAGAGTAAATCACCCTCTTTACTGCCACATCAATGTCTTGTGGCAATCTCAGATCAACCCTACTGCACCACGGAGATATTTTCCCCTTCTCACAGAAGTCTTTGTGGTAAGGACTGCCAATTAGTGATAAATACTGGTCAGTTTGTTGTGTGAACAACCCATTGCCAAAGAACAAAGTTAAGCCCGGTCCAAAATCATTTCACTTGGGATCCTTACAACAATGAAGAGATTTTCATCCTTATTGCCTTGTGTTGGCTTTAAACCTAGATCACAATGGTGAAAGACAAGTGTTTTAACCAACTAAACCACATAATCTCCTTTTTTCCTGTCAATATGCTATGACAGTAACAGTAAATTCAGTTGTCAACCACATAAGCTTTCTATAACTCTAATAAAGGTGCTGTTGACACTTCAGTCTTTCTAAAGTTAAAATCAGTTGTGAAGTCTATTTGAAGTTCATATAAGATAGCATCAATTCCCCTCATTAATCTCTCTCATACAAGTAAAACTAATAAGCTTGCAAGTTTAATGCATTTAAAAAATACAGGACTAGTTACTTGAAGGGCAAGGAAAGCATATTTTACCTGAAGTGTTGCTAGGCTGCTCCAGTGGCATCACCAATGAGATGTCACAATCAAACCTTTGAAATAAATAGAAGCTTCAACTTAGCACTACTGTGGAACCTTCCAATCCCAAGAAGGAAAATCACTAGGAGAGGTTTCAGTAGTTGAGTTTGATGGTTGAGGCTGCATTCTCCTGTACGTTGATGTTGATTTCAATGTCAAACTGGAAACTCGTGCATTAGGGAATAATGATGATATTGATCAAGTGGTGGTTCAAGATGGTAATCAATCTCCAGCACAGAAATGGGCAATTAGGGCCAATTAATCTATGCTGGTGTTTATACTCCACATGAGTCTCCTCCATGCTAATTATGTCTTCCTTCCTGCCCCTATTCTCTATTCCCTTTTCCCCCATGTTTGTATTCAGCCTCCCCTTACACACATCAATGCTATTTGCTTTAACCACTTCATGTGACAAGTTCCACATTCTAACCACTCCCTGTAATAATTTACCTTCTCAAAGAGCACAGAGGTGTATTTTATTTTATTAAAATGAAATATGATGAGGATTCTATGTTGAATATCATACTTCCAACTATTATTCATTTCCTTTAAGATTGTTTTCCAATTTTCTTTTCTACAGGTACTAGCTATGGCCAAAATGTGGATTGGATGGACTCAAATGAAGAGGAGGCTGCTCTCTGGAAGGAGATGATGTCCAAACCTAATCATTGGGTGGAAGCAGTACTGCCTCTCAGGCCTACTATGACAAAAAGAAAGTGATTAGCTCTTTTTCGGTTACCTTCCCTTGACTTTAGGTGCTTTGATATAATTTTAATGATTTGCTAATGACCAGAAAAATATGATGTCTGCTTTGCTTTTTTCATTTAATTTCTGTTCTTTTTGAGAGGTGATGGGTTATAGAGACAGGCCAAAGTTTAAAAAAAATGAACAAGATGACGACTAAGTCAACAGGAGCATTTGGAGAATAATGAAGTACTTGGTGACTTCTCAGAAACTGACATATTTCTGAAGAGTGAAGTCATAAATATGCTTAGCATGAACATTTAAGAACTAAAGAAAAAAGATGTGGGGAATCTATAAAGCTAAAGAATGAAAAACTACAAGGATCAAGAATGTGGGAGGTTGGTATTATTACGAAAGTCAGTTTTGTACTCATCACTAAGTTGCCAAGAAAATGTCTAAAATTTTGAAACCATAAGTGCTTCATTACTAAAGCTGTTAGTGAAATGCCACATACAAAGTTGAAAAGATTGAATAAGTATGTATCATTTATTTTTAGGCTAATTATAATCAATGAACAAACTTTTTGGCATCCATTTTATACACATTTTGTTGTACCTTTACATATATCAAAATATTATAAATATTGTATTTAAAATTAAACACTGTGTTCATCTCTTGTTTTTGATCATGGTAAATATTTGAATGGGTAAACAATTCAAAATGAGTACAGGGTGGGTACACTTGAGTTCCTTCAGTCAAGAAAGATCCAACATTTAAAACAAATCTGAGAGCACAAGATTCAAAGTAACTTGAATCTCAAAGTTATTACACTAAAAACTGTTTTAAATTTTATATCCTGTAAGATAGGTAATGCCTAATGAACCTGATAGAACTTCTTGAAGAGGTGACGAAAGTAGTGGACAAGGGAATGTCTATAGACAATATTAATAAATTACCACATAAGTGACTGTTCATTAAAGTTAAAGCTCAAGGAATTAAAGGCAAATTATTGACCTGGTTAGGAAGTTGGCTGAGTAGCAGGAGACAGAGAGTAGGGATAATAGGAAGGTACTTAATTGGCAGGATGTGGCAAGTGGTGTTCTGCAAGAATCTCTAAATAGGCTTCAATTATATTGTATTTATTAACGACTTAGATGGTGGGATAGATAGCCACTTATCCAAGTTTGCTAATGACACAAAGCTAAGTAGCATTGTAAGCAGTGTAGATGGAAGAATAAAATTACAAAGAGATATTGTTAGATTAAGTGAATGTGCAAAATTGTGACAAGTGGATTTTAATGTAGGCAAATAGGGCGGCACAGTGGCACAGTGGTTAGCACTGCAGCCTCACAGCTCCAGGGACCCGGGTTCGATTCTGGGTACTGCCTGTGTGGAGTTTGCAAGTTCTCCCTGTGTCTGCGTGGGTTTTCACCGGGTGCTCCGGTTTCCTCCCACAAGCCAAAAGACTTGCAAGTTGATAGGTAAATTGGCCATTATAAATTGTCACTAGTATAGGTAGGTGGTAGGGAAATATAGGGACAGGTGAGGATGTTTGGTAGGAATATGGTAGTGTGGGATTAGTATAAATGGGTGGTTGATGTTCGGCACAGACTCGGTGGGCCGAAGGGCCTGTTTCAGTACTGTATCTCTAATCTAATCTAAAATCTAAATGTAAGGTAGTCCACTTTGGACAAAAAAGGATAGATCAGGGGTGGGGGAAGGAGTCTAGGACTGGGGACATAGTTTAAAAATTAGAGTCAGACCTTTCAGCATGAAATTAGGGAACACTTCTAAATGCAAAGGATGGTAGAAGTTTGGAGCTCGCTTCCATAAATGGCAGTTGATAATAGCTCAATTGTTAATTTTAAATCTGAGATGGATAGATTTTTGTCTATCAAATGTATTAAGGGATATGGGGCAAAGGTGAGTACATGGAGTTATATCACAGATCAGCAATGACCTCATTGAATGTGGAACAGGCTTGAGGGACTAAATGGCCTACTTCTGTTCCTATGTAGCATAATACTCTGATGATTGGAGATCATGTCCAGCAACAGATCGGACTGTAAAAACCTCCTGTACTCTGTGAAAGATGTTAGACAGAACTGTCCTCCCAATAAAGTGTCAGCCCATTTTAAGGCCTGCCGGGAGCCCAAGCTGCTCATAAAATGGCTCAAGTGGATGTGGCTACCTCCTCTGACCCATTTACATCTAACTCCACCCCAAATAATTACCAGTATTACATAAGTTGCAGGAGAAGGTGTGGGAAAGTCACCCTGTGCTGTTACTGAAGGTTGGTGTTACTGTGCCTACTTACAATTCTCTTTAGTACTTCAGAGCTATAGTCAGGATTTTTCGTGCTAGTCTTACTCAACTCTGCTCAAAGTCCTACTTTACACAGAGGACATGGATTTCCTAATGGGAATATCTCTTTTTATATTATGAAAATGAGGATATGGAAGAGGCAAGACTGGAGGTTCTCAAAAGTTACATATCGCAGAAGATTTCTCTTCCTGTTGCTCTCATACCACTACTATAAATTATAGAGAAAGAAAGTCTTACACTTTATTGATGATCAGTTCCCTAAAGTTTGACTTTTCCCCTTTTGTGCCCTTTCCAAGCTCATATTGTTCATGAGACCAACCTCCTGCTTGTTTCACCCCATTCCCATTAAAGTTCTTATCATCCAACTTTACTTCCGAACCCCAGGACAGCTGATATTGTAAATAGTTCCCTCTCCACATGCTCTTTCAAAACTGCAATCAACATTCTCCTCAAAAAGCCCATTGAATCCATTGTTGCAACCAGGTAAGAAAGGGGTCTAGGGGTTCCCTCTCAGCCTTTGGCTGGTTTGACGGTAATAGGGTATAATTTTTAAAACACTGTTTTTAGCTCCCCCTCAGTGAATCCTTGTTCACTGCTTTCCAAATGTAAGACAAAGAAATCAACCAGACAGGTTTTCTTAGATTTAAACAAGGAAAGTTGAAGTTTATTAATCTTAAACTCTAATTCGGTTAACGACTACGGATACACGACGCAACCAGGCTAGCATGAATACGTGATAAACATGCACGCAGATAGAGACAGAAAAGAAGCAAGAATGAAGGGGAAAAGTTTGAAGCAATAGCTGAAGGTCATTTACTATCCTTTGAGTTCAATGTAGAGTCTTTGATTGCAGTTAAATCTTGCCATTTCGTTGGGGCCCAGTGCACACTTTCAAACTTGTTTCGATGCAGATGTCTTCTCTCTTGAGGTTTAAGTGATTTCAGTGGATCTGGAAATTTGTGAGAGAGAGAGCGCCAGGGAAAGAGACCTTCCTTCTCTTTTGTCTTCAATGCAGTCTCTGTCTTCAAACTGTCCTGTGAGCATAATGCAAAAACCCTGGGCCAGCAGGTTAGTCATGTGACTAGTTTTTAAAAAAACTCTCCTGCGTTTTTGTGAATTCCTTTCATCTTAGCAAACACCTGCAGTGATGGGGGTGGGGGGTGGAAATGGAATGCTGGCTTGTTCCACCTTCAGTGTCTGTTGATCAAAATCCATTAGGGTTAATTGGATCAGGGAGCAGCTCCATTGTCTTTTCCAAGGCAACAGTCTCTTAGAATGCAATTTTTTCCAACTACTGCTGATCTCTTAACAATTCATCTCTTCATTCCAGCAACAGTTTAAAATGAATGTTTCATATGATGAAATTAATATGCCTAATTCGTGGCAGGTGGGGTCTTTATGACACCATCTTCATTCTCTTTTTTTCTTCTCCCAGGTTACATAGGACCATAGGAAGATAGGAACAGGAGTACGCCATTCAGCCCCTTGAGCCTGTCCCGACATTCAATGGGATCATGGCTGATCCGCAGCCTGACTCCATATACCTGCCTTTGGCCCATATCCCTTAATATCTTTGCTTAACAAAAATCTATCTATCTCAGATTTAAAATTAACAACTGTTCTAGCTTCAACTACTGTTTGTGGGAGAGAGTTCCAAACCTCTACCACCATTTGCGTGAAGAAGTGCTTCCTAACATCTCTCCTGAACGGTCTGGTCCTATTTTTTAGACTATGCTCCCTAGTTTTAGAATCTCCAACCAGTGGAAATAGTTTATCTTTATCTAGCCAATCAGATCACCCCTTAACCTTCTAAATTCTAGCGAAAACAGGCCTAATTTGTGTAATGTCTCCTTATAACTTTACCCCTGTAGTCCAGGTATCATTCTTGTAAACCTACATTGCACTCCCTCCAAGGCCAGTATATCCTTCCTAAGTTGTGGTGCCCAGAACTGCTCACAGTACTCCAAGTGGGGTCTAACCAAGGTTTTGAACAGCTGCAGCATAACCTCCGTGTCTTTATACTCCAATCCTCTAGCCTTCCATTAGCCTTTTTGATTATTTTCTGCACTTGCTCGTGGCATTTTAAAGATCTGTGCACCTGAACCCCCAAGTCTCTTTGGACATCCACTGTACTTAACCTCTTCCCATTTAGAAAGTACCCTGCTCTATCCGTTTTTGGTCCATAATGGATAACCTCACACTTGCCCGCATTGAAATCCATCTGCCACAGTTTTGCCCACTCACCTAGTCTGTCAATATCTCTTTGCAATTTTATGCTATCATCTAGACTGTCGACAATGCCGCCTAACTTTGTATCATCAGCAAATTTGGATATATGACTTACTATGCCATCATCCAAGCCGTTAATGAATAATGTGAATAATTGAGGCCCCAACACAGATCCCTGTGGGACACCACTAGTTACATTCTGCCAATCGGAGTACTTACCCATTATCCCCACTCTCTGTTGCCTACCACTCAACCAACTTTCTAACCATGTCAATAATTTGCCCTCAACTCCATGGGCTTCTACCTTAGTTAACAGTCTCTTATGTGGTACTTTATCAAATGCCTTCTGGAAGTTCATATAAATAACATCCATGGACACTCCCCTGTCCACTACCTTAGTCACCTCTTCAAAAAATTCAATGAGATTTGTCAGGCATGACCTTCCCGTCATGAATCCATGCTGGCTGTCCCTGATTAACTGAAATTTTTCTATGTGTTCAGTCACCCTATCCTTGATTATAGACTCCAGCAACTTGTCCACCACAGATGTCAGGCTAACTGGTCTGTAATTTCCTTGTTCCCCTTTCACCCTTCTAAAAAGATGGAGTGACATGTGCAAATTTCCAATCCAGAGGGACCACTCCTGAATCTAGGGAATTCTGAAAAACTATAGTTAGGGCATCTACAATGTGCTCCCCTATTTCCTTTAAGACCCTCGGATGGAAACCGTCAGGTCCTGGGGATTTCCCACTCTTTAGTTCCATTAATTTCCTTGTTACTGATGATTTACTTACGTTAATTGTATTAAATCCCTGTCCGCTATCGGCTATTAATTTTTTTGGGACTTCCAGCAAGTTATCCTCCTTTTCAACCGTAAATACTGAGGCAAAGTAATCGTTCAACATGTCTGCCATTTCCCCATTATCAATGACAATATCTCCATTTTCAGCTTTTAGTGGGCCTACATTGCTCTTGACCACCCGTTTTCCCTTTATCTAACTATAAAATTTCTTCTTATTGATTTTGATGTCCCTTGCAAGTTTCCTTTCATAATCTCTTTTAGTAGCTCTTATAAGCTGCTTTGTGACCCTTTGCTGGTTTTTGTATCGATCCCATTCGGCCGGATCTGTCCTGCGTTTTGCACTTTTGTAAGCCATTTCTTTTTGTTTTATGCTATCCCTAATCTCTTTAGTTGTCCATGGCTGTTTTTTCTGTGAAGTGGAGCTTTTTCCTCTCAGGGGTATATACTCGCTCTGTATTTCGTTAAATGTTTCTCTAAATATTCTCCACTGTTCTTCAGTTGTTTGACCCATTAACAGATCTACCCAGTTTACCGTGGACAGTCTCTGTCGCATCCCAGTAAAGTCAGCCTCACCCAAGTCTAAAATTCTAGTAGCTGATTCGTGCTTTTCACTTTCAAACGCTACCTTGAATTCGATCATGTTGTGATTACTATTTGATAAATGTTCACGCATAGTTAGGCTACTAATTAAATTTAGCTCATTACTCTTAACTAAATTTAATATTGCCTGTCCCCTTGTTACATCTAGGACATATTGCTGTAGGAAACTATCCTGGACACATTCCAGAAATTCACTACCTTTCTGACAGGTGCTAGTCTGCCTCTCCCAATCTATGTGTAAGTTAAAATCCCCCATTAATACTACTCTGCCTTTATTACACACTTGCCTAATTTGCGCATTTATGCAATCTAACACCTCAGAACTGCTACCAGGGGGTCTATACACAACACCCATCACAGTTTTCGATCCTTTTCTGTTCCTCAATTCCACCCATAAGGTCTCCACTGGATGCTTTCCCCTCATTATATCCTCCCTCACCAATGAGGTAATATTATTTCTAATCAGTAAGGCTACTGCACCCCCTCTGCCATTTTCCCTGTCCCTCCTGTACCTTTTTGGTTCTCCTTTTTAATTTAGCCCCTAGCTGCTCATATTCCCTCAGCTGAACCTCTAACCTCGTTCTACCTATATTGTTGGTACCTACGTGGACCACAACAACTGGATCTTTCCCCTCTCACTCCAAGTTACTCTGCAGCCCAGATGAGATATCTCGAACACTGGCACCAGGTAGGCAACAGAGCCTTCGGGACTCTCGATCCTGGCCACAGAGAACAGGGTCTATGTCCCTAACTATACTATCCCCGATTACGACTACATTTCTCTTTTCTCCCCCAACTTGAATGGCTCCCTGTACCACGGTCCTGTGGTCAGTTTTGCTCATCCTCCCTACAGTCTCTGCTGTCGTCCACACAGGGAGCAAGAATCGTGAACCTGTTGGACAAGGACAAGGGCTGAGGCTCCTGCAGCACTACCACCTGGATCCCTTTACCTGCCTCACTCATAGTCACACCCTCCTGTCCCTGACCACTGGCCGAATTCACGGTTAATCTAAGGGGTGTGACTGCCTCCTGAAACACAGCGTCCAGGTAACTCTCCCCCTCCCTGATGTATCGCAGTGTCCGAAGCTCAGACTCCAGTTCATCAACTCTGAGCCAGAGTTCCTCGAGCAGTCAACACTTGCTATAGATGTGTTCGCCAGGAACCACAATGGGGTCCACCAGCTCCCACATCATGCAAGTACAACACATCACCTGGCCCTGCATCTCTATTTTATTTAATTAGATTTTAATTTGATTTTTAAATTTCCGACTGGTCTTTAGTTTTTAATCTGTAAAATATTTCTCCTATTCACCTTTAATCTGAAATCAACTTAGAATAGGTAATTCAAATTAGCAGTTACTTACCAACCAATGAACTTACGGTTTTCCTGTGATGTCACTCTTTGTTTTTTTCCACTCTGTTTTTACTCCCTTAAATTACCCAAAACATTAGATTTACACTAGGAACCTTGATTCCATTCCCCCCCTCAAAAAAATACTACCTACTATATTAAAAAGAACTGTAGACCTTTCTCTTTCGTTACGAACCCAGCTATTTAGAGTTATTCCCGATAGCAGTTACTCACCAACCAATCGCCTTGCAGCTTTCCTGTGATGTCACTTGACTTTTTTTTTCAAAACTCCAGCGCGCCTGGACTGCTCCCGGAAGGTAATTCCCGCTGTCTGAGTGAACTCTCTCTCTCTCTCTCCCGGTCTCTCTATACTCCGGCTCCGCTCTCGCTGTTTCCCGCTGTCTGAGTGAACTCTCTCTCTCTCTCTCTCCCGGTCTCTCTATACTCCGGCTCCGCTCTCGCTGTTTCCCGCTGTCTGAGTGAACTCTCGCTCTCTCTCCCGGTCTCTATATACTCCGGCTCGGCTCTCGCTGTTTCCCGCTGTCTGAGTGAACTCTCTCTCTCTCTCCCGGTCTCTTTATGCTCCGGCTATGCTCTCACTGTTTCCTGCTGTCTGAGTGAACTCGCTCTCTCTCTCCCAGTCTCTTTGTGCTCTGGCTCCTCTCTCACTGTTTCCCATATGCTGAATTAACCCTCGCTCTCCCTCCCGGTCTCTCTGTGCCCTGGCTCCGCTCGCACTGTGTCCCGCTCGCTGAATGAACTCTCGCTCTGTCTCCCAGTCTCTCTGTGCCCTGGCTCCGCTCTCGCTGTGTCCCACTCGCTGAATGAACTCTCGCTCTGTCTCTCGGTCTCTTAGTGCCCTGGCTCTGCTCTTGCCGTGTCCCACTCGCTGAATGAACTCTCACTCTGTCTCCCAGTCTCTTTGTGCCCTGGCTCTGCTCTTGCTGTGTCCCACTCGCTGAATGAGTTCTTGAACACGTTTGCATCTCCCAAATGTGTGTTCACCTTTTCTACAATTTTGTATTTCAGTTGTTCCAATCAGTTATTTGTTCCTAACACAGCAATGAAACAAACCTAATCAGTCATAAATTTAATCCCTGATGACTGTAACCATGGTGCAGTATTCCTGCTCGTTCTTTCTGCAGCTTTTTACATGGCCCACCACACCATTCTCGGCTAATGACTTTGTTCCATTGTCTAGCTCAGTGGGATTACTCTTGGTTGGTTCTACTCTTACTTATGTGATCATGGCCAGAGCATCTCCAGCAATGGCTTCCCTTCCCACCCTGCACCATTACCTCTAGTCTCCCAAGGATCTACCATTAGCTCTATCTCTTGCTCATCTAACTGCTGCCCTTTGGCAACGTCATTCAGACATGGGCCCTGATATTTATTGAGAGGTGGGGAGAAAATGGGAAGCACATGCTTGGGGGAGCAGGGGGAGAATCTGGGAATGCAGAGGGAACTTGACAGGATCTCATTAGTATTGTTTACCCTGTTTCCCGGCTAGCAACCAGCCAGATCAACAGCGATTGTAGTGATATAGTAGTAAATCTAGTGATGTAGTAAATAATGGATAACATGGAGATCTTGCTAAATTTAACAGGAGGACCTCATTGAAATTTTTACTTGCCTATCCGGTCAGCAGCCAGGCAGATTGAGGCTCGCTGTTTTTTTTAACTCTGTATCTAACCCTGTTTTTTTTTGTTTGTTTTTTAAAATCTTTTTATAAAGTGGCCTTTATTCCTCAGGCCCCCTTTATATACATATTTATATTTTTAAAATAACTTTATTAAAAACAGATAAATAAACCAAACACTCAAATTAAAATGCCATTCACGGTGTCAACAATGCACTCCAGTCCCTGTGGTGCCCACCGGTCACTGAAGGCCTCAAGAGTTTTTTTTTTTAGTTTTTAGAGATACAGCACTGAAACAGGCCCTTCGGCCCACCGAGTCTGTGCCGGACATCAACCACCCATTTATACTAATCCTACACTAATCCCATATTCCTACCACATCCCCACCTGTCCCTATATTTCCCTACCACCTACCTATACTAGGGGCAATTTATAATGGCCAATTTACCTATCAACCTGCAAGTCTTTTGGCTTGTGGGAGGAAACCGGGGCACCCGGAGAAAACCCACGCAGACACAGGGAGAACTTGCAAACTCCACACAGGCAGGACCCAGAATTGAACCCGGGTCGCTGAAGCTGTGAGGCTGCAGTGCTAACCACTGCACCACTGTGCCGCCCAAGAGTACCGGCGGACACCACATGCTCCTTCACCAGGGACACCCGGATGCAAACGTAACCGCGGAAGAGGGGCAGGCAATCAGGAAGGCCTGCACTGGAAGGCTGCAGTCGGGGTGTCGATACAACGGGGGGGGGGGGGGGGGGGGAGAGAGACGTTGGTTGTGTGGAGAGCGTCGGTTATGGAGGAGGAGCTTGAGATCACGGAGTGTCCTGAGCATTGGCGGGGGATTTGGACTGTGGGGAAAGTGGGGGTGTCAGTTGATCACGGGGAGGGAGGCTGCTCGTGGCAGGTTATTTTGAGGGGCTGGGTGCAAGCATTCCTGCTCCGCTTAGTATACAAGCAGTGCTGGATTTGGCCATTCTCACCTCCCTTCAGGTTTTGGTGAAATATGGTCCAGAGCCAGTAAATGTAAAAGTGTGAGGCACGCAGCCTCATTAACATTTATATTACTGATCTGCCTTTTGCGACCAGGTTCCTTGCCTGCCTCACAACCTGCTCTGGTTCAACTGGAAGCAGGTGCATTTGCAACGGATTTCAGAGTATAAAGGAAGAAATAATAGGAGCTTGTCAGAAAGGTTTGGCGATAATCCTGGGGATTTTAATCTACACAGTGACTGGAAAAATCAGATGGGTAAAATTAGCCTAGATGAAGAGTTTATAGAATATTTTCAGGATAGTTTCTTAGAACAGCATGTTCTCAAGCCAACCAGAGAGCAGGCTATACTAGACCTGGTATTGTGCAACGAGATAGGATTAATTGATGACCTCATAGTGAAGGCAGCCCTAGGCAGCAGCAATCATAATATGATTGAATTTTACATTCAGTTTGAGGGAGAGAAGAGTGGGTCCAAGACTAGTATTTTAAACTTAAATAAGAACAATTATGAGGGCATGAAAGCAGAGCTAGCTAAAGTGAACTGGCAAATTAGGTTAATGGATAGGTCAATAGAGATGCAATGGCAGATATTTAAGGTGATATTTCAGAATACACAGAATAGATGCATTCCAACAAGAAAGAAAAATTCCAAGGTGAGGATCCACCATCAGTGGTTAACAAAAAAAAGTTAAAGATAGTATCAAACTTAAAGAAAAAGCATATAATTGCACAAAGATGGGTGGCAGGTCAGATGATTGGACAGAATATAAAGAACAACAACAAATGACTAAAAGGTTGTTAAAGTGGGAAAAATTAGAGTATGAGAGAAAGTTATCTAGAAATATAAAAACAGATAGTAGGAGTTTCTATAGATATTTAAAAAGAAAAGAGTTAACAAAATGAGCATTGTCCTATAGAAAGTTAGGCTGGGGAATTAATAAGGGAAAATAAGGAGATCGAAGATGAATTGAACAGGTATTTTGCATCGGTCTTCACTATGGAGGATACAAGTAATATCCCAGAAATAGGGGAAATGGAAGAGAGGGAGGAACTCAAGAAAATTACAATCACCAGGGAAGTGGTACTGAGCAAACTGTTGGAGCTGTGGGCTGACAAGTCCCCGGGTCCTGATGGACTTCATCTTAGGGTCCTAAAAGAAGTGGCTAGTGAGATAGTTGTTGCGTTGGTTTTAATTTTCCAAAATTCCCGAGATTCAGGGAAGGTTCCATTAGATTGGAAAATAGCCAATGTAATTCCTTTATTTAAAAAGAGAGGGAGACAGAAAGCAGGAAACTACAGGCCAGTTAGCTTAATATCTGTCATAAGGAAAATGTTGGAAGCTAATCTTAAAGATATTATAACAGGGCACTTAGAAAAATTCGAGGTAATCAGGCAAAGTCAACATGGTTTTGTGAAAGGGAAATCATGTTTAACCAATTTATTGGAGTTCTTTGCAGAAGTAACATGTGCTGTGCATAGATGTTGGATGTACTGTACTTAGATTTCCAGAAGGCATTTGATAAGGTACCACATCAAAAATTATTGCGGAAAATAAAAGCTCGTGATGTAGGGGGAAACATATTGGCATGGATAGAAGATTGGCGAGCTAATGGGAAACAGAGAGTAGGCATAAATGGGTCATTTTCTGGTTGGAAAGATGTAACGAGTGGTGTGCCGCAGGGTTCAGTGCTGGGGCCCCAACATTTTACTATTTATATGAATGACTTGAATGAAGGGACGGAAGGTATGGTTGCTAAACTTGTTGATGACAAAAATAGGTCGGAAAGTAAGTTGTGAAAAGGACATAAGGAGGCTACAAAGGGATATAGATAAGTTAAGTGAGTGGGCAAAGATCTGGCAAATGGAGTATAATGTGGGAAAATGTGAAATTGTCCATTTTGGCAGAAAGAATAAAAAAGAAGCATATTATCTAAATGGTGAGAGATTTCAGAGCTCTGAGACGCAGAGGGATATCAGTGTCCTAGTGCATGAATCGCAAAAGATTAGTATGTAGTTACAGCAAGCAATTAGGAAAGCTAATAGAATGTTATTGTTTATTGCAAGGGGAATCGAATACAAAAGAAGGGAGGCTATGCTTCAGTTATACAGGACATTGGTGAGACAACATCTGGAGTACTGTGTACAGCATTGGTCTCCTTAGTTAAGGAAGGATGTAAATGCATTGGAAGCAGTTCAGAGAAGGTTTACTAGAATAATACCTGGAATGGGTGGGTTGACTTATGAGGAAAGGTTGGACAGGCTAGGCTTGTATCTGCTAGAATTTAGAAGAGTAAGAGGCAACTTGATTGAAACATATAAGATCCTGAGGCATCTTGGCAGGGTGGATGTGGAAAGGATGTTTCCCCTTGTGGGAGAATCGAGAATTAGGGGGTCACTATTTAAAAATAACAGGTCGCCCATTTCAGGGAGAGATGAGGAGAATTTTTTTCTGTCAGAGGGTTGTGAGTCTTTGGAACTCTCTTCCTCAAAAGGCGGTGGAAGCAGAGTCTTTGAATATTTTTACGGCTGAGGTAGATAGATTCTTGATAAGCAAGGGGTTGAAAGGGTATGGGGGTAGGCGGGAATATGGAGTCAAGGTTACAATCATATGAGCCATGATCTTATTGAATGGCGGAGCAGGCTCAAGGGGCCAGGTGGCCTACTCCTGCTTTTAATTCGTATGTTCTTATGTACATTCAGAATTTAACCCCCCTCTGCCCCTTTCGCGCCCGCACCAGAGGCGGGAGGGGCGGGGGGTGTTGGGGGAGTGTGGGGGGGGAGTGGAGAAGAGGGCAATGTTAAAATTCCCCCTTACCTACTTTCAGCTCTGACACTGCCTCAGTCTATCTACTGCTGCAACCCTCAACCATACTATTGTTGCCTCTAGACTCCAGCAGCCACAAGAGCAAGTAAAAATACTTAGCTGTTTGAGCCTCTTTGTCTTCCTGGCAGGTTCCAACTTTCTGCAGCCTTCTTGATCATAAAACTCTTTGACCATCCCTTTGGTGATTCCTCCTAATAGCTCCTTCTTTGGCTCAGAATTCAGTTTTTCCTTCCAGCTCTGTGAAGTGCTCAGGAATGTTCTTTCATGTTAAAGGTGCTATATAAAGGCAAGATGCTGTCATTGTTACATACGTAAAGAGTGAGAGTGTTGGATAGTACTAGAGAAAGAAGTAGTACCACATTCGATAGCAGCAGACTAGGAAGGACTTAGAGGAATAAAAAGACAGGTTTAGAATGCATGTACGTAAATGCACAAAGTCTGGTGAATAAGTTAGTGAGCTACAAGCACAAATAGCCGTGCGGGAATATGATGTAGTGGCAATAACAGAAATATGGCTTAAAAATGCTGAGGACACAGTGCTTAATATTGATGGATACAGAGTATTCAGAAAAGAAAGGGAAGGAAAAAAGGGGGTTAGGTTGGTAGTAAAGAAATTGGAGTGTTGGAAAGGAAGGATGTCCTTGAGCGGCAAGGACAGAATCCATTTGGTTAGAGTTGAGAAGCCGAAAGAGTATTATCATACGACTGGGGACATTCTATAGGCCTTGAAATGGTGAGAGAGTGTTAGGGGAGCAAATTTGCAGGGAAATCACAGAGATGAGAAAGAACTATAGTTGTGACATTGGGGGGCTTTAATTACCCAAATATCGAGTAAAGGGAAAGGAGGGGGAGGAGTTTCTGAAATGTATTCAGGAGAACTACCTTGATTATGTTCTTGGGCCAACTAAGAAGGAGCCATTGCTGGATCTAATGCTGGGGAATGAGGTGGGTCAAGTGGGAGAACATGAATAATTGTATCAGTTGTATCATAGGTTTAGAATTAGTAATGGAGAAGAGCAAGGAACAATCAAAGGTAAAACTTCTAAATTGGAAGAGGGCTAACTTCAATGGGATGAGAGGGGATCTGGCCTTTGCAAAATGGAACCAAAGTTTGACAGGAAAATCTGTAACCAAACGAGGTGATCTTTAAGGAGGAGATGCTTCAGGTACAGGCGAGGTATATTCCAACAAGAGTGAAATGCAAGGGAACCAAGGCTAGGACTCCTTGATGACGAGGGAGATAGAGAATATGATGAAACAACAAAGAGGGTTTATGATGCATGTCAGGTGAATGTTTCAAGTGAGAACCAGGCCAAATACAATGTTGAGAGTGGAAGTGAAGAGACAAATAAGATGTGAGAATAGAATGGCAGTTAACATAAAAGAGAACCCTAAAATCTTCTACTGGCATGTAAATAGTAAACGGGTAGTAAGAAGTGGGGTGAGGCCTATTAGGGACAAAGAAGGTGATAAATGCTAAGAGGTGTAGAGCAAGGCTACAATACTAAATGAGAACTTTGTATTGGTGTTTACTAATGGAAGAGGATGATGACAAAATATCAATAGAAGTGGAAATGGTAGAGGCAATGGATGGAGTGAAAACTGATGGGTAGGATGTACTGGAAAGGCTGGCAATGCTTAGAGTGGATAAGTCAACTGGTCCAAATGTCTTGCATCCCAGGTTGCTAAGGGAAGTGAGGGTGAAGATAGTGGAAGGACTTGCCATAATCTTCCAATCTTCCCTAGATACGGGAAAGGTGCCAGAGGTGCTAGAAAAAAGAAAAGAGCAACTAAAGTGAGTGTTGACCCTCTACAGAACAAGTCTGGTGAATTAATAATGGAAAACAAGGAAATGATGGAAGCATTGAACAGGTGTTTTGTGTCTGTCTTCATTGTAGGAGACTTAGAAAACTTCCCAAAGATACTTGAAAATCAAGAGGCGAAAGGGAGGGACGAACTTAGAACAATCTCCAATACCAGGGAAAAGGTACTGGAAAAACTATTAGACCTGAAGGCTAACAAGTGCCCAGGACTTGACAGCTTGCATCTGAGGGTCTAAAAAGAAATGGCTGCAGAGATAATAGAGACATTGGTTATAATCTTCCCAAATTCCTTAGATTCTGGAAGAGTCTCAGAGGATTGGAAAATCACAAATGTAACACCTTCATTCAAGAAAGGAGAGACAGAAAGCAGGAAACTATAGGTCAGTTAGCCTAACATCTGTCATAGGGAAATTGCTAGAATCCATTATTAAGGAGATTATAGCAGGACACTTAGAAAATCATAATGGGATCAGGCAGAGTCAACATGGTTTTGTGAAAGGGAAATCACGTTTAACTAATTTATTAGAGTTCTTAGAGGAAGTAACAAGCAAGGTGGAAAAAGGGGAACCTGTAGATGCAGTGTACTTGGATTTCCAAAAGGCATTTGATAAGGTGCCACATCAAATGTTTTGTGTTACGACACAAAATAAGAGCACACGGCATAGTGGGTAACATATTAGCATGGATAAAGGACTGGTTAGCTAACAGGAAGCAAAGAGTAGTGATAAATGGGTTTTTTCAGATTGGCAAGCTGTAACTGGTGGAGTGCCACAAGGATCAGTGCTGGGGTCACAACGATTTACAATCTATATAAATGACTTGGATGAAGGGATATGGGAGCTAAATTCGCCAATGACACCAAGGAAGGTAGGAAAGTAAGTTGTCAAGAGGAGGTAAAGAGTCTACAAAGGAATGTAGATAGGTTAAGTAAGTGGGCAAAACTTTGGCAGATGGAGTATAATGTGAAAAAATGTGAACAGGTCCATTTTGGCAGGAAGAATAGAAAAGCAGTATACTACTTAAATGGAGAGAGATTGCAGAACTCGGTGGTGCAGAGGGATCTGGGTGTCCTGGTACATGAATCACAAAAAGTTAGTATGCAGATACAGCAAGTGATTAGGAAGGCAAATGGAATGTTTTTGTTTATTGCAAGGGGAATGGAATATAAAAGCAAAGATGTTTTACTGCAGCTCTACAAAGCCTTGGTGAGACCATATCTGGAGTACTGTGCACAGTTTTGTTTTTCTTATTTGAAAAAGGAAATAATTGCATTAGAGGCAGTTCAGAGAAGGTTCACTCAACTAATTCCTGGGATGAAGGACTTATCATTTGAAGAAAGGTTGAACAGGTTGGGCCTTTACCCACTGGACTTTAGATGAATGAGAGGTGATCTTATTGAAACATATTAGATCCCAAGGGGACTTGATAGGGTGGCTACTGGGAAGATTGCTCTTCTGGGGGAGACTAGAACTAGGGAACACTGGTTAAAATAAGAGGTCTCCCTTTTAAGATGGAAATGAGAATTTTTTTTCTCTGAGGGAGAATTCCCTTCACCAGAAAACAGTGGAGGCTGGGTCATTGAATTTATTCAAGGCTGTGTTAGATTTTTGATAGTCAAGGGTTATGGGGGACAGACAGGAAAGTGGCGTTGAGACCACAATCAGATCAGCTATGATCTTATCAAATGGCGTAGCAGGCTCAAAGGGCTGAATGGCCTACTCTTGTTCCTATGATTGGAAAGTGGCAAATGTGATACTTGTTCAAGAAAGGATGTAAGGGCATTCCTAGTAACTACTGGCTGGTCAGTTTAACATCAGTGGTGGGTCAGGTTTTAGAAATAATAATCAGAGAAAAAATTAACAGGCACGAGAAGTGGTTTGAGTTAATTAAGGAGAGCGAGCATGGATTTGTAAAAGGCAAATCATGCTTGACTAATCTAATTGACTATTTTGATGAAGTAAAAGAGATGGTTGATGAAGGGAATGCAGTGGATGTTGTCTATATAGATCTTAAGAAAGTGTTTGACAAAGTACCACATGCAAGCCTGGTTAACAAATTGAGGCTCATGGAATAGTAGGACCTCAAAGGTAGTGATCTCAGGATTACTACCAGTGCCACGTGCTAGTCAGGATATATCAGATGAATACGTGGCTGAAGAGATGGTGTGAGGGGGAGGGTTTTAGATTCCTGGGGCATTGGGATCGATTCTGGGGGAGGTGGGACCAGTACAAACTTGACGGGTTACACCTGGGCAGGACCGGGACTGACGTCTTGGGAGAGTATTTGCTAGAGTGGTTGGGGAGGGTTTAAACTAAAATGGCAGGGGGATGGGAACCTTTGCAAGGAGTCAGAGGAGGAGGGATCAAAGACAAGAACAAAAGACAGTAAGGGGAATAAGAAAAGTGATAGGCAGAGAAATCAAGGGCCAGAATCAAACAGGGACACTGAAAAATTTTGGGAAGAGGACATGTAATGTTAAAAAGACAAGCCTTGAGGCTTTGTGCCTTAACACATGGAGCATTTGCAATAAAGTGGATGAATTAATCGTGCAAATAGATGTAAACGGGTATGATATAGTCAGGATTACGGAGACATGGCTGCAAGGTGACCAGGGATGGGAAATGACCATCCAGGGATATTCAGTATTTAGGAAGGACAGACAAAAAGCAAAAGGCGGTGGAGTTGCATTGCTGGTTAAAGAGGAAATTAATGCAATAGTGAGGAAAGATATTAGCTCAAATGATGTGGAATCTATATGGGTAGAGCTGAAAAACACTAAGGGGCAAAAAACATTAGTGGGAGGGTAAATTTACGACTAATACATGGAAGTTCTTCACCCAAAAAATGGAATATGGAATGAAGTTTTGGATAAAGTAATGGGGGCAAACACATTGGAAATATTTAAAGAAACAACTGGATACTGTTTAGGGTGGCTGTGGTGTTTTCCTAGATGGATGAATTTAGATGACCTTCCTTATCCATAATTATCTTGTGATCTCATAATCTGATTAATTTAATTTGCATTTCATCTCCTTAATTAATGAAGATCAATTCTCACATGTCCTCACTTGTACTAGCACATTTAGAACAGAGATGCTATCGGCGACTCCTGTTCAGGCCAAACCATCTCTCAGCAAAAACTTAGTCATCATCTCAACTCAATCTATTTTACACTAGATAAAATCTTAGCTAATATCTGAAATAATCTACTTGATGATTCACTGATAGATTTACTCAACCCACTCAGTCATTCTCTCAATTCAAGCTGCACAATCCAGTTAATTTATTTAACTTTGCAGTTGATGTACTTAGGTGAAAAAAAACCCAATTGGAACAATTCAACACAACCATCACCAATTCATGCTCGTCCCAAACTTTCTTCCTTCCCTTTAAAGCAAAACCTAATCTGCCAACCGCTTGCACTTTCTCCTTCTCCCCGCTGAAGGCATTAACCTCTTATTGGGATGTAGTTCCACAGGCACAGGGTGATGACCAATCTTCACTCAAGTCATCATTATTCATGTTTGACATTTCACAATCTTGGCAGGCTATTCGAAAGTGAGGGCAACAAAACATGAAAAAAGACTTACATTTATATAGAGCCTCTCAAGATCACAGGACATCCCAAAGCACTGTACAGCAAATGAAATATAGTCAACTGTTGTAATGTAGGAAACATAGCAGCCAATTTGTACGCAGTAAGATCCCACAAACAGTAAAGAGATAATGACCAGATAATCAGTTTTAATGATGTTGGATGAAGGATAAATGTTAGTCATGATACTGGGGAGTACTCACCTGCTCTTCTTTGAAATAGTGTCATGGGATTTTTTATATGCACCTGAGAGAGCAGATGGGGACCTCAAGTTAACATCTCATCTGAAAGACAGCAACATTGATAGTGCAATGCTCCCTCAGTACTGCACTGGAATGTCAGCCTAGATTACATGCTCAAGTCTCTGGAGTGGGACTTATACCCACAATCTTCTAACTCAGGGCAAGAGCGCAACCACTGAGCCATGGCTGGCACCATGATGTTGACACAAAGGCAATTCTAGCTGGCATAATTGGATAACATGCAGAAGAGGATGCTAATGAGATAATCCATCCTTAAACTAGAAGTGGTGAGTTATAGGGAAAGATTTAACTGTCGTATTCTCCCACTAAGATGGCTGTGATCAAATCTAGTATTTTCATAAGGCCTGTTATCAAGGCACGGGGATCGTAACATGCAATTACTCCGTGTCTGATGGAAGTGATGCAGTCAGCAGGCAAACTTGTTACTGGAGTATAATGTAATATAGTAGACATTGGGTTGTTACTGAGCAGATTATGTAAATAGACAGTGTGCATCATCACAGGAAGTAATGTAATCTGTACAGAACCTCGTGGAGAGCTGTAGTTAAATCCATAGATGCAAGACATGTCCTATAAACTCCCTGTGGAAAGAGAAGCAGAGTTAACGTTTCGGGTCAGTGAACCTTCATCGGAACCTTCATCAGTTCCGATGAAGGGTCACTGACCCGAAACGTTAACTCTGCTTCTCTTTCCACAGATGCTGCCAGACCTGCTGAGTGGTTCCAGCATTTCTTGTTTTTATTTCAGATTTCCAGCATCCGCAGTATTTTGTTTTTATCCTATAAACTCCCATTATTTCAACTGTCAGACTCTGTACTAAGCCTTAATAGTTATCAGAATATTATATGGTGGCAGCAGTAAATTCAAAAAGAATGAGAAATCTTTGCCTTTACAGGAGAGCTTCAAAAAAAAAGCTAGATAGAACTAAGCCGAGGCATGGCCAAAATGAGTCTGGAGGTTTGCAAGGTATCATACTGCATCGGTCTCATTCAGAAGCCAGACAGGCAACAGGTCAGTATGCTATTGTATGCTACGGGGGAGTGTGCAGATGACATCCTCATTACACAAGGCATAGATGAAGAGAAGGCTACATATGAAGAAGTTATTCAGGCACTCGAGACTTACTTTAATTTAAGAAAAACATGTCATAATGGAGCGCATCAAATTTAATCAATGTACCTAGCAGAAAGGGTAGAACATTGATTCATTTATCAATGACTTGTGTAAACACGTGCAGTTTACAGGCATAGCTGATTAGAGATAGGATTGTGGTCAGTGTAGTAGATGACACCCTTTCGGATCATCTATAATCGAGGGATGATCTCACCTTAATGAAAGCGATTCAGTTGAGCAGACAAGCAGAGGTTAGAAGGTTTAACCGATTCGTTGTTCAAGAGGACAGGCAGAGTCTGATCTCGAGAGTAGCAGACTCCATTGAATTCGTTAAGGGAACGTAAGGGAAAAATGGCAGTAAAAGACAAGAAAGACAGGAAGAGCATCTAGAGGTAGCAGCAACCAATTGCAGTAGGTATGGCCAAGTGAAGCACAAGTGGGAAAACTGCCCAGCCAGTAAAGCGGAGTGTTTTTCATGCAAACGGAATGTACACTTTCAGTCAGTGTGCCGCAGTAAAAAGCCAGTACTGAATATAACTAAAGGAAAATCCCAAGAGAACAAAAAAGCTAATGAAGAACATGATGTACAAAGTGTGGAAATACCGTTTTTAGGGGAAATCCAAGGAACCAGTGAGAATTGCTGGACAGCAGAAATTCTTGTATAAGGCAACAAGACTAATTTTAAACTGAATATGGGAGCAGCAATTTCAGTGCTATCACAGAAGCATGGTTGAAGAAGAAAACTCTGAATTATATGGGCCTGGAGGCATCGAGTTGAAGGTAATGGGAGAGTTAAAGACAATATTGAGTTACCGGGGAAAGAAATTCCTGAGACCTTATATGTTATTAAAAATCAAAGTTGTTCTCTCCTAAGTAGGAAGGCTTGCATAGACTTACAACTCATAAATAGGGTGGAACAGCTAGAATGTAAGGAAGACCAGCCTAGGAATTTTACAGCCGAATTTCCAAAACTATTTCGAGGATTGCGGAAGTTAAAAATGGCATACCATATTACTCTAAGGAAGGAAGTAGAGCCAGTGTGTTTGTATACACCAAGAAAAGTTCCACATCCACTCACAGAAAAGTTAAAAACAAAATCAAATTAATGACAAAACAGGGAGTCATTTCACCTGTAACAAAACCTACAGGATGGTGCTCAGGTTTGGTTCTAGTGAAGAAACCTAACAGTTCAATTAGAATTTGTGTTGACCTCTCACAACTGAATAAAGCAGTGGAACGAGAAATACATCCAATATCCTCTGTAGATGAGAGTTTGGCAAAACAAGGGAGGAGCAAATTTTACACTGACAGCGGATTTTGGCACTTACCCTGAGACAAGGAATCTAATCTTCTAACAACATTTATAACACCATTTGGAAGATTCTGTTTTAACAGATTACCATTTGGAATAACATCAGCACCTAAGATATTTCAAAGGACGATGTCAAGAATTCTGGAAGGATTGGAAGGAATTATTTGACATATGGATGATGTCCTACTCCATGGAGCAAATCAAAAAGAACAAGATGATAGAGAGCCGTACTAAGAAGATTGGAAGAACCAGGTCTCACAATGAACGAGGAATATGTTTTCGCAGCCAATGGTAAAGTTCCTTGGACATAAGATAGATGGGTATGGCATTAAAGCAGATCCACAAAAGACAAAAGTGATGATGGAATTTCCGGAGCCTAAAAATGTGTCAGAGCTTCAGAGGTTATGGGAATGATGAATCAAATAGGAAGATTTCTACCCAATTTAGCCATGATCAATGAGCTATTGTGACAGTTGTTGAAAACGACAATGTTTGGTGTTGGAAAAAAGCCCAGCAAGAATTATTTGAGAAAATCAAAGGAATGTTAATATCATTGGAGGTTTTAGCCCATTACAACCTGGAACTATTCGCCATCATAGCTGTGGATGCTTCATCTACAGGATTGGGAGCAGTCCTATTTCAGGTTCAGAGAGATGGGGGACACAGACCTATATATTTTGCTTCTCGTTCATTAACAGAAACCGAGCAGAGATACACATTAATAGAAAAGGAAGCTTTGGCAGTAACTTGGGCATGTGAAAATTTTCAGATTATGTACTAGGCAGGTGTCAGCAACGTGTCCGTACAGAGTCACTGATATCCGTGGTAAAAAAATTGAGGTCCATGACTGGTAATTTCAGGGATGAGAAATTTCCCATTGACTTATTCTTTCCAAACAGACCAGCATTAAAAAAAATTGCAAGTGTCAGTTTCACAGCTGAATTGGAATTTCCAAGCTCAGATCTTTATCTATGCTCATTAACACACCTTTCCATATTCACAGTTGACAAGTGCTGAGAGCAGGAACAACGGATTTCAAACTTTGGATGGATTCGGGCTTTTCTGGCAGGGTATATAAAAAAAATTGGAGACCGCTGGAAAACTCCGAATCTGTTCCAAGTTCGGAAACCTCTGTATCCACTCTCAGCAATGGTCGGGGGGAGGGGGTGAGCAGAGAGAGAGAGGGGAGGGGCAATAGAGAGAGGGAGCAGAGAGAGAGAGAGGGCTGAGAAAGGGACAGAGAGAGAGTGGGTGGGGCAGAGAGGGGGACAGAGAAAGAGGGGGGGGCAGAGAGAGAGGGCAACAGAGAAAGAGAGAGAGAGAAAGTGGGGTCAAAGAGAGAAGGGGCAGAGAGAGAGGGAAAAGAGAGAGAGGGGGGCAAAAACACAAGAATTAGGAGCAGGAGTAGACCATATGGCCCATCGAGCCTGCTCTGCCATTCAAAAACGATCATGGCTGATCTTAGGATTCAACTTAATTTTCTCGCCTGCTTGTCATATCCCTTGATTCCCTGAGAGACCAACAATCTATCTCAGTCTTAAATGTATTGAACGATGTAGCATCCACAACCCTCTGGGGGTAGAGAATTCCAAAGATTCACAACCCTTTGAATGAAGTAATTTCTCCTCATCTCAGTCCTAAATGATCGGTCCCTTATCCAGAGACTGAGCCCTCGTATTTTAGATTACCCAACCAGCAGAAATAATCTCTAGTGTTTACCCTATCCAGCCCCTTTAGAATCTTATATGTTTCAATGAGATCACCTCTCATTCTTCTAAACTCCACAGAATACAGGCCCAATTTACTTAGCCTCTCATCATAGGTCAACCCCCTGATCCCAGAGATCAATCTAGCGAACCTTCGCTGTGCTGCCTCCAATGCAAGTATACCTGATCTTAAATGCATTCCTTGTACAAGCACACCCAAGTCTCTTTGAACATCGACACTTACAAGTTTCACACCTTTTAAAAAATATTTTGCTTTTCTATTCTTACGACCAAAGTGCATAACTTCACACTTCCCTACATTATACTCCATCTACCATCTTGCTGCCCTCTCACTTAACCTGTTAATATCTCTTTGCAACCTCTCTGTGTCCTCCCCACAGCTTATCTTTCCACCTATCTTTGTATGATCGGCAAACTTAGATACATTACTCTCTATCTCTTCATTTAAGTCGTTAATACAGATTGTAGATAGCTGAGGCCCCAGCACTGATCCTTGCAGCATTCCACTATTTACTGCCTGCCAACCTGAAAATGCCTCATTTATGCCCACTCGTTGCTTCCTGCCCATTAACCAATCACCTAGCCATGCTAATATATTACCCCAACTCCATAAGCCGCCATCTTGCCTATTAACCTTTTGGTTGGCACCTTATCGAATGCCTTTTGGAAATCCAGGTATACTACATCTACTGGTTCCCCTTTATCTACAATACTAGTTACATCCTCAAAAAACTCTTAATAAATTTGACAAACAGGATTTCCCTTTAGTAAAACCATGTTGACTTGTTCTAATCATACTATGCTTTTCTTAGTGCATTATTCAGACTTCCTTAATAATAGATTCCAGCATTTTCCCAATAACTGATGTTAGGCTAACTGGCCTGTAAGTTCCCTGTTTTCTCTCTCCCTCCTTTCTTGAAAAGCAATGTAACATTTGCCAACTTCTAATCTGATGGGACTGTTCCTGAATCGAAGGAATTTTGGAAAATCATAGCTCGCGCATCCACCATCTCTGTAGCTATCTCTTTTAGAAACCTAGGGGTAGGCCATCAGGTCCTGGAGATTTGTCAGATTTTAGTCCCTTAAGTTTCTCCAATACTTTTTCTCTGCTGATATGAATTTCCTTAATTTCCTCACTGGTTTTTAGCTGCTAGGTTACTGTCTATTTCTGGTGTGTAGCTTGTGTCTTCTACTGTGAAGATAGACACAAAATATTTGTGCAATGCCTCTGCCATTTTCTCATTCCCATGATTATTTCTCCTGGCTTTGCTTCTAAGGGAACAATGTTTACTCCTCTCTTCCTTTTGATACACCTATAAAAACTCTTGCAATCTGTTTTTATATTACTGGCTAGTTTACTTTCATTCTATTTTTTCCTTTTTATCAAGTTTTTGATGACCCTTTGCTGGTTTCTAAAACACTCCCAATCCTCAGACTTGCTACTCTTTATGCAACATTGTAAGCCTCTTCTTTTAATCTAATACTATCCTTAACTTCCTGAGTGAGCCACGGATGGATCTTTCTTGCTGAGTTTTTCTTTTTCAAAGGAATGTATTTTTGTTGAACATTTTGAATTGTTTCTTTAACAGTTTTCCACTGTTTATTTACTGTCATACCTTTTAGTCTATTTACCCAATTAATCTTAGCCAGTTCTCTTGTCATGCCTATGTAATTGGCTTTAAGTTTAAGATTCTTGTTTGTGATTGCAGCATGTCACTTTGAAACTTAACATGGAATTCAATGGTATTATGGTCACTGTTTCCCAGTGGATGTTTTACCATGACATTGCTAATTAACCCTGATTCATTACACAATACTAGATCTAAGAAAGTTTTATCCTTAGTTGGTTCCACAACATATTGCTCCAAGAAACTGTCCCCAAAACATTCTACCAATGCATCTTCTAGACCACTCCTGCCAATTTTATGATCCCAGTCTAAATGAAGATTAACGTCCCCCATAATTATTATATTGCTCTGTCCAATGGTATAACTACTGTTAGGGGGCCTATAAACTACTCCCACCAGTGTTTTCTGATTCTTGCTATTACTTATTTCCATCCATACTGATTCTACTTCATGGTCTTCTTAGACTAGATCCTTTTTCACTAATGCCCTTATGTCATCCTTTACCATCAGTGCTACCCCTCCTCCTCTGCTACTGTGTCTGTCTTTCTGAAATATCGTGTACCCTGGAAAATGTATTTCCCAACCTTGATCACCATGTAACCATGTCTCTGTGATGGCGATTAGATTTAGATCATGTACCTCTATTAGTGCCACTAGTTCATCTATCTTATTGCAGACGCTTCGCGCATTCACTTAAAGAACGTTTAATTTCATTTCTTTGCTTCTGTTCCCTTCAATGACCTTGTTTGCTGATGTACAATTTTTGTTAAACTCTCTGTCCCTTCCTGTCCCATTCTGCTTGTCTTTACCCACAACACTATACTGTTCCATTGCCTTGGCCTTTCTCTTTGGATTTCTAAATCTCACCTCTCCCGAATCCTCCCCCCACTCTGTTATTTCACAACCTCTAGTCTTATCTGCTGGCTCACTCTTGAGATTTTATGCACTGTCCCTTCCTGCCACATTCTGATTATCATATCCTTATTGCTATCTTGCTCTCTTGCCTTCTCCTCTCTCTTTAAATTATCACATCTCACCTCACTTGATCCCTCGCCCCCACTATTTAGTTTAAAGCCCTCCCTCCTAGTTATATGACTCACCAAAACAATGGTCCCAGCATGGTTCAGGTGTAAATCGTCCCAATGGTACAGCTCCCACTTTCCCCAGTACTGGTGGCAGCGCCCCATGAATCAAAACCCAATTCTCCCACACCAATCTTTGAGCCACACATTTAACTGTCTAATCTTATTTACCCTATGCCAATTTGCTCGTGGGTCAGGTAATAACCCAGAGATTATTACCTTTGAGGTTCTGCTTTTTAATTTAGCCCCAGCTGCTCATACTCCCTGTGCAAAACCTCTTTCCTAGTCTTATCTATGTCATTGGTACTGTCACAAAGTTTTTTTCTTGTACTCAGAACTTAGAATTCTGTGTGTTTTAAAAACTGAAAAAGGATTTTTTGTTCAGTGGAAGACACCTGCAAATAGTTGAAATTCCTGCAATATTTTGAAAGGAAGTTCATAACAAAAGTTGAACTTTGTGGGTGCTTTGAAAGGAAGTTGAACTTATACAAGGACAGAAAAGCAGGCAATTTCAAGAAAACCACAGAGGTTTGGCCTTCCTCAGAGCAGATTTTTTTGGAGGACAAGAGACACTGTGTCTGGTCATGTGACCATGTTCAGGCAGGTTTTTTCACTTTGGACCTTTTGAAAAAACAGTGAATTGGACAAAGAGCAGGCATTTGAAATCTTTGCTTTAACCGCACACAGTGGCGCAGTGGTTAGCACCGCAGCCTCACAGCTCCAGCGACCCGGGTTCGATTCTGGGTACTGCCTGTGTGGAGTTTGCAAGTTCTCCCTGTGTCTGCGTGGGTTTCCTCCGGGTGCTCCGGTTTCCTCCCACATGCCAAAAGACTTGCAGGGTGATAGGTTAATTGGCCATTATAAATTGCCCCTAGTATAGGTAAGTGGTAGGGCAATATAGAGACAGGTGGGGATGTGGTAGGAATATGGAATTAGTGTGGGATTAGTATAAATGGGTGGTTGATGGTCGGCACAGACTCGGTGGGCCGAAGGGCCTGTTTCAGTGCTGTATCTCTAAACTAAACTAAACTAAACCTGCCTGGAGCAAGAGAGGAAGACCCGTAAGAGTATTACCTCTCTGTAAAGGAATCCTACACCTCTTGAGAAGAAACCCTGCATCCAGTGTGGTTACTGCTGCATCCTGTGTCTAAGAAATCCTGAAATCTGAAGAATTCTTCTACTGCTAGACTGCTGCTACAGCCCTGATGGAAGACTTATGTGATGCCTGCTGCAGTTAAATTGCCGTTAATGCCTACCCATCACAGACTGTTCATCAACCTTGCCTGGAGAGACTCCAAGTGGCTACAGACTATTCGACTCTGGGACACCTCACCATACTGAAACATCCTACCAGAACGTGATAAACCCAAGTATTGTTTATTATTCCTTCTATTCCTAAGAAACAGCTGGAAACCAAAAATTCCTTTTCCCCGGTTAACTGTTTTTTTTAATGTACATGTGTGTGCATGAGGGTTAAGGAAATAGGATTTTTTCATATATATAGACTAATCTCATTAGTAGTTAAGATTTATTATTTCTTTTCTACTAAATAGTTAATGTTATTGTCTAAAGAAACCTGGTTTGGTGTGCTATATTCTCAGAGACAAATAAAGTGTTTAATTTGGCTATCCTTCGGTAGGTGGGAAACTTTTTTGATATACTATGACCTGTGGAGTAATGGGACTGAACTAACAATGCATTACTCCCACCTTGGTCGTAACAGTACCCACATGGACCACGACAATTGAATCCTCCCCCTCCCACTGCAAGTTCCTCTGCAGCCCTGCAGGCAACACAGCCTTCTGGACTCTCACTCTTGGCTGCATAGAACGGTGTCTATCCCCCTAACTATATTGTCCCCTACTACCACTACATTCCTATTTACTTCCCCCACTTGAATGGCTTCCTGTACCACAATGCCATCGTCCATTTGCTCATCCACCCTGCAGCCCTCGCTCTCATCCATACAATCTGAAAGAACCTCAAATCTGTTGGACAATTGCAAGGGCCGAGGCTTCTCCACCTCTGCTTTCTTGATCCCCTTACTTGCCTCACTCGCAGTCACACCCTCTTGTCCCTTATCATGGACCAAATCAGAAGATGCTAGCCTATGGGGTGTGACTGCCTTCTGGAACAAAGTGTCCAGGTAACTTTCCCACTCCCTGATGCATCACAGTGTTTGTAGCTCGGCTTCCATCTTATCAAGTCTTAGCCAAAGCTCCTCGAGCTGTAGAAACTTACTACAGACATGTTTACCGTGGATCACACTGGTGTCCATGAGCTCCCACATACTGCAACCACAACACATCACCTGCCCTGTCATCCTTATTGTGTTTTAAATAACTAATTTATTATTTACTTAATTAATTAATGGAAATATTCACCATCCAATCTATTAAAGCTTTACTACTATTAATAAATAAAACCTTAAAAATTACTAAAATTACCCATGTTTTGAAAGATAAATAAGAAAAATATCACCAACCAATTTTAACTGTCAGACTCATATATATTCTATACTAAGCCTTAATAGTTATCAGAATATTACAGATACTGCCTGCTCATCTCCATTATTGAAGCATGCAGTCTTGTGCTAAATGTGCTACTGAGTGGCTGCATGCTCAGCAGGGGGCCCAGGTTTGTGTGAGGTGAGCACCAAATAAAGTTAGCCTGCACTTCTTAAAGGTATGGCATATTCTGGCTACAACAGAGGTTGGAAACAGCTGTGAAAGAGATTCTCAGCAGGAAGAAACAGGAACAATGGAGCAGGCCCTCCAGATAGATACTTAGAAGTTATTGGGAACAGATAGCCACAGAGTTCAATGCCAGAGGTCTGGCCCTGAGGATCAGGCTACATTGCCGGAAAAAGTTCAATGGCCTCACATGAGCGGTCAAGATCAGTGAATGCATCTTCAAATGCCATCTCCTATCCACCAATCTGACACACTGCTCAATGAACCATATTCCCATCACTCACATATCAACAACCTCGAGCAATCAGGACTCATGCCTAACATTCATGTGCTCCACCTCACCCTCACACACTTACCACTGCTGCAAGCCTCAAAACCACATATAGCAGCTTCAGCTCTGACAGGCACATCACCCAAACACATTGCGACATATACACTGACACTCTACACACTCTCTTGCAGAACAAGGTGGCACATAACAGAACAGAAAAGAGCTGGCAGGCGACAGGCATGACTGCATGTCCTCAGCCCTTTGGTGGAGATGCTGCTCCGAATTATTGGCGTGGTAGTCACTGAGGCGTTAGTAACTGGCATCGCTGAAGCCATTCAGCCAGACAGTATGTTCCTCCTTTATGCACCTTCTCAAATCCCACTTAACCCTTATCCTGCAATCTTGTATGAAGTACAAGCTACAAATGGTGTGACCATGCACCTCTTGCTTTCCACCCACCCTTCCTTTCCTCACCACAACCTCCCCTTCTGCAGTTATGTTTTCAGAAACACAAGACCTGCCTCTGGCCATTCAGTGTTGCCTCAGGATAACGGGTGAGAAGAGCAGCACACATCTGCGAAGGAAGCACTGTCACTTGATCTGACACTCGCAGCCACCAGCTCACAGACACCAACTTTACAGCGTAGTATAGAGGCAGGATCTGTAAGTACTGAGTCAGCAGGCCCAAGTGTGCTGCAGCAAGGCCAGGAGCTAGGATAGAATGTATACCAACTCCCCGGAGCGCGATATCACAGATGAGCTCTGCTGCAGAGGACTCAGACAAGGACTTCAATGGGGTGGCATACAGGAAAAGGCTGATGGGCATGCACACACCAATACTTGGTGCATTGGCAGGCCTGCCAGAGAGCCTCCTGTCACTGTCAAGGAGCATGGAGAAATCTGGCTCTAACTTCACTCAGGGCTTCAGGCTGAGGTCATGAGATCCATGCTTGTTTCCATGCAGGCTGTGGATACCAGTGCTCAAAGGGGCTTGTAGGCCCTCATGACATGTTCCAATAGATTACTAGGATTAAAAGCAAAATACTGCGGATGCTGGAAATCTGAAATAAAAACAAGAAACACTGGAAATTACTAGGATTGCTGAGGTGCACCCATAGAAGCGAAGTATCAGGCTGACAGCATTCAAGCTCCCATCATTGCACTCTACCAGTGCCTGTGCATTTGCCTGTTGGCGCCAGACCAATCTGCTGCCACCATGTCAAGGTGGTACAGCCCAAAGCTGGGCCTTCTAGGGCCAGAGCTGGTCAGGAGCGTCCAACAAGGCCATCTACAGTCAATCTCACTGAAAGTCAGCAGCTTTCCACCAGCCATGCTGCAGCCACTGGGGTAGCATTGTGTAGGAGCACTAAGACACAGGAAAAGACACCCACAAGACAGGGTCTAAAGGAAAACATAAGGATGAATAGATGAGTATTGTATTATTGGAAGTGTTGTTGAATAAAGTTGGTATGGAATGGTTGATTTGTGATGTCTTTTACTTTAGGATTTTGGCCAAGAGGATGCTGTGATGGTCTGTAGCAGAGTGATGGAAAGGTAGTGAAGTGTGGAGCAATGGTGATCTGAGTACTTTTTCATGGAAACTAGATTTTCATGAGGTGCTCACAGACAGCCCATTCAGAATGATGCTGTCCCAGATGCCTTATCCCTTCCTCTTCTTCTTCCTCCACCTGTGCTAGTTGCTAAAGGCCCGGCAGCAAGGGCTGCACCCTCATGTGAAGAACGCAGCAGACCACCATGAGTAGTGAGACATGCTCCAGTGAGTACTGGAGGGCTTCGCTTGACTGGTTCAGGCAGCAAAGCCATTGTTTGAGGATGCCGATGGTATGCTCCATGACGTTTCTAGTCGCAGTATGGGTCTCATTGTTGGAGTGCTGTCCACGTATGGTCAGGTGGTAGAGGGGAGTCATTAGCCATGTGTCGAGCGGGTAGCCCTTGTTGCCGAGCGGGCACTCTCTGGTTCGATGTGGTGGCTTGAAGATGTCAGGAACGGCTGATCGGCGCAGGATTAAAGCATCACGGTTGCTGCCAGGATAGAGAGCATTTACCAGCATGATGGTCTGGGCCTGGCCGCACAAGAATTGCATGTTCAAGGAGTGGAAACCTTTACGGTCTGGTAGATCTCCCCATTGAGATCTGATGGTTGCAGAGCCACGTGCATGCAGTTGATGGCTGCCTGCACCATTGGGAAGTCTGCTACCCTGGAAAAGTCACTTACCCATCCTCCTGCTTCTCTCTGGTTAGTGAGAAGACAATGAAGTTCCCTCGCCTTGTGTACAAGGCCTTGGTGACATCCCTGATGCAGCGATGCATGGAGATCTGAGACATGTTGGCAATGTCACAGGCACCAGTCTGGAAGGATCCTGAGGCATAGAAATTGAGGACCACTGTGAACTTGACGGCCACTAGCAGCACCATCCCCTTTGTTCTGTAGCTCCAGGCCCGGTTGAAGGAGGTGGCAGAGTTTAGTGACTAATTCCTTGGTAAAGTCCAGCTGCTACAGACATGGCTCCTCGATGAGGTGGAGGTAGAAGTGCTGTCTGAAGACCCTAGGCGGAAGTAGCCTTCTGTTGAGTGCCTTCCTCCTCTTCCCTCTGCAAGCAGCTTCTCCTCTCTGTTTCCTCTGCTCCATCTCCAAAACATGCTGCAGCCCAAGAGGAACCGCAACTATTGCCCCCATAACAGAGCAAATTTTCTGTTCAGGGGCCTTTCAAATCTGCACCACTCCTTCCAAAGATCCAGCCCCACTCCCTTCCAACTGAAATTGTGTGAACTCCTCTAACAACACAATATACAGTACTTCCACTAACTCTGCAGCAGAAAAAGAAAGTCAATAGTACTTTACCTGAAAGTTACATGATGATCCCTTTAAATAGCACTGGTGGGGATTCCCATGTTCAGCTTGGCTTATTTAAAAGAGGGCGTTAACGGGATCTGTGATGTCCAAAATGGCAGATCAGGCACCAAAACAGTGTTGGACATTGACTGACATTATGATCTGCCCACTCTGCATGCTTCCGATGCACACATGTAACACCCGTGCTATCACCCTTCCTAATATGGCAATTGGCGCAGGCCATGCCGGATGCTGTCAGGAGCAGAATGCTCGCCATTGTTTTCATCTTCGGGTTCCCATAGCGCTGACACTAGTGACCTTAATGTCATCAGAGAAGCAAAGATTACAATTCATGGAAGCTGTGGCACTTGGCTCATTATCTTCGATCCTCTGTGGGTGTTAAAGGTTTTTATTGAAGATGAGTTTGCACCATTCAGTCGCTCAGCAAGCAGTGAGGGATGCTAGAACCTGAGACTAACTACTGAAAATTTACATCTCAGTGCCTCAGTTCTGCAGAAATAAACTAGTTAGTGGCTATATTCTAAAATCGATTCCAGATAATGGAAACAAACATGGGATATATTTTTATAATGAGTACTCAAGTATAAGAGTATAATTCTGACCTATTCTGGCAAATTCCTTTGTAATTTAGAAATCATTTCTTAAGAAATATGGTTCTGTAAGTAAGTGATGAAATGATTTGAAAGTGCATTCTACTAATGTAGCAATGCAATGAATAGTTAATAATTACTCACCTGCTTCAATGGCATATTTCAATAAAGTTCTAATTATTTAAATAAATTTGCAGTGCTAGATTTTGTAATTTGAAGCATGCAGGTTTTTAAAATCTTTTCCATATTCTAAATCAGTTCAGAATCTAGGCTGACACACTATTGCAGTAATGAGGTCGTGCTGCATTGTCAAAAGGAGCTGAGAGTTGGATGAAACATTAAGAAGGGAAAACAGGACATTGATTTAGTGATTCAAGTGGGCCATTAAAGATCCCACGTCACTATTCAAGGAAGAGCATAACGATCTCTTGTGGTCTGGTCATCATTCTTCCAATACAATAAAAATGATTAATTGTCATTTACCTCATTGTTGATTGAGAGATCTTGCAGTAACAGAATTGCCATCACATTTGTTTAAGCAATCCCCACACTTCAAAAATAGTTTGTGTGAAGTCGTTTGAGACATTTTGATATGACAACTCTACATGAATTCAATTATTATAAATGTTCCCTCCAAATCAACCAATAAATGACTGGTGAATATTGTACTCAGGCTAAGTCTAGAAGTAAGGTGTTGAACTTGAATGATGACTTAACAGAAAATTGCAAAGTATGATGTGATCCATAAAGACCAGAAATGTTTTGGCGTTGATCATGATTTGTGCACAGTTAGCCCATTTTAGCTAAGATATGGGTAGTGGGGCACTACAACTGATCTCTGTGTACCCACGCTAGGTAAATAGTGAAGTGGGAGAAAGGATAGGGTTCCTTTCCTTATAACGATCCGTAACCTCTGCTGGAAGTACACATCTCTCAACACCATGTAAAGACAGGATGATTAAGCTATCCTAATTGAATAATTAGTATAAAGCCTTCCCCTTGATTAACAACCACTTTGAAAATTTATAAGGAAAGGAAAGGGAACATCATCAATGGAACTACACATCGGAGGAGTATACTTGAACAATGTAACCCCAAATTTCCTCCTTCAAAGTTGCATAACAATACTGTAATCTGAGCAGGTAGAAAATCCAGTGACTCCTTTCTTCTACCTGTGGAATTTGTGGTGCATTTGCAGGTAGGCATTTAATACACCCACCCAAAATTAGGAGGGCACATATGATGCAAATGAGGGAAATACATGAAAAAACATACATTTTGGCCCAAGCAACACTGGGCATAAAAGACAGCTCAGCAGCCCTAAAGTCCAGTGCTGCTAAGGACAAACAAGGGGCATTTAAACATTAAAAGGTTGGTATCTCTATTGACATTAAAGGGAGAGTAATGAATTGCAATGTGGAAAATAGTCTATTTTTAAAAGGGTATTTTTTTTTTATTATTTACCTCCTTCCCAAGACCATTGGGCCGAATTATTCTCACTCCACCGCCATGGAGATGGATGCCCACCTGATATATAAATGTTCCTGACTCTGGAAAGTCGGGTTGGTCAATGGCATAAGTATCAGGCTGGTGGAAGTCCCAGGTTACTGAGGATTCAGTGCCATTGTGACTGAGAGGAAATTTGGGCCTGTATGTTTACTTGTGATATTGAATGGTAACAGCACAGGAGGCCATTTAGCTCATCATGTCCATGCCAGTTGTCAGCAAGAGCAAATTGGCTAGTCTCACTTCCCAGCCCTTTCCCTGTAGCCCTGCAAATTTTCTTTCTTCAGGTGCTTATTCAGTTTCCTTTTGAAAGCCATGGTTGAATCTGCCTCCACCATACTCTCAGGCAGTGCATTCCAGATCCTAACCACTCACTGAGTAAAAAAGGTTTTCCTCATGTCGCCATTGGTTCTTTTGCCATTTATCTTATATCGGTGTCCTCTGGTTCTCAACCCTTCTGTCAATGGGAACAGTTTCTCTCTATCTCCTCTGTCTAGACGCTTGCGATTTTGAACACCTCTATGAAATCTCCCCTCAATCTTCACTTCTCTAAGGAGAACAGCCCCAGTTTCTCCAATCTATCCACATAACTAAAGTTCCTCATCCCTGGAACCATTCTCAGTCATCCTTTCTGCATCCTCTCTAAAGCCTTCACATCCTTCTTAAAGTGCAGCGCCCAAAATTGGACACAAAGGGCTGAATTTTATCAGCGTGCTGAAGTTGGCGGCCTTCTGACATGGAAGCGCCACTGAAGAGCCCCCGTGATATTACACGTGGGGGTTCCTTTAAATGGAGGGAGCAGAGCGGCGGCCCCCGATGACGTAGAAGGGGCAGCCGCCGTGCTCCCGGCAATGGCGTCCGGTGCTACTGCGCAGGCGCCATTTTTAAAGTGCTTCAAGCACTTAGAGGACATCTAATTGATTAAAGGGACCGGTTCTTTAACAATTTAAAGATTGTCCACACCTGCAAACCCCTCTCCCACCACCCCCAAAACAGTTTTTTGGCCTCTCCCCCCAAAAAAAAATTAGTTCTCAGTAACAACTTTCCCTCCCCGAACTTTATTCATTTTGACCCTAAACCCCTTCCTACCATCCCCACAGCCAATGAAAAAGGTTTTTCCCGCTCCCGCCACCCTAATAATTTGACTCCTCTCCTTCCCCACCAGTGTCTCGCCTCGGACCTCCATATGGAGTTCTGAAGGCACACAGGTTGTGGCTGGCAGCCATAAAATCGGCGTGGGATAGCTGCCGGGAGCAGGTAAGTTAATTAGCATGTTTCTGACACCCATTTAAATATTTAAATGAAGTCCGCCTCTCCGAGGCCTCACCACCACCGTTAATATCTGGCAGGACCTTCTCGGCATCATGAGTCATGGCGGGCTGCTCCCACAAGTATTTTACAGGCCTTCCCCCCAAAGGTCCACAACGCCGAGGGGCTGGTAAAATCCAGCCCAATACTTCAGCTGAGGCTGAACCAGTGTTTTATAAAGGTTCATCATAACTTCCTTACTTTTGTACTATATGCCTCTATTTATAAATCCAAGGATTCTGCATGCCTTTTTAACTACTTTCTCAACCTGCCCTGCCATCTTCAACAATTTGTGCACATATACTCTCAAGTCTCTCTGTTCCTGCATCCCCTTTATTACTGTAGCCTTTATTTTTCATTGCCTCTCCTCGTTCTTCCTACCAAAATGTATCACTTCACACTTCTCTGCATTAAATTTCATCTGCCACATGTGTGCCCATTCCACTAGACTTTCTATGTCCTTATGAAGTCTATCACTATCTTGCTCACAGTTCAGAATTCTTTCATGTTTTGTGTAACTGCAAACTTTGCCATGCCTAGGTCATTAATATAGATCAAAAAAAGCAGTGGTCCCAGTACTGACCCATGGGGAACGCCACTGTATATCTTCCTCCAGTCTGAAAAACAACTATTCATAGCTACTCTCTGTTTCCTGTACCTCAGCCAACTTTGGATCCATGCTGCCACTTTCCCTTGTATTCCATGGGCTTCAACTTTGCTATTATGTGGCAATTTATCAAATGCTTTTGGAAGTCAATGGACACATCAACCCTCGCTGTTACTTCATCAAAAAACTCAATTAACTTAGCTTTCTCTTTAACAAATCCATGCTGGCTTTCCTTAATTAATCCACACTTGTCAAAGTGACTTAATGTTATCCCAGATTATAATTTCTAAAACCTTTCCCACCACTGAGGTTACACTGACTGGTCAGTAGTTGCTGGGTTTATCCTTACACCCATTTTAAAAAATAAAAATGTAACATTTACAATGCTGAAGTCCTCTGGCACCACCCCCGTATCAAAGGATTGGAAGATTATGGCCAGTGCCTTAATAATTTCCTAATTCCCTCAGTATCCTCGGATGCATTGCGTCCGGTCCTGGTGACTTATCAACTTTAAGTAGAACCAGTCTTTCTAATATCTCTTTATTCATTTGTAGCGCATCCAATGTCTCAACTACATCCTTTTTCACTATGACTTCGGCAGCATCTTCTTCCTTGCTAAAGATGCAAAGTACTCATTTAGTACATCAGCCATGCCCTCTACCGCCACGTGGAGATCCTTTTTTGGTTCCTAATCCTCCCAACCCCTCCTCCTACTATCCTTTTACTACTTATATGCCTATAGAAAACTTAGGATTCCCTTTTATCTTAGCTGCCAGTTTTTTCTCATACTCTTTCTTTGCCTTCCTTACTTCCTTTTTCTCTTCACCTCTGAACTTTCTATATTCAGCCTGGTTCTCAGGGTTATCAACCTGACATCTTCATACACACCATTTTTCTTCTTCATCTTACTCTTCATCTCTTTCGTCATCCAGGTAGCTCTGGCTTTGCTTGTCCTACCTTCCCCCTCATGGGAATGTACCTCAAATGTACCCGAACCATATCCTCTTTAAAGGCAGCCTATTGATCCACGACAGTTTTGCTTGCCAATCTTTGATTCCAATTTACCTGGGCCATATCTGTATTTACCAGTGTTGTGCCAATGCGTTTTGTTGAATGATAATTTTCTTTGGTCCACTGACTGGAGATCTGAATTTATATTTTTTTAAAAGACATTTTAAAAAGACAAGCTGCCAGCAAAGTCATCCTTTCAGCTTAAGAATATCACCTAATTTGCGACACTGTATCCTACACTGCAATGCTTGTGAAATGTCTGCTAATATCCCAGCAAGAACCAAGACCCAGGAAGTTTAAAGGAAATACCTGTTTTCTCAGAAATAAGAAATACTGCTAACTGTGGTGTTTGAATCACTGAGTGTCATGTAACAAGCCCATCCCATCTGTGGTTTTTAAGCTGGTGTTTTCTCTGCAGCAGAGGAGAAGCAACTGGACTCTGACATGAGCAGACCCTAAGTGGGGGTCCCTCTCTCTCTCCATTCCAGCTTGAAAGTTTTCAAATCCTGCTTGTTGACTGACCACTTTTGCATACAACGGCTACAATCAGAAACCCTGTTGGAGGAAATCATCCGCATTGCTGTTTCCAAAAGAATCACCGAACTAGTCATCTACCTCTTCAAACTAAAAGCCTCAGGACCTACAGAGACTTGGTTGAGGGAAGGACAGGATTGGCAGCTAAATGTTCTGGGATTTAGAAGCTTCAAGCGGCATAGAGGGGGATGTAAAAGGGGTGGGGGAGTTGCATTACTGGTTAAGGAGAATATCACAGCTGTACTGCGGGAGGACACCTCGGAGTGGTCATGCAGTGAGGCAATATGGATGGAGCTCAGGAATAGGAAGGGTGCAGTCACGATGTTGGGGGTTTAGTATAGGCCTCCCAACAGTCAGCGGGAGGTAGAGGAGCAGATATGTAGACAGATTTTGGAAAGATGTAAAGATAACAGGGTTGTAATGGTGGGTGATTTTAACTTCCCCTATATTGACTGGGACTCACTTAGTGCTAGGGGCTTGGATGGGGCAGAATTTGTAAAGAGCATCCAGGAGAGCTTCGTGAAACAATAAGTAGATAGTCCAACTAGGGAAGGGGCCGTACTGGACCTGGTATTGGGGAATGAGCCCGGCCAAGTGGTCGAAGTCTCAGTAGGGGAGCATCTCAGGAACAGTGACCACAATTCCATAAGTTTTAGGGTACTTGTGGATAAGGATAAGAGTAGTCCTCGGGTGAAGGTGCTAAATTGGGGGAAGGCTAATTATAACAATATTAGGCAACAACTGAAGAATTTAGATTGGGGGCGGCTGTTTGAGGGTAAATCAACATCTGATATGTGGGAGTCTTTCAAACGTCAGTTGATTAGAATCCAGGACCGGCATGTTCCTGTGAGGAAGAAGGATAAGTCTGGCAAGTTTCGGGAACCTTGGATAACGAGGGATATTGTGAGCCTAGTCAAAAAGAAAAAGGAGGCATTAGTAAGGGCTAGAAGGCTGGGAACAGACGAAGCCCTTGAGGAATATAAAGACAGTAGGAAGGAACTTAAGCAAGGAGTCAGGAGGGCTAAAAGGGGTCATGAAAAGTCATTGGCAAACAGGATTAAGGAGAATCCCAAGGCTTTTTATACGTATATAAAGAGCAAGAGGGTATCTAGGGAAAGGATTGGCCCACTCAAGGACAGAGAAGGGAATCTATGTGTGGAGCCAGAGGAAATGGGCGAGGTACTAAATGAGTACTTTGCATCAGTATTCACCAGAGAAGGACTTGGTGGATGATGAGTCTAGGGAAGGGAGTCTGGGTCATGTCGTTATCAAAAAGGAGGTGTTGGGTGTCTTGCAAAGCACTAAGGTAGATAAGTCCCCAGGGCCTGATGGGTTCTACCCCAGAATACTGAGGGAGGCAAGGGAAAAAACTGCTGGGGCCTTGACAGAAATCTTTGTATCCTCATTGGCTACAGGTGAGGTCCATGAGGACTGGAGAATAGCCAATGTTGTTCCTTTGTTTAAGAAGGGTAGCAAGGATAATCCAGGCAATTATAGGCCGGTGAGCCTTACGTCAGTGGTAGGGAAATTATTAGAGAGGATTCTTCGGGACAGGATTTACTCCCATTTGGAAACAAATGAACTTATTAGCGAGAGGCAGCATGGTTTTGTGAAGGAGAGGTCATGTCTCACTAACTTGATCGAGTTTTTTGAGGAAGTGACGAAGATGATTGATGAAGGAAGGGCAGTGGATGTTGTCTATATGGACTTCAGTAAAGCCTTTGACAAGGTCCCTCATGGCAGACTGGTACAAAAGACGAAGACTCGGTAATAGAAGACAGAGGGTAGCAGTGGAAGGGTGCTTTTCTGAATGGAGGGCTGTGACTAGTGCTGTTCCGTAGGGATCAGTGTTTGTAGTATATATAAATGATTTGGAGGAAAATGTAGCCGGTCTGATTAGTAAGTTTGCGGATGACACAAAGGTTGGTGGAGTTGCGGATAGTGCTGAGGATTGTCAGAGGATACAGCAGGATATAGATCTGTTGAAGACTTGGGCGGAGAAATGGCAGATGGAGTTTAATCCGGACAAATGTGAGGTAATGCATTTTGGAAGATCTAATGCAGGTGGGAAGTATACAGTGAATGGCAGAACTCTTAGGAGTATTGACAGGCAGAGAGATCTGGGCGTACAGGTCCACAGGTCACTGAAAGTGGCAACGCAGGTGGATAAGGTAGTCAAGAAGGCATACGGCATGCTTGCCTTCATCGGTCGGGGCATAGAGTATAAAAATTGGCAAGTCATGCTGCAGCTGTACAGCACTTTAGTCAGGCCACACTTAGAATATTGCGTGCAATTCTGGTCGCCACACTACCAGAAGGACGTGGAGGCTTTGGAGAGGGTACAGAAGAGGTTTACCAGGATGTTGCCTGGTCTGGAGGGCATTAGCTATGAGGAGAGGTTGGATAAACTCGGATTGTTTTCACTGGAACGACGGAGGTGGAGGGGCGACATGATAGAGGTTTACAAAGTTATGAGTGGCATGGACAGAGTGGATAGTCAGAAGCTTTTTCCCAGGGTGGAAGAGTCAGTTCCTAGGGGACATAGGTTTAAGGTGCGAGGGGCAAAGTTTAGAGGGGATGTGCGAGGCAAGTTTTTTTACACAGAGGGTGGTGAGTGCCTGGAACTTGCTGCCGGGGGAGGTGGTGGAAGCAGGTACGATAGCGACGTTTAAGAGGCATCTTGACAAATACATGAATAGGATGGGAATAGAGAGATACGGTACCCGGAAGTGCAGAAGGTTTTAGTTTAGGCAGGCATCAAGATCGGCACAGGCTTGGAGGGCCGAATGGCCTGTTCCTGTGCTGTACTGTTCTTTGTTGACCACCAAATTCAGCTGGAAGTCAGCCGAATCACCAAATGCCACAGACTGAATACCTCTTTTTTCTATGGACTCTCAAGCAACGTTTTTAAAATTTGTTTCATGGGATGTGGGCGTCGTTGGCCAGGCCAGCATATATTGCCCATCCCTAATTGCCCTTGAGAAGGTGGTGGTGAACTGCCTTCTTGAACTGCTGCAGTCCATGTGGGGTAGGAACTCCTACAGTGCCATTAGAAAAGGAGTTCCAGGATTCTGACCCAGCAACAGTGAAGGAACGGCGGTATAGTTCAAAGTCAGGATGGTGTGTGGCATGGTGTTCCCATGCATCTGTTGCCCTTCTCCTTCTAGGTGGTAGAGGTCACAGGTTTGGAAGGTGCTACCTGAGTAGCCTTGATGCATTGCTGCAGCGCATCTTGTAAATGGTACACACTGCTGCCACTGTCCGTCGGTGTCTTTAGTCAGTTCTTGACATCACAAGGAGTCCAATTAGTTGAAGACTGGCAGCTGTGATGCTGGGAACTTCAGGAGAAGGCTGAGATGGATCATCCACTCTGCACTTCTGGCTGAAGATTATTACAAATGCTTCAAACTTATCTTTTACACTGATGTGCTGGGCTCCCCCATCATTGAGGATGGGGATATTTGTGCAGCCACTTCCTCCTGTTAGTTGTTTAATTGTCCACCATCATTCATGACTGGTTGTGGCAGGACTGCAGAGCTTCGATCTGATCTGTTGGTTGTGGGATCACTTAGCCCTGTCTATTGCATGCTACTTATACTGTTTGGCATACAAGTTGTCCTGGGTTGTAGCTTCACCAGGTTGACATCTCATTTTGAGGTATGCCTTGTGCTGTTCCTGGCATGCCCTCCTGCACTCTTCGTTGAACCAGGGTTGATTCCCCCGGCTTGATGGTAATGACAGAGTGGGGGAATATGCTGGGCCATGAGGTTACAGATTGTGGTTGAGTACAATTCTGCTGCTGCTGAATCTACCTTTCCCCACTCTGTAACCTATTTGTGTGCATGTAAACGTCTAAAGTGTGTGAGAGAGTGAAAGTTGGCACGCTGTTTATTATTTTATTGTTCAGTTTAGGTACAATAAAGTTAACCTCTTTCTTTGTTAACTCAAGAAAACCTGTCTGATTGGTTCTTGTTATGATCATAGCAAGTAAGTAATCAAATGCCTACTGAATTATCTCGTGCATCCACTTTAAGGACCAAACCTGTTGTGGTCATACAAGGAGAGGGAAAAGAGGGAACCCCTCCTCACTTGACCGTAACAACCACATCAATTAAGTATTTTTACTCTAGATTGCTTCTTGTCCTTTTCCATAGCTAATCTCAACCTTATGATACCATTATCACTGTTCCCTAAATGTTCCCCTGCAGACCCTTGGGGCTGGATTTTACCAGCCCCCTGACGCCACGGGCCTCGATGCCGGGAAGGCCCCGCCCAATATTATCGGTGGCGGCGAGGCCTCGTGGCGGCCACCCCCGCCACTCAGCAACAGAAACTTAATTTAAATATTTAAATAAATGTTAATCAATGCATACTTACTTACCTTGTTGCTCTGGCCATCCCACACCGATATTCTGGCCAGTTGTCGGATCTCCGTTCGGAGTTTTCAGGGCGGAAAGGAGAAGGAAAACTCTTGCTATTGGTTGAGGGGATGGTCGGAAGGGGTTGAAGATCAAAGTAAATAAAGTTCGGGGGAAAGTTTGGGATTGGAACAAAAAAATTTTTGGGTGGGGGGAGAGGGCAATTAATAAACTAATTAGTCATGGGGGGGGGGGGGTGAGTGATAGGAACTTTGAATAAAAGTTAAACTTCAATTTTTTAAAAACTGTCACTTTAAAAATTTAAATGCTGCGGAAGGGCCTGAAGCCCTTTAAAAATGGTGCTGGCACCTACGTGGTGGCGCTGAACATTGTGGCCGGGGATGGAGTGCCCGCCCCCGCTATGTCATCAAGGGCAGGCGGTCCGCCTCGGCATGTAAATGAGCCACCGTGTGCGTGAAATATCACGGCAGCTCCGTGGTGCACATCTCACGCGTGCACCGCGCCGTTTTGGAGCTCGCCACCGGGATCGGCTGCGAGCTGGAAAAATTCAGCCCTTGATCCACTTGACTTACCTCATTCCCCAAAGCCAAATCCAGCAATGCCTCCTTACTTGTTGAGCCAGAAATACTGATCTAAAAAAATTCTCCTGAACATACTTCAAATACTCTTCCTCACCTCTGCCCTTTGCAGTATTACTATGCTAGTTTATATTAGGATAATTGAAGATCCTATTAATACCACTCTATAGTTGCTGCACCTCTCTGAAATTTCCCTGCAAATTTGCTCCTCTATCTCTTTCCCATTAATTGGTGTCCTATAGAATACACCCTGTAAAGTAATGGTAACTCACTTGTTTCTTAACTCTAACCAAATAGCTTCTGCTCTTGACCCCTCTAGGATATCCTCTCCAGCACCGTAATATTCTCTGTAATTGCTGCTGACACTCGTTTCCCTTTTTCTTCCCTATCTTTTCTGAACACCTTGTATCCAGGAGTATTTAGTACCAAGTCCTGCCCTTTTTAAAGCCAGGCCTCTGTTATTGCTGCAAATTCATACTCCATGTGGTTATCTGCACCTGCTGTTCACCAATCTTAATTACAAGGCTTTGTATATTTACATACATGCACAGTAAACCTATGTCTCAGTATAAACCTATAAAGGATTGTAGCAATTAATAAATATCTTCATTTTGTGAATCTACTTTTAAATTCATATTAAAATATGAATCTGCAAAGTAATGATGCTGGTAGGCAAATATTTAATGTATTTGCACAGCACCCCTTTGCAGTTTTAATGACAATATTAAGTTGTTTATTTTGAGCTAAATAATGGACAGAGAATGTCATGTGAATGCATTGAGCAACTGTTCACCAATATAATCAAAAGCATTTTCCATTCGAAAAACACTATAAATTAGTGTTAATATTGAAAAGATACAGCACTGCCTTCATGTGACTCACACAGATTTAATTACCAATACAAAGTACAAATCATGTACAGTTAAGGACAGATTTCCATATTTGCAGGTTGAGCAGGATGCGAATGCAATGAGCTTTGCTTGTGCTGCAGCTGCATCTGCCCCCATTAAATTTTCTAACATCAGGCCTAATTATATATCCCACAAAAGAAGTATGTCATCAGAAGCTTGCTGCTTGGGGGATACAGCAGGATATTTGGTCCTGTTGGAAGGATTCAGTGGCCTGCAGCACAGTTAAAAGGAAAAGTGTTCCTTGGATAAAAGTATCATTGGGTTATAAAAATGGAGTAGAAGCATATGCAAGTATGCTGATATGAGTATTTCAATCATGTAAAGGTGCTGCTGGAAGAAATGCAGCAGAGGAAACTTAATTTATTTAATGCGGCAGTGCACCATTTGCATAACTGTGCCAAACAGAATGCATGGTGGGTGATCAAGGTCAAAGCTCCAAGTCAAAGTTTTTGTCACCAGGTTGATGATCTGTCTTCAAATGTAGAAGAGACTGCAGCTAACCAGCAAGTTAATATCCACCATGAACTTTCACCATGAATGACAGAAAACATCTATTCCATAAAGTTTTCCTCCTACTCAAATGACCTTGGATACCTTTAAATGCTTGCCTATTCCACAGTGGGGAACACTTTACAGCAGCAATTTGCATCCTTAGCTAATATATAGAATATACAACACAGAAACAGGGCATTTGGCCCAACTAGTCTATGCCAATGTTTATGCTCCACATGATTCTCCTCTAATTCCATCTACCTCATCTCAGCTTTTCAGTATATATTTCCTTTTTTTCTTATGTACTTGCCTAATTTCCCTTTGAAAGCACAGTCATACAACACTGAAACAGGCCCTTCGGCCTACCAAGTCTGTGCCGCCCAACAACCACCCATTTATACTAATCCTCTATCCCCTACCACATCCCCACCATTCTCCTACACTAGGGATAATTTACAATGGCCAATTTACCTATCAACCTGCAAGTCTTTGGCTATGGGGGGAAACCGGAGCACCCGGTGGAAACCCACGCAGTCACAGGGAGAACTTACAAACTCCACACAGGCAGTACCTAGAACCGAACCCAGGTCACTGGAGCTGTGAGGCTGCGGTGCTAACCACTGCGCCACTGTGCCGCATGTAAGCTATTTGGCTCAATCACTTCCTGTGGTAGTAAATTCCACATTCGATTCACTCTCCCAGTAAGGACATTTCTTATTTCACTATTGGATTTATTAGTAACTATCTTGTATTTATGGCCCCTAGTTTTGGATTCTCTCACAAATGGAAACAGTCTTCACATCTATCTAGTTCAACCTATTCATAATGTTAAAGATTTCTATCAGGTATCCTTTAAGGCTTCTCTTTTCTAAAGAAGAAAAGCCCCAATCTGTTAAATTTTCTCAATAACTGTAATCTCTCAGTTTTGGTACCATACTTGTAAATCTTTGTTGCACTTTCTCCAGTGCTTCTATGTCCTTTTTACAGAATGAAGACCAGAACTGCACAGTACTCAAAGTGCAGGCTGACTAAGATTCTATACAAGTTTAAAATAACTTCAATTTTTGAATTCAATACTCCTAGATATAAGTCCCAGTGCTTTGTTAGCATTTTAAAAATTATTTTGTTGACCTGGGATGTTGCTTTTAATGATTTGTTCACCTGTATCGCTAGATCTCTTTGCTCTTCTAGTTCATTCAGTTTCTTATTTTCTAAGATGTAGCTGATGTTTCTGTTTTCCCTACTAAAGTGCATTCCTTCACATTTATCTGTGTTAAATTTGCCCAGTCTGCAAGTTTTCTAATGTTTTCTTGAATTCTTCCTCTTCATTAGCTTTACCCACCAATTGGGTATCATCTGCAAATTTTGATCTCAAGCTACCTATTCCTAAGTCCAAATCATTAACGTAAATTATAAATTGCAGTGGTCCTAGCACTGATCCTTGTGAAGCAAGGTTTTGTATCTTCTTTCGATCTGAATAACTACCGTTTACCCCTATTCTCTGCTTTCTTTTCTTCTTAGCCAATTTGCCATCCATTCAGCTATTTGTCCCCTGACCCCACATGCCCTAACCTTTGTCATGAGCCAACTATGTTGTACCTGATCAAAGGTCATTGCCCAGCTGACATTATTAAAGGGCTTCACTGAAAATTATCCTTCAAACAAATTTAGCTGCATGCCTCTCTTCCCCCTCTCTGCTTTCCTGAGGAACCAGTCCTTCCAAGACACTTTGTTTCATTCTTCCACTACCCTAATTTCCAGCTGCTCTTCCAAACATCTTCCTGTGCAAATGCAGGAGATGCAGTGCTTGCCCATTCACCTCCTCCTACTTCATTGTCCAAAGCCCTGAACTCTGTTTCCTTGTAAGTCAGTCACATTCATCTACTTCCTCTAAACTAGAATAGTATATCCGTTGCCCACCCGTGTGGTCTCCACTATCTAAGGGAAATCAAATGCAGATCAGGTGACTGCTTTGCCTAACACTTCCATTTGTCCACTAGCGCAACCCCCCCCCTTCCCCATTCCCATTATGGCCTCTCTGTCACTGACCTTCTACAATGTTCTAATGAAGCCCAATGCAGTCTTCATAAACAAAATCTCATCTTTTTCCTAGTTTGAACAATGATTACAGTAACGTTAGCTGCATCCTCATTTTTAAATCTGTTTTAATTTCATACCTGATCCCCTGCTTTCTTACTTCCTCTTTTTCTTGTAATTGTCTCTGGCTTTTCACGTTCTTTGTTATTCACATGACCTTTGTTTCTTTAAAGTATTCATGCTTCTGTTTGTCACTTGACTGAAATGATCTGTTACAGCATTCACTGATGTTTGTTTGTTATTTTACACTTATTTCTAACCATTTTTCTAATTGTCGTATCATGAATGTCCAACTCTTAATTTTCAATTGTCACCTATTCATAGGGGTGTGGGTGGTTCCCACTGTTCAACTCCCACCTGTCAGCAGCAAGGGTTTTCTGTTATTAGGGTTTAACTTCTCTTTGTTTTATATGTCAAATAAACAGACAGTGACAGGTTTTCTTGTAAGTTTAAAACAGAAGGTTAATTATCTATTGAATAATTGCCTTATCCCAAAATTGCCACAACTGCATTCACTTGCACACACACATACACTAAAGAAACAGATTGAGAGGAAAAGGGGTAAGTGGTTGCCACGTGAGCTAGGGATTCAGGGTTCATGGTAAACCTGTTGAATTCTCTCTGAAGTCAAGCTCTCATTGGTTGCAGGCCTGAGGTGTTTGTAGATTTCTCTCTTGGTTGAATGTCCAGTTTGAAGACAAAGGATCACTTCCAATTCACTGCTGCATAAGTTGAAAATGTAGAATTTACAGCGAGGCACCTTCCATTCTGGCTTTCTGGATTTTATCCCAGCTCTTAGCTGGACAAGCTTTTTGGTGATACTTCTTTCTGGGTGTCTCTCTTGAGAGATAGCTTTTTAAGGTAAAAGTTTGTCACATCAGATTCTGGTAGGAGATGCTTTGGTCTCCCCACCATGGTGTTCACACAATGGCCCAGTTTGAGAATAATCCAGTTCTGATGTTTCCACTTCATACCTTCTTTGTTTCTGTAGAACCCATTCAGTTCAGGAATATTTCAGGATACGGGTAATTAAATTTCTCAAACTGGTTAGGCATTCTTTGTTCTAAACAGATGGCGTGGCAATGTTTGAAGATGCATCTTTTACAGCATTGTCCATTTTTAAATAGGTCGAGTCAATTTTTATAACTTTTCAGTTTGAGTCTGTATTTTTTCACCATCACACTTCCCGTATGCATGACACAATCTTACAGAAGGATATACACCCATAGCATCGACGGTCAATTGTCTCCAGATGCTGACTGACCTAGGTGTTTCCAGCTTTTTCTGTTTTTCTTGCAGTTTTCCAGAACTGCAACATTTTGGTTTTCACTAGCTACATCTTGCATGAATATGGGGCTGTAGCTTGAGCACTTGGGTGTCACTGAATATGTTCCTGGCACTTCTGGCCTCTCAATGCTGCTTCTCTACCTGCAGTACAATATGAGACATAAGGAGGAAGTAGACATTGATGGGCCCTGTAATTTAAAGCTTTTGAGATCCTGTGAAAAGGACAACCTGAGAATTATTGGCAAAGAGGGCATTGAGGAATTAGGGGAGGATAAGTTTGGAGACTTCCCTTGAAGCTTGGGGGATCCTTTTCACACTCATTCCTCTTTCCTACTGATTTACCAATTACTTAGATGCCATAATACACCTTGGAATACGGTTGGTATTATAAAATACTCTTTGCAGATCGCTCTTTGTTATGGATCTTCCTGTCCAATGGAACTACTGGAAAACGTTTATTTGCAGTTGGTTTCTCTTTGATACTGAAAGCAATGATTAGGCTATTAGTCTGCAAACAGGAATATTTCCTGCATGGATTGGTCTGAAAAAACAAGATGATGAATCCAAAATAATTTAACTATAAATCCAGTGCCCCTTTAAGTTTGACTTACCTTTATAGCCTGATCTGAAGGATCGAAGTTTCAGTAGGGGAGCATTTTGGGAACAGTGACCATAATTCCATAAGTCTTAGGGTACTTGTGGATAAGGATAACAGTAGTCCTCGGGTGAAGGTGCTAAATTGGGGGAAGGCTAATTATAACAATATTAGGCAGGAACTGAAGAATTTAGATTGGGGGCGGCTGTTTGAGGGTAGATCAACATCTGACATGTGGGAGTCTTTCAAACATCAGTTGATTAGAATTCAGGACCAGCATGTTCCTGTGAGGAAGAAGGATAAGTTTGGCAAGTTTCGGGAACCTTGGATAACGCGGGATATTGTGAGACGGGTCAAAAAGAAAAAGGAAGCATTCGTAAGGGCTGGAAGGCTAGGAACAGACGACTCCCTTGAGGAATATAAAGACAGTAGGAAGGAACTTAAGCAATGAGTCAGGAAGGCTAAAAGTTCCGATGAAGGGTCACTGACCCGAAACGTTAACTCTGCTTCTCTTTCCACAGATGCTGCCAGACCTGCTGAGTGGTTCCAGCATTTCTTGTTTTTATTTCAGATTTCCAGCATCTGCAGTATTTTGCTTTTATATTAGGCTAAAAGGGGTCATGAAAAGTCATTGCAAATAGGATTAAGGAAAATCCCAAGGCTTTTTATACGTATATAAAGAGCAAGAGGGTAACTAGGGAAAGGGTTGGCCCACTCAAGGACAGAGAAGGGAATCTATGTGTGGAGCCAGAGGAAATGGGCGAGGTACTAAATGAGTACTTTGCATCAGTATTCACCAAACAGAAGAACTTGGTGGATGATGAGCCTAGGGAAGGGAGTGTAGATAGTCTAGGTCATGTCGTTATCAAAAGGGAGGAGGTGTTGGGTGTCTTGCAAAGCATTAAGGTAGATAAGTCCCCAGGGCCTGATGGGATCTACCCCAGAATACTGAGGGAGGCAAGGGAAGAAATTGCTGGGGCCTTGACAGAAATCTTTGTATCCTCATTGGCTACAGGTTAGGTCCCAGAGGACTGAAGAACAGCCAATGTTGTTCCTTTGTTTAAGAAGGGTAACAAGGATAATCCAGGAAATTATAGGCTGGTGAGCCTTACGTCAGTGGTAGGGAAATTATTAGAGAGGATTCTTCGGGACAGGATTTACTCACATTTGGAAACAAACAAACTTATTAGCGAGAGACAGCATGGTTTTGTGAAGGGGAGGTCAGTCTCACTAATTTGATTGAGTTTTTTGAGGAAATGACAAAGATGATTGATGAAGGAAGGACAGTGGATGTTATCTATATGGACTTCAGTAAAGCCTTTGACAAGGTCCCTCATGGCAGACTGGTACAAAAGGTGAAGTCACACGGGATCCAAGGAGAGCTGGCAAGATGGATACAGAACTGGCTCAGTCATCGAAGACAGAGGGTAGCAGTGGAAGGGTGCTTTTCTGAATGGAGGGATGTGACTAGTGGTGTTCCGTAGGGATCTGTGCTGGGACCTTTGCTCTTGTAGTATATATAAATGATTTGGAGGAAAATGTAGCTAGTCTAATTAGTACGTTTGCGGACGACACAAAGGTTGGTGGAGTTGCGGATAGTGATGAGGATTGTCAGAGGATACAGCAGGATATTGTTCGGTTGGAGACTTGGGCGGAGAAATGGCAGATGGAGTTTAATCCGGACAAATGTGAGGTAATGCATTTTGGAAGGTCTAATGCAGGTGGGAAGTATACAGTAAATGACAGAACTCTTAGGAGTATTGACAGGCAGAGAGATCTGGGCGTACAGGTCCACAGGTCACTGAAAGTGGCAACGCAGGTGGATAAGGTAGTCAAGAAGGCATACGGCATGCTTGCCTTCATCGGTCGGGGCATAAAGTATAAAAATTGGCAAGTCATGCTGCAGCTGTACAGCACTTTAGTCAGGCCACAATTAGAATATTGCGTGCAATTCTGGTCGCCACACTACCAGAAGGACGTGGAGGCTTTGGAGAGGGTACAGAAGAGGTTTACCAGGATGTTGCCTGGTCTGGAGGGCATTAGCTATGAGGAGAGGTTGGATAAACTCGGATTGTTTTCACTGGAACGACGGAGGTGGAGGGGTGACATGATAGAGGTTTACAAAGTTATGAGTGGCATGGACAGAGTGGATAGTCAGAAGCTTTTTCCCAGGATGGAAGAGTGAGTTACTTGGGGACATAGGTTTAACGTGAGAGGGGCAAAGTCTAGAGGGGATGTGCGAGGCATGTTCTTTACCCAGAGGGTGGTGAGTGCCTGGAAGTTGCTGCCGGGGGAGGTGATGGAAGCAGGTACGATAGCGATGTTTAAGAGGCATCTTGACAAATACATGAATAGGATGGGAATAGAGGGATACGGTCCCCGGAAGTGCAGAAGGTTTTAGTTTAGGCAGGCATCAAGATCGGCGCAGGCTTGGAGGGCCGAATGGCCTGTTCCTGTGCTGTACTGTTCTTTGTTCTTTTGTTCTTTGAATGTAAATATTGCTGAGGAATCTTCCACCTAATTCTCGGGAGATTTGGCAGGTCTTCTAAAAGCTCTCAGTAACACACGTGAAAGGAGCCTCCTGTTCAGAATTGAGGATGGGTGGAGGAGACGTGCATGAACGAGGAATGAATAAAAAAACACAGACACCCGTTTTTTGAAAGGAAGTAATTAATGGGGGATATTTAATCAGGATTAGTTGGCAGTAATCGGCACTGAATTTCCCATTTCTCACGTCTAAATCCACAGGCAGTCTTTTAAAAATATGTCTGCCTGACATTGCTGTTACTTCTGACTCATGTTTATTTTAAAAGCGTTTGTCCAAATTAGTATGGAAATAGATTATTTAAAATTGTTTGGTTTATGCTTGTGTGGAATAAACAATTAGATTTGTGTTTTTTTACAGTCAGTTGTAAATCTTGCAGGTTTTTTCCCCTGCAGAATACAATAATGTAGTATTAGTACAACTAAATGGACTCAAGTTCAGAATGTGCAAAAAGCTGGTCATCAATACTGACACAATTTATTGCTCAATTATCTGAAAATTGCACAGCTTTATGAAATAAGGGATCTACTGCAACAAAATACTTCAGACATTGATCAAAGTGTTAATATTATTAATATATTTAAAGTTAAACATATTCACAAAATAGAGCAAGACTAACACTGCATAATAAACTTTAATGTGTTTGGAATAGTAATTACTGGGGAATATTCTTCAGCAATCTAGATTCCATTAAATTGGAGGCAGTTCATGTTGGAGACACCCTGTGACACCCCCCCCCCCCCACCGAGCTCTGAAAGAAATTCAATTCTTTGGAAATCTGCCTTCAGTGGTTTAAATGTTACATCAGCCAAGTCCAGTGTGGAATGCAATTTGACAATATTGCTTTATAGAAGCCAACTATTGCAATTATAGTACAAAATACAGACTTCACATTTCAATGCATATAGAAATGTGAAGATCTCATGCAAGTAATGCACCAATTGAATGCTCAGATACCAGTATATGAAAATTTACTTGAAGTAGTTTTACATTAACAAGCTAAGAGATACAATACTGTGAAATTAAAAATTAAGATTGTTTTTCTCAATTCATAAATTAACTATTAATAACCGTTCACAATTTGATTTAATTAAGCACTAATAGCATATATGGACAACCATTTGCACTAATGTTCCTAGTGTCCATCATGGCTAACGTACAAATAATAGAAAATAGGTTGGATGATACATTTCTTTCATTTGCATATTCTTTAAATTCTATATCGCCTGTGGCTTCCAGTCTGAGTTCTGCAAGCAGTGGGTGCAAGTGGGAACATGTGGACAATTTCTGCCCATATCCCCTGCAGTTAGGCCAGGGAGCTATTCCAATATCAGAAGAAAACTCCCATTGTGTTCTTAAACAGGTGTGCTATACTCCTATTTTCTGAAATCTTTTACTGTAGCATAAAGTTCCAGACAATGTACACTTGTTTTTGAAGTTTACTTTTGTTCATTACGATGGAGTTTAAAAATCTGCAGTCTCAGAATTTCAGAAAAACACAAACATAACTCACGTACACTTTTAATTCAACAAATAAAAAAGCCAATCTCAATTATTTTACACAAGTAAAATTTCCAACCCATTTACAAATAAATAGATTCACTGAAGTTATGTCAGCCAGTCTCTTGAGCATAAACCAATTAACAAATGCTTCAATTTATAGACTATGGGGTTCTATTTTTACTGGAGTCCTCCCAACCATAATTTCAGCAGAAGGTCTGTGGAAACCCCAGAGACATTCCTGAGGCCTGTGGAAATTCAGCACCACTGTATCGAACATATCTGCTCTCACTATAACATACTACAGGGAAAATGAATTTGGCCAGCTTAATGCAAAAAAAAGGTATTTACTTAATCCTCCCAAACATATTTGTGATTTAATATGTTGCGGATGATTTTTGTGAAATTATGGTGGTTTTATTCAGAATTGCTGCTCTTAAACATGCTTTTCATTCACAGTATACCACCTAAATGAGAAGTTGTATTTATTGCACATGTAATTAACTTACTCGTGCAAATCTGTACACACAATTACTTTATATTGTTCTAAGATATTTGGAAATGATTCTGTTATTACCAAGATAAAACGGTAATGCAAATAAGAATTAAAGATGGTGGAGCTACTGGATAGTAAATAAATATTTTAAAAAATTCATTTCACTATACTTATGATTTAATGTTCTTCATTTCTGTCAGTATAGTAGTTCTGTAGGATTGTTCCAGATTTCCCATATATTCCAGGTAGCTGCTAACACAAAATCCATGGATTGCTTCCTCCTATTTAATCAAAACAAAAGTAATTGAAAATTATTCTGACAGAATGCTGAACCAGATAATCAGGATTGAAACACAATTATGCTTTCTCTGAAAGTATAAAAGAAGCATTTTTTCAATGGCAAAGGTTTATGAAAATAGGAAAAATAGCTTCAAACACACTTTTTCCTTATCACCTCTGCTTTTTAATATAGGGGCACTGTATATTATACTGCTGTCTTAAATATCTTTACATACCTTTAACTTACATCTACAAAATATAGTAAATAAATCCAAAAGTGATAATTGAAGACTACAGAAGCCACAAGTGAGTTATGGTCAGTTTTGCCATATCTCACTGCTGATAAAAAAAAAAATCAATTTATACCACAGACACGAGGGAGCAAACTTCACTAGCCCTGGAAAGTGGGCACAGGGACTGCGATTAACCTGTGCCTATTGTTTCTGATTCATGCTGTCTGCCAATTAACAAAATTGCAGTGTGCAGCCAGTGCAAGGGGCGCTATTGAGTGGTTGCATATATCAGCAGGGGAGAGGCTAACACCAGTTAAAGTTAGCCTGTGTCATTTAAGGCTAGTCTGTATCTCTTAAATGGGAGGTGCCTTATGGCTTAAAGGCCTGTTACCCGACCCGAACCTGACGGGACTGACGACATGCATCAGGTTCAGGTTGGGTTGAGTCGCACTTCCGGGTCCGACATTCGGGCTCGAGTCGGGTTGGGCTGGATCGGACACGCTCTATCACCACCTCAGGTAAGCGACTCCAATATTAATTTACTTTTTGGACTTTAAAGGTGGTTTTGTTACAGTTGTTTTAAGCTTGTGCAGGTAAGGAACAAAGTGAAAAACGGAAGGTAAGCTAACTGATGGTTGAGCCGGGTCGGGTCAAATTGGGCGCGGGAAAAAAATGGAAGGCCTCCTGCCGGGTTGGGATTGGGCTCGGATGGGGTTCTGTCGGGCTCGGGTTGAGTCTCATTTGCAGACCCAAGCAGGCCTTTATTATGGTTGTGGCGGCTGCTGGAAGTAATATTACACCTGATTCTGCCATGGGAAACACTCACTAATTGTACATTGTAGCAGAGAGTGGGTTCCAAGATTTTCAGACGCTGCACTGGAGGCCTTGATTGAGGAGGTGCAGAGGAGGAGAGATGTGCTCTATTCACAGAGGGCCAGGAGGCCTCCAGACAGGCTCTTAGAAGGCACTAGGACCAGATAGCCATGGAGGTTAATGCCAGGAATCAAGTCCCAAGGACCTGGATGCAAAAATTTCAATGACCTCACACTAGTGGTCAAGGTAAGTGAATTAACTTTGAAATGCCGTATCCCATCAACTGCACCAGGAGCCACACACACTGCTCAATGCACCACACCCCCCTTAACTTACCTCCCAACAATCTCTATCAATCACCACTCATACCTAAACATTCATAGCTTCACCTCTCCCTTACACATTTAGCACTGCCGCTAATATCACACACCCACATCTCACAGCTTGCAAACACTGCCAGCTACACAAACATGATAACCATATCACATAAATACATTTCATGCCACTCATTGATACACCTCCCTCTCTCTTGCAGACAATATGGTGCACAACTAGAGGCAGCAGGTGCTAACTGGATGAGGACAGGTGCGGCTGCATGTCCTTACCCTCATAAAGACAGAAATAACTATCATCGGTGTGGCCATTGCTGAGGCCGTGGCTACAGGTGGGCCTGAAAACACAGAAGATAATGGTACCCTCATACCTAATCCAGCTTTTCACATCCCACTTTCCCCTCATCCCACAATCTCTTCTGAATTACAAGCTGTAGATGGTGCAAGTGCATACCTCTTACTTTCCCCACTTCCCCTCACCAAACCCTACCCTGATGCCTCTTTCCTTTTAGATACCCAAGAACTGCAACCTGGTCAGGCAGTGGCAGAAAAGCAAGATGACAATGATGATGAAGAAAAACCATCATTCTATCTCACAATCATAGCCAAGTGCTCAGATGCGAACACTGTGTATAATTTAGAATGCAGCTTAGAGGCCGGATCTGTACACGGTGAAATTCTGGCAATAAGTGGGCTGCAGCCAGGGCAGGGGACAAGAGTAATGCAAGTGCCAGCTCACCGGAGGGCAGGCCGCACATGGGTTCTGCTGCAGAGAAGTCAAATGAGCACTTTGATGAGGCAGGCTACAGAAGAAAGCTGATGGGTATGCACAATGACATGCTTGGTGCATTGGCAGGTCTGCCAGAAAGCCTGCGGTCAATGTTAAGGAGCATGGAAAAAGTTCTGGAACCAACTTGGCACAGAGCTTTGTGCAGAGCTTGGAGCCATCCAATCCAGCTTGGAAGTGGTGGTCAACTCCATTAGCGCTTTTGTGGACCCAACCATGAGATGGTGTCAGATGGCTGATGTCTCAGCTTCCGTTGCAACACAAGCAACTTCCACAAAAAGTCTGAGTCAAGCAGAGTCAGCTTGCTGACATGCAAGGTCAGACTACTGCCATCTTCACTGCAGATACCAGTGTTGAAAGGGGCTTGCAGGTGTCATAGCAATCCAGCAATCTGTCCTCCTACAGATTACTAGGATTGCTGAGGCCCCGCCCCAGAGAAGTGGTGGGCTCCATAGGGTACAAACTTACTGTTTTCTGTCAGGATGACATCATTCATGCTTTCACCCCTATCACTCCACCAGTGCTCTTGCTTTGCCTATTAGCCAACCAGCCCAGACTGCTGCTGTCCATGTCGAGGTGCTGCAGTCCGATGCCAGACCTTCTAGGGGTCAAGCTGCTCATGGTCATCCTGCAAGGCCATCTGCAGTTTACCCCACTGAAAGCAGCAGACTTCCACTAGCCAGGCTGCAGCTACTGGGGTAGCACTGTGTAAAAACACTAGGATAGGCATAGGCACACAAAGGACAGGGACTGAGGGAAAAAACAAGGGTAATTAGTTAACATTTGTATGCAATATGGAATGCTTTGGTTTATAAATTTGGATTGGAATGTTTATTTTGTGTTGGCTTTTGTAATTGCATTGTGGCTAAGCTTTGATAGTCAATAACAGGACTGCTGTTAGAACATAAGAAATTGGAGCTGATGGCCATTTGAGCTTGCTCCGCCATTCAATAAGACTGTGGTTGATCTGCTACCTCAACTAACATGATTGAGTTTTTGATGAGGTAACAGAGAGGGTTTTTTTTTATTTAGAGATACAACACTGAAACAGGCCCTTCAGCCCACCGAGTCTGTGCCGACCAACAACCACCCATTTTATACTAACCCTACAGTAATCCCATATTCCCTACCACCTACCTGCACTCGGGGCAATTTTATAATGGCCAATTTACCTATCAACCTGCAAGTCTTTGGCTGTGGGAGGAAACCGGAGCACCTGGCGAAAACCCACGTGGTCACAGGGAGAACTTGCAAACTCCACACAGGCAGTACCCAGAATTGAACCCGGGTCCCTGGAGCTGTGAGGCTGCGGTGCTAACCACTGCGCCACTGTGCCACAGGGTAGTTATTTTTTTTTCGTTTCATGGAATGTGGGCGTCACTGGCAAGGTCAACATTTGTTGCCCATCCCTAACTGTCCTTGAGAAGGTGGTGGTGAGCTGCCTTTATGAACCACTGCAGTCCATCTGGTGCGGGTACTCCCACAGTGCTGTTAGGGAGGGAGCTGCAGGATTTTAATCCAGCGACAGTGAAGGAACGGCTATATATTTCCAAGTCAGGATGGTGTGTGGTTTGGAGGGGAACTTGCAGATGGTAGTGTTCCCATGCATCTGCTGCCCTGTCCTTCTAGGTGGAAGAGGTCATGGGTTTGGAAGGTTCTGTTGAAGGAGGTATGGTGAGTTGAGTTGCGGTTGATGTGGTGTACGTGGATTTCCAAAAGGCATTTGATAAAGTGCCACATAACAGACTTGTCAACAAATTCAAAGCCCATGGAATACAAGGGAAAGTAGCAGCATGGAGTCAAAGTTGGCTGAGTGACAGGAAACAGTACTGGTGAACAGCTGTTATTTTTGAACTGGAGGAAGATATGCAGTGGGGTTTCCCAGGGATCAGCACTGGGACCACTGCTTTTCTTGATATGTATTAATGACCCAGACTTTGGTATGCAGGGTACAATTTCAAAATCTGCAGATGACACAAAACTTGGAAATATTGTGAACTGTGAGGAGGATAGTGATAGAGTTCAAGATGATGTGGACAGGCTAGTGCAATGGGCGGACATGTGGCAGATGAAATTTCATGCAGAGAATTGTGACGTGACGCATTTTGGCAGGAAGAACAAGGAGAGACAATATAAAGTACAGGATACAATTCTAAAAGGGGTGCAGGAGTAGACGGACCTAGGGGTATATGTGCACGAATCACTGAAGGTGACGGTAGGTTGAGAAAAAGGTTAATAAAGCATATGGGATCTTGGGCTTTATAAATAGAGGTGTAGAGAACAAAAGCAAGAAAGTTATGATGAACCTTTATAAAACACTGGTTTAGCTTCAACTGGAGTATTTTGTCCAATTGTGGGCACCACGCTTTAGGAAGGATGTGAAAACTTTAGAGAGGGTGCACAAAAGAATTACGAGAATGGTTCTAGGGATGAGGGACTTCAGTTACGTTGGAGAAGGTGTGATGCTCTCCTCAGAGAAGGTTGAGAGGAGATTTGATAGAGGTTTTCAAAATCATGAGGGATCTGGACTGGGTAGAAATTTTGAACTCAACGAGTGGTTAGCATCTGGAATGCACTGCCTGAGAGTGTGGTGGAGGCAGATTCAATCATGGCTGTCATAAGGGAATTGGATAATTTTCTGAAGAAAAAAAAATTCAGGGCTATGGGGAAAGGGCGGGGGAGTAGGACGAGCTGGTATAGACACAAGGGGCTAAATGGCCTCCTTCTGTGCTGTAACCATTCTATGATTCCATGAACTCCACCTGCCCATACTATCCCTATATCCCTTAATTGCCCTAATAGCCAAAAATCTATTGACCTCTGTCTTGAATATACTAAATGACTGAGCATCCACAGTTCTCTGGGGTAGAGAATTCCAACGATTCACAACACTTTGAGAGAAGAAATTTCTCCTTAGCTCAGTCTTGAATGGCTGACCCCTTATTCTGAGACTGTAACTCCAAACTGTGGATGCCTCAGCCAGGGGAAACATTTTCTCAGCATCTATCCTGTCAAGCCCCTTTATAATTTTACATGTTTCAATTACATCACCTTTCATTCTTCTAAACTCCAGGGAATATAGGCCTAGTCTACTCAATCTCTCCTCACAGGATGACCCCTCATCCCAGGAACCAGTCGCGTGAACCTTCCTTGAACTCCCTCTAATGCAACTATGTCCTTACTTAGGTAAGGAGACCAAAACTGCAAACTGTACTCCAGGTGTGGCCTCGCCAATGCCCTGTATAATTGTAGTAAGACTTTACTCTTATACTAGAATCCCTTTGTAACAAGTGCTAACATACATTTCTTCCTAATTGCTTGCTGTACCTGCATGTTATTCATGTACAAGTACACCAAGGTGCCTCTGAATGCAAACATTTCCCAGTCTCTCACCCTTTAAAATATTTTTTTTACTTTTCCTACCATAGTGGATTACTTCACACTTCGCCACTGCATTCCATCTGCCAGGTCCTTGCCCACTCACCCAACCTCTCTATATCTCCGCAGCTTCTTTGTGTCCCCCTCACTGCGTACTTTTCCACCTAACTTTGTACTTTCAGAAAACTTGGATACGTTACACTCAGTCCCTTGATCTAAATCATTAATATAGGTTGTACATAGTTGATGCCCAAGTATTGATCCTTGCGGTACCCCTACTAGTTACAGCCTTCGAACTGAAGATATCCCGTTTATTACTATTCTCCGTTTTCTGTCCATTAATCAATCCTTAATCCATGCTAATATATTACTCCCAATCCCATGAGTCCTAACTTTGTGTAATAGCCTTTTGTGTGGCACCTTATCAAATGCCTTTTGAAAATCCAAATACACTACATCCACTGGTTTCCCCTTATTCAACTTAGTAGCTGCATGCTCAAAAACACTCTAATGGATTTCCCTTTCATAAGCCTGTGTTGACTTTGCTCAATCATATTATGATTTTCTAGGTGCCCTGTTATTCTGTCCCTATTAATAAATTCTAGAACTTTCCCTTGTACTGATGTCAGGCTAACTGGCCTATAGTTCCCTGTTTTCTTTCTCTCTCCTTTCTTGAATAGCAGCATTTCGTTTGTTACCTTCCAATCCATGGGGACCATTCTAGAATCTAGGGAATCCTGGAAGATCAAAACCAATGCATCCACTATTTCTGCAGCCATCTCTTTTAAAACCCAGGATGCAGGTCATCAGGTCCAGGGGATTTGTTGCCACTTGGTCCCATTAATTTCTTCAGTACTATTTCTTTACTTATACTGATTTCTTGAAGTTCCTCATTCACGCTAGACCCTTGGATCCCTATTATTTCCAGAATGTTTCTTATGTCTCTCCCTTGAAGACAGATACAAAGTATTTGTTGAATGTCTCTGTCTTATTCCTCATTTTAATTTTAATAATCTGTCCCTGCCACTAATGGGCCTAAATTTACTTGCATGAATCTTCCTATTTACATACCTAAAGAAACATTCACAATCTGCTTTTATGTCTCCTGCTAGTCTGCTCTCATATTCTCTCTTCTCTTTCCTTATCAATTTCTTTGTCCTCCTTTGCTGAATTCTAAAATCCTCTCAATCCCCAGGGTTACTATTTTTGACATTATAAGCATCTGACTTTGATCTAATACTATCTTTAACTCAAATAAAAACAAAAAGTGCTGGAATTACTCAGCAGATCTGGCAGCATCTGTGGAGAGAGAAGCAAAGTTAACGTTTCAGGTCTGTGACCTTTCATCAGAACTATCTTTAACTGCTCTTGTTAGCCATGGTTGGACCACTTTTTCTGAGGTTTTAGTGCCTTAAGGTAACGTGTATTTGTTGCAAATTATGTATTAATTCTTTAAATGCCAGCCATTGCTTGTCTAACATTGTATCTTTTAATGCAGTTTACCAATTTGCTTTAATCAACTCACCCCTCATACCTATGTAGTGTGCTTTGTTTCAGACTTAACTAAATCACTGTCAAACTCAATATAAAATTCAATCATATAATGGTTACTCTTCCCTAGAGGCCCCTTTGCTATAAGGTTATTGATTAACTCTTTCACATTGCACAATATGAGCTCCAAAATAGCCTGTTCCCTAGTTGGTTCCTCATTCCTAATACTATCAATGTTATTGGTTCCTACCTGGACCATGACAACTGGATCCTCTCCCGTCAAGCACGTCTGCAGCCGCAAGATATCTTTAATCCTGGCACTGGCAGGCAACACGACCTTCGGAATTATCGGTTGCAGCCACAGAGAACAGTATCTATTCACCTGACTATACTGTTCCCTATCACTACCACGTTCCTTTTCATGCCCCCCACTTGAATGCCTTGCTGCACCATGGTGCTCTGATCAGTTTTCCCACCCATCCCGTAATCCTTGTTCTTATTCACACAAGTAGCAAGTACCTTGTAACTGTTGATCAAAGTCAAATGCTGAGGTTCCACCATCACTGCATGCTAGATTCCCATACCTGCTTGACTCTCAGCTACACGCGTCTGTCCCTGACCACTGAACAACTCTGAAGTTGTACTTAATCTTAGGGGTGTGACTGCCTCAATGTCTGTAGCTTGGACTCCAGCTCAACAATCCTAACTTGGAGGCAAAAGAAAAACACTTACCAGCTACTGGAGGTAAAAAGAACAGCACTTACTTCCCCCTCTGCACCAAATTCCCACTTGCATCAAATTCCCAACTTTAACAATCTGTCAATGAAGCACTCTTTCACGAACACTCCATGCTCCACACTCTTGTTAAATGGGAAACTGGGCTTGTGTTTACTGTTATCGCAGTTGGATAGGTTGTTCATGGACAGCTTGGCCAGAAAGGGGCCATCAGGGTTGTCTCTTTCCTTCTTCTTCCTCCTCCTGCTCTTCAGTTGCTCACTGTATAGCTGGAAGCAATGGTTGTGTCCTCATGATGGCGAGTTTGTGCAACATACAGCAGACCACTATGAATCTTAACACCCATTCTGTCGAGGTTCATCCATGGCAGGCCAGGTAGCTGAAGCAATGTTTCAGCACACCAGTGGTTTGCACCATCACATTTCATGTGGCAGCACGGTTTTCATGTAGGCATGTCATCAGTGCTGCACATTGGCATTATGAGCCATGTCGTCAAAGGATAGCCCTGTTGCATATATTTCCAGGTCTACTATGGAAAGAGCCCATAAACGTTCATGGCCACATCACCTTCATAGCCACTTGCAATGCAGTCCTCTTCCTGATCTGAGGATACAGTTGCAGCTGCAGCAGGAAGGCATCATAACTAAAGTACAGATGTCTGGCACATTGCTGAGATTCAGGTAGGAAGATTGCTCCTTGAACACATGGCCAGATATGGCCTCCTGTTGATAGTCCTTCTTCCCCCTCATTCTCCTCCCTCTTCTAGCAGCTTGCTCTACTCATTCCCCCACTCATGCTGTATTCCAAAGGAAATGCCTACCACAGTACCAATGTCAGGGAGCAACTGGTTTGTGCAGAAGCATTGAAGTCAGGAGCAAGTGCTTCAGCACCTGCCATATCACTTCTTGTAGATTTTAGCAACTTTAAAAGAACTGTAGAAAGCACCAAACACTTGTACAATCATAGCAACAGCCAGTAGAAATCAATCAGCAACTAACCTGAAAGTAGTTGATGATCTCTTTAAATGGCACTGGTGGGACGGGTCCTTCCTGCTGCTGAACATGATTAAGACAGGGCGTTAGATGGAGCATTGAGGTCCAAAATGGCAGCGCTGGCATCAAATCAATGCTATACGCCTGATCTGTCTACTCTGCATACTTCGGGCAGATATAAACTGCTTGCGCCGCGGAATCCATTTTGGATCTCTGAGGCTACCCAAAGTGCCCATAAAAAAGTGCTACGCATCTGAATTTTGTGGTATTTGTTTTCTTTTAATGAATTAAAAGTGGGGAGGAAACTTAGCAGTCTTCACTATGTCAAATGACTTCCTTTCATCTTTTCTCACATCTCAAATATTCCTCAAAAACAAATACATTATTAAACTGCGTTGCCTGAGCACCAATTATTAAGGCATTGAGCTAATTTGAAGATTTTGCTGAATAACTATCTTTTATAATTATAAGTCTGTCTCCATGCAGAAACTACACAAACCATTTACTGATTTAACTCCATCCAAGAGACTGCAAATGTAATATCATTGCTTTAGCTGTTTTTGATCAGCTCATGCTTTACTTCTTTAGCAACTGACTGAAAATGTCAAACAATATTGACATATTTGTAAACAGAGCAAAATCATTTGTATCAGCTCCATAGCTCACTGTAAATCAATTTACAGAGGAGGCAGAGACAGCACCAATTGTTGTAGCTTTCAGAAGGCAAGAAGTGAACTTCAGTTACATAACCAGAAGGAAAAGTAGGAAAGTAGGAAAATAATCCCAGTCTATGCCACTTGTTAGAACCGACCGCTCCAGTCAAAGCTCCAATCAAAGTATACGATTCTGATTGTGGTGGGAGAAACGCACTGATAATTCAATCCCGTCCCTCCACAGATCGCCTAACATATCATTTTAAACTTTCCAAATTAAAGAAAGACCCAGTCAAATTGTGCTATCTATTAACCCCCAAATGAGGCTAACCAAACCAGGTATCTTTACATCAACAAATTAGCTGTTTAATTAGAAAAACTAAATTCTTAAACGCTATGAAGATATAAACAACATTTAAAATAGAAAAAAATTAGAGTCCTTGCAAATTTACAGGACAATGTTGCTTGAAGTCCTCACAGCTGTCCAATGGGGAAAAAAGGTTCTTCCACAGTACAGCAGTCCATAGTCTAATTCCAGTAGTAAGTAATGCTTTCCTTCCTTCAGCGATGGATTTCAACAATTAACAACTTGCAAACACTTTCAATAGAATCAATCTGACTTCGGAGTTTTTGAGGGATAAAAGATTGTCACAGTCTAACTTCCCTTCCTTCAGTTTAAATTACCAGAGATCTCTGTTTAGGCTTGACTTTTTTTTTAGAATTTTGAGAGATAATAATTGAACAGACAAAATTCCCTTCCTTCAGTTTAAATGGCAGCGAGCTCTTCTTTCAGGATCTAACACCAGCTGTCTGTAAGTGTTCTCTGAGAACAGACTGTCTTCAACTAAAAAGCCAATTTATAATTGAATTGTAAAATTGTACATCCGGTCCTGGGTCCCTGAATGGATGTTGCCGGGTAACCAGGATGCATTCTCTGAAGCTGGTCTATATGGTTGTATCCAACGGCAAACAAAATGCATTTTCTCTAACTCCTGAGGCTTACTGATTCTGAAAGCAGTATGGCTCCTTTTCCAGCCTTTAAGACACATCACATATTCCTCGGAGAAAAAAACTACATGACCATTTCACACTGAATAATTACAACATCACTAATGTGAAAATACACGAAATATAGCCATAGTTTACTGACTACATATAGTTAAAATTCAACAAATCACACAGTGATGCTTTATACATGCTACACACAACCAACCATTCAATACAGCTGGAGATGGGACTTTTAAGATATCTACAGATGAGCTACATTCATATTTAATTTGTTGCACTCAGGTTTAATTTAGGAAAGTAAAACAAGATTTAAATTAAGTGCAAAGGAATGATAACCAACTAGGAGTAATCTGTTGCTCCTGAGGTGGGAGGAGTGCACTGTACTTCTAGTGTCAATTCTCCACATGTTACAACATATATTAAATTTTTTTCCCAGTTACCAATAGGGTCAATCATAGACGCTATTTTTATCCCAGAATAAAATACACCAACCATTAATAAACAACAAAATTATCAGTTTATTATAAAATAAGTCTTAACCAGTAATGATGCAAAGCATTAACACACAGATTGAAATATAAAAGTTCCCTTTTTACCTTAGCCCTTCTCTCTCTCTCATACACACACACACTTACAGCGGGTTAACGGAAAAAAAATACTCTTTAGAGCTCTATTACAATAAAAACAGACAAAAAGAATACTTTGGCCAAATACTTGCTAGTTCTTGAAGAAAAAAGAGAAGATATGGAAAGAAGTCAGATGTCCCAAATACACGTAGACGGCTGTCAGGGGGGTCTTCCTAGAACAGCTCTTGTCAGGCGACTTTGAAGATCATTTTGGGCAGGCTTTACAGGAAACATGCCGCAACAGGGGTTTTAGACAGTTTCTTACACTTGCTTCTCAGCACTTCTTAAAGAGATGGAAAAGTTGACAAACATTTTGAAAGAGATGGAACAAGCTGAGTTGGGGTTTGCTCCCTTGGCAAATTTTCTCCAACTGTCTTTTTAACACTGTCCTTATCCCAACTCACTGTCCAAAGTAAAACCAGAAACAATGTCACAAAAATCAAGCATCCTGATCCCTATAAATCTTGACTTGTCACTTCTTTGTAAACATCTTTCCCCAAGCCAAAAAAAACCCTGCTGGGTAATTATATGAAGACAGGTGCCCTCCTGTAAGGGCTTGTTTTTGGAATCCTTGATTATTCCAGTAACTGTCGTTTACAGTCCAGTCCAAAAGACCTTCTGATGACCTATTTTTTTAAAAACACCAAGTTCCAGCATCTATGGAATCTTTTTTTCAGTTTTAACACACAAATCAGCATAATGTAACAAAAAAAAGCACCCATAACAATATTATAGAATGGATAGTGATATACAAGAAATAGAATAATTTTATGGATTAAAAGGTTCATCATATTGTCAAGAGGTCAAGAGCATTACAAAATTAGAAAATATTTTGATGCAACCTTTACACACGTCTACATCAAGTACGTGCTTACATTTTTATTCTAAATTGAGAGCAACATGACTATCAATAAATAAGTCACTGAATATAAAAATATATTAGAAGGTATCCAATTTCAATCATACCATATTGTTTATCATCTGCCAAAATCAATAACATTCAGGATTAAATTACTGGAATGATAGTTCATTTCACCATACAGTGCAGAAACAGCAAATTCTCTAAACAGAAAGTCTGCTGAATGACTGACGAATCTAAGGCAAATAATGAAGTATATTTACTTTTCTGCTCACATGCTTGGTTTGCGGCTGTTCAATTACTGTTAGTGCTACATCAAAGCTCCACCATCTGACCTATACCTCATCTTTTGCCACAGCAACTCCATTTTCTGATTAAAAACTATTGTGCTGCTGAATAAGATTACACTTACATCTCAGCGTATGAATGGATGCTTATGCATTTTTATCCAGTTTATCTTTTCTTTTCTTTTCAATCTTTTCCTTTCTGTCTTGTTTCTCTTTCTCTATCTTAATCCAATCTTTCTTTCCCACTTTTTTCTTTCGGTACCTGATTGGGCATTGAATTCACCCACTCTAATTACACTTCCTTCTCAATCCTTGTGCTGTTGATTTCACAATCCTTCAATCCGACTGGTTAAGGAGATACAACATTGCTTGCTCTTTGCACTCAGGACCCAGATGCCCTGCTTCCCTCGCAGCGATGTCATCAGCTCACACTTTCAGCAACTGGTAACTTGCAAAATATTTAAAAACCTAAATTTGCAAAGGCAAGTCTAGTTGTTGTCAGACATAATTTCTCCTCCAAATCTGGCCTCTTGAGCATTCAGGATTTTAAAGACTCCACTGTTGCCAACCATGCCTTCAGCAGTCAAGTCCCTAAGCTCTGGAATTCCCACCCTAAACCTCTTTGGTTCTGTACCTTTTTTTCCTCCTTGAAGGTGTTCTTTAAAACCAAGCTTTTGGTCCCCTGCCCTAATATCTCCTTATCTAGTTCAATGTCAAATTTTGTTTGGTAACACTCCTGTGAAGCCACATTGGACTATGTTAAAGATGCTACATAAATACAAGTTGTTGTTGCTGCTGTAGCAAATTATAGGCTGATGATTTTAAAAAAAAATTTCTGCCATTATAGAGAGCAAATCACTTATCGTCACCTGCCACTGCTGTATCCATCCATCATCTTTGTCTGAGTTGGTAACATTTATTGCATCAAACATTATATTTAACTAAAATAGAAAAACCTGCAACAATAACAACATAAAATAAAGCCACAATAAAAATTTTAGTTCTAATAATACAAAATTACAGTAATCTGGGAAGGTGGATAAAAAGAGTGATTGTCCATAAGGGTGCTGGCAACACAGATGACAGAAAAGCAAAATATAATTTCAGAAAGTATTTGTTTTGCTTTGCTGCATCCAAATTATTGTTTAATACAAACCTCAGCATTACTTGATCAATATGTAAAAATGAAGGTTAAAGTTTTAGCAGTGGGAGTGTATTTCTCATGAATGATTTTCTGGTAAATGCTTGAGTAGGGAGGGATACAAATTCTGTGCTAGATTTGCACAGGTTTCAAGATCATGAGCTCAACTTCACTCAACTAAGCTTACTTCTGATGGCCGTTGTGATTTGCTATAGATAACAACAATAACTTGCATTTATATATTACCTTTAACATAATAAACATTTCAAAAGGACCCAAAACTTATGTGACTGTGGTGCAATTACTGAGCAGAGCAGCAATGCCACTGGGAAATGCATCAGAAACATATAAAAGTAGTTACAGGTAACAGACATTCTGTTTTAATTGTGATTAGCTTACTTTTATGGGTATTGGTGGCAACAGATATTTGGGCAGCTTGTGATACAAGTACCATGAGTTTAGCATTTCCTGCAGTGCTTGGGATGTAAATAAACAGACAATGAAAATTTATACAATTTGAGATTCTGATATGAAACTAAATAAGATTTTCACAATTTTTGCTTTCAGTGTCTAATTTCTGGATATGTATACCCCTAATTCTGCTATTATGGGTAGACCATCCTAAATACCATTATCCACAAAACAGCTATAATGCTTTCTTCTTCTTTCTTTGGCCTCCTTGACTCGAGAGACAATGGGTAAGCGCCTGGAGGTGGTCAGTGGTTTGTGAAGCAGCACCTGGAGTGGCTATAAAGGCCAATTCTAGAGAGACAGACTCTTCCACAGGTGCTACTGATAAAATTGGTTGTCGGGGCTGTTACACAGTTGGCTCGCCCCTTGCACTTCTGTCTTTTTTCCTGCCACTGCTAAGTCTGTTCGACTCGCCACACTTTAGCCCCGCCTTTATGGCTGTCCACCAGCTCTGGCGATCGTTGGCAACTGACTCCCATGACTTGTGATCAATGTCACAGGACTTCATGTCACGTTTGCAGACTTCTTTAAAGCGGAGACATGGAAGGCCGGTGGGTCTGATACAATGCTGTGCACCTCGCTATTTTATTAGTAGATCCAAATACTGCACCACATCCATTCTGCTAAACACATTAAGTATCAGAATACAGTAACCCAGAAGTTCACAAATGTCACAACAACTGTGATGTGTCCGTATTTTACAGCACACCAGATTAACTAATCGAACATAAAAGGAAAGTATACAAAAATATTATCAGCATTTTAGGAGTAGCTCTTTCTTTCCTTACCTTTCATACAAAAAGACTAAAAACCTAGACTGCAAAATCTGGCTCCGTAACACTGCTACTTTGCCATTGGCATTAGCGGGGGTGTTATAATCATGTGCCAGATGTATGTACAGTAGGCAGATTGTGGCATTAGTCAGTGTCTAATGCTTACTTCATGCCAGACCTGAAATTTTGGATCTCTCCGTTCCAGCTAAAGCACTCTCTTAAACATGTACAGCTGAACATGCATTCAGCAGCATGAAGGACACAACCCTCACCAATGCTATATAAAGGGATCAACAACAACTTTCATGTTAGTTTCTGATTACTTTCTCCTGGCTGTGTTTGAATTTGTTAAAGTGTTGCGTGTTTGGAGGAGTTGATAACAGTTTGTAAAGTCTGCAGGGAGTGGTGCTACATGTGGGGAAGGTGATGCTTGTGACTGCAAGGGTTTGAGCAAACCACTTGCTCTCAGTCATGGGGCCTGTGGCAGCAGTCCCCTTTGGGTTGCAGCATGAGAAGGAGATGATGCAAAGGCAGCAAAGGAGACAAGCTGCTTGCAGGAGGAGGAGGAGGGGGGAAAAGGTCTCTCAGCAGAAGGCCTTATCTGCTGAGGGTCATCCGAGAGCACTTCTACCTGGCAGAGACATTTGAACAAATATTTTGTGTCAGTCTTCACAAAAGTAGAAAACACAAATTACATACCAGAAACCAAGGAGCTAATAAGAGTGAGGAACTTAAAGTAATGAAGATTTGCAGAGAAAAAGTATTAGAGAAACATATGGGACTAAAAGCTGACAAATCCCCAGGACCTGATGGCTTACATCCTAGGCTTCTAAAAGAGGTAGCTGCAGAGATAGTGGATGCACTGGTTATGATTTTCCAAAACTGCCTAGATTCTATAACAGTCCCAGTGGATTGGAAGTTAGCAAATGCAACCACCACTATTTAAGAAAGAAGGGACAGAGAAAACAGGGAATGACAGGCCTGTTAACTTGATATCAGTCATCATGAAAATGCTGGAATCTACTATCAGGGAAGGCGCTGGCATTGTACTAATGCTCTGGGTACATGGGTTCGAATCCCACCACGGCAGATGGTGAAATTTGAATTCAATTAATAAATCTGGAATTAAAAGCTAGTCTAATGGTGACCATGAAACCATTGTCAATTGTCCTAATGTCCTTTAGGGAAGGAAATCTTACCTGGTCTGGCTTACATGTGACCCCAGACCCACAGCAATGTGGTTGATTCTTAACTGCCCTCTGAAATGCCTCGCAGTTCAAGGGCAATTAGGGATGAGCATTAAATGCTGGCTTCGGCAGCGATGCCCACATCCCACAAACGAATAAAAAAAATAAGGAAGTGTTAACAATGCACTTAGAAATTCATAGCATGATCAGGCAGAGTCAACATGCTTTACAAAAGGGACATCATAAAGAGGAGCCAGGAGATGCAATATACTTGGATTTCCAAAAGGCACATAAAAGGTTAATACAAAAGTTCATGGAATTGGACGGGTAATATATTAGCATGGAAGGAGGATTGGTTAACAGGCAGGACACAGATTAGGGATAAAATTGGGCATTTTCAAGTTGGCAGGCTGTAACTAGTGGAGTGCAGCAAGAATCAGTGCTGCAGCCTCAGCTATTTACAATCCATATTAATGACTTAGACGGAGAGACTGAGAGTAATGTATCTAAGTTTGCTGACAATACAAAGCTAGGCGGGAACGGAAGCTGTGAGGACACATAGAGGCTGCAAAGAGATATAGACAGGTTAAGTGAGCAGGCAACAAAGTGGCAGATGGAGTATAATGTAGGGAAGTGTGAGGTTATTCAAAGTTTTTTAAAAGGCATGAAACTTGTAAATGTTGATGTTCAAAAAGACTTGGGTACAAAGAACTTGTACAAGGAACACAGAAGGTTAGCATGCAGATACAGCAAGCAATTAGAAAGGCAAATGGCATGTTGCAAGGGGACTGGAATACAAGAACAAGAAAGTCTTGCTATAATTGCATAGGGCTTTGATGAGACTACAACTGGAGTACTGGGCTGGATTTAGTGAGCCCATCGCGGTTCCTGGCTGTGGACCCGAAAGTGTGCGGCTGGTCCACTGCAATCATGTGGTGATCAGCCAATTATAATAATGGAGACACAGGGCCCGGCCAATTACGTGATGGGGGGGGATTCGAGACACCGAATACAGCATCAGATGATGCTGGAGCAGGTGCTGGCACCATATTTAAAGGTCTTCCAGCCTTGCATTCACTCCTGCCTGGTTTAAAAGAATGCCTTCTCGAATGCCCTTTGCTGCCCCAGGCCCCCCTCTGCTGCTCCAGGACCCAAGCAAGGCTGTATGGAGATTGCAGAGGAGATCAGCAGCTGTAGATCACCCCTGAACATAGGTACAGTGCCACAAGGGGTTCAACAACCTCCTTCGTTCTGCCAAGGCGACTGCTCCATACTTCTCTCCTTTTTAGGGTCTTCTCCAGCTCCTCATCCTTCTCAGGTCAGCAGGGGGGGGTTCAAGTGGGCCCTGAAGGGGAGGAGGAAAGGCTGACCTCCACAGCTGGGGGCTTGCCTCAGGGCACTCCGAGTATGGACAGCGGCTCCTCAGCCCCTCTGCCAGTGAGCCCAGATCCAGTAGCCTCAGTCCTGCTCCTGTGCAAAAAACCCTCAGGCAGCCAGGGGACAGCCAACGAACTCTCAGAATCACAGAATTGTTACAGCACAGAAGGAGGCCATTCAGCCCATCATGTATCCACTGGCTCTCCGAAGGAGCAATTTACCAAGTGCCACTCCCCCGCCTTCTCCCCGTAGCTCTGCATTTTTCCTATATCGATAACAATCCAATTCCCTCTTGAATGCCTTGATTGAACCTGCCTCCACCACACTCTCAGGCAGTGCATTCCAGATCCTAACCAATTGCTGCGTGAAAAAGTTTTTAAACATATCGCCATTGCTTCTTTCGCCAATTACCTTAAATCTGTGCCCTCTTGTTCTCGACCCTTCCAGCAATGGGAACAGCTTTTCCCAATCTACTCTGTCCAGACCCCTCATGATTTTGAACACCTGTATCAAATCTCCTCTCAACTTTCTCTTCTCTAGGAAAACAGTCCCAACTTCTCCAATCTATCTACATATCTGAAGTTCCTCATCCTTGGAACCATTCTCTTGAATCTTTTCTGCACTCTCTCTAATGCCTTCAGATCTTTCCTAAAGTGTGGTGCCCAGGACTCAACACAATACTCCAGTTGAGGCCAAACCAGTGTTCTATACAAGTTTACTGTAACTTCCTTGCTCTTGTCAACACAGGCCAAGGGGCAGCATGATCAGCAGACTGCCTCCAGCCCAGTTGCTAGTGCAGGGGTTACAACTCCGAGAAATTCTCATAAACATTCAAAGAAAACCAGCTAGAGGCACTTTGGGAATTCAGGGATGTTTGACATTTCACATTTGTTTTCTCTTATAAAGTTCTTTTGTTTCTGAAATTAATTTTCATTGTGGAAAATGATTGTTCCATCATGCTTTAATTGTGAACTGCTGACTTTATCCTTCCCCTTAATGGATATCAATGTAGGAACTGCCCTCATTTGATTAGCATCTCCCATTGGCCATAACGCATGGTTAAGCTGGGTGCTAGGCACGGAAAACAAGTAGAAAGGAGGCATTGAGATGAGTCTTTATTGATTTTATTCTGAGAAGCCAACATGGTGGCTGGAAATTGGTAAGTATAAAGACTGTCTCTGCCACTTGGCCTGTTGCTCAATGTGCCTGGCCACCGGTGCAAGGTATTGACCATCCAGTGATGCCTGCTCATTACCCTCCTTTGCATGCTCCTCGTCGGTGGACTTGTGTCACTCAGGCATCTCAACGTCATGCAAGGCCTCCCCGCTCTGCAGGGTTAGATTGTGTAGAGCACAGCAAACCACCACAATACGGGGCACAGCGCAGGGCTCCACTGGATTCATCCAAGTACTGGAATCTCATCTTCAGCAGCCCAATGGCCTGCTCGATGGTCACTTGGGTAGAGCTACGGTAAGTGTTGTACCTCTCCTCTGCTGCATTGTGAGGGCTACTGACGCCTGTGAGGAACCACGTCTTCAATGGCTAGCCCTTGTCCCTGAGATTCCATCTCTGAAGGTAAGCGGGGTGCCTGAAGAGCTGTGGCACCTGGGACTGTCAGATTCACTAATGGCCCTCAGTGCCGACCCGTGCTGATAGCCACCCCTTTCACCCAGCAGTATGGAACCCATGGATGCTGAAAGAATATTTCTTCTTATGGGAGAAACTAGAACTAGGGGACTCAGTTTAAAAATAAGGGGTCTCCCATTTAAGATGGAGATAAGGATAACTTTTTTTCTGTCAGAGGGCTGTTCGTCTGTGGAATTTTCTTCCCCAGAGAGCAGTGGAGGCAGGATCATTGAATATTTTTAAGGCTGAGTTAGATAGATTCTTGATTAACAAGGGAGTCAAAGGTTATAGCAGGTAGACAGAAAGGTAGAGTTGAGGCCACAATCAGATCAGCCATGATCTTATCAAATGGCAGAGTAGGCTCGAGGGGCTGAATGGCCTACTCCTGCTCCTAATTTCTATGCTCATATATAACCCTCTCACCCAACAGTTTGGGTACCCGATACTGTCATACAACACTATGGACCCCCAATACTGGCATCCAAAACCAATCCCTCCCAGTAGACCTCCCAAAACCAAGCACCCCACCTTGCAATCCACCCGAGACCCAGCCACCCCCTTGCAGTCCACTCGACACCAAGCTCACCTGGTACTGCTACCCGAGAACAAGCCTATCCAAGCAGAGCGTACAACACTGTCGGCCGACAATGACCTCTGCTCCCCCGTCTTCACCTATGCAGTACTGGTCATGGTTGCCTACCCATTGCGGCTTTGAGGTCTTGACTCGGTGCCAGCAGCTTTCAATGGCCAGGGTTCCGAAGTCTTGTGAGGGCTGCCCGTCGTCCACTTAATTCCAAGCCCCCCATTGAATGGTTTTCAATTACATGCAAATACACTAAACTAACAATTCTACAATATAAATTTCACTCTTGTCGCATCGGGGTGGCGAGGCCGCTTTAGTGCTTTCCTGCCGCTGACTAAATCTGGAACTGACATTATGATGTCAGATTTCTGGGGGGGACTCGTCCAACGTTATTTTGAGGCCCTCCCACGCCTCCATTCCTGCTCCAAATGGGCTCTAAATTCAGCCCACTATATGCAGTTTTGGTCTCCTTATGATGACAGGCTAAGTAAATTGGGCCTGTACTCTCCAGAGTTTAGAAGAATGAGAGGTGATCTCATTGAAACATACAACGTTCTGAAGGAACTTGAAAGGGTAGACACTGAGAGGTTGTTTCCCCTGGTTGGGGAACTAGAACACTGGGACACAGCCTCAGGATAAGGGGTCGATTATTTAGGACTGAGATGAGGAGAAATTTCTTCACTCATAGGGTTGTGAATCTTTGGAATGTTCTACCACTGAGGGTTGGGGATGTGCCGTCATGGAGTATATACAAGACTGGGATAGATAGATTTTTGATCTCTCAGAGAATCAAGAGAATGGGGAGCAGGCAGCAAAGAGTTGAGGCAGCAGATCAGCTGAAGGGTGGAGTAGGCTCAAGGGGATTTATTCCTGTTCCTATTTCTTATGTATCTCCACCTCAGCCAGGAGCAGTATGTTCAATGTCTGTGATTCGTCAAGGAAGTGGTCACAAAATTCTGCCACCTTTTGGAATCAGACCTGCAACCTCACAGCAGGACGATGACTGTGCTGCCAGTGGCCATGAAGGTGATAATGACCCTGAATTTCTTCACATCGAGATCCTTCCAGCGCTGAACAAGCAACATAGCTAACATCTTGTAGTTTGCCATCAACTGCTGCATCAGAGAGGTGATGGAAACTCTGCATGCCAAAAAGAGGATGTCATTGTTCAACAGAAAGCAGCAGGAGGAGTGCGTAAGTCGCTTTGCCAGAATACCAGGCTTCCCCATGGTGCAGGGTACCACTGACTCCTTTGTGAGCACCGTATCTCAATGGTGAGATGCACCGAAACCGTAAAGTTAATCACTCGTTCAATGTGCAGTTGGTGTGTGACCACACTCAGCACATCATGTTGGTGAACGCCAGCTATCCTGGCAGCAGTAATGATGCATTCATCCTGTGCCAGTTCACAGTTCCAGCAATCTTACAGCCACCACGTCAAACCAGAGGGTGGCTGCTGGGTGATAAGGCCTATCTGCTCTACACCTGGCTCTTGACCTCCCTCTCCAAAACAATTTTACATTGGGTTTCTTATAATGAGAGCCATGCCGGCACAAAGAATATCACTGAGTGAACGATTTTAGTGCTGAAGCAACAGTTCCACTGCCTCGACTGCTCTTGTACTTCCAGTACTTGCTGGAGTGAGTGTTCCAATTCATGCCAGTCTGTTGCATCCTCCACAACCTGGCCATCATGAGGGCACAGCTTTTGCCATCACAGATTGCACCTCAAGAAGAGGAAGAAGTGGAGGAGGAAGTGGAAGAAGAATAGGAAGAGGCAGTCAGAACATCCACGTTTTGGATGGGCTGTCCATGTTTTCTTTAATTGCCCTTGAGAAGGTGGTGGTGAGCTGCCTTTTTGAACCGCTGCAGTCCATGTGAGATAGGTACACCCACAGTGCTGTTACGAAGGGAGTTCCAGGATTTTGACCCAGCGACAGTGAAGGAATGGCGATATAGTTCCAAGTCAGGATGGTGTGCAGCTTGGAAGGGAGCTTGCAGCTGGTGGTGTTCCCATGCATTTGCTGCCCTTGTCCTTCTAGCTGGTAGAGGTCACGGGTTTGGAAGGTGCTGTCTAAGGAGCCTTGGTGCGTTGCTGCAGTGCATCTTGTAGATGGTACACACTTCTGTCACTGTGCATCGGTGGTGAAGGGAGTGAATGTTTGTAGATGGGGTGCCAATCAATTGGGCTGCTTTGTCCTGGATGGTGTTGAGCTTCTTGAGTGTTGTTGGAGCTGCACCCATCCAGGCAAGTGGAGAGTATTCCATCACATTCCTGACGTGCCTTGTAGATGGTGGACAGGCTTTGGGAAGTCAGGAGGTGAGTTACTCACCGCAGGAATCCTAGCCTCTGACCTGCTCTTGTAGCCATGGTATTTATATGGCTACTCCAGTTCAGTTTCTGGTCAATGGTAACCCCGAGGATGTTGATGTGTGTGCCACATTCAACTTCAGTTCTCTTGAATAAAGCCCCACATTCCTGTTGCTCAACAGTTTCACACTTTACCATCCCTCTGTTACTGACCATCACAACATTCTCTTGACAACAATCCTGAAATAAAAGACACCACAAAACAATCATTCCATATCAACTTTATCCAATACTTCATGTAATACTCACTCTTGTGCATTTCCTTCATGCCTATCTTACAGGTGCCTTTGCCTGTGCCTGTGCTCCTACAGAGTGCTACCTAGTAGCAGCAGCATAGCTGATGGAAGGTGCCTGACTTTCACTGGGGAACACTGCAGATGGTCTTGCAGGATGCCTTCGAGCAACCCTGGCCGTCGAAGGCCTGTCTTCAGACTGCACCATCTTGGCATGGGTGGCAGCAGTCTGGGCTCGCTGGCTGACTGGCAACAGCAAGAGCACTGATAGGGTGGACAGGGTGCGAGCACAAATTCTGTCATTCTGACAGAGGACAGCAGGCTCGTGCTCCATGGAGTCACTGCCACTCCCCTGTGACAGCGCCTCAGTAATCCTAGTAATCTGTTGGAGGACAAACTGCTGGACTGCTGTGAGACCCTGCAAGCCCCTTTGAACATGGGCTACGATGTTAGCAGTCTGAGCCTGGACCAAGTTGGAGGCATGGCAACAGGCTGAGATTTTAGGGTCGCAATCTGAGCTTTCATTGCAGCACTCAGACATATCTGAGCTAGTAAGCTGTGACTGTCAAATCGAGTGACGGTATTTCTTCCTCATGACTTTCTTCTTCTTCTAGGCCTTCAGCATTCCGCCTCACTGCCTGGCCATGCGTAAGTTCCTGGGTATCTGAAAGCTTAAAAGCACAAGGACAGGGTTAGGGTGATGGAAGTGGGCAAAAGCAAGAGGTACATGGTTACACTATCTGCAACTTGTAGATCAGAAGAGAATGTGGGATGAGGGGGAAGTGAGATTTGAGAAGGTAGCTTCGGCAGGGACATAGCATCATCCTCTATGGTTTCAGCCCTGCTAAAGGCCATGGCCATTGTCATAGCCACTCCAATTTTATCTGGCACTGTCTCATCCATGGTGGTGAGGGCATGCAGCTGTGCCCGTCGGTAAGTGACTGCTGCCTCTGGTTATGGGCTCCTTCTCCTTAAAGGGAGAGGGAAGCGTGCCAGTGAGTTTGGCTTATGTGCCTGTCACAATTGAAGAGCTGGCTGTGTGCGCATACTGTGAATTGTGGGTGTGAGGATTGCAGCAGAGCTAAGTGTGTGAGGGTCAGGTGAGTCTATGAATTTGAGGTATGAGTCATGGTTGATTGAGATTGTTGATAGGCGAGTAAAGGGGGTGTGATGAATGGAGCAGTGTGTGAAGCTAGTGGTGCCAGGATATGGTGTGTGAAGATGTATTTGCTGACCTTGACCACTTGAGAAATCATTAAACTTCTTTTGGCATTGCATCTGGGTTCTTGGGGCTCGACTGCTGGCATTGACTAATAGTTAATTGCTCCTACTGCCTTCTCAGTATCTGACTGGAGGATCTCCTGCCCCACTGCAGATAAAGAACCTCTTTACTCCTGTGCACTTCTTTTACCAAGGGTTACAGCACAGCATCCGAGAACCCTGGGATATGTCCTATGGCCTGTTGCGCATTTTTGTAGGTTCTTCCTGGTCTTCAAATCTTATCTAACTGGTTCCAGTCCATGCTGCAGCAAGAATGCACCTCATCTTTAAGAGGTGCAGTCTGGCTTTAAGTAGTGAAGGCTAGCTTTAGGTGGTGCTAGCCTCACACAACCTTGGGCCACCTGCTGAGGCATGCAGCCACTCAACGGGGGTACAGCGCTGGGCTGCACAGCACAATCATTATAACTAGCAGGCAGCACAAAGTTTGTGTGCTGCCTGCATCAGTTTGAATGGGCTTGGGTTAATCACACTTCACAATCCCCACACCCAATTTCAGGGGCTATCCAATTTAGTGCCCCTATTTCTTTGCTGCATGTTTGGCCTCTCCAAACCTCCCAGTTCTTTCTTTGTGTTTTCCGTATGCTCCATAAATTTTGCAAAATGGTTTTCTCAGTGAGGGCACTATATAAGTACAATAATACACATTCAACGACTTTGGATAGGAAAGAGAGGTTGGAGATGGGACGGTAGTTTGCGAGGATGGTGGGGTCAAATGTTTTTTTTAAAGGGGGGGATGACAGCAGATTTAAAGGAGAGAGGGACAACACCTGAAGAGAAAAAAAACATTAATAATATTGGCTAACTTTTTAAAAATTTGTTTCATGGGATGTGGGCATTGCTGGCAAGGCCAGCATTTCTTGCCCATCCCTAATGGCTCTTGAGAGCTACTTTCTTGAACCACTGCAGTCCATGTGGTGTAGGTACACACACAGTGCTATTAGGGAGGGAGTTTCCAGGATTTTGATCCAGCGGCAGTGAAGGAACAGTGATGTATTTCCAAACCAGTATGGTGCATGGCTTGAAGGGGAACTTGTAGATGGTGGTGTTCCCACACGTCTGCTGTCCTTGTCCTTCTAGGTGGAAGAGGTCACGGATTTGGAAGGTGCTGTCGAAGGAGGCGTGGTGAGTTGCTGCAGTGCATCTTGTATATGGTACACACTGCTGCCACTGTACGTCATTGATGGAGGAGTAAATATTGAAGGTGGTGGATGGGATGCCGATCAAGCAGGGCTGCTTTGTCCTGGATGGTATCAAACTTCTCGAGTGTTGTTGGAGCTGCACTCACCCAGGATAGTGGAGAGTATTCCATCATGCTCCTGACTTATGCCTTGTAGATGGTGGACAGGTTTTGGGGAGTCAGGAGGTGAGTTACTCGCCAAAGAATTCCTAGCCTCTGACCTGCTCTTGTAGCCACAGAATTTATGTGGCTGGTCCAGTTAAGTTTCTGGTCAATGATAATCCCCAGATGGGGACCAGGAGGCGGAAGTTGGGCAGTCAGCAGTTTAGTCGGAATAGGATTGAGGGAGCGGGAGTTGAGTCTCAAGGACAAGATGAGTTCAGAGAGGGCATGAGGGAAGACAGGAGAGAAACTAGAGAAGAATGTGAGTACAGGGCTAGGGCAGTGAGGAGAATTAGAGGATGTTGGCCAGGTGGGCTGGTGGAAGGGAGAGACACGGCAAAAGCAGTTGATTGGATGGTCTTGATCTTAGTGAAAAAGAAGTCCATGAGCTCCTCCCACTTATTGTTGGAGGCGAGGGTGGAGGAGACAGGTGAGAGGGGTTTAAGAAGACAGTCTGCAGTAGAGTAAAGAAGCTGAGGTTATCTTTGCACTCCAAGAAGACCCTGGAATAGTGAGCAGTTTTAGCAGACGACAACAGAACCCAACAGCGTTTTAAGTGGTCCAGCCAGATCTGGTAGTGGATGGCTAAACTAGTTGTCCTCCATATCCTTTCAAGGCTGCATCCTTTGGACTTAAGGGAGCGGAAATGAGAGCCATACCAGGGGAAATGGCCAGGGTGAGACCCAGTAATGGTTTTATGAGGGACTGGGGCATCAATGGAGGAGGTGAGGGTGCAGTTGAGCAAATCAGTAGCTGCAGAAATGTTGTGGCGGGGATTTTGAAAGTGCAGCTGTAAGTGAATTGGGGAATAGTTTTTTTCCAGGGATGGATACAAGAGGAGGTAGGGTTGGGGCATGGAAGGGAGATGTGGGTGGCGAGTGATACAGTGAAGTGATCAGAGATGGCCTCATCTGTAATTGATACAATGGGACTAGCAAGACCATGTGAGATGGCAAGGTCAAGCAGGTGGCTGTGAATATGGGTTGGGGACTTTACATGCAGGGAGAGATTTAGGGAGGATAAAAGGGTAGTAAACTCAGAGGAAATAGAATGTGATGAGTTGAGATGGAGGTTGAAATTACTGAGGATGAGAAGTCATTTGGTGCAGAGGCTGAAGGAGGAAAGAAGTAAAGATATATCATTGAGAAAAGTTTATCATACTTGGGAGGGAAGTAAAGAACAATAATTTTGAAAGAGGCATGAGTGGGATGGAACAAGATGAGATGCCCGAAGGAGGAGAAAGTGCAGAGGAGTAGGGGGTCAGGTTAAGGTGTGATCTGGTAATAAGTGTCATACCGCCACCGCCCTGGTCTTGGCGAGGCAAGTGGTGGAAGATGTAGCCGGGCAGGGGCTTCATTAAGGGGCAAGGTGTCATCACCCCTCAGCCAGGGATGATGATCACTCCTGGAAAATGTTGATTGAGGTTGTGGCCCTCAGCAAAAAGTTAGGACCTGTAGGCTGCTCTGTTTAAAAATGAAATAAAAATGCATATTTTTGAAATTTACCACCCGTTAACAAAACTTTAGGAACATACATAACTTTTCTGTCACATGCAACTAGCTGACTCTTTTGTCCTGCAACTAGTGCCTGCAGTACTTGTTATGAGCTGTCTGCCTTCAATCTCTGCACTCCTAGGCTACTCTGTGCTGTTACTCCAGCTATGTTTGGAGATGCGGCAACTGCTATTTCTGTCAGTACTTTGATGATACTTCAAAATCTTTCCCTTTGTTAAGCCTACTAAGTTCAAGTATGATCTGGACTGCAATATTTATTTTTCGATTATCCTTCACAGCTGCAAAATTTTGCATGAATTATACATAACTGGCCTTTAGCAAAGCTTAAATAAGCAAAAATCTTTTTTTTTCTGAAAGTATGCTAATTCTCATTAATTCATTATTGGAGGAGCAGGAATCTTTTGAGGATCACAAATACAAACATAGCCTGTTGGCATTTTCTACTGACATTACAGTTGTTTGCAGCCATATCTACAGTTCTGGAAAATAATAAAACAGAGGGAAACACAGCTAAGTGAGTTGCATATTTTCATTAGGATGCCTGGGGTTGCAATTCTGAAGAGAAGAAACATGGGAAGATGCACTAAGCTGTGCTAGTCTTGCACAACACTTGGTGATTAGCTAAAGAGAGAAAATTTGTAGAAGCTTGAGGGTGGAAGCATCCATAGAGCCACAGAGTCATTTATGGCATAGGAGGAGGACATTTGGCCCATTGAGTCCATGCTGGCTCTCCATGGACCAATCCAGTCAGTCCCACTCCCCTCCCCGATTCCAGTAGCACTGCAAGTTTATTTCCTTCAAGTGGCCATCCAGCTTTTGAAATCATTGATTGCCTCTGCTTCTACCACCGTTTCTACCAGCTCTTTCAACCTAACTTTGTAACTACAACCCCCATCCCCGGAACAATTCTGGTAAATCTCCTCTGCACCCTCTCAAGGACCCTCACATCCTTCCTAAAGTGGGGTGACCAGAACTGGACTCAATACTCCAGTTGGGGCCTAACCAGAGCTTTATAAAGGTTCAGTATAACTTCTCCATTATTATACTCAATGTCTCTATTTATGAAGTCAAGATCCCATATGCTTTGATAACCATACTCTCAATATGTCAAAGATCGACGCGCATGCATCCCCAGGTCCCAAGTACTGTTCCTGCAAACTCTGAAGAACTGTGCCATTAAGTATACAATGCCTCTCCCTATTCCTTCCAAAATGCATCACCTCACACTTGTCAGTACTAAATTTCATTTGCCACCTGTCTGCCCATTCTGCGAGCCTATCTATGTCCTGCTGCAGGCGGTTCATATCATCCTCACTGTTTGCCACACCTCCAAGTTTGTCTCATCGGCAAATTTTTCAAGATCCAAGTCATTTACATATCAAGAAAAAAAAGCAGTGGTTCCAGCACTGACCCTTGGTGAATACCACTGTCCATTATCCTTCAGTCTGAAAAACAACCATTTATCATGGCATGCTGTTTTCTGTCCTTAAGACAAATTTTTTATCCAATTGGACACTTACGGTCCTATTCCATGAGCCTCAATTTTGTTAACCAGCCTTTTATATCCTACTTTTTGGAACACTTTCTTAAAATCTATATAGACAACATCCACTGCATTTTCTTCACTAACTTTTTCTGTTACTTCTGCTACATCAGCATGATCTCCCTCTTACAAATTCATGCTGGCTCTCCTTAATCAACTCTAACCGAAGTGTCCATTGATTTTTCCCTGATTACTGTTTCTAAAACCTTACCCAACACTGATGCTAAACTAACTGGCCTGCAGTTGCAAGGACTGTCCTTACTCCCTATCTTGAATAAGAACATAAGAACTAGGAGCAGGAGTAGGCAATTCAGCCCCTCGAGCCTGCTCCACCATTCAATACGATCATGGCTGATCTCATCTTGGCCTCAACTCCACTTTCCTGCCCATTCTCCATAACCCTTCAACCCATTACTAATTAAAACTCTGTCTATCTCCTCCTTAAATTTACTCAATGTCCCGGCATCCACTGCACTCTGGGGTAGTGAATTCCACAGACTCACGACCCTTTGAGAGAAGTAATTTCTCCTCATCTCGGTTTTAAATCTGCTACCCCTTACCATAAAACTATCACCCCTCATTCTAGATTGCCCCAAAAGAGGAAACATCCTCTCTATGTCTACTTTGTCAACCCCCTTAATCATCTTATATACCTTAATTAGATCTCCTCTCATTCTTCTAAACTTGAGAGAGTAAAGGCCTAAACTGCTCAATCTCTCTTCATAAGACAAACCCCTCATCCCCGGAATCAATCTAGTGAACCTCCTCTGAACTGCCTCCTCAAGTAAGGGGACCAAAACTGTACGTAATACTCCAGGTGCGGTCTCACTAATGCCTTGTACAGTTGCAGCAACACTTCCCTGCTTTTATATTCTATTCCTTTAGCAACAAATGCCAAAATTCCATTTGCCTTCCTTATTATCTGCTGTACCTGCATACTAGCTTTCTGCGATTCATGCATGAGGACACCCAGATCCCTCTGGACCGAAGCATTCTGAAGTTTCTCTCCATTTAGATAATAATTTGCCTTTCTAGTCTTCCGACCAAAATGGATAACCTCGCACTTATCCACGTTAAACTCCATCTGCCAAATTTTGGCCCATTCACCTAACCTATCCATATCCATTTGTAAATTTCTTATTTCTTTATTGCAACTTACTATCCCACCTATTTTAGTGTCATCTGCAAATTTGGCTTTAGTACCTTCTATCCCTGCATCCGTCATTAATACAGATTGTAAATAGTTGGGGCCCAAGGTCCGAACCCTGTGGCACCCCACTTGTTACATCTTGCCAACCAGAAAAAGACCCATTTATCCCGACTCTCTGTTTTCTGTTGGTTAGCCAATCCTCTATCCAAGCTAATAAATTGCCCCTAACCCCATGTGATCTTACCTTGTGTATTAACCTTTTGTGTGGCACCTTATCAAATGCCTTCTGGAAGTCCAGATATACCAGATCTACAGGATCCCTATTATCAACTTTGCTTGTCACAGCTTCAAAGAACTCTAGCAAATTAGTCAAACATGATTTACCCTTCATAAAACCATGCTGACTCTGATGGATTGCGTTTTGACTTTTTAAATGTCCTGTTATTACTTCCTTAATAATGGATTCTAACAATTTCCCAACGATAGATGTTAAACTAACTGGTCTGTCGTTTCCTACTTTCTGCCTCCCTCCCTTTTCGAATAAGGGCTTTTTTCCAATCCACTGGAACCTTTCCTGCATCCAGGGAATTTTGGAATATTATAACCAATGGATCCACTATCTCCGCTGCCACTTCCTTTAAGACCCCCGGATGTAGGCCATCCGGCCCTGGGGACTTGACTGCCTTCAATCCCAATAGTTTGCTCAGTACTTTTTCCCTCGTGATGATGATTTTTCTAAGTTCCTGTCTTTCTATAACCTCTGCATTACCTCCACCGTGAAAACTGAAGCAAAATACTGATTTAGTGTCTCCGCCATTTCTGTGTTCCCCTCTATTAATTCCCCAGTTTCATCCTCCAAGGGACCAACATTCACTTTAGCTACTCTATTACCTTTTATATACTTACTAGAAGGGTGTCACATTTGTCACTCTCCGATTCAGAATGTAGAACTCTGCTCCACTATCATTGAACACAGTATAACAAAACTTGGGTCAACAGTGCAACAAGTATCTTTAGTATAAACACATCCTTTAATATATACCCTGGCAGAAACACAGATTAGTGACTGATGAACAGTCCACTGAATCAGGTATAACAGTGGAGAACAGGGATCTCAGGCACCTCATTGATTGTTTATATTGCATAAATGTGCCTGATGTATAGCTGGTGTTCATGCACACTCGATCTCTGCCAATATCAAGCATTTTCAATTGGGGTTTTGATAGGGGACAGAAGCTCTTGCTGCAAATATGCAGAAACTTCATCTTGACATAATAATGGGCCAAATACAATATTGTTTCGACAGGCAAGGATACAGACTTGAGTATATCTGGTGCACAATTGCTTTGGTCATTCACCATCCAACTGGACTATAATGAGCCTTGCTCTTTTCTGCCGAAACCACCCATTCCTCAAGTTCTGAGCACCGCACCTTCGGAAGGATATAATGACTTTGGAAGGACAACAGCACAGATTTACCAGAATGATAACCCTTGGAATCCAAGGGTTAAGCTACAAAGAGAGATTAAACAAACTGGGATAAAAGCAAAATACTGCGGATGCTGGAAATCTGAAATAAAAACAAGTGAGGCCGGGGTGGGGCAAGAGATAACAAAGGAGGTGTAGATTGGACAAGGCCACATAGCTGACCAAATGGTCATGGAGCAAAGGCAAACAATATGTTAATAGTGTGTTGAAAGACAAAGCATTGGTACAGATAGAGTGTTAATGGACTGAAGATTGAACAGCAGCAAGTACAAACATGAAAAAAAAGTGGGTAAGCAAACTGAACAAACTAAGATGAAATGAAATAAACATACAAAAAAAAGTTGTAAAAAATGTAAAAAAGAAAAAATAACTGAAAATAAAAGTCAAATGGGGGGCGCGTCATACTCTGAAATTATTGAACTCAATGTTCAGTCGGGCAGCTGTAGTGTGCCTAATCGGTAAATTCCAACCTCATAGTCCCGCAACCACGGACAGCCCGCTTCTACCTCCTTCCCAAAATCCACAAACGGGACTGTCCTGGCAGACCCATTGTGTCAGCCTGCTCCTGCCCCACTGAACGTAATTCTTCCTATCTTGACTCTATCTTTTCTCCGCTGGTCCAGTCTCTTCCCACCTACATCCGTGACTCTTCTGACGCCCTATGTCATTTTGACAATTTCCAGTTTCCTGGTCCCAACCGCCTCCTCTTCACTATGGACGTTCAATCGCTCTACACCTCCATCCCCCACCAGGACGGTTTGAGGGTTCTCCACTTCTTCCTTGAACAGAGGCCCAACCAGTCCCCATCCACCACCACCCTCCTCCGCCTGGCTGAACTTGTTCTCACATTGAACAACTTCTCCTTCAACTCCACTCACTTCCTTCAAGTAAAAGGTGTTGCTATGGGTACCCGCATGGGTCCTAGTTATGCCTGTCTTTTTGTGGGATATGTCGAGCATTCTTTGTTCCAGTCCTACTCAGGCCCCCTCCCCTAACTCTTTTTCCGGTACATTGATGACTGTATCGGTGCCGTTTCCTGCTCCCGCCCCGAACTGGAAAACTTTATCAACTTTGCTTACAATTTCCACCCTTCTCTCACCTTTACATGGTCCATCTCTGACACTTCCCTTCCCTTCCTCGACTTCTCTGTCTCCATCTCTGGGGATAGGTTGTCTACTAATATCCATTATAAGCCCACAGCGACCTTGACTACACTTCTTCACACTCTACCTCCTGTAAGGACTCCATTCCATTCTCCCAGTTTCTCCATCTCCGACGCATCTGCTCTGATGATGCTACCTTCCATGACGGTGCTTCTGTTATGACCTCCTTTTTCCTCAACCGAGGATTCCCCCCCAATGTTGTTGACAGGGCCCTCAACCGTGTCCGGCCCATTTCCTGCACCTCTACCCTCAACCCTTCCCCTCCCAGAACTGTGACAGGGTTCCCCTTGTCCTCACTTTCCACCCCATCAGCCTCCATATCCAAAGGATCATCCTCCGCCATTTCCGCCACCTCCAGCGTGATGCCACTATCAAACGCATCTTCCCCTCCATTCCCCTGTCAACATTCCGAAGGGATCGGTCCCTCCTCGACACCCTGGTCCTCACTCCTCCATTACCCCCACCACCTCGTCCCCTTCCCATGGCACCTTCCCCTGCAATCGCAGGAGGTGTAATACCTGCCCATTTACCTCCTCTCTCCTCACTATCCCTGGCCCCAAACACTCCTTTCAGGTGAAGCAGCGATTTTCTTGTACTTCTTTCAATGTAGTATACTGTATTCGCTGCTCACAATGTGGTCTCCTCTACATTGGGGAGACCAAACGCAGACTGGGTGACCGCTTTGCGGAACACCTCCGCTCAGTCCGCAAGCAGGACCCTGAGCTTCCGGTTGCTTGCCATTTCAACTGCTCTCATGCTCACATCTCTGTCCTGGGATTGCTGCAGTGTTCCAGTGAACATCAACGCAAGCTCGAGGAACAGCATCTCATTTACCGATTAGGCACACTATAGCCTGCCGGACTGAACATTGAGTTGAATAATTTCAGAGTATGACGCGCCCCCCATTTTACTTTTATTTTCAGTTATTTTTTCTTTTTTACATTTTTCACAACTTTTTTTTGTATGTTTATTTCATTTCATCTTAGTTTGTTCAGTTTGCTTACCCACTGTTTTTTTTTCATGTTTGTACTTTCTGTTGTTCAATCTTCAGTCCGTTAACACCCTATCTGTACTAATGCTTTGTCTTTCAACACACCATTAACATATTGTTTGCCTTTGCTCCATGACCTTTTGGTCAGCTATGTGGCCTTGTCCAATCTACACCTTCTCCTTTGTTATCTCTTGCCCCACCCCCGACTCACTTGCTTATAACCTTTGACATTTCTAATATTTGTCAGTTTCGAAGAAGGATCACTGACCCGAAACATTAACTCTGCTTCTCTTTCCACAGATGCTGCCAGACCTGCTGAGTATCTCCAGCATTTCTTGTTTTTATTTTATATTAAACAAACTGGGGTTGTATTCCCCAGAATTTAGAAGGTTAAAGGGTGATTTGATCAAAATTTTCAAGATATTAAGAGGAACAGATAGAGTAGATTAAAATAAATTTTTTCCATTAGTTGGGGAACCTGGGGCTAGGGGGCATAGTCTACAAATTAGAACCAGATATTCTTCATGAAAAAGGTGGTCAAAGTTTGGAACTCTCTTCCGCAAATGGCAATTAATGCTAGATCAATTGCTAAATTTAAAATTGAGACTGATAGATTATTGTTAGCAAAAGTATTGAGAGATATGGGGCAAAGGCAAATATATGGAGTTAGGTGACAGATTAGCTATGATCCCATTGAATGACAGAACAGGCTTGAGGGGCTAAATGGTCAACTCCTGTTCCTATATTCCTAAGATTATCCTGGAAATCAAAAACAATCGTAGGCTCCAATACTGTAGAAAGAGGCCATTTAGCCCATTTTGTCTGGATAGCTCTTTCAAAGAGCTGGCACAATTATTCTTACTCTTCTGGTCTTTTCCCCATCGCCATGTAAATTTTTACTTTTCAAGTATATATCCAAATCTTTTTTGACAGTTACTATTGAATCAGCTTCTACCACCATAGATCCCATTGATCTATCACAGCACTTAATCTCTCAGGATTAAGAAAATACTCCTTTTTGTCTTTCTCACACTTTTTCCAATGTGAACCTCATTTTCAATGGTTTTGCACACTTCATTAGTATCTCTGAGTGGCACTGTAACTTCCTGCTCCCATCCCGAAAATTTACTGTGCCTCCTAACTTAGTGTGATCTGCAAACATGGATATTCAACTCTCTATTCCTTCATCTAAGTCAAAAATATATAAGGTGAAAAGCTGAGACCTCAGTACAGATCCCTAGGAAATACCACTTGTCACTTGTTAGAGAACAAACCTGTTATCCTTCCTCTTTGGGCCAGATTTTTAACTCATTCAAAACCGATCCACATGCAGAGAGTTAAAATTAGGCCCTCTGTTTCCTATCTTCCAACTAATTATGATCCATGTACCAAGGTTACCTCTGTGCACTCTAATTTTCGCTAATAATCTCTTGTGCAGAACACTATCAAATACGGAGATACCCATAGTGGGTAGGACCACATGCATATATGCCATACAGCTACATTACATGGAAGCATTTGTTTGAGGGAAGTGTATTTAAGGATCTAAGTTGAGAAGGTTGCTGCTTTTTTCTTTATTCATCATGGGTTGTGAGCATCGCTGGGAAGGCCAGAACTTGTTTCCCATCCTTAATAATTTATTGAAGAGATGAGAATCACACAATAATTACCGTGCAGAGGGAGGCCATTTCCATCATGTCTGCACTGGCTCTCCGAAAGAACAATTCCCTCAGTTCCATTTCACCGCCTTCTCCCCGTAACCCTGCACATTCTTCCTTTTCATATAACTGTTTAATTCCTTTTAAATGCTTCAATTGAACCTGCCTCCACCACGTTCTCAGGCAGCGCATGATAGACCTTAGCCACTCGCTGCGTGAAAATGTTTTTCCTCATGTCACTTTTACTTCTCTTACCAAATACTTTAAATCTGTGCCCTCTCGTTCGCGATTCTTTCACGAGTGGGAACAGTTTCTCACTATCTACTCTGTCCAGACCCCTCCTGATTTTGAATACCTCGATCAAATCACCTCTCAGCCTTATCTTTTTCAAGGAAAATAGTCATAGAGTCGTATAGCAGAGAAACAGGCCCTTCGGCCCACCGCGTCCATGCCGACCATAATGCCTATCTATACTAATCCCACCTGCCTGCATTAATTCCATATCTCTCTATGCCTTTCTCATTCAAGTACCTGTCCAGATGCCTCTTAAATGTTGCTACTGTTCCTGCCTCCACCACCTCCTCAGGCAGCTCATTCCAGATACCCACTATTCTTTGCGTGAAAAATTTACCCCTTTGATCCCCTTTAAACCTCCTCCCCCTCACCTTAAATCTATGCCCTCTAGTTTTAGTCACCCCTCCCATGGGAAACAGACTCTGACTATCTACCCTATCTATGCCTCTCATAATTTTATATACCTCTATCATGTCCCCTCTCAGCTTCCTTCGCTCCAGGGAGAACAGACCCAGCCTATCCAATCTCTCTTTATAACTCAAGCTCTCCAAACCAGGCAACATCCTTGTGAATCTTTACTGCACCCTCTCTAGCTTATCACATCTTTCCTGTAGTGCGGCGACCAGAACTGCACACAGTACTCCAAGTGTGGCCTAACCAACGTTATGTACAACTGTAACATGACGTCCCAACTCTTGTACTCAATGCCTCGGCCGATGAAGGCAGGCATGCCATACGCCTTCTTCACCACCCTGTCTACCTGTGTTGCCACTTTCAGGGCACTATGTACTTGCACCCCAAGGTCTCTCTTCTCAACAACACTCCCCAGGGCCCTGCCATTCATTGGATATGTCCTGCCCTGGTTTAACTTCCCAAAATGCATCACTTCGCACTTGTCTGCGTTAAATTCCACTTGCCAATCCCTTGCCCACTTTCCCAGTTTATCTATAGCCTGTTGTAACCTTATACAACCTTCTTCACTGTCCACTATACCACCAATTTTGGTGTCATCTGCAAACTTACTAATCATACCCCTTACATTCACATCCACGTCATTAATATATATGACAAACAACAAAGGGCCCAGCACCGATCCCTGCGGCACACCACTGGTCACCAGCCTCCAATCTGAAAAACAACCCTCCACTACCATCCTCTGTCTCCTATCACCAAGCCAATTTTGTATCCAATTGGCTAGCTCATCCTGGATCCCATGTGTTCGAACCTTCTGGACCAGCCTACCATGCGGGACCTTGTCAAAGGCCTTGCTAAAGTCCATGTAGATAACGTCCACCGCCCTGCCCTCGTCAATCCTCTTGGTCACCTGCTCAAAAAACTCAATCAAATTCGTGAGGCATGATTTCCCACGCACAAAGCCATGCTGACAATCCCTAATCAGACCGTGCCTTTCCAAATGCATATAAATCCTGTCTCTCAGAATCCCTTCCAATAACTTTCCCACTACTGATGTAAGGCTCACCGGCCTGTAGTTCCCTGGCTTATCCCTGCTGCCCTTCTTAAATAAAGGCACAACATTAGCTATCCTCCAGTCTTCCAGTACCTCACCCATGGCTAACGATGATACAAAAATCTCTGCCAGGGCCCCAGCAATCTCCTCCCTTGCTTCCCATAGTATCCTAGGATACACCTGGTCAGACCCTGAGGATTTATCCACCTTAACGCACTTCAAAACCTCCAACACCTCCTCCTTTGTAATGTTGATATGCTCCAGGATATCGCTGTTCCCTCCCTTGAACTCACCAGCTTCCATGACCTCCACGGTAAATACAGACGAAAAGTATTCATTTAAGGCCTCGCCCATTTCCCATGGCTTCACACATAGATTACCACATTGATCCTTAAGGGGACCTACTCTCTCCCTAGCTACCCTTTTACTCTTAATATACTTATAGAATCTTTTAGGATTCTGCTTTATTTTATCTGCCAGGGAAATCTCATGGCCCCTTTTCATCCTCCTAATTTCCTTCCTATGTACTCCTATATCCCTTATACTCCTTGAGGGACTCGCTTGATCCTAGCTGCCTATATCTGACATATGCCTCCTTCTTTGTCCTGACCAGACCCTCAATATCCCTCGTCAACCAAGGTTCCCTAAACTTGCCAGCCTTTCCCTTCAATCTAACAGGAACATGCCGGCCCTGAACTCTTCCTATCTCACTTTTAAAAGCCTCCCACTTGCCAGACATCCCTTTACCTGTAAACAGCCTCTCCCAATCAACTTTTGAGAGTTCCTGTCTGATGCCATCGAAATTAGCCTTCCCCCAATTTAGGACTTCAACCTGAGGACCAGTCCGGTCCTTTTCCATAAATATCTTGAAGCCAATAGAGTTATGGTCACTGGTCCCAAAGTGCTCTCCCACTGACACATCAACCACCTGCCCAGCCTCATTTCCTAAGAGGAGGTCGAGTGTAGACCCTTCTCTAGTAGGGCCATCCACATAGTGCTTCAGAAAACTATCCTGGACACACTTAACAAATTCTTCCCCACCTGATCCCTTTGCACTAAGGCAGTTCCAGTCAATATTAGGGAAGTTAAAAACACCTACTATTACAACCCTATAATTCCTACACCCTGTCTGTGATTTCCCTACATATATACTCCTCCAATTCCCTCTGACTACTGGGGGGCTTACAGTATAATCCCATCAAAGTGATCACCCCTTTCTTATTTCTAAGTTCGACCCATACGACCTCGCTGGATGTTCCCCCCGGGATATCCTTTCTAAATACTGCCGTGATGTCCTCCCTAATCAATAGTGCAACTCCCCCTCCTCGCTTACCTCCACCTCTGTCACGCCGGAAGCATCAGTACCCCGGAACATTGAGTTGCCAGTCCTGCCCATCCCTCAACCACGTTTCCGTAACAGCTATAATATCACAATCCCATGTACCGATCCACACTCTGAGTTCATCTGCCTTATCTGTAAGGCTTCTTGCATTAAAGTAAATGCAGTTTAGCCTACCAGACCTTCCACGCTCCCTGTCCTGCTCCTGCCCAGCCTGTCTACTGGACTTGCTTGCTTTAACTACATTTGTCTCAACTATCTCATCAGAGAGACTACTACTATCGGTCCCACCCCCCTGCCAGACTAGTTTAAACCCTCCCGAGTAGTACTAGCAAACCTCCCCGCAAGGATATTGGTCCCCTTCCAGTTCTGATGCAACCCGTCCCTCTTGTACAGGTCACCTCTGCACCAGAAGAGATCCCAATGATCCAAGTAGCTGAAGCTCTCCCGCCTACACCAGCTCTTCAGACACGCATTCATTTCCCTTATCCTCCTGTTCCTACCCTCACTAGCACGTGGCACAGGGAGTAATCCTGAGATTACAACCCTAGAGGTCCTGCTTTTTAACCTTCTGCCTAACTCCCTATATTCACTTTGCAGGACCTCATCTCTCTTCCTGCCTATGTCGTTAGTACCAATATGGGCCACGACCTCTGGCAGCTCACCCTCCCCTTTCAGAATGCCCTGCGCCCGCTCAGAGACATCCTTGACCTTGGCACCAGGGAGACAACACACCATCTTGGATTCTCACTCGCGGCCACAGAAACGCCTATCTGTGTCCCTGACTATAGAGTCCCCTATCACTACCGCTCGCCTGCACTTTGACCTTCCCTGCTGTACAACAGAGCCAGTCGTGGTGCCACTAACCTGGCTGCTGCTGCTGCTTTCCCCTGAGAGGCCATCCCCCCCAACAGTATCCAAAACAGCATACTTGTTATTGAGGGGAATAGCCACAGAGGACTCCTGCACTACCTGCCTGCCCTTCCTGGCGGTCACCCATCTATCTGGCTGAACCTGCGATGTGACCACCTCCCTGAAACTCCTACCTATGATACTTTCTGACTCCTGTACGCTCCTCAGTGAGTCCAACTGCTGCTCCAACCGATCCATGCGATCTGAAAGGAGCTGCAGCTGGACACACTTCCTGCAAACATAGTCGTCAGGGACATTTGACTTCTCCCTGATCTCCCACATTTCACAGGAGGAGCATACTATCCCACTGACTGCCATTTCCACCCCTCGCGTTACTTCTGGCTTAAAAGACAGAAATTGGGAATAAAAAAAAACTAAGCTTTGCCTGGTCAATACTCACCCTCCTCACCAAAGCCCGACGTACACCAAAGCCCGTACTTTGACCTTACCAGCAGCACTGCGACCTCGCAGCCCTTCCCAAAGATGGCTGCCCTCAGATCTTTAATCGCGCTTTCGGATTTTACCTCAGGGAAGAAGCCGCTGTCGCTGTTGATGTCGATGTGAGTTGCTGACTCCGGGAATCTCCAACTCGGGGCTCCGCCGATCCTGGGCCTGTAACCAGTCCTCGTGCCCACAGACCCGCCCCGTGCCTCTGAAATGTCCCCAGGTGTGCAGCACTGGGCTAATTTCTGACTGCAGCCCCACGCTGTGTCCCGGCCGGGGTGGGTAGGCCTCTCCGCGGGCCCTGGCGACTGCTGCTGTTGGTGTAGCCCGACTACTGGCTGTCTGCAGGTAGTCCGGTGCCGGCTCCCCAGTGCTGATGGTAGTGTCAGTGCAGGAACCCTCTTCTCTACGCCAGGGACCAGAGCCTGGGGACGGCACCGGGGCTGCACCGAGTGGCGGACAATCCCAAACTTCCGATGACAGTCCTAACTTCTCCAAATCTATCTTTATAACTGAAGTTCCTCATCCCTGGAACCATTCTAGTAATCTTTTCTATACTCTCTCCAATGCCCTCACGGTGGTGAGCCACCTTCTTGACCCGCTGCAGTCCATGTAGTGTAGGTACACCCGCAGAGCTGTTACGAAGGCAGTTCCAGGACTTTGACCCAGCAACAGTGAAGGAATGGCAGTATAATTCCAAATCAGGATGGTGAGTGGCTTGCAGAGGAATTTGCTGGTGCTGGTGTTCCCATGCATCTGCTGCCCTTGTCCTTCTAGGCAGTAGAGGTTGCAGGTTTGGAAGGTGCTGTCGAAGGAGGCTTGGCAAGTTGCTGCAGTGCATCTTGTAGATGGTACACACTGCTCCCACTGTGCGTTGGTGGTGGAGGGAGTGAATGTTTAAGGTAGTGGATGGGGAGCAATCAAGCGGGCTGCTTTGTCCTGGATGGTGTCGAGCTTCTTGAGTGTTGTTGGAGCTGCAATCATCCAGGCAAGTGGAGAGTATTCCATCACACTCCTGACTTATGCCTTTAGACAGTGAACAGGCTTTGGGGAATCAGGAGGTGAGTTACTTGCTGCAGAATTCCCAGCCTCTGACCCGCTCTTGTAGCCATAGTACCTGTACGGCCGCTCCAGTTAAGTTTCTGGTCAACGGTAACCCCCAGGATGTTGATGGTGGGGGATTCAGCAATGGTAGTGCTGTTAAGATGATCATTGCCTGGCACTTGTGCAGCATGAATGTTACTTGCCACTTATCAGCCCAAGCCCTGCTGCATCTGGACATGGACTGTTTCAGTATCTGAGGAGTTGTGAATGGCACTGGACACTGCGTAACCATCAGCAAACATCCCCACTTTTGACCTTATGATGGAGGGAAGGTCATTAATGAAGCAGCTGAAGATGGCTGGGCCTAGGAAACTACCCTGAAGAACTTCTGCAGCCATGTCCTGGGGCTGAGATGATTGGCCTCCAACAAACACAGCCATTTTCCTTTGTGCTTGTACGTGGATATGACGCTAACCAGTGCAGAGCTTTCCCCCGATTCCCATTGACTTCAATTTTGCCAGGGCTCCTTGATGCACCACACTCAGTCAAATGCTGCCTTGATGTCAAGATCAGTCACTCTTACCTCACCTCTGAATTCAGCTCTTTTGTCCATGTTTGAACCAAGGCTGTAATGTGATCTGGAGCCAAGTGGCCCTAATAGAACCCAAACTGAGCATTGGTGAGCACTTTACAGCTGAGTAAGTGTCAACAACACCATCCATCACTTTGTTGATAATCGAGTAGACTGATAGGGCGGTAGTTGGCCAGATTGGATTTGTGGTCCTTTCTGTGGGCAGGCTATACCTGGGCAAATTTGCACATTGTCGGGTAGATGCCAACATTGTAGTTGTATGAAATAGCTTGGCTCGGGTCGTGGCTAGCTCTGGAGTACAAATCTTCAATACTACAGCCGGGATGTTTTTGAGGCCTGTAGCGTTTGCTGTATCCAGCATCTTCAGCTGTTACTTGATATCATGTGGAGTGAATTGAATTGTCTGAAGACTGGCATTTGCGATGCTGGGGACCTCAGAAGGAGGCTGAGATGGATCACCCACTGGACATTTTTGCTGAAGATTGCAAATGCTTCAGCCTTATCTCTTGCATTGATGTGTTGGGCTCCTCCATCACAGAGGATGGGGATGCTTGCGGAACCTCCTCCTCCCGTTAGTTGTTTCATTGTCCACCACCATTCACAGGACAGCAGAGGTGTGATCTGATCTAAAATTCTGCTTCAAAATGTATCCTGCTGCATAATGTACATTCATGGTAAGAAGAGTACTGTAAGGCAGTACAGAGTCATTAACTTTACATTCCACCCATGCATTAATAAAAGGTAATGGTAGGTTATGAGGACATTAGATATTTTGTGGCATTGCGGTCATATCTGCTAAATGGTGCAGAATGCATCAACATTAGTGTCAGCCTCCCACTGCAGGCATAACTTTCTTAGGTACTGAGCAGCAGTCAGTTCTGAAGAGGCCTGTTCTCCTCTGGTGGATTTTCTCCAATTGTATTCTGATAGCCCTTATCTCAAAAAGAGAGTCCTTGGTAACTCCATTTCTTGGACACTTGGAAAGTACCCTTTAGTTTCCAGCATGTACAATCCCCTTTAAACTGCTGCCGACCCTTAAAATCTTATTCATGCTGGGAGGTTGCCCACATGATCTGCATCAGAAGCACAGCCAGGCCAGCTCATTAATGTCATGTGCGTGCTAATTATGCACCATCCAATTTCTGCCCAATTGGAAAACCTATGCTCAAAACCCATGCATTTGAGAGACCAGTTGTATATAATTTTATCTCTAAAATCTCTATTTTAAGGAATGTCTAGAACCATTACAAAACTTGGACCAATACATAATCTTACCCTGGATGATTCCGCTAATAGGAAAAACACACTGAGGGGAATGTCTTTTGTTCTCCTTTAAAACTTTGGGTTCAGTTTCTGTTGTTTAACATTCTCCTGCTATTTCTCTGCTCACCTTCTGATAAAGCATATCAGTGATACAATGATTGAAATCTCAGTTTTTTTTAATTTTACTTTGATCTGGTATATGCTTTCAAAGCAATCAGTGACACATAAAGCCAGTGGCCCATCTCAACTGTTAATCTCTTTTTTTATCTTGTCAAGTTTAATTAATTCAATCTTCAAATATATGTTGATTTTTTTGTACATTAAAATGAACTAAGTTACAAGCAATCACAGAACATTATTTAAGACAAAGAATTATATTGGTGAATAATGCAAGCATCCCAGATATCTAGGAAGAAAAGCTATTAAACTAAACAATCGTCATTTTTAAAAACTGGTTTATTTTCACAGTCATTGACAGTAATTGTAGATGTTGGTACCCTGTAATATCTAAGGGATTTATTTTTTGGGAGGATTTGAGAGCAAGTCCCACAGAAAATACTGATTTTTGACACTTTATTTGGTGCATTTGGCATAGACATTTTAGGGTAAATGTTACAAGACCCAACGACACTGGCAGGGCCTCGTATGTGGCCAGCGTGTATCAGAAAATCTCTTCAGCAAAAGAGGGCAAAGAAATAACATGCAGCAACGGAATCAGTTCAATAACAATGGAATGGATGAGAAAGCATATGTTCTGACTGTGTAACCTGTCTCCCTTGCAACAGTATCTGTTATTACATAGGAAAACATGGCGGCCAATTTGCGCACGGAGGCCCAGAAACCTGTTAGGACCATTGGTTGAGGAAAGAATGTTGGCCAAGATACCTCCCTGCTCTTTTTCAAATCATACTATGGGATTACATAGAATCTACAGCATAGAAACAGGCCATTCAGCCCAATCAGTGTATGTCAGTGATAACAATGTGGTTGCATTTGCTGACAATGCCACCACTAGGTGGCGCCGCAATGGCACATGCACAAATGCAGCATGTGCCACTAAAACGCCACAGTCTGCGATGTCAGGCAGCTGCCAGGATTAAAGATGGCGCTGCTCAAATAATCACACGATGGCAACCTAAACACATGGCAGCACACAATGGCCGGAGGTGAGGGAGTGAGCAGGCTGGGGAGTGGAGGGAAGGGGAGCGAGTGGGCCGGGGAGGGGAGGGGAGGGAGAGAGCGGGCCGGGGAGGGGAGGGGACGGAGAGAGCGGGTGGGGGAGGGGAGGGAGTGAGCAGGCGGGTGAGCCAGTGGTTGGGAGTGTGGCAAGCGGACGGTGAGCGAGCGGGCCAGGGGCTGTGAGCGAGTGGGTGGGGGTGAGCGAGCAAGCGGGCAGCAGGGGGAAGGAGGAGAGCGCACCCGCGACCGGCAAGGTCTTTGGCCCTGCTCTCCCCACACCTGCTCTCTACCCACTTCCCAGACCCCCTCTCCCCCCACCCCTGCTCTCTGCGGCCCGGATCCCTCCACCATCTGCCCGCGTTGCGATGACGTCATCTGCGCATGCGCTAACCCCATCTGCCCGCGATACGCGATGACGTCATCTGCGCATGCGTCAGCCAGTCCTGGCACTGCGGAACGCAGCGCATGCGCAGAGGGTAGGAACCAATTCCACACAAGTCCCCTTCCACTCTAATTACCACCATGCCCCCCATAACCCTTCTATTCTCTTCTTTCTCATGTATGCAGCAAGCCTCCCCTTAAATGTGTCAATGCTCCGTGCTTTAACCACTCCATTTGGCAGCAAGTTTCAAATTGTCACCTTTCTGTGTGTAAAGAAATCCTTCCCAAATTTGTTATTTACATCTATGCCTCCTTGTTCTGGACCCACCCACAAGTAGAACATTTGCAGGACCTCAATATAACATCTCATCCTAAAAACAGCCCCTCCAACAATGCAATAGTCACTAAATACTGGATTGAAGTGGTAGCTTAAGTGTTGGAGGGGGCTTGAACCCACAACTTTCTAAGTCACAGGTATGTGCTGTCACTGAGCCAAGTTGAACTACCATATAATTACTAGGTTTTATCGAATTTAATTTGGGATTTGAACTGGCCAGGTTACTGATCTTTTACTATAACCACAATATCTAGTTCAGTACATGAGACTTGGCTTGTTTGTGATGAGCAGAGCTGGTTTATTGTTAATTATCTTGATCCGTCAATGTAGCATAAATCATGTGCTTTTTCATTACTATATAATTCTTTCAAATTGTTTTTTTTTAAAGGATAACATGTACCTCAATTATTAAATAAATACTAAGTTTGATGTGAGTAAATCATGGGGTGACTTAACCATTTAATAGCTGGCTGAGATTTCTTAGCAGCCTGTATTAATGATATCTAAGTTCATGAAAGGGAGAAATATTATGAAAATGTATATGAAGGATGTTTAAGAACAGTATGTAATAACAGGGGCTGTATCTGAATGTGGATAATACATGTTATATAATAATTAGGACCTAGTATTAATGAGGTTTGAAGTGTTTACTTGTATGTGGAGACAAGTTAATGATGACTAAACATAACACACCAAAGTCAATTTCCCAATGTGCAAATCGATTACCAAGCAACAGGAGTAATATTCAGAAAATAGCATCTACTATGTTTAATCCTCATTCGTATCTTTGCCTCCAAAAAATAAAACATATTCAATGTACCCTCCACTGCCTTCTCCCAGTTAACAGCAAAAAATAAATCTATGTTACAAACATTTGCCGCATACATCAATGTCCTGACTTCCTGACTGCCAAGTCTTCTCAGTCAGCTGGAAGGGCAGGATAGTTTAGATAGCAAACTCCTTGATAGCCACTGCAAACGTTATACAAATAGAAAATCTTACAAAAATATGGGGCTAAGAACACTGGAACAGGCTATTCGACCCATGAGTCCACCAACTGCACCAATTTTGATTCAATTTCAAATTGCTTCACTCCGAGAATAAAGTTTTTTGCTGGCTTGTAAAATAAAATCATACAGCGAACCTACTGTATTTATATCAACATAGAAAACTGAGCCGAAACTAATTCCACTGACAATAGCTTCACTGATCTTCAACAATCTGAACTGACTGCACCATCAATTTATTGCAAATTTTTAATTTTTATGGAGCAATTCCATTCAATCAACCTGTCAGAAAATCTTAAATAATCCGAGTACACAACTTTGCTTAATATGTACAGTTAAAGCATTTATCTGGTATTGCTTATTAGTTGCAGGTCTAAGGTGACTTTTCCAAAAAAAAACTTTCTGCACTTACCTTGAGAAAAACCTGGAGATCCTGAATCTGCATGTGGTGAAGAATCTCTTGCTGTAAGTGTTTCAGCAAAGCTATACACATGTAGACCTGATAATCAGGGCCCAAGATAATACAGATGGCAATGTAATGACCAATCTCAGTCCAGTTCAAGTAGTTCCAGAAGCATTGAGCCAACCAGTGTTGACAAATCTGTGTGGTATAAAGAAAAACAAATTGTTTACATTTTTCTACTGGCCAATATGCAGTGTGATGAATCTCATTGGTCAATGGAAATCAGAACCTTTATTTATAATGTACTCAGTCTCAGGAGACTAACTAATTCTTTTAGTTGAATTTCTTCAAAAGTATTTCTTTCAGTTTAAATACTACAAGTGATCAGACTCAGCGGGCAGAATTTTGTTCTGCCCTTGGAGGTGGGCACTGGGATGGGGGTAACAAAATGGCAGCCAGGGACAGCCTTCCCGCCACAGGCCAATTGAGGCCCTTAAGTGACCAATTAATGGTTTCTTCCTGCCTCCACCTCAATTTTCTGGAAGTGGCCTGCTGTCATGGGAAGGCGCCACCAGATAAAGCCTGGTTGTCTTCTAGCAGGGTCATGGGGGGGATCCCTCCTATGGGGCAACCCAAGGCCCCTGAAGGGCTCCTGCCCAGTGGTGATTGCTAGCCCCCAGGAAGACACTCCCCACCAACCAACACCCCACCCCCACCCCCACCCCATTGTTGGGGCCTGGCTGAATGGCTGTGGTGACCCCGATCCCACTCACCTTTCCTGGGGTCCCAGATGTCCTTGATGCTGCAGAGCCTCCTGCATTACTGGCAGTCGCCACTGCTCCCAGTGGTGCTGCCGGTACTGCAGAGCCACCGGCCTTCCAATTGGCTGGCAGCTCTGGAGGCGTGAACTCGTCTCTTAAAGGGATGCACCCTGACAGCGTGTAGTTAACTACCTACCCGCTGTCAAATGGCTTTAGGGTTCTGAAGGAGGGCCGAGGTGGGGTCTCCCCCACCTTCTGGCCTGCTGTTGGGACCCCCGTCACCATAATAAAATGCAGCCCAGTATCATAGTTTATCCTGTAAACATCCCACGCCAGGATAGTCTTGACATTTAATTCGTTCTTTATGTTTCCAGAAAGGGTGACTGGAAAACAATCAGAGAGCGTAACCCTGGCTGATATTTCCATTCCCCGGCTCAACTGCTGCTTCAGCCAAGATCAGCTAATTCAGTATAAAACAGAATTTAAATCAAGGACCTTCTCATCTCTATGGCTGAATGTGGCACAAGGTGATCTTTTTCGTGAAGCAATCAGGATAAATTCAAGAATACTTTCTCATGCCCAGATTATAATTCAAGAGAAATCATTTCTCACCTTTGGTGTAGTTATTGTCTTTTTAAACTAAGATACATGAAGTTTGTAAAATCATGTTATCAACATAGGGCTTCACCCACTAGGAGCAAGTATTGATAATTCGTCCACATGTTCCAGTGACTTTCTATCCATTACAATGATTTTCCATCCATTTAATGTACTGAATTATGGAGTGTATATGCTTGTGCCTGAATTCCCAATATTTGAGGCTCCCTTCTGGGTTCACAATCTTGTAAACAGAGTTCTATATATATCTTATGAGGAGAAGTAACACTTATGTAAAAATCAGATCCCTGAAGACATCTGTAAGAGAATTTAAGTAGTATATCTCTATCTTGTTGCGAAATGCATTTGAAGACCATATTAACACAAAGCACAATGATATTACAGCTGGACCAATACTACTGACCCAACAGTAGTCCCAACAATTTTATGCTATTTCCAAATATTGCTTCATTATGGACTATCTCCTATTTTGTTGATCTTTTTATCATTTCCGTTTAATAACTTGCAGGAATGGCAGTTTGAGAACATCTAATGGTTCTGAGGATTATGAGTGTCACTTGGGAAATAAGGCTTTTCATTCCTCTTGCATCTTCTATTTGTGATCAGATCTGGTTTGAGAAAACCGATATCAAAAGCATTTGAATGCATGATTTGTATAAACGTAGGTTTCTTACATTGAAAATTCATTTTCTAGCCCTTATATTTGGTACATAAGGTTGGAAATTGCAAAATGTGATGGTGGAGGACCCAACACAGCTTGTTCAGAACTGCTGTTTTTGTTAAAAATCTGTTTCCAAGTTTTACTGGGGAATTACAGTCTTGAGGTTTAACTGCCAATTCACATTTTTTTTCTTAGTGAAAATTGCCATCTTCTTATGTTGGTACAGAACCACAAGTAAACATGAATCAATTATCCCACAAATAGCACAAAATGTTCAATAAAAGGCAAGATAAAAGATGGCTAGTTTTTAGCTCCCAGCTATACGCAAGAGAGGGAGAGAGGAATGAAATCAAAAATAGTTGAAAATAATAAACACAAATAGCAAAAGAAATCCAACATGTAAAACAACAACAACTTGAGTTTAGATAGTGCCTTTAATGTAGCAACATGTCTCAAGGCACTTCACAGGAGCGTTGTAAAGCAACATTTGACACCTAGCCACATAACATGATATTAGGACAGATGGACAAAGGCATGGACAAAGAAGTAGGTTTTAAGGATTTGTAGGAAGAGCGCAAGAGAGGTTTGGGAGGGAGTTCCATGGCTTAGGGCCTAGGCATATGAAGATATGACCACCAATGGTAGAGCAATTAAAATCAGGGATGCTGAAGAGGCCAGAATTAGATGAGTGCGGATATCTTGAAGGGTTGCAGGCTGGATAATCAAAGTGGAACATAGGAGCAGGAGTAGGCCATTCAGCCCATTGAGCCTGCTGCGCCATTCAATATGATCAAGGCTGATCTTCCACTTCAATGCCTTTTTCCCACGCTATTGTTACGATCAGGTAAGAAAGGGGTCTAGGGTTCCCTCTCAGCCTTCACCTGGTCTTACCGTAACAGGGTTTAATTTTTAACACTTTTTTTTGTAGCTCCCGCTTAGTGAATCCTTGTTCACTAACTTTCAATTATAAGGCAAAGAAGCTATCCAAACAGGTTTATCTTAGGTTTAAAGAAAAATGGTTGAACGTTATTAAACTTAAACTCGAATTCGGTTAACATCTACAGATACGCGACGTGCCCACGCTAGCATGCATACGCGATACACACATGCAGATAGAGACAGCAAAGAGAAGAAATAAAGTGGAAAGTTTGAGGCAATATCTGAAGCTGGTTTTGGTTACTGTTCTTCAAGCTCGCTGTAAAGTCCTTGATTGTAGGTAGGTCTTGCTTTTCGTTAGGGCCCAGTATTCTTCTTAAGCCTTGTTTGAGGTAGGAGGCTTTTCTCCCTTGAAGTTCATGTGTCGTCAGTGGGTCCAGCAGCTTGTGAGAAAGAGATGGGAGCAGACAGGAGAGGCCTTCTCATTCCAGGAGCAAACAGTCTTTCTGAGTTCAAAAACTCTTTGGCTAGTTCAAAAAACCCTGGACCAGCCAGTTAGTCATGTTGCCAGCTGGTTTAACCAGTCCTGGCTTTTGTGGATTGTATCACTTTAGCAGTCTCTGGAATTCTCTTCTTTACACCTTCAATGTCTGGCGATCAAAATCCATTGTGGATTGAGTGTGTCAGGGAATGGTCCTTTTTTCTCCACAAGCACTGTCTGTTAATATGCAAATGTTTTTCAGCTAAGTGTCTGGCAGCCCTTGTAACAGGCCTTCTCTTCTTCCCAGCAAGTTTAAAATCAATGTTCATATGACAAAATTAATATGCCTCATTCTTGGCAGGTGGGGGGCTGCATGACATTATCCTCATATCCCCTTATGTCATCTGTATTTAGAAATCTGTCAATCACTGCTTTAAACATACTTAATGACTGAGCTTCCACAGCCCTCTGGAGTAGAGAATTCCAAAGATTCACAACCCTCTGAGTAAAGAAATTTCTCCTCATCTCTGTCCTAAGTGGTTTTCCCCTTATTTTGAAATTGTGTCCCCTGGTTCTAGACTCCCCAACCAGCAGAAACATCTTAGCTGCATCTACCCTGTCTATCCTTTTAAGTATTTTGTAGGTTTCAATGCGATCACCTCTCACTCTTCAAAACTCTAGAGAATACAAGCCCAGTTTCACCAATCTCTCTTTATAGGACTGTGAAGCCATCCCGGCAACAAGTCTGGTGAACCTTCATTGCACTCCCTCTATGGCAATAATATACTTCCCAAGGTAAGGGACCAAAACTACACACAGTACACCGGGTGCGGTCTAATCAAGGTTCTATACAATTGAAGCAAGTCTTCACTACTCTTGTACTCAAATCCTCTTGCGATAAAGGCTAACCTTCTTAATTGCTTGCTGCACCTGCATGTTAGCTTTCAGTGACTTACTGACAAGGACATCCAGGTCCCTTTGTACATCTACACTTTCTAATCTCTTACCATTTAAGAAATAATCTGCACATCTGTTCCTCCTACCAAAGTGGTTAACCTCACATTTTATATTCCACATTATCTTCCATCTGCCACGTTCTTGCCCAATCACTAAGTCTGTCCAAATCCCCTTGAAGCCGCCTTGCATCTTCCTCACAACACATATTTCCATCTAGTTTTGTGTCATCCGCGAACTTGGAAATACTACATTTGGTTCCCACATCCAAATCATTGATATATATTGTGAACAGCTGGGGCTCAGGCACTGATCCCTGCAGTACCCTACTAATCACAGCCTGCCAACGCCAATATGACCTGTTTATTCCTACTCTCTGTTTTCTGCCTGTTAACCAATCTTTAATCCATGCCAGTATATTATTTCCTATCCCATGTGCTTTAATTTTGCTAACCAACCTCCTGTGGGGGACTTTATCAAAAGCTTTCTGAAAATCCAAGTATACCACGTCCACCAACTCCCCTTTATAAATTCTGTTAGTCACATCCTCAAAAAACTCCAACAGGTTCATCAAGCATGGGGCTGAATTTTGCCGGCCCTTCGACGCTGCGGGTTATGGCACGGGGGCCGGTAAAGTTTTGCGGGGAGAGACCTGCCTCGTTCCACGACGTCGAGAAGGGCCCGCTGCATATTACCGGCGGCGGGGAGACCTCAGTGGGCCCCCTCTGCCGCCTGGCCCTTCATCTGCATATTCAAATGCACCTAAATGAGATGCTCATTAATTTACCTGCAGGCGGCGGAAGTACAAAGCCCATTTTACTGACTCCGAACGCAGTTCGTGCGCCTTCGGAACTCCACCATCACATTTTGCAATTTCCAACCTTATGTACCAAATATAAGGGCTAGAAAATGAATTTTCAGTGTAAGAAATCTACGTTTATGCAAATCATGCTTCTGATATCGGAATTCCTAGGCGAAAACCTGGTGGGGAGGGGAAAGGAATATAATTTTCAGGGCGGGAGGGGTGGAGGAGAAGGGAAAACATTTTTCATTGGCTGTGGGGTTGGTAGGAAGGGGTTGAAGGGCAAAGAGCACAAAATTTGGGGTTTAAAGGTCAGGACTGTCAAGAATGGCTTTCCGTGGGGTAGAGGGAAATAAATCTATTGTGTGATCATTGGATGGGGTGGGGGGGGGGGTTGGGGGTTGATGGAAGTGGCGCTTTTATGTAAAATGTACTGCTTTTATTAAAAGTTAAAGTCCTGGTCCCTTTAAAAATTAAAATCTCTGCTAAGGGCTTAAAGCCCTTTAAAATGGCGCTGCCGCATGCGTAGTGGCGCCAGATGCTGTTGTAGGGGATGCGGTGGCCACTCCCAATGACAGAGGGGGCGGCCACTCCGTTCCCTCGATTTAAATGAGCCCCGCGTGTAATATTGCGGGCGCTCAGGGATGGTGCATCCGTGTGGGCTGCACGCCGCCATTAGACTGCGCCACTGCGCACTGTGGCGCACCCGTAAAATTCAGCCCATGATTTCCCTTTCACAAATCCATGTTGACTATGCCCAATCAGATCATTATTATCCAAGTGTCCATTCATCATATCCTTTAGAATAGATTCTAGCATTTTCCCAATGATGATATAAGGCTAACAGGTCTGTAATTCCCTGTTTTCTCATTCCCTCCCTTCTTAAATAGTGGGGTGACATTTGCGACCTTACAATCTGCAGGAATTGCTCCAGAATCTATAGAATTTTGGAAGATGACCACCAATGCATCCACTATCTCTATAGCTACCTCTTTCAACACTCTGGGATGTAGAATATCAGGTCCTGGGGATTTATCAACCTTCAGCCCCATTAATTTCTCTAATACAACCTTCTTACTAATACTAATTTCCTTCAATTCTTCATTATCCCTAATCTCTTGGATCTTTAATTCTGGGAGATTTCTTGTATCTTCCTCAGTGAAGACAGAGACAAAGTAATCATTTAGCTTCTCTGCCATTTCGCTGTTCCCCATTATAAATTCTCCTGACTCTGCCTGTAATGGACCCACATTTGTCTTAGCTAAACGATTGCTTTTTACATACCTGTAGAAGATTTTACAGTCTGTTTTTATATTTTTGGCGAGCTCACATTCATATTCTATTCTCCCTTCCATTATCAGTTTCTTTGTCCTCCTTTGCTGCATTCGAAAATCCTCCCAATCCTCAGGTTTACTATTTCTGGCAACTTTATCGGCCTTTTCTTTTAATCCTATACAATCCTCAACTTCCTTTGTTATCCACGGTTGACTGCCTTTACTTTTGGGGTTTTTGTGCCTTGAAGGAATGCATAGTTGCTGTAAACTATGTAATATTTCTTTAAAGACTATCCATTGCCTATGTACTGTCATACCTTTTAATGTATTTTCCCAATCAACCTCAGCCAACTTGCCCCTCATACCTTCATAATTTCCTTTGTTCAAATTTAACACCTTGGCTTCAGATTGAACTACCTCACTTTCAAACATAAATTCCATCATATTATGGTCACTCATCCCTCAAGGTTCTTTTACAACAGGATTATTAATTAGCCGTTTCTCATTACATAATACTAGATCTAAAATAGCCTGTTCTCTAGTCGGTTCCTCAACATACTTCTCTAGAAAACCATCCCTAACAGTCCAGAAATTTGTCCTCCATAACATTAGTGTTCATTAGATTTACCCAGTCTATATGCAGATTGAAGTCACCCATGATTACTGTATTACCCATGCTACATACCTCTCTAATCTCCTGATTAATGCCATGTCTGACACTACCACTACTGTTTGGTGGCCTATAAACATCTCCTACCAATGTTTGCTGCCCCTTGCTGTTTCTCGCTCCACCCAAACAGATTCTGCATTTTGTACTTCTGATCTGAGATCCTCCCTTACTAATGTACTGATCCCATCCTTTATCAGCGCAACACCACCTCCTTTTCCTTTTTACCCGTCCTTCCTAAATGTTGAATATCCTTGAATATTCAGTACCCAATCTAGGTCACCCTGTAGCCACTTTTCCATTATGGCAATTAGATCATACCCATTTACCTCTATTTGGGCCTTTAAATCACCTACCTTGTTGCGAATAATGCATGCATTCGGGAGCTCAGTGAAAGACCTCAAGGCGTAATTCGTTTCTCTACACAAAAAGAGTTTTAACTGAAGAGTCTCTAAGTACTATTTGCTCTGTGCTTGATTTTCGAGGCATTTATTCACATAACTACTATCTCTCAGATCAGGCATTGTGCAATTGCTTCTACACTGCTTCTTAATTTGATATTGATCTAGCCAGGGGTTGGCAAAGATGATGCTGAGAAAGTATTTAAACTTAAAAGTGAATACAGCCATAATTTTGCACCCTGTCCAAAAATATGGATCATGGTTAGAATCTGCATTTTAATATATTTTGTAATAAAAGATGTATGTATGTTGGACTTCTTGAGTCTCAATTATGTTTGAACTTACAATTTAATGCATTAAAGTTACTAGCGCTAATGTGGAAAATTGCAGGCACATTGAACAAGGATGTTACATTTTCAATTCTGCAAGTCCTCTGGCACCACCCATGTATCTAAGGAGGATTGGAAGATTATGGTCCGCAATTTCCACCTCAGTATCCTTGGATGCATCTCATCCGATCAACTTTAAGTACAGCCAGCTTATCTAATGCCTCCTCTTTATCAATTTTTAGCCCATCTAGTGTCTCAACTATACTTTCATTATGACTTGGGCAGAATCTTCTTCCTTGGTAAAGACAGATGCAAAGTACTGATTTAGTACCTCAGCCATGCCCTCTGCCTCCATGCATAAATCCCATTTTAGGTCCCTAATCGGCCCCACTCCTCCTTTTACCACTCTTTTACTATTTATATACCTATAGAAGACTTTTAGATTCCCTTTTATGTTATCTTCTCAAACTTGCTGTTTGTTTCTCTAATTTGTTTTTACACTTCGCCTCTGAATCTTTTATATTCAGTCTGGTTCTCAATTGCATTATCCACTTGACATCTGTCATATGCACCCTTTTTCTGCTTCATCTTACTCTCTATCTCTTTCGTCATCCAGGGAGCTCTGAATCTGTTTGCCCTACCTTTCCCCCTTGTGGGAATGTACTTTGACTGTACCCAAACTAGCTCCTCTTTAAAGGCAGCCCAGTGTTCAGTTGCAGTTCTGCCTCACAATCTTCGATTCCAATTTACTTGGGCCAGATCCGTTCTCACTAGATTGACATTGGTCCTCCCCTAATTAATAATCTTTACTCTGGATTGTTCCTTTTCTTTTTCACTGTCCCTTAAATGTTCCCCTACTGACACATGATTCACTTGACCCACCTCATTCCCCAGAATCAGATCCAGCAACGCCTCCTTCCTCATTGAACTGGAAACATACTGATGCAGAGTGGCTGCTCTGCTCCCTCTATTTAAATGAGCCCCCACGCATAATATCGTGGGGGCTCGGCGGCAGCCGCTGAATGTGGGCACGCCGCTGTGTTCAAAGGGCACTGCCGTGGAGCACGGCACCCAAATAAAATTGAGGCCCTTGTATCCAGGAATACTTCGTACCCAGTCCTGTCTTTTGCTGAGCCAGGTCTCCGTTATCGCCACATCATATTTCCACGTGGCTATTTTCGCCTGCAGCGCACCAACGTTATTTACTGGACATTCATATACATGCACAGTAAACCTAATTTAAACGTTATTCTATTTTCTCTTACTTTGACACCACCTAATGCCTTTCCATTTCCTATTCTAATGCTATCTGTCTCTCCCAATTCTCAGTGCACCTTGGTTTTCCTCTTTAATATTACCTCCTGGTTCCCACACTCTTGCCAAGTTAATTTAAACCCTCCCCAAAAGCACTGGCAAATCACCCGGCAAGGACATGAGAAGCATCCCAGAATTCCCATCTGGAACAGGATGCGCACTCCATGGGCCCAAGCTTCCCTGCCCTGTCTCTATTTATTAGACTATTGTAAATTTTATTTAAATAAAAAAAAAGACTCATTGGCTACTCACCAATCAGCTATCTTTCCTGTGCTGACATCACTTTATTTTCTAGACAGGTTAACTAAAAATTTTTTACTTAACTGTTATTATTTAAAAACCTTAGATTTTAATTTACTGAAAAATTTAAACTTCTTTAGTGCTTATTATTCAGGTGCAACCTGCCCAGCCTGTACAGGTCCCATCTCCCCCAGAACCAGTCCCAATGTCCCAGGAATCTAAAGCCCTCCCTCTTGCACCATCTGTCCAGCCACGCATTCAATCTATTCTCACCTATTTCTATACTCACTTGTGCATGATGCTGGGGATAATCCAGAGATTACTGTGTTTGAGGTGCTTCTTGCTAGTTTCTTTCCTAGCTCCCTAAACTCTGCCTGCAGGGCCTCATCCCTCTTTCTACCCAATTTGTTGTTACCGATATGGACAATGACTGCTGGATGTTCACCCTCCCCCCTCAGAGTGCTCTGCAGCCACTCAGTGATATCCTTGACTCTGGCACCTGTCTGTTCCCCTAACTATAGAATCTCCTATCACGACTGCTTTTCCAGTCTTCCTCCTACCCCACCTGTACAGCTGAGCCAATCATAGTGCCGTGGACTAAACTCTGGCTGCACATCCCAGAAGAACCATCACTCTCAGCAGTATTCAGAATGGAATACTGATTGGTGAGTGAGAAGCACTCAAGGAGCTCCTCCACTATCAGCCTGGTCCATCTTGACTGTCCGGCAGCCATCCATTCCCTTCCTGCCTCTCTACCCTTAAGCTGTGGGGTGACCATCTCTATAAATGTGCTATCTGTAAAACTCTCAGCCTTGCAGATGCGCCACAGTGACGCCAGTTGCTGCCACACTCTGAAACCCAGAGCTCGAGCTGCTACAGCTGACGACACTTCCTGCACATGTGGTTGTCCAGGGCATGAGAAGAGTCCTAGAGTTCCCACCTGGAACAGGATGCGCACTCCACGGGTCCATGTCTCTACTTATTGGACTATTCACCACTTAAATTAAAAAAGGCTCACCAGCTACTCACCAATCAGCTGTTTTTCCTGTGCTGATGCCACTTTATTTTACAGGAAGGTTAGCTAAATTGCTTTTACTTAACTCTGATTATCAAAAAATATTAAGATTTTAATTAACTGAAAAATTCAGACTTCTTTAATACTCTTATCCCCTCTTATTTAATTTTTAACTTTATCCCCTAGAACTGATTGATTAATTGAGCACTGATTTTAATTATAATAATGAATCAATCAAGTCTTGTTTTATAGTTGATTAATTTAAATTAAATTAAAAGCTTATGGGTATACTCACCCCGGCCTGCTCTCTGTTTCCCCGCTCGCACTGCTGATTTTGATGTCACTCTGACGTTACTTTTTAATTTCTCCTTGGTAAATCTGTGCTTCACTTTTGCCAGGGCTTCCATATCCCCCACCTACAGTGAGGAACCTAAAACTGCATGCAGTGGGCTGGATTTTGTCGGGGCGGTGGTGGCCCCGATGACGGGCAGGAAAGCAGCGGGAGAAACCCTGTCCCCGCTTTTTTGGGAGAGCACCGGCCACATTTTTTACCAACTTAACAGCTAATGAGCTGCCTTTGGGGCTCTGTTCCCTTTAAGGGACGGGTGCCTGTCTTCAAGAGGTGCCGGCCAACTGGGGGCAGGGTTGGGGGGGGGGGGGGGGGGGAAGCGTGGGGCAGCCACTGACACCAGGGGGCCCTTCCATGGGTCACAGAGCACCCATTTAAGAGGGACCTCCCTCCTCAGAACCCACAGGGAGGGTGCCAGGGTTCGCCCGCCATTAGTAAAATGCCAGCGGTGGCAGGAAGAGGCCTTCGTTGGCTCCTTTAAGTGGCACAATTGGCCTCTGGGTCGGTGAGCCATCCCCCACTTGCCTCCAAATGTCATGGCAGTGGGAAGGTGAAGGACATGCCGCCCCACCCCCAACCGCTCTTACAAGCCCCATAAAATTCAGCCTCGCATTCCAGTCATGGCCCAACCATTGTTTTGTATCACTTTGTTTTTGCATTTAATACATCTCAATAATAAACCTATAATCTAATTTGCCGTAATAGCTTTTTAACCAGTCCATGCACTTTTAAGTATTTCATGCATCTTCGCACCTAGATTCCTTTGTTGTTCCGCTGCAGTGAGAAATTTACTATTTAAGGTATATTTCTAATATTCCCAAAATGTATTGTCTGAATTTTTTCTGTTTTAAACTGCTTTTAGCATTTATATTCATTACATAACAGCAGCACAAGAACAGGTCACTCAGCCCAACTGGTCTAGGCTGGCATTTATACTCCAAACAAACCTCCTTCCAGTCTAATCACCTCTTCGCACTCTGCTCCCACAGCCCTCCATTTCTTCTTCCTCATGCAGGGATCAAGGCTCTCCTCAAATGCATCGATGCAGCTTCAATCACTTCATGTGACAGCTAGTGCCAGATACTCACATTCTCTTTGTTCGTGGCTATCTTATATTTATTCCCCGCTGTTTTGGACATCCACAAGTTGACCTTCTACAGAGCCTTATCCTAAACACAGCATCTGCATAAATGCAGTATGCACAGTAACAAATTGAAGTGGCAGCTTAGATTATGTGCCTAGGTGTGTGGTTTGAACCCACAACCCTTAGACTCAAAGGCATGGGTGTTTAGAGACAAGCTGAACCATGCTTACCAGACCTTAATATTCAGACAGTTTGTTCTTCTATTGAGTTGCGATCATTTACATACCTGCCAGTCTGAGAAACATTCATGTTCCAAAATACCTTGAGGAGAATTTTAACTCCCAAGAACTAGTGGGTTGGGAGTGGGTGGGTGGTAAATTTATTTGAATTTTAGAGCAGGAATGCAACCCAGCTCCAACCAGTTTAACAAAGACACATTTGGATGCTCGTGAGGAACCTACTTGCCAAAGCTGGGATTTCCTAATTGGATCTGGGTGGGTACCTACTACAGCAATTAACATCCTTAGGAGATGTTAATGAGGTATTTTTTAATTGTTTTTAATTTGGATCCAAATTTTACTAGAGCAGCATGAGTTTCCCAAATCTAGGGAAACTGAACTGGGAAATGGAGGTGCATTTGAGCAGCAGTTCAGGTGGGTGTTTAAATTTGTCATTATCCCAGCTGAATAAAACTTCACTTATTGCAGCTGGTATATCGGTTCCCTCTGGCAAATGTTGAGCAGAGAATGCGATTCCGGATATAGCATTTTTCAACTTTTGAGGACTTTAAATTGACAAGATCAGAATGGGATGCACATTGGATGTATCTGACATCAGAAGAGGGAGACCATCACCATTCATGCAGCAATGAAATGTCGTAGGTAGGATCAACACACGCACAGGAGAGAGGTTTGCAGGTGGAGGAGATCGAAGGTGCTCATCATTTATTTTCACTTGGTGAGAACTGGAACAGGAAGAGGAGGATGAAGATGGAGTGTCTATTGCAAGACCAGCTGATTACATGTTGCACAGGATTCCAGGGATGCCCTGATATCCCTAAGGTTCACCTAGTGTGAAATATGTAGTCCTGCAATTCGCTCCCCACACCAGCAACGATCACTCTCCCCTTTTCAATAAAGAGTCCATCAATCACTCATCCACCAATGGGTCCCGTCATATATTGACATTCTTCATGAACAATTGAAAGGTCGAATTGGCCCTCTGGATGCAATAATGGAAATGGTGCGAATCATTTAATTTTATGTGCATTGTAAAAATCGAAACTGAACATAACACTGGCAAACAACCATGAGCATACCCTTGGTGAATTACAATTTCTTCAATTTATGCACCCTACTGCCTCTACATGGTGCATTCTGTGTGGCTTCAGCAGATCCATGTTCTGATTGCTGACATACTTTTGGCCTATGTCCTCTGGGATTTGGAGCCCCTGCCAAAGACTGTCCCACCTGCACCTGTGCAGGGGCAGACATAGCAATTGGGAGATGAGGGAGCATGTTGGTACTGATTGAGGACAGGGTGGGGGCAATGGGAGAGAAGTGAGAATTCTTTGAGTGGAGTTCCCACTTAAATGTCCCCTTTCACCCTCATCCCTCTCCTTAGACAAGCACCACATCACTTTACTGCGGTCCAGCTTGATGAAGATCAGCGACGTGTTGCAAGGCCATGGATAAGGTATCGGTAATCTTGTTTAAGGTGGCAGACAAGCTGGCATCCAAAGTCTGCACAGCCATGGTCACGGCCTGTATGGACTCATGAAGCTCACCTTGAAGCTCCTTGAAGGAGGAATCTCTCTCCATAGCAAACATCCTTGCAGTTTCCGGTGCCACCAATCCACTAGCAATCGAGTTGGGATTCCTCCATCCTCTCCATTATTGTTGAGAATATGCAAGGCACATCTGTCAGTACCTGGCTAAGTTGTGGATACATTCTCCATCTCAACAATAGCCCCCAGGGTTCAGTATCTGTATCCAGCTCGGCAGAATTTGGAGAGGATTGTGTTTCCCAATGTGGACTCTCCACAGCAGTCCTATCATCAGTGCCTGTTCATGCACACTTGTGAGGTGTGAATCACCAGGTGAAAACTCAAATAACTCTCTAAGTGGACTCACTGAAGTGCAGGCATCGGTGCTGGTGCATGGCTGTAAGTCCTGTGATGGTGCACCCTCAGAAGGAATGAGGTCCTCTGAGGAATCGTCCACATGGATGTCCTGTGACACTTGCTGTGTAGGTGAAGATCCTGGAAGACAAAAGAAATAGATATGATTTAGTTGTGGCTAAGTCAAAATCTTGCCAATCACCAGTCTTCCCATAGTTCATGCACTGAGGAAATGAAGTCAGTGTATGTGGGTTAGAGATATTTGCGATTCTGTCACCGCCATCCGCGAGCTCCCTTTCTCTCCATCACCTGCTATCCTCTTTGCATCAGTGAGCTGGACTATATGTGGCTGCCCAGCTCCAGTCCTGCGTTTTGCGCTATCTTCTACAAGGCGCAAAAAAACAGAATTGTGACAGAAGCACTTCAATGAGGGTGACTATGAGACACATGCAACACATTGTTTAAAGTTTGCGGTGTCACTGCAAGATAAAGGGGGAGGTGATGAAGTGCATAGAAAGTGAAGGATGAATGCTGCTGAAAGTTGAGTGCATGTGAGAAGTGATGTAATAGAGAACACTTAGCAAGATAGAGTGGGGGCAGCTTAAACCACAGAATGTAGTTGAATCAGCAAAGGTACTCACTTTTTCTGACCTGGTTAGGTCAGTAAAACTACTTCCTACATCACATCCATGACCTGGGCACAATACTCCTGCTGCTCACCTCTTCAGCTACCTACAACCATGCCTTCTTGGTGACAGCTGATGAGAGATCAGATGGGAGAGGCAGATACAGAGGCAGAGGCAAAGACAAATGATGTTACAGATGTGAAATTAAGTTGTCTTTGTGATGGATTGCATCTGCGGTCAGAAGCTCAGCTTATGGTACAGAAGGATGTTAAGGTTGAGGTTGTGTCATAGAGTCATTTACGGCACAGAAGGAGGCTATTCAGCCCATCAAGACCATGCTGGATCTCTGTAGAGCAATCCAGTCAGTCCCATTCCCCTGTAGCCCTGCAAGTTTATTTCCTTCAAATGTCCATCCAATTTCCTTTTGAAATCATTGATTGTCTCCGCTTCCATCACTCTCGTAGGCAGAGAGTTCCAGGTCCTTGTCATTCGCTGCATAAAAAAATTCTTCCTCACACCTCCTTTGCATCTCTTGCCTAAAACCTTAAATCTGTGTCCCCTAGTCCATGTACCATCAGCTAATCAGAACAGTTTTGCTTCATGTGCCAGATGAATAAAATTAATGTGATAATTTTTCTTATACTATTACATTATGCTTTGAATATATAACAATTTGCAAGTGCATAGCCCAGATAACCTGAATGATCCTGAGGTGCTTCACAGAGGGAAAAAGAAAGCAGAGACTGGGAAGGGTGACCAAAAGTTTGGTTGCACAGGTGGATTTCAAACATAAGGACATAAGAAGTAGGAGCAGGAGTAGGCCATTTGGCCTCTCGAGCCTACTCTGCCATTCAATAAGATTATGACAGATCTGATTGTGGCCTCAACTCCACTTTTCTGACTGCCCCCATAACCCTTGACTCCCTTGTAGATCAAAAATCTGTCTAACTCAGCCTTGAATATGTTCAATGACCCAGCCTCCAAAGATAAATGACTCTCAGAGAAGAAATTCCTCTTAATTTCCGTCTTAAATGAAAGACCCCTTATTCTGAAACTTTCCTCCCTAGTTCTAGACTCCTCCATGAGGGGAAACATTCTCTCAGCATCTACCCTGTGAAATCCCCTCAGAATCTTCAATAAGATCACCTCTCATTCTTCTAAACTCCAATGAGTACAGGCCCATCCTGCTCAACCTTTCCTCTTAGGCCAACCCCCTCATCCCAGGAGTCAGCCTAGTGAACCTTCTCTGAACTGCCTCCAAGGAAAATATATCCCTCCTTATATAAGATCAAAACAATACTCTAGATGTGATCTCACTAACGCACAATACAGTTGTAGCAAGACTTCCCTACTTTTATACTCTATCCCTCTTGCAATAATGGCCAACATTTCATTTGAATTCCTAATTACTTGCTGTACCTGCATGCTACCCTTTTGTGATTCATGTACGAAGACACCCACATCCCTGTGTACCGCAGCATTCGGCAATTTCTCTCGATGTAAATAATATTCTGATTTTCTATTCTTCCTATCAAAATGGTGCATCTTCCCACAGTCAATTTTTTTTCTACTCACTTAACCTATCTATATCTACAGTCGTTTAATACTACAGAACTCGAGCATTGCTAAAAATAGAGACATGTTGTCGAAACTTTTCGTCTTGCACTCATCAGGACAATATGCAAGAATAACCACAGTGTGCTAAGAATTTTGCTGACAACCAATTTAAGATTGTCTGTAGGGCTCGCAGTGTGGCGCATTTGCGTGTACTGGAAGCTACATTTATTAATACACAGGGTCCTGTTATTTGCAGACTGAAAGAATATGTACATTGTGCCTGTTTCAGCTGAACAAAATAAGTGACTGGTTCATTCCTCAGACCAATGCCTTGACCAATCAGAGTCAAGCTGCCTGGTTTAAATTTCAAACAAAGATTGTCAGTTAACTGTCAGTCACTGTAAACTGGTGCATTCTCCACGGCAATGCCTCTACCAATCAGAGTTCACTTGCCAACCAATTGGCACTCTCTTCTCATGCAGTATAAGTTGCTGTTTTCCCTTACATTGGTTATTCTTGCAGAGTGTCCTGATGAGTGCAAGACGAAAAGCTTCGACAATATGTCTCTTATTTTCAGCAATACTATCTATACCTCTTTGCAGACTCTCTGGGCTGAATTTTACTAGCCCTCCATTATCGGGGGTCGTGGCGGTGAGGGAGCCTAGAAAATTTTTCTGGGAGAGGCCCACTACGACCCTCGATGCCGGGAAGGCCCTGCCGCATTTTACTGCCGACGGCAAGGCCTCCGTGCGGCCCCCACCCCTCGCACCGCCGCCAAGCGGCGGGGCCTTTAATTGTAATGTCATTTGGATATTAAAATGAAGAATAATAACCTACCTGGTACTGACGGCCAATATTCCAGCTGCCGGCCGGAACTCCCATGCCTTTGGATGTTCACACGGACATCCGAGGCGTGACACTGGTGGGGAGCGGGGAGCAGTGAATTTCTCAGGGCGGGGGGATGGGGGCGGGAAGAGGTGAAAACTGATTCCATTGGCTGAGGGGATGGTGGGAACGGGTTGAAGAGCAAAGAGTGCTAAGTTTGGGGTTGAAAGGTCTGAACCGGTAAAAATAGTTTTTCGTGGGGGGGGGGGGGGAAGAGGGAAATTAATTTATTGGTTTATAATTGTGGGTGTGGAAAAGGGGCTTTGATCTGTACTTTAATGGTTTTATATAAATTAAAGGTGATGGTCACTTTAAAAATTAAAATTGCCGGAGAGGGCTTGCAGCCCTTTAAAAGTGGCGCCTACACCGAACGCTGTTGCCGGAGCATCTGCCCCCTCTACGTCATCAGGGGCGGCCGCTCCGCCCCCTCCATTTAAATCAGACCCCACGTGAAATATCGTGATTTGTGGCGAGCTCATACAATTCAGCCCTCTGTGTCCTCCTCACAACTTGCTTTCCTACCTATCTTTGCATTCTCAGCAAATTTGGCTACCATACACTCAGTCCCTTCATCCAAGATATTAATATAGATTAAAAATAGTTGATCCCTGCGACAACTGAAAATGACCCATTTATCCCAACTCTCTGTTTCCTGTTAGTTAGCCAATCTTCCATCCATGCTAATATATTGCTCCTAATTTCATTAGATTTTCTCTTATGCAGTAATCTTTTATGTGGCAGCTTATCAAATGCCTTTTGGGAATCCAAATACACTACATCTATCTCCTGATTCCCCTTTCCGCTGCTTGTTACGTCCTCAAAGAACTCTAATAGATTTGTCAAACACAATTTCTCTTTCATGAAGCCATGTTGACTCTGCTTGATTGTATTATGATTTTCTAAATGTCCTGCTATTTAATGATGGTTTCCAGCATTTCCCATGACAGATGCTAGGCTAACTGGCCTATAATTTCCTGTTTTCTGTCTCCCTCCTTTCTTGAATAGGGGTGTTACATTTGCCATTTTCCAATCCGCTGAGACCTTTCCCGAATGTAGGAAATTTTGGAAGATTACAACCAATGCATCCACTATATCTGCAGCCATTTCTTTTAAGGCCCTAGGCTGCAGGCCATCAGGTCCAGGGCACTTGTCAGCCTTTAGTCCCATTAGTTTCCAACTACTTTTTCTCTAGTGATAGTGATTGTTTTAAGTTCCTCCATCCCTTTTGGTTTCTGATTTTCTACTATTCTTGGGATGCTTTTAGTGTCCTCTACCGTTAAGACAGATACAAAATACTTGTTTAAAGTTTCTGCCATTTCCTTGTTTGCCATTATTAATTCCCCAGTCTCATCCTCTACTCTTCTTTTTTATATACTTGCAGAAGTTCACTGTCTGTTTTTATATTACTTGATCATCTACTCTCATATTCTAATTTCTCCTTTTTTTTTAAAGTCATCCTTTGCTGGTTTCTAAAGTTTTCCCAATCTTCTGGCCTATCACTAATCTTCGCAGAATTGTACATCTTTTCTTTAACTTCTTTAGTTAGCCACAGATGGTTCATCCTTCTCATAGTCATTCTCTCAGTGGAATATATCTTTGCTGAGATTTATGAAATATCTCCTTAAATTTCTACTACTGCTTATCTACTGTCTTACCTTTTAATCTATATTCCCTGTCCACGTCAGTTAACTCTGTCTTCATACCTTTGTAATTGCCTTTTATAAGTTTACGACACGAGTTTCAGACCCAAGTTTCTCACCCTCAAACTGAATGTCAATTTCTATCAAGTTATGATTACTCCTGCCTAGAGGATCCTTTACAATGAGATCATTAATTAATCCTGTCTCATTATGCGCTACTAAGTCTATAATAGCCTGTTCCCTGGTTGGTTCCACACGTATTGCTCCAAAAAAATATCCAGAATACACTCTATGAACTCGCTTCAAGACTATCTTTGCCAATTTGATCGGTCCAAATTATAAGATGATGAAAATCGCCCACAATTATTGTAGTACCTTTCTTACAGGTCCCCACTACTTCTTGATTTATACTCTGTCCTACTGTAAGGGGACCGAGAGAATACTTCCAGCAGTGACTTCTTTCCCCTGCTCTTTTAAAGCTGTGGTATCCCAGCCTTTGTCAGACACAGGATTGCTCAAATTAATATCCACTACAGATATTTATCAAAACCTGCACTGAACATTTATAGCTCAGAGCAAATAGCCTGAAGATCAGAATGCACCCACAGAAACGACTGTCCAAACTCACACACTACCCTTTGTGCCATATGATGATACCAGAACACACTGATAGCTTCTACGCTGCTGAATGATGTTCAGCTAAAACCTGAGACAGTGGCTAGGGAGGTAATTGATGTTGAGGGAACAGAGCTTGTGGCAAGGGCTGAAGACAATGGTTTTGATCTGCCCAATGTTTCACTGTAATTCACTTTGTAATTACCCTTGCAGTTTTTCTTCTACTGACTAATCGATAATTGCCTGGTGTACCTATTTTCCCCTTTTTGAATTGAGGTTTAATATTTGCCAGCCTCCATTTCTTTGGCACAGCTCCCATCTTTAGTGAAACTTGAAAATTTATGGTTAAGTCCTCTGCTACTTCCTCACAAATGCCCCTCACTATTCTGAATACCAGTTGATCCTGAATATTTATCAATTTTTAGCACCCCCCCAGCCCCTTAGGAACCAATGTTAAAGAAAACAGTGTGACGGAAGATGCTGATGAAATTCAGTACTCTTGCATTTATCACAACTATTTATTTGTCCCCCTACTATGTAGACTTCTATGAGTAGGGTTGTACTGTCCTGTAGAGTTTGATTTCCTTCTATTTCAATTAATCAATGTTAGCTGGTCTCAGCTGGGCCAAAAAAATTGAACTCTCAATCTCGGTTGACACTCCAATGCAGCACTAAAGGAGAATTAATTGGCTAAGGTGCTGGACTTTAGTTGAAACAGTAAACAGAAATTCTATCTCCTGTTCTCCTGGTTCAGGTGGATGTTAACTTGACACAATTCAAAGAAGAGTGGCATCCTAACCAACATTTCCATCCTAACAACACTTACAAAAGCAAAAAAAAAGTCATCGGTCTTATTGCTGTTTGAAGAATGTTGTTAGGCACAGATTATCTGGTCATTGTCTCATTACTGTTTGTAGGACCTTGTTGTGCACAAATTGACTGCCATTTTTTTTTTGACTGCCATGTTTCCTATATCACAACAGTGACCACAATTCAAAAGTACTTCATAGGTGGTGAAGCTCTTTGGGATGTTCTGAGGTCGTGAAAAACGCTATATAAATTTAATCAATCAATCGATCATCTGTCTGCTTAAAATTGTTTGAAATGTAACCACTTTTTTAAAAAATCAAAATGGGGTAAATTTCCATCTTTTAAGGGACAAGCATCCATGGAAGGTGGGGGGAAGAGAGGGGTGCCCAAATTTCCAATATGCATTCCTTGCACATGAGACTTTTAACCCACCCAATATCTTTTCAGTTTTGACTGATAGAACAATTGCATTTCAGGTGATAAACTTTGCAACTTGGACTATACATTTTATGTCAACAGATAGAGACAGATAGCAAATTTTGATTGAAAATATTTGCCCGATTTTGAGTGTTAGGTAAAGTGATTTTAGTATTTGTGCTGTCACAGAAAGTGATATAAACAGTAGTTCTGATTTTGTGAGGCCCCACAGTAATATTATCTCAAAAACTTTTCAACCCAGGAAAACAAATTCTAAGATTAGAACAATCATAGCTTCCATGACTTATGAGTCATTAGAAATATGGTAATATACTCATTTTACACCAAATACCCACACATAAATACTGCTACAAAACACAGATCTTTAGAAATATCATTAGTGCAAAATGAAATTTGATCTATTTCTGAAAGTGCGAGTACAGCCCACTAGTCATTAAAATTATCATAAAATGAGTTACATCAATTAACCATCCAATTGTAGCTATGAAACTCTTCACATGCATGTATTTTATTTAAATTAACATTTCACCTGTGAAGGAGTGAACCCTGACATGCGGAATGCTGAGAACACAAGTGGCACCTCTGTCTTCAGTAACATCTCAATGTAGTAAGCTGTGCAAGAATACACAGGATGGATACCGGACTCTGCACTTTCCACAGAAAGATGAATCTGCCAAAGCGACAGCAAAAACAAATAGGAACATGAGTGAATATTGAAGAAAAATTAGTGGTGTCCTTCTTCTGGGCAACCTATTACATACATTACCCATTGTTATATTTTGATTAATTTTCACATTCTTTGTTCTGCCTTAATATAATCCAGCCATTTTATACTTGAGACCTCAGACAGAAACAATTATCCTTCAGTGAGCTTAAAATTCAAAATGTGTTTGGAAGTCAATAGCAAATAACACCTAAGTGTAATCATTTTGGAGTAACATTGGGATACATGAGTCTATAAAAAATGGTGGGGCCTTACTGCTGCATTGATATTCCACTTTCATCAAGAAAAGTATACCCCATGGATTAATGCTATCACAATCTTTTTCAAAAAAACTATCTTCACTACCTCACTATTCAAAACCAACTGACATTTAGAAAAACAAAATCTCCCCACGCACTCAATTCATGTTGTTCTCCCTGCAGTTTGAACAGAGGGAAGGTGAAAAAACTGGAGGGAAGGTCATTGTGTGAGATTTCTGTGTCACCTTCAAAGCAGCACTGCTTGCTAGGAGCAGGTGGCTTGGCCTTTGTCTTGGTTTCGTCTTTGATGTGAAAGGATCAAAATGAAAATGGAGAAACATTATTTCAGCTAGGGAACGCGCCCGCCCCCCGCCCCCCCCCACCACCCCGTAACTCCTGTCCCAACCTAAACACAATCACCACAATATCTATTGACCAAACCGCTATGATTTATAACTTTTTGTTGCTCCTACCTAACTTGTTATATCTAAACATCTGTTACAGATCAGTGCCTGCTCTTCCTCACTTTGATATGACTCAACTTGGGATACAACAGGCAGAATTATGCTTGGCGCCTGGAAATAATAAAGGGAACTTTATGGTAATACTAACATAAGTAAGCCAATACGTCAGGAAGAATTGTGTTATTTTGGTTGACAATAAACCAGAGATTCCAAAGGATAATCCAGGCATATTGAAAACTACAAGGTAACATTATTTATAAGGAAGAGAAAACACTGATGGACAGCCGGAGGTCTTTTTTTATAGCCAGTAAATAAAAATGACAGAAGATCACTGGAATCCTACAGTGCTCTCCTGTGCCACCACTAAGTGACACATTAATGGATAAAATCTGAACACTGCAGGAGCAGTTTTCAACAAATGGTTCTTACTGTGCACAATAAATGAAGACATATAGGGGAAAAAATTCACAAGGCCCATTTTCCAGCACAGGGGCTGTGATGTGTGATCACCCTGTGCCTGGTCCTGTTGAGGCAGGAAGCGCACAAACTCCATGCTGCCTCCTCATCTGAAGGATTTCAGCATGCAGCCCAGTGCAGAATGCACTGCTGATTGGCTGCACGGTGAAAAGGGGGCCCAGCAGCATGCGTGGCTAGCATGCATTTCAGCTAGCCTGCACATCTTAAAGGTGTCTGTCCCTTTTAAAGGGGAGCTGATCTCATTGAACAGAAATTGCTGCAAACTGTCTTTGGAAGACTTGGAGAGAAGCAAAAGCACAGATATTGAAGCACCAGGCAAGGTAGAGGGCTCCCAGGTTTTCTGATGTGGTGCTGGAGGCACGACTACAGAAGGTGGACAGGAAGAGAGGCACAATGTTTCTGCAGGGGGTCATGAGGCCCTCAAGGCACACCCTGAGAAGGGGATGGGAGCAGGTGGCCAGGGAGATCAATTCCCGGAGTCTGGCCCAAGGACCTGGCAGCAATTCCGTAAGAAGTTTAATTACCTCACACGGGTGGTCAAGATCAGTGAATGCATATGCATTCCACCGCTCCAGCAACCTCTCACATTGCCCAATGCACCACAAGTAATCACTTACTCATCAGAAATCTCTAGAAATCAGGACTCAAATAACATTAAGACACTCTACCTCATCCTCACAAATCTACCGATGCCGTCAGCCTCACAACCACCTCTCGCTGCTTCCACACACCTTCAGCGATTCAACTATGGCAAACACATCATCCAAACACAATATAACACACTCACTGACATTTTTCCTTCTGTCTTGCAGGACAAGGTAGTTCATAACAGGAGGAAGCAGAGCAGAACTGGAGGGAGACAGGCGTGTCTGCATCACCTGAACCACTGGAGGAAAGAGTACTGCACATCATTTGGCTGGCTGTGACAGAGGCCGTCGCATCTAGTGTTGCCGAGAACATTCAGAATGACGGCATGTTCCTGCCTTATATCCCTTTTCAAATCCCACCTCACCCTCATCCTGCTATTTGGCATGAAGTGCAAGCTGCAAATGGTGTGATCATGGACCTCTTGCTTTGTTACCCCACCCTGCCTTCTCTCACCCTAACCTACCCCTTCTGCATACCTGCTTTCAGATGCCCAAGAACTGCCACCTGGCCAGCTACTACAGCCTTCAGTGGAAGGACGAGAGCAACACCAGACCACTGATGAAGAAGCATGCAACTTGATCTTACACTCATAGCCACCAGCACAGATACTGGAACTGCATGTACCTTAAAGGGTAGCATAGAGTTGGGATCTGTATGTGAGTCACCAGGCATGTGTCGGCTGCAGCCAGGCCAGAGGGAAAGGATAGATCGTGTGCCAGTTCATGGGAGGGTGAGGTCGCAGATGTGTTCTGCTGCAGGGGAATCAGATGAGGATTTCAATTAGGCAGCTTACAGGAAAACGCTGATGGGTCATGATGGTCACAAGTCACGAGTGTGATGGAATACTTTCCACTTGCCTGGATGGGTGTAGCTCTAACTACACTCAAAAAGCTCAACACCATCCAGGACAAAGCAGCCCACTTGACTGACGCCCCATCTACCACTTTAAATGTTCACTCCCTCCACCACCGGCGCACAATGGCAGCAGTGTGTACCAAATACAAAATGCATTGCAGCAACTCACCAAAGCTCCTTTGACACCAGCTTCTGTGATGACCTCTACCACCTAGAAGAACAAGGGCAGCAGATGCATAGGAACACCACCACCTGCAAGTTCTCCTCTAAGTCACAAATTATCCTGACTTGGAACTATATTGCCATTCTTTCACTGTCACTAGGGCAAAATCCTGGAATTTCCTCACCAACAATACTGTGGGTGTACCAACACATTATGGACTGCAGTGGTTCAGGAAGGCAGCTCACCACCACCTTCTCAAGAACAATTAGGGATTGGCAATAAATGCTGGCCAAGCCAGCGACGCTCACATTCATGAATAAATGAAACAAATGTACACTGAGATGCTTGGTGCATCGGCAGTCCGGCCTGAGAATCTCCCGTCACTGTCAAGGAGCATGGGGCTGTCCAGCTCCATCTTGTCACAGGGTTTCACCCAGAGCTTCCTTTCCAGTTTGAAAATGGTGGCTAGCTCCATGTCAGCACTGTGGACCCACCTGTGATGCAGTGTCTGGGGGCTGATATCACAGCTTCCTAACAGATAACAAAGATTGCTGAGGTGCCACCCCAGGGGAGTGGCAGTGATTCCATAGTGTATAAACCTGCTGTCTTCCCTTAGCATGATGACAGTGTGCATGCACCCATCACTGCCACTCTGCCAATACCCTTGCTGTTGGTTGCCAGTCAGCCAGTCCAGACTGCTGCTGCCCACGCTGAGGTGGTACAGTCCAAAGCTGGGCCCTTAAGCCGAGAGCTACTCAAGGGTGTCCTGCAAGGCCATCTGGACTCTTTCCCACTGAAAGTCAGCAGCCTTCGACCAGCCATGCTGCAGCCACTGGGGTGGCACTACATAGGAGCATTAGAACAGGTAAAAATATCCATAAGACAGCAACTAAGGGAATGCAAATGTTCAGTGCTGTTGGATAAAATTGTTATGGAGCAGGTTTTTGTTGGTGGCTTTTATTTCAGGACTTAGGCCAAGCAGACCCTAGCAGATGGATTGAAATGTGGGATTTGTGGAGCCTATCCTGTCCTGTGACATCTTAGGGGAACCAGAGTCTGTGTAAATGCTCACGGACAGCTTGTCTGGAGCAAACAGCTCCCCAATTCTGCCTTCCTCTGTGCATTGCTTCCCCTCTCTGTTGCCTGTGCACCATTTCCAAGTCAAGCTGCACCCCAGGAGGGAGTGCAACAATAGCCCCCTCATTACCGAAGCAGGCTTTCTCCTGACAGGCCAACCAACTCCTCTGACCTCCTTGTCAAAATCCAGCATCACGCCCTTGAAAATCCAAAGATGTTTGCAAAACTCTTCCAACAACAATCAACACAGTGCTTTCATTAACTGCACCAGCAAAGGTAAATGAAAAGCACCTTGCCTGGAAGTTGGATGGTTAGCCCTTTAAATAGTGAGGGGTCCCTTGCACAGCTGGGAGTGCTTAAGAAAGGACATCAACTTAACATCAGTGGTCCAAAACAGAAGATGGTGCACCAAATCAGTGTTGGAGGCTGTTTAACGTCACGATCTTCCTACTCTGCATGCTTCTGGTGCACGTAAGGCACATCCGCACGAGTGCTGTCTATCAGGGTGCCCTGCATTGGCCATGCCAGACGTGGCCAGATTCCTGCCACCATTATTTCACTTCGGAGCTTCTGTAGCACCAGCAACAGCGGTGCGACAGAGCCCAATTTCAGTCACCATTTATGGAAATGTAATTTTCTTCTGTACAATTTATTAATATTTGTCTTGTCATTACGTACAGCAGCTTTTTCTTTTTTATCTCACCAATTTTCACCCTTGCTCTCAAAGACACTGACTCCAATTTTAAGCATCTGCAGGAAGAGGCTGTAACATCCCTGAAATTGCAGCACAGAACTTACTACCTCATTTCCACCCAACTACAGATATTTTCACCGTGGCCACCACGTGGATGGCCCAGGTACCTACCTGTTTCATACAGCAGCTTATTTATAGTATAGTAAATCAGGGTCCAATACTTATTCTAAGATTCTGCTCCCATTTTGAAATAGCATCTGGTTCACCGCTGGCAGTGCACTACCATTAAACAAATGAGGATTGTCTCTCAAAACGGCTCGGGTCTCTCACCAGTGACTTCCTGGGGGAAACCTGATAATCCAGTTCCTTGTGGCTTGAAATGGTGCAGAAGAAAAAATGACCACATTGACTTCTTGCTGGGATATGGGTGCGAGTCAACCTCCAGTATCTCATCTAAGCAACTATTATTCATATATGAGTGTTGATAGTAAAGAAAGGATTTTCCCCCATTGCAGGCTCATTGGAGGAAAAGTGTCCAGATCACATTTTGACTCCAATACAGTTTCGTGGGCCAGATTAACTTTAATCATGAATGCAGCTCCTTGCTCTGCATATGTCTTTGCCCTGGAGGGAAATCAGCACCATTTTTTATACTGAATTCAAATTCTCAAAATGCAATGGTGGGAATGCTGTTATAAACCTCTGGATTACTAGTCTATTAACGTAACCATTACTCTAGCCCACTCCTGTCCTGTGGATCACTGGCATGATGTCATTGAGTCCAGCTCTCAATAGGAATGGGCATCCCACCAGCCTGCTGCTGAAGTCTGCTCGGGGGTGGTGGGGGGGTGGAATCAACTCCAGTATCTTTAAAAACCTGCCATCTGGAATGTAATAAAAATCTTTAGCAGTTAATACCAGATTTTCCTTCACAAAAACATACAGAAGCATGCAGACGGGGCAGCCAGAGAAATGCTGAGACGAGAAGGCTCGATAATTGTTGCAGAAATTTTAGAGTTCTCTCTCCATCCCCTGACATTATCAAAAATGCAGTGGATACAAACCAGTCATGCCCAACATAACCTCCCTGTAGACAGCCTGTAAGCTGCAGTCAAGGAAATCTGACAGCATAAATCAATTTTTTAAAAACACATTTTTCCTGTTATGCTTCCAGCACTGAATTTGAATTCAGGTCTCACATCTCCTTAAGTGCAGAGCAATTATGTTACATAGCTCTACAGAATGCATGCTTTTACATCATCTTTATATAGCTGAGGTGAAAAATCAGGTAAATTTTATTACTTAAGCTGCATAAAAGATAAATGCTTGATTAAATAATGCATTGATTATAACCTGCATGTTTTTCTTGGCCAGTAGAGTGTACCCATTTTATGGTTCTTATCAGGTCATAGGTTTGAAGTAACCTACAATATACTGATACACCAGAACTATATTTGAGGCATGTTGTGGTTATTGCACAGTGCCTCAGTTTGCTGGAGAACCAGCACACAATGTTATGAAGTGATAGGGCATAGGTTCCGATCTGTGATCTCCTCATTCGTCAATTTCTGATCACAGCAAAATTAGAAGTGGAGGCCAAGTGTTTCGCTACAGTGAAGAGGAATAATGAGAGGCAAACATTCGTAGCTGCTCATGCGCACCTCTCTGTCAACTGAAAACATCGCAAGCAAAGGCCTTCTAGCAGATCGCTTGATTATAATTCGTACATAGTTCACAGAACATAATGAAAGGAAGAGCTTTGTTAATCATTTAAAAAAAAGAAAATGCCAGTGAGATTAGGACAACCTTAGATTCTCAATAAAAGTAATTCTGAACTTGATGTATGAGGTTTTGATATAGTATGGATTTCTGAAAGTTACAAGTAAAACAGCTGAATTCCCTTTGGAGCTAGGCACAATTTTGTGTGTTACAAGCGGAATGGCCATTAAAGGAGCATCGTAGGTTGCATATAAAAAGTCAAATTAATACTGAACGATCTGTGTATGCAACATAATGGAGTCCTGATGAATATGATGGCAGATTTATTACACTCTTGAAGCTGGTTTCATGACTTGTGTGTGGGCACAATAGGCATCAAAAGTGTGATAAACATGATATCACACCCATTATATCAATCATTTCTTTTACATAACTAGATTTATGAATTTAATGCGATAATTTTGGACAGCAGACAATTTTGGATGAATGTGATTTGATCAAACATTGATGCTTTATCTGAAAGAATTCCCCTCCACTATATGAAGTGCTTTTTTTTTTACTTGGAGCAGATTTCACACTTCTGGAACAGACAACACAGGCAACAGCAGTGAGTGTTGGTGACTGTAAGATCTATATATAGCTATGGAGATTTGAAAATGGCTGGGTACTGCCAATAAACAGAGCTGAAATGATATAACCAGAAGTCCCACCTACAGAGGTGGACACAGTCAACCAACATCAAAAATACAAAAAGAACAAGACACATTTCAAACTGGTTTGCAGTATTGATGACCTGTGGATTAAAAGTTTGCTCTAAGCCCAAGTTACCCTGCACTGAACTTTCTGTACAGGAGGAAACTGTGAAAAATACAGCAATTAAACACACTAAAGCAAAATGTTTTACTTGCGTGTTGTAGTTGTTATAAAGACTGTGAGAAAAATAAATTAAGAGTGGTGCAGAATAAAGGCTCTCTATACAACATAGATGAGAATCAACATGTGACCAAGATGGTCTTAACATAGCATGAATCTTTGATGAGAGATTGTGTCTTCCAGGTGATGCAATATGCACTCGTATGTGGAGAACAAGGAAGGCTAAGATTTTTTTTGTATGTCACTGTAATATCAGTCTTCTTGTACTTGTATAAACCTCTCGACAGTGTATTTCACTCTTTTTCTGAGAAAACTTTAATACAGGTGATCTCAAGGGTAAGCCCCTTTATTGTTCAAGCTTTTTTTCTGAAACTTTTTCACATATATGTTCTTCAAAACATACTTTTTAACAGCATGCAGTTAAAGTAGGGATATTAACCCCACTGCCTTGTGGGCGTCTCGGGAGAGACCAAGGCGAAGGGAATAAACCCTAACAGAAAATCCGGAGCGGAACCCCGAAGGCAGTCATGTGTCACCTTTGGCATGTTTCCGGCAGTTCCTGCGGCCATACTGGTGCCAAACGTCATGCTCTGCACTCCTTTGGACCCCACCAGGAAGGCCGAGAGGGGGGTTTTCACGCTGGGGCAACTCACAACCTCCATACATCCGCCCAGGCATGCGTCATGGAGAGGACACTCCATAGTTGCCTCACAGCGACAAAAACAACACGGAAGGCAGCAGTTACAGGTTATAAGTCCAGCTCAATTGACGTAGAGATTGGGCGCCACGGGTTGCCTTTGTCGGTGGGAGAGGTCATCGCATCTCACTGGATAACTACTGCCCACCTCAAACCGGGCAGCCCCTGGTCAGTAAGGTTCTGTCCCGCCACAGCCCACCTGCTTTAATGAGTGTTTGGAGTTCAGGGTCATTGCCCGACAAGTGGACTGTAACACCGCACCAAACAGCACGACAAAAAAAGGAAAGGTACCAGCCTTTGCAAGCTGGAACATCAGAACTATGTGTCCTGGCCTGCCGGAAGACCTTACACAAATCAACGATTCTCGGAAGACCGCCATCATTAACAACGAGCTCAGTAGACTCAATGAGGACATTGCCTCCCTGCGAGTGGAACTCTAAGAGAGCAAGACTACACCTTCTTCTGGCAGGGTAGGGATGCTGAAGAACCAAGACAGCATGGAGTGGGCTTCGCCATCAGAAACTCTTTGCTCAGCATGATAGAGCCACCCTCAAATGGCTCGGAATGCATACTGTCCATCCGACTGTTCACCGCCTCTGGTCCAGTACATCTACTCAGCATCTATGCTCCAACACACTGCTCCCCACCTGAAGTTAAAGACCAGTTCTACGAGGAACTCCATAATATCATGAGTAGCATCCCCAATACTGAACACCTGTTCCTGCTGGGGGACTTTAATGCCAGGGTTGGGGTCGACCATGACTCATGGCCCTCCTGCCTTGGGCACTTTGGCATTGGAAGGATGAATGAGAATGGACAGAGACTGCTTGAGTTGTGTGCCTATCATAACCTCTGCACCACCAACTCGTTCTTTCACATGAAACCCTGTCACCAGGTTTCTTGGAGGTACCCAAGATCACGTCGTTGGCACCAGCTGGACTTCATCGTCACAAGGCGAGCCTCTTTAAACAGTGTTCAAATCACAGGCAGCTTCCACAGTGCGGACTGCGACACCGACCACTCCCTGTGCAGCAAGGTTAGAATCAAACCAAAGAAGCTGCATCACTACAAGCAGAAGGGCCGCCCGCACATCAACACTAGCAGAATTTCTCATCCACAGCTGTTACATAAGTTTCTAAATTCACTTGAAAAAGCCCTTCAAAACACTCCGACGGGGGATGCAGAGACCAAGTGGGCCCACATCAGAGACGCCATCTATGACTCAGCAATGACCACCTATGGCAAACGTGTGAAGCGGAACGCAGACTGGTTTCAATCTCACTTTGAAAAGCTGGAACCTGTCATAGCCACTAAGCGCATTGCACTGCTGAACTTCAAGAAAGCCCCCAGCGAGTTAACATCCGTAGCACTTAAAGCAGCCAGACGCGCTGCACAAAGAACAGCCAGGCGCTGCGTAAATGACTACTGGCAACACCTATGCAGTCATATTCAGCTGGCCTCTGACACCGGAAACATCAGAGGAATGGAAGGGGCCATACTGGACCTGGTGTTGGGGAATGAGCCGGGCCAGGTGGTTGAAGTTTCAGTAGGGGACTACTTTGGGAATAATGATCACAATTCCGTAAGTTTTAGAATACTCATGGACAAAGACGAGAGTGGTCCTAAAGGAAGAGTGCTAAATTGGGGGAAGGCCAACTATACAAAAATTCGGCAGGAGCGGGGGAATGTAGATTGGGAGCAGCTCTTTGAAGGTAAATCCACATTTGATATGTGGGAGGCTTTTAAAGAGAGGTTGATTAGCGTGCAGGAGAGACATGTTCCTGTGAAAATGAGGGGTAGAAATGGCAAGATTAGGGAACCATGGATGACAGGTGAAATTGTGAGACTAGCTGAGAGGAAAAAGGAAGCATACATAAGGTCTAGGCGGCTGAAGAAAGATGAAGCTTTGAAAGAATATCGGGAATGTAGGACCAATCTGAAACGAGGAATTAAGAGGGCTAAAAGGGGTCATGAAATATCTTTAGCAAACAGGGTTAAGGAAAATCCCAAAGCCTTTTATTCATATATAAGGAGCAAGAGGGTAACTAGAGAAAGGATTGGCCCACTCAAGGACAAAGGAGGAAAATTATGCGTGGAGTCAGAAAAAATGGGTGAGATTCTAAATGAGTACTTTGCATCGGTATTCACCGAGGAGAGGGACATGACGGATGTTGAGGTTAGGGACAGATGTTTGATTACTCTAGGTCAAGTCGGCATAAGGAGGGAGGAAGTGTTGGGTATTCTAAAAGGCATTAAGGTGGACAAGTCCCCAGGTCCGGATGGGATCTATCCCAGGTTACTGTGGGAAGCGAGAGAGGAAATAGTTGGGGCCTTAACAGATATCTTTGCAACATCCTTAAACACGGGTGAGGTCCCGGAGGACTGGAGAATTGCTAATGTTGTCCCCTTGTTTAAGAAGGGTAGCAGGGATAATCCAGGTAATTATAGACCGGTGAGCCTGACGCCAGTGGTAGGGAAGCTTCTGGAGAAGATAATGAGGGATAGGATCTATTCCCATTTGGAAGAAAATGGGCTTATCAGTGATAGGCAACATGGTTTTGTGCAGGGAAGGTCATGTCTTACCAACTTAATAGAATTCTTTGAGGAAGTGACAAAGTTGATTGACGAGGGAAGGGCTGTAGATGTCATATACATGGACTTCAGTAAGGCGTTTGATAAGGTTCCCCATGGGAGGTTGATGGAGAAAGTGAAGGCGCATGGGATCCAGGGTGTACTAGCTAGATGGATAAAGAACTGGCTGGGCAACAGGAGACAGAGAGTAGCAGTGGAAGGGAGTTTCTCAAAATGGAGACGTGTGACCAGTGGTGTTCCACAGGGATCCGTGCTGGGACCACTGTTGTTTGTGATATACATAAATGATTTGGAGGAAAGTATAGGTGGTCTGATTAGCAAGTTTGCAGACAACACTAAGATTGGTGGAGTAGCAGATAGTGAAGGGGACTGTCAGAGAATACAGCAGAATATAGATAGACTGGAGAGTTGGGCAGAGAAATGGCAGATGGAGTTCAATCAGGGCAAATGCGAGGTGATGCATTTTGGAAGATCCAATTCAAGAGTGAACTATACAGTAAATGGAAAAGTCCTGGGGAAAATTGATGTACAGAGAGATTTGGGTGTTCAGGTCCATTGTTCCCTGAAGGTGGCAACGCAGGTCAATAGAGTGGTCAAGAAGGCATACGGCATGCTTTCCTTCATCAGACGGGGTATTGAGTACAAGAGTTGGCAGGTCATGTTACAGTTGTATAGGACTTTGGTTCGGCCACATTTGGAATACTGCGTGCAGTTCTGGTCGCCACATTACCAAAAGGATGTAGATGCTTTGGAGAGGGTGCAGAGGAGGTTCACCAGGATGTTGCCTGGTATGGAGGGCGCTCGCTATGAAGAGAGGTTGAGTAGATTATGATTATTTTCATTAGAAAGACGGAGGTTGAGGGGGGACCTGATTGAGGTGTACAAAATCATGAGAGGTATAGACAGGGTGGATAGCAAGAAGCTTTTTCCCCAGAGTGGGGGATTCAATTACAAGGGGACACGAGTTCAAAGTGAAAGGGGAAAAGTTTAGGGGGGATATGCGTGGAAAGTTCTTTACGCAGAGGGTGGTGGGTGCCTGGAACGCGTTGCCAGCGGAGGTGGTAGACGCGGGCACGATTGCGTCTTTTAAGATGTATCTGGACAGATACATGAATGGGCAGGAAGTAAAGAGATACAGACCCTTAGAAAATAGGCGACAGGTTTAGATAGAGGATTTGGAGCGGCGTAGGCTTGGAGGGCCGAAGGGCCTGTTCCTGTGCTGTAATTTTCTTTGTTCTTTGACTGCAACAACTACCGTGGAATCTCCCTGCTCAGCATAGGGGGAAAGCCTTCGCTCGAGTCACTTTAAACAGGCTCCAGAAGCTGGCTGAGCGTGTCTACCCTGAGGCACTGTGTGGCTTTCGAGCAGAGAGATCCACCATTGACATGCTGTTCTCCCTTTGCCAGCTACAGGAGAAATGCCGCTAACAACAGATGCCCCTCTACGTTGCTTTCATTGATCTCACCAAAGCCTTTGACCTCGTCAGCAGACATGGTCTCTTCAGACTGCGAGAAAAGATCGGATGTCCACCAAAGCTCCTAAGTATCATCACCTCATTCCATGACAATATGAAAGGCACAATTCAGCATAGCAGTGCCTCATCAGACCCCTTTCCTATCCTGAGTGGCGTGAAACATGGCTGTGTTCTTGCACCCACACTTTTTGGGATCTTCTTCTCCCTGCTGCTCCCACATGCATTCAAGTCTTCAGAAGAAGGAATGTTCCTCCACACAAGATCAGGTGGCAGGTTGTTCAACCTTGCCCGTCTAAGAGCGAAGACCAAAGTACGGAAAGTCCTCATCAGGGAACTCCTCTTTGCTGACGATGCTGCATTAACATCTCACACTGAAGAGTGTCTGCAGAGACTCATCGACAGGATTGCGGCTGCCTGCAATGAATTTGGCCTAACCATCAGCCTCAAGAAAACGAACATCATGGGACAGGACGTCAGAAATGCTCCATCCATCAATATCGGCGACCATGCTCTGGAAGTGGTTCAAGAGTTCACCTACCTAGGCTCAACTATCACCAGTAACCTGTCTCTCGATGCAGAAATCAACAAGCGCATGGGAAAGGCTTCCACTGCTATGTCCAGACTGCCCAGGAGAGTGTGGGAAAATAACGCACTGACACGGAACACAAAGGTCCGAGTGTATCAAGCCTGTGTCCTCGGTACCTTGCTCTGCAGCAGCGAGGCCTGGACATGTCAGCCAAGAGCGATGTCTCAATTTATTCCATCTTTGCTGCCTCCGGAGAATCCTTGGCATCAGGTGGCAGGACCGTATCTCCAACACAGAAGTCCTCGAGGCAGCCAACATCCCCAGCATATACACCCTACTGAGCCAGCGGCGCTTGAGATGGCTTGGCCATGTGAGCCGCATGGAAGGTGGCAGGATCCCCAAGGACACATTGTACAGCGAGCTTGTCACTGGTATCAGACCCACCGGCCATCCATGTCTCCGCTTTAAAGATGTCTGCAAACGTGACATGAAGTCCTATGATATTGATCACAAGTTGTGGGAGTCAGTTGCCAGTGATCGCCAGAGCTGGCGGGCAGCCATAAAGGCGGGGCTAAAGTGTGGCGAGTCGAAGAGACTTCGCAGTTGGCAGGAAAAAAGACAGAAGCGCAAGGGGAGAGCCAACTGTATAACAGCCCCGACAACCAATTTTATCTGCAGAACCTGTGGAAAAGTCTGTCACTCTAGTATTGGCCTTTATAGCCACTCCAGGCACTGCTTCACAAACCACTGACCACCTCCAGGCGCTTACCCATTGTCTCTCGAGACAAGGAGGCCCAAGAAGATTAAATAGAATGAAATATAAATTACTTCCGCAGTAAAGCAACTGAAAACTAGAGCTGCACAGAATGGCAGCATGTATGCAGCATCTAAAATAAAGCGAGGAGCCTAGAGGCAATAATCCATAGCAAGGAACCAGATGCAGTAGAAGTAACTGAAATACGGTTACCTAAAGAACAGGACTGGCAACTAAATATCGCAGATTGTAATAACCAGAAGAACAGGGAAGGAAGAAAAGTTGCATTAGAGATGACATAATAGTAGTCGAAAAAAGGGACATACCTAACAGAAGGATAGAAAAAGAAACTATATGGATTTAAATAAAAGATAAGGGATCAATCACACTAATTCTACAGACCACCTAGTAGTGGAAATAAGATGGAGGAAGAAATATGTAAGCAAACATGTGAAATTAAATAAAGGATATACGGAATGTCCATAAAGTCCCTGTGCAACCTAAAAACTTTGGATATATGCATGATCGCAACTGTTTTATCCTACTGTTAATTGAGTTCCGATGTGATACATTTTTCCTATAATGAGCAGTATTATGGATTTCAATTCTGCTGACCATAAGTCACAGTTCACCTTTTCTTTGTTGTCATTTCAATCAGGAAAACAATTCCACAGCATTAACAACAACATTAACATAATTTTTTTTAATGAATTATGCTTTCATATGCCATTTACAGTTTGTTTCTATTATGTGTACATCCAAAGTTTTAAAGTTTAAAGTTGCACAAGGACCATATAAACACCCTGTGCAATAGAATAATAATCACGAGAGATTTTAACTATCCCCAAATAAACTGGCAAGAAGAGGTAGCGAAAGCGGTACAATGTGAGTTTTTACAATGTGCGCAGGACTCCTTCCTTATCCAGTATGTAAAAAGGCCAACAACAGAGGGAGCACAGCTAGATCTAGTAATGGGGAACAAACCTGAACAGATAAGAGAAATAAGTGTAGGGAAACATCAAGACAATAACAATCACAACATAATAAAGTTCAAGATAAAGATCAAGAACAACATAAGACAAAGGCCAAGGTAATAAGTTTGAAAAAAGCTGATGTTGAAGAGGTGAGAATGGAACTAGTGGAAATAAACTGATAAAGAAATAGAACAACAGTGGGAAACATTTAAGATGGTGATCAATAGAGTCCAGGAGCAATATATACCAACAAACTTGCCAGTCACGATACAACATGAATGAATTAAGAAATAAGGAAAAATTGAAACTAATGAAAAATGCATACACTAAGTACATTGTCACTTGCTTTGTTGAATGATAATTTTCTTTAATCCACTGACTGGAGATCTGAATTAATTTTTTTAAGACATTTTAAAAAAAGAACAGATAAAAGATGACTTTGCTAGCACCTTAAGATGGCCACCTAATCTGCAACACTGTATCCTACATTACAAGGCCTGTGAGGAGGGAGACAAAATGTCTGCTATTTTCAGCAAGAACCAAGACCCAGGAAGTTTAAGGGAACTGCTTTTTCTTTCTCTTTAGCAAGAAGAAATACTGCTAATTACTATGCTTGAATCACTGAGTGACTGTCATGTGACAAGCCCCTCCGCATCTGTGGTTTTAAGCTTGGGTTTCTCTGCAGCAGCTTGAAGCATCTGGACTCTGACATGTGCAGACCCAAGTGGGGGTCCCTCTCTCTGATTCTCTCCATTCCAGCTTGCAAGCTTCAAACTCTGCCTGCTGACTGACTACCTGTGCATACTCTGGTTACAATCAGAAACCCCGTTGGAGGAAATCATCTGCATCGCTGTCTCCAAGAGACCCACCAAATCCGTCATCTATCTCTTCAAACTAAAAGCCTCAGGACCACCGAATTCAGCTAGAAGCCAGCCAAATCACCAAACCCCACAGACTTTATTCTATGGACTCTAACTCAACCAATTTACCTTTCCCCACTCTGTAACCTACTTGTGTGAATGTAAACCTCCAGAGTGTGTGTGTGAGTGAAAGCTGACGCGTAGTTTATTATTTTCATTAGTTCAATTTAGGTACAATAAAGTTAACCTCTTTCTTTGTTAACTCAAGAAAACCTGTCTGATTACTTACTTGCTATGATCATAACAAGAACCAATCGGACAGCTACTGAATTGGCCAGTACATCCAGTTTAAGAAAGAATTAAACCTGTTGTGGTCAAACAAGGAGAGCGAAGAGGAGAACCCTTTGACCCCTCCTTATTTGATTGGAACAACATAGACAAAAATGAGAGGATGACAAAAGGGAATATGAAAATGTTAGCAAAAGTAAAAAAGAAATGAAGAAGAAAGAGAAACTACAAAATTATCAGTGAACATAAAAAGAAATAGTTATGTATTCTACAGACACATAAACAACAAAAGGAAAGCAAGGATAGGTATAGGGCTACTAAGGGATACACATAGTAAGCTCACAGGAAACGACAGCAAAATGGTAGAAATAGTAAATATTTACAATGCCTCAGTATTTATCAGTGAAACTAACATGGTGGTATAACACCTAAGAGGAAGAGATCGAAAAAGATATCAAGGCATTTAATATAGAAATCAGAGAGAGTTAAGTGATAAAATAACCAAACCTAGAAAGGATAAAACCCCTGGTGTGGATGGACTGTATCAGGCAAGACATTTGGGACCAGATAGCAGAGGCACTATTACTTGTATAGAAAAATTAATTGGAAAAGAAAATAGTGTCAGAGGCCTGGCAGATAGTTAAGGTGATTCCGATATTTAAAAAGGGAGACAGAACAAATCCAGGTAATTACAGACCAATTAGTTTAATGTCGATAGTAGGAAAGATAATGGAATCCTTACTCAAAGTTGTAATAGAAAATCATCTAGGGAAAGAAATTTGTTGATATCAATGAAGAATGCTATGCAGGCCATGTACATTTGACTCCAAGATGAACTTTTAACCACTTATCCATGCCACCCCCTTGACTGCATATTCCCACCTCCATAACATTGCCACCTCCGCCCCGCCTCAGCTCCTCTGCTGCTGAAACCCTCATCCATGCCTTTGTTGCCTCTAGATTTGACTATTACAACACACGTTCTACCCTTCGTAAACTTGATGTTATCCAAACCTCTGCTGCCCATATTCTAACTCGCACCAGTTCCATTTACCTATCACTCCTGTGCTCACTGACCTACATCTTGGTTAAGTTATGCCCCAGTTTTAAAATTCTCATTCTCGTTATCAAATTTCTTTATGGGCCTGCCCCTCCCTATATCTGTAATCGCCTCCAGCCCCACAACTCAGATATCTGTGCTCTTCTACTTCTGGCCTCTTGAGCATCCCCCATTTTAATCACTCCACCATTAGTGGCCGTGCCTTCAGCTGCTAAGGCCCTAAAACCTCTCTGCCTCTCTACTTCTCTTTTGTCCTTCGAGGTGCTTCTTAAAAGCTACCTTTTTGACCAAACTTTTAGCCAACTTCTATGTGGCTCAGTGTCAAATACTGTTTTACAATGCTCCTGTGAAGTTCCTTGAGACGTTGTATTACGTTACTGGCACTATATAAGTTATTGTAATTGGCAGGTCAATCAGCAAAAAGTGCCCTTTTTGGTGGAAGACCTTTTGCCAGAACTGGAGTTCTAATAAAAGATCTTCACCTGAAATGCTAATTCATCAATTCTCTTTTCAGATATTGACAAGCCTACTAGGTAATTCCAGTTCTTATTTCAGGTTTCTAGGATTTTCAGTTGATCATTTGCCACTATGTCTTTAAAATACCGCAAACTATAACAAAACAACTTTGTGAATGGCATCTGCCTACTAAAATCACCGTTCAGAAAGAAATCTTGATGTTCAAGTTTAATTTTAAAATGCATTCCACTGTGCACTTTTTGCGCACCAGATTATTGAAATTGCAATGAAATGGTATATGTTGATGAGTTGTGAATTTACCACTTTATAAAGAACTAGGTGCAATATGGAGAAAAGTGATTATTAGACATGGTGAGTTGTTGAGATCTGGAATGCATTGTCTGATGATAGAATTTGGTATACAGCACAATATAAACTGAGTGAAAAAAAAATTAAATAAATGCCTGATCATTATTCCTCTAAACAAGCCTACCTAACTCTATGCTCCCAGGAACCACAAAGATAGACCACAGGTTTACTTATATTCTTGGGACTATTCTGATTAAGTAACATCAAAATAGAAAATAATAATAGTGGAAAAAAAAGGTTCGGCTGGGATTTGAAGTGGGATCTAAGACATGAAGGCAGAGTTTTGGGAATCCAAAGTAATCAAATCTGTACAGTGCATGTAATTCATAGTAATGAAAACAAGCATATGGCTCTGCATTAAGTATTCAAAACACAAAGTATCAAACCACACACAAGGATACAAAGTGAGGAGTTTATGGTAGTTTGTTGCTGTTTCATAAATCTATCACAGTGCATCAGCAAAACTGCAAGCTCCTGGTCAGAATCATCCTTTAGTAAACCAAGGAACTTGCCATATCTGAAACAGATGTTGAAACATACTCAGTTATTACAGTATTATCTTAGCATCCTAAAGAAATGAGAGTGCAGACTTGTGCATTTATATTTGTTTTAAAAAATATATATTTATTAAGAATACCTACCAAGATATACTAGTTTTGTTTGTTTTGTCATACAAACGAATAGCTGTAGGTTGAGGTACATTAACAATACTACTGACCAATGTGTAATATAATCAACCAGATATACAAGTAGCACATGGTAAAGAAAAAAGTATTGTTTTAAACATGGATACTTTTGAAACATTTACATTGTTTTAATGGCATTAGTGCCACCTAATGTAAGAAAAATAAATTACATTAACAGGCCCTAAAGGAATTCAACATTTTAGTTTAATAGGAGTTACTTGTATTCACCCGATCTCACAATTAAGAATTCCAAATATTTTTTCTGTTTGATCCAATGACCATGGCATTGAAAAAAGTTCAACACATAGCTTAAAAGATGCATATACAGCGCAAAATACCTGACAACTATCTTTATTCCAAGCTGCTGAATAGGAGAAAGGCTGTGATGTTTGACATTAGTATCAGAAGCTATGAATAGAAAAAAAACAAGGAAATGTTGAGTGCAATATTCAGATGGAAGCCCATCATCCTTACCCCAATATGCCACAGTACAATTTCAAAATCTAAACAGCAATGGAATCAGAAAGCAGAGATACTGGTTCAACTTACTAATGTCTAACTAATATTATTACAACCAAATAATTCCATTGTTGGCAAAGAACCAGAGGAGAATAACGAGGTGTTGAGTTCAAAACATCTGGAATGAAATGCCTGAATGGGTTGGTGGAAGTAAATTCAACAGTAATTTCAAAAAGGAATTGGATAAATACTTGAAAAGGAAAAGTCTGCAAGGTGATGGGAAGAGCACAGAGGTTGAACTAACTGGATAGCTCCTTCAAAGAGCCAGCATATGATGGGCTGAAAGGCCTCTTTCTGAATGTATGATTCTATATTAAATTTCTTACATGTGCTACTATCGACAATGTATTACTCTATGATAGTATATTAGATTTTTGAACATCATTGAGGTCTCATGCAATTCTGCAGAGTTCCATAAACTTGATTGAGGGTTATGCTTCATCATATATCAAAGCATAGTGGTAGTTAATAGAGTCCATTTTAACTTCCTCCACCTTGTGGACATCAGTTGAGGGTGGCGGGGGGGGCAACTAAAATGAAGCAGGGGATTTATCCTCTCACTTCCCACTCCAATCTGGCTGAACGCAACATTAAATTGCAGGCGGCAAGGATATCACTGGGTTCAATCTGCTATTTTGATCTGAGCGCTCATCAGACAGCCTCTTCTTGCTGTCTTCCTGGCCCTTTTGAGCAGAAAGTTGACAAGTGGCACACTAATGAATTCAGACATTAAAATCTGCTGAACTTGCTTCTGTCTTTCCCAGGTGGGTATGCAGCTTGCTGCATTATGTTCCTGCCTGGGAGTCAAAATTATGCTCAATGATTCTATTAGCTCTACAAAACTACTGAAGTCTATAGTATAAATGAGTTGCTTGCACCTGTACTCACCAATGAAGAGGATGCTGCTAATGTAGCAGTATAGGAGAAAGCAATAGCACTTTTGGATAGGATCAAAATAAAGATGCTTTACTTAAAAAGTTGGCAGTCCTCAAAGTAGAAAAGCCATCATTGAGGTCCAGGTGGGGTACATCCTAGGTTACGGAGGGAAGTAAGGGTGGAAATTGCAGAGGCTCTTGCCAGAAATTTCCAATCCTCCTTAGATATGAGGGTAATGCCAGAGGACTGGAGCAGTGTAAATGTTAGATCCCTGATTAAAAAAAGGGTGAGGGATAGACCTGGCAACTACAAGCCAGTCAGCCTAATGTTGGTGGGTGGGGAAACTATCAGACAATAATCCAGGACAAAATTATTTCACATTTAGAAAACTATGGACTAGTAAATGAAAGTCAGCATAGATTTTTTTTTAAAAGGGCAAATCATGATTGACTAACTTGATCGAGTTTTTTTGACGAAGTAGAGAGGGTTGATGAGGGTAGCACAATTCATACTTAGATGGACTTTCAAAAGGAGTTTCAAAAGATACCACATAATTGAGAGTCATTTTTCAGACTGGAGGGAAATATACAGTAGTGCTCCCCAGGGGCAGTATTAAGATCACAGCTCTTTTGGATATATATTGACTTGGACTTGGTACATGGAGTACAATTACAAAGTTTGCAGCTGACACAAAACTCAGAAATGTATTAGTTTATGTGATAGTAACAGACTTCAGGAGCAGAAAGACTGGGACAATGGGCAGACACATGACAAATGAACTTTAATGCATAGAGTGCAAAGTGATACATTTTGGTAGGAAGAATGAGGAGAGGCAATATGATTTAAATAGTACAATTTTAAAGGAACAGAGAGACCTGGACTTCATGTGCACAAATATTTGAAGGTGGCAGGACTAGGTGAGAGGGCAGTGAAAAGAAGCATATGAGATCCTTGGCTTTAATAATAGAGAACAAGAGTACAAAAGCAGGGAAGTTATGCGATTCCTTAATATAACACAGGTTAGGTCTCGGCTGGAATATTGTGTTCAATTCTGGGCACCACACTTTAGGAAGGGTGTTACGGCCTTGGAGAGGGTGCCGAACAGATTTACTAGAATGGTACCAGAGATGAGGGGCTTGAGTTATGTTGCGAGCTTGGAGAAGCTAGGGTGGTTCTCCATAGAACAGAGTGAGAGGAAAATTTATCGAGGTGTTCAAAATCAGGAAATGTGGAGAAATTGTTTTCAGTGGCAGAAGAGTCGGTAACCAGAGGACACAGATTTAAGGTGATTGGCAAAAGAATCAGAGGCAACATGAGGACACTTTTTCTTTTTACACAACACATTGTTGTGATCTGGAATGCACTACCTGAAAGGGTGGTGGAAATAGATTCATTAGTAACGTTCAAAAGGGAATTGGATAAACAATTGAAGGGAAAACATTTACAAAGCTATGGGGAAAGAGCAGGGGAGTGGGATTAATTGGAGAGCTCTACTAAAGAGGCACAATGGAATGAATGGCCTCCTTTTGTCTTATATCATTCTATGATTCTATGATAAAGAGCTGTCTCTAGTAATGCCAATAAAAAAAACACTAGTTCATGCTCTATAATTTCCACAATCAAGTGAGAAATCGCTTCTGGTCACTATATTTTGTACACAACAACAGTTGTATTAGAGTCATTTTGATGCAGATGTAAAGGTTATTAGAGCAATTTCTTTGTTAAACATGGAAGTTCTCAGGTAACAGCTGAATCTAGATCACTAAATATTTGTTAAAATGTAACTACGACAGAACACAGATGAGATTGTTCATTGGCCCAAGACCACACACAGTTTAAACTTTAATAGTTTAACATTGTCTCAATACTGAGACAAAACTAATATTTCACTTTGTATTGCCACTGCTACAATATCACCTAACATGCTGCAACATGTACTAGCACGTACCTCTTCACCTCTGGAACATAGGTCTGAAAATAGAACAGACTGATGAGATTAAAGTAAGGGTCCAATGCAAAATGAGCTTCTAATAATTTCTTAGTGAGTGAATGTCAACTGCTCAAAAACTGTAGACGCTGTTGACACTAAATTTTCAATCAAACACAGGGGAGGGAAATGAAAAATAAATCACAGTTCACACTGTAATGAGCACTCTTCTAAAATTGGATTTTTTTAATGTTGGTTGGAGGGAGCTTCACTCTTCATAAAACTATGGGCTATATCTGCTATGGCAGGATTCATTAAATGCCAAAAGGAGAACTGTTCCGCTGCCCAGCACCTCACTTTGATGAACAGAAATTCACTGAAAATATAATGCAATAAGACAAGATCCTATAATTCTACTTCCAAATAGGATTGATCATTAGATAGAGAAGAACATGGTTATGTAGCTTCAAAGATTGTTGCTGCACACAAATACACTGGTTGCAAAATTGGGCTCCATAGTGTCTGTAGTTTCGACGCTATAGGTGACATTCTGGTACCAAAATGGCTCTAAGGCCATATGCGCACAATTCCACCGGGTTCTGTGCCAAACCACATTTACATAGGCATTAGGAATGTGTGCAGCAAAGAAGAGGACCATCTGCTCGCAGAGGGAAGAGTAGTATGGGAGAAGGGCTGTCAGCAGGAGGCCTTATCCAACTAAGGTCTTCTGAGAGCATTTATCTTACCTCAACCTAAGCCAGGAGCAGTGTGTGCATCAAAGGAGATGTTCACAGAAATATGCCACTCTTGCAGGCAGACATGCGGGCTCAGTGCCTGACAAGAACAGCACTGCTAGTGGCTCTAAAGGTGAACTTGGCTCTGGATCCTTACTGCCGGAAGCAGGCGACCTCTGTAACATCTCCCATATTCACCGTCCACTGTTGCATACAAGAGGTGACAGACACCCTTTACACCAAGAGAGGGGAGTTTGTATTCTCTGTAACCAGAGATGCAGATGGAGCATGCACATGGATTTGCTCGGATAGCAGGCTTTCCCATGTTGCAGGGTGCCATTGACTGCACACACCTAGCTATGTGGGTGTGTATCTAAATGCTGAGATGCATCAGAACTGCAAAGGTGACTGTTCTCTGAATGTGCAGTTGGTGTGCGACCATGCTCAGCAACTCATGCTGGTGAATGCCTGCTATCCAGGCAACAGTCATTATGCTTTTATTCTGCACAAGTACGTCAGAGCGTGTGTTCCGATTTGTGATGGTCTGCTGTATCCTCCACAAACCAGGTCATCATAAGGGCATAGCCCTTGTCACCAGGGATAGGGAAAACAACTCAAGAGTAGGAGGAGGAGCTGGAGGAAGAGTAAGCAGAGGAAAAGGAGGAGCAGGAGGAGAAAGAGAAGAAAGGGAGGAGACAACCAGCACATCCCCTTTCTGGCGGGGCTGTCCATGATCAACTCATTCAACAATAATTCCACTGAACACAACCCCAAATTCCCATTGCAAAACATTCTCACACCCTACCATCGCTCTGTTATGGACCATCACAGCATCCGCTTGAACACAATGCTGAAATAAAAGCCACCACAAAATAACCAGTCTAAACCAACTTTAACCAACAAACCATCTAATATTCCATACACAAGTCAACAAATCACCCTTGTACATTCCCTAGTGCCTGTTTCAGATGGCACCATCTCAGCATGGATGGCAGCAGTCTGGGCTCGCTGCCTGACCGGCATCAGTAGGGGCGGTGGCAGAGTGGCAGTAGTCGGAGGACAAATGCTGTCATCCTGGGAGAACAGGTCTGATGAAAGGTCACAGACCTGAAACGTTAACTCGGTTTTTCTCTCCACAGATGCTGCCTGACCTGAGTATTTACAGTATTTTCGGTTTTTGTTTTTAGCTTTAAGTAGTGCAGGCTGGCTTTAAGTGGCGATCACCTTGCAGGAAATTGGGCTTCCTGCTGAAGCGTGCAGTCACTCAGCAGCATGTTTAGTGCTGGTCTGCACACCACTATCATTTGAGTTAGCAGGCAGCAGAGTTTTGAATGAGCTCAGGTTTATGCCAGGTGGAAGATGGGTGGCCAGCCTGAACAGTGTTGGAATAGTAAAGTCTGAAGGTAACTCGGGTGTGAATGAAGATTTCAGCAGCATAAGCCACAGGAGCCAGGTTTGTTTTGGGTCAGAAACCCAACTCAGGTGGGAAACTGATTAAAGCCACGATTTTTTATACGGAGATGGGTTTCCTGTCCAATTAGAGTCAGGGTGGGGCGGCGGGGGGCAGTTTGCTAGTGGTGGGTCAGATGAAGTGTGGGACTGATTTACACTCCCCACAGCAACCATCACTGAGGCTGCTGGTTGTCCTGAGGGAGAGATTTGTGGTTTCTGCTAAAGTCTTCCACAGCACCAGAGGGAGGTGAGATGAGTCATGAGGCCTGGCACCCAGGGCAGGACTGCCTCTCGCTTCATTGATGCCAACCTTGATTTAATGTTGGAGGCCATGAGGGAGAGGAGGGAGGTCCTCTTCTCCAAGAGTGGCAGGAGGAGGCCACCAGCTGAAACCAAAGAGGCCTCGGTGCAAAAGGACGAAGAGAACCTGGATCCAGTGCCGCAAAAGTTCAACAACCTCATTCGTTTGGGCAAGGTGAATGCAACCCCCAATCCTCCAGACAGGTATCAGGATTTGCACCCTCCAGCAGACACACCACCTGAGGAGCCTCAGGGTGCATGCTGCTGTTGAGCATGGAAGGGATAGGAGCCCAGGGCACCGACTAACCCCTCAAAACGACTTACAACTGAAGAGCTGCTGAGGACCTGACACCACTGTAAATATTAGGGGCAGATAACATTGGGCACAGAGGACAGCAATCCTTTATCTCACTCTCTTTTATCCTTGCAGCAGAAATGGGCACACAATGTGAGGGAGAGGTTCTACCGAGTTACCCAATGGAGCAGACAGCTATGAAGATAGCCAGGATAGTGGAAGAGGAGTCAGTTTGGCCTGGTGAAAGGGGAGCTCCTGGTGCACCGGATGATTAGAGAGCAAAGTGGTCATTAAGGGGAAGCAGAACACTCCACCCTGTCAGACAGCATGTTACGTGATGAGTAACATTGGGTAGCCTCAGCACTGCAGAGGTTTCTACTCTCCTAGACTAGCTCTCACCATCTCTGCTTTTGCCTCCCACAAGTGCAGATGTCCAACCCATGGCAGCCTCTCCCTCCACGGGCTCACATCACCAAGGAGATGAAGTAGTACCATCACACCTTACGCGTACACCGTCCACCAGCACAGATGCTCTCAACCCCGTTGGGTCCTCACACGCTTCTAGATATGGTGGCACAGGGTGATGATCACAGCACTAGTGGGCAGGAGGAGATGCCAGAGCCAGAGGCAGCTGTGGTCAGTTCTCCTCAGAGGGAGGAAAGACACAACCCTGCTGAGCTGAGCACAGATGCAGGACTTCAGGAATCACAGGAAAGAAGGCTTTATATTGAACAGCAACAGGAGATTGAGCCCCTGCATGTCGACGTTCCCGGAGGCAGCACGGGATCTTGGACAGAAAATGGACGAGTCCAACCAGCTCATGTTTTAGTTTTAGAGATACAGCACTGAAACAGGCCCTTCGGCCCACCGAGTCTGTGCCGACCATCAACCACCCATTTATACTAATCCTACACTAATTCCATATTCCTACCACATTCCCACCTGTCCCTATATTTCCATACCACCTACCTATACTAGGGGCAAATGCTAATGGCCAATTTACCTATCAACCTGCAAGTCTTTGGCATGTGCGCCATCATGGCTCAGGGCTATGAGCACATGAGCTCCTCCACAGAGAGAGTGGCAAATCTTTTGGAAAGCCATATGCTGCAGTACTTGGAGTGCATGCAGGAACAGTGCATTGACATTCACAGGATCCATGAGATGCTGGGTAGCGTAGACTGGTCAGTGGGGCTAGTGGTGCAGAGATCTTTGGAAGGGATGCCAGTTGCGCCCGTGCAGCAGCCTCTGACGATGCCCCAACTTTTTGTTCTTATGTCGTAGGTTATACTGATTTTTGTATGTGTACACTTAAATCTCTTTACTCCTGCACAGCCCCTAATCTCTCCCCATTAAGAAAATATTCTGATTTGTCCTTCTCATATTCGGAAGTGGATGATGTCAAACTTCTTTCACAACCGCAGGATGTCCCAAAGCATTTCACATCCAATGAATTACACTGCTCTAATGTTGGGAAATGTGATAGTCAACTTGCACACAGCAAAATTCTATAAACATAGACATAAACATAAACTAGAGGGGTAATAATTGTTTTCGAAGGCCAATCATCTCACTGGTTGGCATCCTTCCATCTACAAAAGAAGATGGACATGCAGCAAACAATCCATTTAGGTGGGGTGTCTTCTCTTGGTGCACCTTTGCTGATGGCTGTGAAGGCCAATCCTTGAGAGGTGGGTTCTGCCACAAGTGCCGCACGTGAAGCTGCTAAGTGACACAGTGAGTTGTTGTTTTTGATGTTGTTGCCTGCTGCCAAGCTGCTGTAGCAACTGGTCGTCGTGGTAGTGCACACCAGTCCACAGGATGTGTCGCCATTTCTCTCTTTCACCAGCTAGTGATTCCCAGGTGCGATAGTCGACATTTAGGGCCTTCATGTCACACTTGCAAGCATCCTTGAAGCAGGGCTTCGGGAGCCCCACTGGTCGTCTCGTCCCGGCTATCTCACCATACAGAAGGCCTTTGGGTACATGAATGTCTTCTATCCTGCGGATGTCTCCGATCCGTCAAAGCTGCCTCTGTTTGATTAGTGCCAAAACACTTGGGAGCTCTGCCTTTAAGAGGACTGCCTGATTTGTGATTTTCTCCTGCCAGGATATACCCATAATGTGCTGCAGACAGCGAAGATGGAAATTATTGAGCTTCTTTTCCTGGTAGCTGTAGGTCGCCCAGATATCACAGCCATACAGCAAGGTGCTGAGAACACAGGCATTATAAAGCTTCAGCTTGGTCCTAAGGGTCAACTTGGTGTTATCCCATGTGCGTCTTGCATGTCAACAAAAGGTGATAGCTACTTTCGCTATGCGTGTATCGAGCTCTGCATCAAGGGACAAATTCAGAATCACAGAATAATACAGTGCAGAAGAGGCCCTTCGGCCCATCGAGTCTGCATTGATGCATTAAAACACCTGACCTGTCTACCTAATCCCATTTGCCAGCACTTGGCCCATAGCCTTGAATGTTATGACGTGCCAAGTGGTCATCCAGGTACTTTTTAAAGGCAACCTGCCTCTACCACCCTCCCAAGCAGGGCATTCCAGACTGTCACCACCCTCTGGGTAAAAAAGTTCTTCCTCGAATCCCCCTTAAACCTCCCGCCCCTCACCTTAAACTTGTGACCCCTCGTAACTGACCCTTCAACTAAGGGGAACAGCTTCTCCCGATCCACCCTGTCCATGCCCCTCATAATCTTGTACACCTCGATCAGGTCGCCCCTCAGTCTTCTCTGCGCCAGTGAAAACAACCCAAGCCTATCCAACCTCTCTTCATAGCTTAAATGTTCCATCCCAGGCAACATCCTGGTGAATCGCCTCTGCACCCCCTCCAATGCAATCACATCCTTCCTATAACGTGGCGACCAGAATTGCACACAGTACTCCAGCTGTGGCCTTACCAAAGTTCTGTACAACTCCAACATGAACTCCCTGCTTTTGTAATCTATGCCTCGATTGATAAAGGCAAGTGTCCCATATGCCTTTTTCACCACCCTATTAACCTGCCCTTCTGCCTTCAGAGATCTATGGACAAACACGCCAAGGTCCCTTTGTTGCTCGGAACTTCCCAGTGTCAGGCCATCCATTGAATACTTCCGTGTCACATTACTCCTTCCAAAGTGTATCACCTCACACTTTTCAGCGTTAAATTCCATCCGCCACTTTTCTTCCCATTTGACCATCCCGTCTATATCTTCCTGTAACCCAAGAGACTCCACCTCACTGTTAACCACTCAGCCAATCTTTGTGTCATCCGCGAACTTACTGATCCTACCCCCCACATAGTCATCTATGTCGTTTATATAAATGACAAACAATAGGGGACCCAGCACAGATCCCTGTGGTACACCACTGGACACTGGTTTGCAGTCACTAAAACAGTCGTCTGTCATCACTCTCTGTCTCCAACAGCTAAGCCAATTTTGAATCTACCTTATCAAGTTACCTTGTATCCCATGTGCATTTGCTTTCTTGATAAGTCTCCCATGTGGGACCTTGTCAAAGGCTTTGCTGAAATCCATGTAAACTACATCAACTGCACCACCATCATCGACACACCTGGTCACATGCTCAAAAAATTCAATCAAATTTGTTTGGCATGACCTCCCTCTGACAAAGCCATGCTGACTATTCCTAATCAAATTTTGCCTCTCCAAGTGGTGATAGATTCTCTCCTTCAGAATTTTCTCTAATAGTTTCCCAACCACTGAAGTGAGACTCACTGGTCTGTAGTTCCCTGGCTTATCTCTACAACCTTTCTTAAATAGTGTGACCACATTAGCTGTTCTCCACTCTTCTGGCACCTCCCCCGTGGCCAGAGAGGAATTAAAAATTAGGGTCAGAGCCCCTGCATCTCCACCATCGCCTCCCACAGCATCCTGGGACACAAATCGTCTGGAACTGGAGATTTGTCCACTTTTAAGCCTTCCAAAATCTCCAATACCTTGTCACTCCCTATGACAATTTGCTCAAGAACCTCACAGTCTCTTCTCTCTAAGTTCCATATCTACATCCTCTTTCTCTTGGGTGAAGACAGATGTGAAGTATTCGTTCAACACCCTACCAATGTCCTCTGGCTCCACCCACAAATTTCCCCCTTGGTCCCTAATGGGTCCTACTCTTTCAAAGAACAAAGAACAAAGAAAATTACAGCACAGGAACAGGCCCTTCGGCCCTCCAAGCCTGCGCCGATCCAGATCCTCTATCTAAACCTGTCGCCTATTTTTTAAGGGTCTGTATCTCTTTGCTTCCTGCCCATTCATGTATCTGTCTAGATACATCTTAAAAGACGCAATCGTGCCCGCGTCTACCACCTCCGCTGGCAACGCGTTCCAGGCACCCACCACCCTCTGCGTAAAGAACTTTCCACGCATATCCCCCCTAAACTTTTCCCCTCTCACTTGGAACTCGTGACCCCAAGTAATTGAATCCCCCACTCTGGGAAAAAGCTTCTTGCTATCCACCCTGTCTATACGGTGGGCGGCACAGTGGCGCAGTGGTTAGCACCGCAGCCTCACAGCTCCAGCGACCCGGGTTCAATTCTGGGTACTGCCTGTGTGGAGTTTGCAAGTTCTCCCTGTGTCTGCGTGGGTTTTCTCCGGGTGCTCCGGTTTCCTCCCACAAGCCAAAAGACTTGCAGGTTGGTAGGTAAATTGGCCATTACAAATTGCCCCTAGTATTGGTAGGTGGTAGGGAAAAATAGGGACAGGTGGGGGATGTGGTAGGAATATGGGATTAGTGTAGGATTAGTATAAATGGGTGGTTGATGGTCGGCACAGACTCGGTGGGCCGAAGGGCCTGTTTCAGTGCTGTATCTCTGAAATAAACCTCTCATGATTTTGTACACCTCAATCAGGTCTCCCCTCAACCTCCGTCTTTCTAATGAAAATAATCCTAATCTACTCAACCTCTCTTCATAGCTAGCGCCCTCCATACCAGGCAACATCCTGGTGAACCTCCTCTGCACCCTCTCCAAAGCATCTACATCCTTTTGGTAATGTGGCGACCAGAACTGTACGCAGTATTCCAAATGTGGCCGAACCAAAGTCTTATACAACTGTAACATGACCTGCCAACTCTTGTACTCAATACCCCATCCGATGAAGGAAAGCATGCCGTATGCCTTCTTGACCACTCTATTGACCTGCGTTGCCACCTTCAGGGAACAATGGACCTGAACACCCAAATCTCTCTGTACATCAATTTTCCCCAGGACTTTTCCATTTATTGTATAGTTCACTCTTGAATTGGATCTTCCAAAATGCATCACCTCGCATTTGCCCGGATTGAACTCCATCTGCCATTTCTCTGCCCAACTCTCCAATCTATCTATATTCTGCTGTATTCTCTGACAGTCCCCTTCACTATCTGCTACTCCACCAATCTTAGTGTCGTCTGCAAACTTGCTAATCAGACCACCTATACTTTCCTCCAAATCATTTATGTATATCACAAACAACAGTGGTCCCAGCACGGATCCCTGTGGAACACAACTGGTCACACGTCTCCATTTTGAGAAACTCCCTTCCACTGCTACTCTCTGTCTCCTGTTGCCCAGCCAGTTCTTTATCCATCTAGCTAGTACACCCTGGATCCCATGCGCCTTCACTTTCTCCATCAACCTCCCATGGGGAACCTAATCAAACGCCTTACTGAAGTCCATGTATATGACATCTACAGCCCTTCCCTCATCAATCAACTTTGTCACTTCCTCAAAGAATTCTATTAAGTTGGGAAGACATGACCTTCCCTGCACAAAACCATGTTGCCTATCACTGATAAGCCCATTTTCTTCCAAATGGGAATAGATCCTATCCCTCAGTATCTTCTCCAGCAGCTTCCCTACCACTGACGTCAGGCTCACCGGTCTATAATTACCTGGATTATCCCTGCTACCCTTCTTAAACAAGGGGACAACATTAGCAATTCTCCAGTCCTCCGGGACCTCACCCGTGTTTAAGGATGTTGCAAAGATATCTGTTAAGGCCCCAGCTATTTCCTCTCTCGCTTCCCACAGTAACCTGGGATAGATCCCATCCGGACCTGGGGACTTGTCCACCTTAATGCTTTTTAGAATACCCAACCCTTCCTCCCTCCTTATGCCGACTTGACCTAGAGTAATCAAACATCTATTCCTAACCTCAACATCCGTCATGTCCCTCTCCTCGGTGAATACCGATGCAAAGTACTCATTTAGAATCTCACCCATTTTCTCTGACTCCACGCATAATTTTCCTCCTTTGTCCTTGAGTGGGCCAATCCTTTCTCTAGTTACCCTCTTGCTCCTTATATATGAATAAAAGGCTTTGGGATTTTCCTTAACCCTGTTTGCTAAAGATATTTCATGACCCCTTTTAGCCCTCTTAATTCCTCGTTTCAGATTGGTCCTACATTCCCGATATTCTTTCAAAACTTCGTCTTTCTTCAGCCGCCTCGACCTTATGTATGCTTCCTTTTTCCTCTTAGCTAGTTTCACCTGTCATCCATGGTTCCCTAATCTTGCCATTTCTATCCCTCATTTTCACAGGAACATGTCTCTCCTGCACGCTAATCAACCTCTCTTTAAAAGCCTCCCACATATCAAATGTGGATTTATCTTCAAACAGCTGCTCCCAATCTACATTCCCCAGCTCCTGCCGAATTTTGGTATAGTTGGCCTTCCCCCAATTTAGCACTCTTCCTTTAGGACCACTCTCGTCTTTGTCCATGAGTATTCTAAAACTTACGGAATTGTGATCACTATTCCCAAAGTAGTCCCCTACTGAAACGTCAACCACCTGGCCGGGCTCATTCCCCAACACCAGATCCAGTATGGCCCCTTCCCCAGTTGGACTATTTACATACTGCTCTAGAAAACCCTCCTGGATGCTCCTTACAAATTCTGCTCCATCTAGACCTCTAACACTCAGTGAATCCCAGTCAATGTTGGGAAAATTAAAATCTCCTATCACCACCACCCTGTTGCTCCTACATCTTTCCATAATCTGTTTACATATTTGTACCTCTATCTCACGCTCGCTGTTGGGAGGCCTGTAGTACAGCCCCAACATTGTTACCGCACCCTTCCTATTTCTGAGTTCTGCCCATATTGCCTCACTGCTCGAGTCCTCCATAGTGCCCTCCTTCAGCACAGCTGTGATATCCTCTTTGACCAGTAATGCAACTCCTCCACCCCTTTTACCTCCCTCTCTATCCGCCTGAAGCATCGATATCCTGGGATATTTAGTTGCCAACCATGCCCTTCCTTCAACCAAGTCTCAGTAATAGCAATAACATCATACTCCCAGGTACTAATCCAAGCCCTAAGTTCTTCTGCCTTACCTACTACACTTCTTGCATTAAAACAAATGCACCTCAGACCACCAGTCCCTTTGCGTTCATCATCTGCTCCCTGCCTACTCTTCCCCTTAGTCACGCTGACTTCATTATCTAGTTCCTTAAAGGCTTTAGTTACTACCTCCTTACTCTCCACTGACCTCCTCATTTGGTTCCCATCCCCCTGCCACATTAGTTTAAACCCTCCCCAACAGCATTAGCAAAAGCACCCCCAAGGACATTGGTTCCAGTCCGGCCCAGGTGTAGACCGTCCAATTTGTAATAGTCCCACCTCCCCCAGAACCGGTCCCAATGTCCCAACAATCTGAACCCCTCCCTCCTGCACCATCTCTCAAGCCACGCATTCATCCTGACTATTTTTTCATTTCGACTCTGACTAGCACGTGGCACTGGTAGCAATCCTGAGATTACTACCTCTGAGGTCCTACTTTTTAACTTGGCTCCTAACTCCCTAAATTCTGCTTGTAGGACCTCATCCCGTTTTTTACCTATATCATTGGTGCCTATGTGCACAACGACAGCTGGCTGTTCAGCCTCCCCCTTCAGAATGTTCTGCAGCCGATCTGAGACATCCCTGACCCGTGCACCTGGGAGGCAACATACTATTCGGGAGTCTCGTTTTCGACCACAGAACCGCCTATCTACTCCCCTTACAATCGAATCCCCTATGACTATAGCCCTTCCACTCTTTTTCCTGCCCTTCTGAACAGCAGAGCCAGCCACGGTGCCATGAACCTGGCTACGGCTGCCTTCCCCTGGTGAGCCATCTCCCCCAACAGTATCCAAAACGGTATACCTGTTATCCTCTTCCCATTGATATACTTATAGAATATCTTGGGATTTTCCCTACTTTTACCAGCCAGAGCTTTCTCATATCCCCTCTTTGCTCTCCTAATTGCTTTCTTAAGCTCCATCCTACACTTTCTGTACTCCACTAATGCTTCCATTGATTTGCTCTCCTTGTATTTGCTAAAAGCCTCTCTTTTCCTTCTCATCGTACCCTGAATGTTTCTGGTCATCCATGGTTCTCTGGGCTTGTTGCTCCTACCTATTACCTTAGAGGGAACATGTTGGGCCTGTACCCTCCCCATTTCCTTTTTGAATGCCCCCCACTGCTCTTCTGTAGATTTCCCGACAAGTAACTCTTTCCAGTCTACCTTGGCCAGATCCTGCCTTATTTTACTAAAATTCACTCTCCCTCAATCCAAAACCTTTTTTTGCAACTTGTCTATTTCTTTCTCCATAACAAGCTTAAATTGTACCATGTTGTGGTTGCTATCACCAAAATGTTCCCCCACCAACACATCAACCACCTGTCCGGTTTCATTCCCCAGAATTAGGTCCAGCAGTGCACCCTCCCTTGTTGGATCCTCTACATATTGAGCTAAAAAGTTCTCCTGTATACATTTGAAGAACTCCACTCCATCTGAGCCCTTAACACGATGACTATCCCAATTAATGTTGGGAAAGTTGAAATCACCTAATATAATTACCCTATTATTATTTTTACACACCTCTGCAAATTGTGCTTCTCAATTTCCCGCTGACTATCTGGGGGTCTATAATAAACACCTAGCAATGTGGCTGTCCCTTTTTTATTCCTAAACTCTACCCATAAAGCTTCATTTGATGCCCCCTCCAAGATATCATCTCTCCTTACTGCAGTAACTGACTCCTTAACTAATATTGCAATGCCCCCCCCCCTCTTTTACCCCCTCCTCTGTCTCGCCTGAAGATTCTATATCCCGGGATATGGAGCTGCCAATCCTGCCCCTCCCTCAACCATGTCTCCGTGATGGCTACTATATCACAATTCCACGTGTCAATCCTTGCCCTTAACTCATCCGTTTTACCTGCAATACTCCTGGCATTAAAGTAGAGGCCTTCCATCCTGGTCTTACTCCCTTGAAACTTACTTCTGCTGTATTCCCTCTGACTTGTTCACTTTCCTGTGTTTAGCTGTGTCCCTATTCTGCTAGGAGTCTGCATCCCCTCCCCCTGCCAAATTAGTTTAAACTCCTCCCAACAGCACTCGCAAACCCGCCAGCAAGGATGTTAGTACCCCTCTGGTTCAGATGTAGACCGTCCCGCTTGTACAGGTCCCACCTTCCCCAGAAATGGTCCCAGTGGTCCAGGAATCTAACACCCTCCCTCCTGCACCAACTCTTAAGCCGTGCACTCATCTGTGCTATTTTCCTATTTCTATACTCGCTGGCACGTGGCACTGGGAGTAATTCAGAGATTACATCCCGAGAGTTCCTGCTTTTTAGTCTGCTGCCTAACTCCCTGAATTCTTGATGCAAGACCTCATCCCTCTTTCTACCTATGTCATTGGTACCAACATGTACCATGACCTCTGCCTTATCATCCTCCCCTTTCAGGATGCCCTGCAGTCGTTCAGAGACATCCCGGACCCTGGCACCAGGGAGGCAACACACCATCCTGGAGTCACGTTGACGGCCACAGTGGCGCCTATCTGTTCCCCTGACTGTAGAATCCCCTATTACTATTGCTCTTCCTCTCTTTCCCCTTCCTGTGCAGACAGGCTGCTTGTGGTGCCAGAAGCTTGGCTCTGTCCTCAGTCCCTGGAGGAAACAGCCTCATCAGCCTCCAAAACGGAATACCGATTTGCAAGCGGGACCCCAGGGGACTCCTGAACTACCTGCCTGATTCTCTAGGACTGCCTGGTGGTCACCCATTCCCTTCCTTCCTCAAGTCCCTTCAGCTGCGGTGTGACTACCTCTCTATACGTGCTATCCACAATGCTCTCAGACTCGCGGATGCTCCACAGTGTTTCCAGCCGCCATTCCAGTTCTGAAACCCGAGCTTCCAGGAGCTGCAGCTGGACACATTTCCTGCACACATGCTGGTCCCGGGGACTGGAATGTTCCCGGATTCCCACATGCAGCAAGAGGAGCAAACCACGGCTTCAAGCTCTCCTGCCATGACTAAACCCTTTAAATTTAAAAAACTTTAGAAGATTCTAATTAAAAAAAAACAACTAAGTTGGTTATCAAAATTGAGGCTCATGGAATAAGAGTGTCAGTGTCCAATTGGATAAAAAAATTGGCTTAAGACAGAAAACAGTGAGTCGTAGTAAATGATTGCAATGATTGTTTTTCAGACTGGAGGATGGTAGAAGTGGTGTTGCCCAAGGGTCATTGGGACCACTCTTTTTTTTGCTATACATAAATGACTTGGATCTTGGAATACAGAGTAGAATCTCAAAATTTGCTGACAACATCAAACTTGGAGGTGCAGCAAACAACGAGGATGACATGAACCACCTGCAACAGGACATAGACTAGCAGAATAGGCAGACAGGTGGCAGATGGAGTTTAATACTGACAAGTGTGAGGTTATGCATTTTGGCAGAAGGAATAGGGAGAGGTAATAAACTTAATGGCACAGTTCTAATGAGTGTGCAGGAACAGAGAGACCTGGGGTGCATGTGCATGGATCTTTTAAGGTGGCAGGATATATTGAGAGAGTGGTTAGTAAAGCATATGGGATCTTGGGCTTCATAATAGAGACATTGAGTACAAAAGCAGGGAGGTTATATTGAAACTTCATAAAGCTCTGGTTAGGCACCAACTTGAGTACTGCGTCTAATTCTGGTCACCACACTTCAGGAAGAATGTGTGGATCCTTGAGAGGGTGCAGAGGAGATTTACTGGAATGGTTCCAGGGATGGAGGATTTTAGTTAGGTTGGAAAAGAACGAAGGAGATTGAGGAGAGATTCAATAGAAGTGTACAAGATTATGACAGGCTTAGATAAGTTAGACAAGGAAAAACTGTTCCCATGAACAAATAGTACTCGGATTAGGGGAGAAAGATTGAAAGTTTTGGGCAAAAGATGCAGGGGGAATATGAGGAAGCACTTTTTTATGCAGCAGTTGGTAATGACAAGGGTGGTGGAAGCAGAGATCAATGACTTCAAGAAGAAGTTGGAATGTCACCTGAGAGAAATAGACCTGCAGAGCCATGGGGTTTGAGCCTGGGAGTAGGACTGACTGCATAGCTCTGTGAAGAGCTGGCATGGACTCAATGGGCTTAATGGCCTCCTTCTGTGCCGTAAATGACTCAATACTCTATGACATATGGAACCTGCTGTCGTGCTTGTGGTGAGGCTGCCGAGGATCAGCATGCAGGCGAGAAATAGGAGGGAGCCAAGGATAGATCCTGGGGGATTCCAGAGATAACGGATAAGAGAAACAGGCACAAGGGAATACCATCACCCCTATGTCACACAGCATTCTGATTTGGGTATAAATTGCTGTTCCTTCACTGTCACTAGATCCAAGTTCTGGAGCTCCCAACTTCAACAACTCTGTGAAAGTACCTTCATCACATGGACTGCAGCGGTTCAAGAAGACTCACCACCACCACTATCTCAAGTGCCGCTTGGGATTAGCAATATCTCGAGAATGAACCAAAAAAAAGACAAGAGGACAATTCAATTTAAAATTGTCACCAGAAGAGTGAGGAAAGAGCTTCGAGAATGTTCTTTGCACAGTGGTGTTACGACCGATGATGGAGGAGTGCACTGTCTTTCTCTAGTTCCACTTCTCCATGGGCCCCAACATATATTTAAATGTTTTATCCAGTTACCGATATGGCCAATTACATACTTTATCTTTTTTAGACTCAGAATACAAATCCGTTAATCAGGTTTCTTTAACAAACAACAAAATTATTAATTTATTATAAAACAATACGCATTCAATAAAGATGCAAAGCTTATTATCACACAGGCTGAAATATGAAAGTATAAATTTTTTTTTTATTCATTCATGGGATGTGGGCGTTACTGGCCAGGCCAGCATTTATTGCCCATCCCTAATTGCCCTTGAGAAGGTGGTGGTGAGCTGCCTTCTTGAACAGCTGCAGTCCTTGTGAGGTAGGTACACCCACAGCGCTGTTAGGAAGGGAGTTCCAGGATTTTGACCCAGCGACAGTGAAGGAATGGCGATATAGTTCCAAGTCAGGATGGTGTGTGACTTGGATGGGAACTTGCATATATATTCCCTTCTAAATAACCCAAAATACACAAGCACACACATGCACCGGTTAAAGAAGAAATGAAGAAGCTTTCTCTGCAGAGATCAACTTTACAAACGAAAAAGTACTTTGGCCAAATACTTGTTAAATCTTGAAGAAAAAGGATAAGATATGGATTGTTCCAGATGGTCCTTTGGTCTGGTGTCCATGTGGAAAATTGCCCAGGTATGTCCTGTACACAAAAAGCAGGACAAGTCCAACACGGCCAATTACCGCCCAAACAATCTACTCTCAATCATCAGTAAAGTGATGGAAGGTGTCATCAACAGTGCCAGGACCACTCAGCTTCTGACCTCATTACAGCCTTGGTTCAAACTGGACTAAAGAGCTGAACTCAAGAGGTGAGGTGAGAGTGACAGCCCTTGACATCAAGGCAGCATTTGAACGAGTATGGCATCAAGGAGCCCGAACAAAAGTGGAGTCAATGGGAATCAGGGGGAAAACTCTCCGCTGGTTGAAGTCGTACCTAGTGCAAAGGAAGATGGTTGTGGTTGTTGGAGGTCAATCATCTCATCTCCAGGACATCACTGCAGGAGTTCCTCAGGGTAATGTCCTAGGCCCAACCATCTTCAACTGCTTCATCAATGACCTTCCTTCAATCATGAGGTCAGAAGTGGGGATGTTTGCTGATGATTGCACAATGTTCATCACCATTCGTAACTCCTCGTGACTGAAGCAGTCCTTGTAGAAATGCAGCAAGACTTGGACAGTATCCAGGCTTGGGCTAATAAGTGGCAAGTAACATTCGTGCCACACAAGCACCAAGCAATGACCATCTCAAACAAGAGAGAATCTAACCATCTCCCCTTGACATTCAATGACATTACAATCACTGAATCCCCCACTATCAGCATCCCGGGGGTTACCATTGACCAGAAACTGAACTGGAGTAAGGCATATGAATACCATGGCTACAACAGCAGGTCAGATGCTAGGAATCCTGCAGCGAGTAACTCACCTCCTGACTCCTCAAAGCCTGTCCACCATCTACAAGACACAAGTCAGGAGTGTGCTGGAATACTCTCCACTTGCCTAGATGGGTGCAGCTCCAACAACACTCAAGAAGCTCGACATCATCCAGGACAAAGCAGCCAGCTTGATTGGCACCCCGTGCACAACATTCCCTCCACCATCGACGCACAGTGGCAGCAGTGTGTACCATCTGCAAGATGCACTGCAGCAACTCACCAAGGCTCCTTAGACCTTCCAAACCCGTGACCTCTTTCACCTAAAAGGACAAGAGCAGCAGATGCATGGGAACACCACCACCTGCAGGTTCCCCTCCAAGCCTCAGACCATCCTGACTTGGAACTATATCGCTATTCCTTCACTGTCGCTGAGTCAAAATCCAAGAACTCCCTTCCTAATAGCACTGTGGGTTTACCTACCCCACGTGGACTGCAGTGGTTCAAGAAGGCAGCTCACCAACACCTTCTCAAGGTCAATTAGGGATGGGCAATAAATGCTGGCCTAGCCAGCAATTAGGAATCCCACAAACGAATAAAAAACAAGTTCTCATGCTGGATCACAGGGTTTCTCAAAGAGGAGGAACAGGATGAGCTGGTGGCCTCTCTCTGTTAGCAGGCTTACACCCCAACTGCCCACACACAGTTCAAAAACAAAATCAACTCATGACCACCATAAATCTAGACATGTGACTTCTCTGTAAACAACTCCAATAGCCAACAAGACTCCTGCTGTTTACTTAGCTTAACAGACATGACTTCCAGTAAGTGTTTGTTTTTAAACAAAGTCCCAAGTGTCCTTCCAGTGATTCTTTCAAAAAACTCCACCATCTCCTCAGGTATTTCCACAGTTTTCTGAACACAAGTCCTCAAAAAAGTATTATCAAAGGAAGCACTTTCATGACACCTCCACTCCTTGGAAAATGAAACACTATTTTTAAATGCATTTCATTATAAAATGTGGAAACAGAATATGAAAAAAATTAGAATGCATTTACACACTCATTTTCAATCGTTACCTGTAACGAATACAGTTATGCCATTATACTCAGATAACTCAAAGTTAACTTCTAGACAAAGCATCAGCAATTACATTGTTTTTCCCCGCAATGTCAATAATCTTTAAGTCATAGGGCTGCAATAGTAAACTCCGCCGAAATACTCTGGCATTCTGGTTTTTGATTTTTTCCACAAAGGCGAGTGGGGTATGATCAGCATATACCAGGGTTTCGCTGTAGCCGTGGCAGACATATACTTCAAAATGTTTCAGAGCTAGTAATAAGCCCAGGGTTTCTTTTTCCACTGTTGGGTATCTCTTTGGTGTTGATTTAGTTTTCTATGTCTGATTCATTTCTTGTAACAGGGCTGCAACAACCCCCAGGTCACTAGCATCAATTGCTACTTTGAAGGGCTTAGTGAAATTTGGGGCAGCAAACACTGGTTCATTGATCAAAATGGCTTTCAGCCTCTCAAAAGATGCTTGGCACTCCCCGGACCACACTACCATGGCTTTCTTTTGTAGCAAATCCATCAGTGGAGCAGCTATAATGCTGAAATTTGGTACAAACCTGCAGTAGAAATCACACATCCCCAAAAACCTCATGATTTCTTGTTTAGTCTTAGGGCAGGGTACTCCACCAATGTTTGTACTTTTGCTGTTCTTGGCAACACTTGTCCTTGCCCTACTATGTGCCCTTGGTAGGTTATCCATGCTCTTGCAAATTCATTTTTGGCAAGGTTTGTGACCAAATCAGCCGACTGTAATTTTCTAAATAGAGCTTCCAAGTGGTCCTTCCAAGTGTCACTGTATACCAGCACATCATCAAGGTAATCACACAGTTAGGATCACAGGCTACCACTTGGTTTGTTCATCTCTGAAAAGTTGCTGGGAATTTTTTTAGCCCGAATGGCATCACTTGGCATTGACAAAAGCTGCTATTTCCAGTATCCCTTTAACAACTCTATTTTGATAAGAAACGTGGCACTGCCAACTCTGTCAATACAGTCTTCCAAGTGAGGAATTGGATAGGAGTCTGCCTTTGTTACTGCATTAACCTTTCTGTAGTCTATGCAAAATCTAGTTGAACCATCAGGTTTAGACTCTAATATGACTGGGGAACTCCAGCTGCTTTGACTGGGTTCAATTCGGTGGTTTCCTAACATGTATTGGATTTCTGCTTTCACCTGGGCCTGTTTCTCTTGACTTAAGTGATAAGGATGCTGTTTTATAGGAGAGGATTCTCCTTTCATTGCCTTTCATTGCAGCAGCTTTTTCGGGAGCAGAGAGTGAGCGAGTGAGCAGCTGGGAAGCAGCTTTTTCGGGAGCAGAGAGTGAGCGAGTGAGCAGCTGGGAAGGTCAGTTTGAAAGTAAATTTAATTTCCTTTTGTTTTTCGGCGGAGGCCAGGGGGCTGCTGGGTAAGTAAAACACTATATATTTGGGCGGTTTAAAATAACTTTCCCTTCATTGCAGCAGCTTTTTCGGGAGCAGAGAGTGAGCGAGTGAGCAGCTGGGAAGGTCAGTTTGAAAGTAAATTTAATTTCCTTTTGTTTTTCGGCGGAGGCCAGGGGGCTGCTGGGTAAGTAAAACACTATATATTTGGGCGGTTTCTGAACCCGAGACACCACACTTGTCGTGTCTCCCACCCGCCCTCCTCCTCTAACCAAAAAAAAAAGGACTCGGTGGGGTGTTTATAAGGTAAGGCTTTTTCGATTTCTCTGGTTTTATTGTGATTGGTAAAAACTTTTCGTTCCTTTTTCATTTAACTAAGTTAAGCTTAAGATTAAAAATGGCAGGAGATCTCAGACCCGTGTCATGCTCCTCTTGCTCAATGTGGGAGCTCAGGGACACGGCTGATGTCCCTGACTCCTTCACGTGCAGGAAGTGTGTCCAACTGCAGCTCTTGTTAGACCGCATGACGGCTCTCGAGCTGCGGATGGACTCACTTTGGAGCATGCGCGATGCTGAGGAGGTCGTGGATAGCACGTTTAGTGAATTGGTCACACCGCAGATTAGGATTGCTGAGGGAGAAAGGGAATGGGTGACCAAAAGGCAGAGAAAGAGCAGGAAGGCAGCGCAGGAGTCCCCTGCGGTCATCTCCCTCCAAAACAAGTATACCGTTTTGGATACTGTTGGGGGAGATGGCTCACCAGGGGAAGGCAGCAGTAGCCAGGTCCATGGCACCGTGGCTGGCTCTGCTGTTCAGAAGGGCGGGAAAAAGAGTGGAAGGGCTATAGTCGTAGGGGATTTGATTGTAAGGGGAGTAGATAGGCGGTTCTGTGGTCGAAAACGAGGCTCCCGAATGGTATGTTGCCTCCCAGGTGCACGGGTCAGGGATGTCTCAGATCGGCTGCAGAACATTCTAAAGGGGGAGGGTGAACAGCCAGTTGTCATTGTGCACATAGGCACTAATGATATAGGTAAAAAACGGGATGAGGTCCTACAAGCAGAGTTTAGGGAGTTAGGAGCCAAGTTAAAAAGTAGGACCTCAGAGGTAGTAATCTCAGGATTACTACCAGTGCCACGTGATAGTCAGAGTAAAAATGAAAGAATAGTCAGGATGAATGCGTGGCTTGAGAGATGGTGCAGGAAGGAGGGGTTCAGATTTTTGGGACATTGGGACCGGTTCTGGGGGAGGTGGGACTATTACAAATTGGACGGTCTACACCTGGGCTGGACTGGAACCAATGTCCTTGGAGGTGCTTTTGCTAATGCTGTTGGGGAGGGTTTAAACTAATGTGGCAGGGGGATGGGAACCAATTGAGGTCAGTTGACAGTAAGGAGGTAGTAACAAAAGCCTGTAAGGAACCAGATAATGAAGTCAGTGTGACTAAGGGGAAGAACAGGCAGGGAGCAGATGATGAATATAAAGGGACTGGTGGTCTGAGGTGCATTTGTTTTAATGCAAGAAGTGTAGTAGGTAAGGCAGATGAACTTAGGGCTTGGATTAGTACCTGGGAGTATGATGTTATTGCTATTACTGAGACTTGGTTGAGGGAAGGGCATGATTGGCAACTAAATATCTCAGGATATCGATGCTTCAGGCGGGATAGAGAGGGAGGTAAAAGGGGTGGAGGAGTTGCATTACTGGTCAAAGAGGATATCACAGCTGTGCTGAAGGAGGGCACTATGGAGGACTCGAGCAGTGAGGCAATATGGACAGAACTCAAAAATAGGAAGGGTGCGGTAACAATGTTGGGGCTGTACTACAGGCCTCCCAACAGCGAGCGTGAGATAGAGGTACAAATATGTAAACAGATTATGGAAAGATGTAGGAGCAACAGGGTGGTGGTGATAGGAGATTTTAATTTTCCCAACATTGACTGGGATTCGCTTAGTGTTAGAGGTCCAGATGGAGCAGAATTTGTAAGGAGCATCCAGGAAGGTTTTCTAGAGCAGTATGTAAATAGTCCAACTCGGGAAGGGGCCATACTGGACCTGGTGTTGGGGAATGAGCCCGGCCAGGTTGTTGAAGTTTCAGTAGGGGACTACTTTGGGAATAGTGATCACAATTCCGTAAGCTTTAAAATACTCATGGACAAAGACGAGAGTGGTCCTCAAGGAAGAGTGCTAAATTGGGGGAAGGCCAACAATACCAAAATTCGGCAGGAGCTGGGAAATGTAGATTGGGAGCAGCTGTTTGAAGGTAAATCCACATGTGATATGTGGGAGGCTTTTAAAGAGAGGTTGATTAGCGTTCAGGAGAGACATGTTCCTGTGAAAATGAGGGATAGAAATGGCAAGATTAGGGAACCATGGATGACAGGTGAAATTGTGAGACTAGCTAAGAGGAAAAAGGAAGCATACATAAGGTGTAGGCGGCTGATGAAAGACGAAGCTTTGAAAGAATATCGGGAATGTAGGACCAATCTGAAACGAGGAATTAAGAGGGCTAAAAGGGGTCATGAAATATCTTTAGCAAACAGGGTTAAGGAAAATCCCAAAGCCTTTTATTCATATATAAGGAGAAAGAGGGTAACTAGAGAAAGGATTGGCCCACTAAAGGACAAAGGAGGAATGTTATGCTTGGACTCAGAGAAAATGGGTGAGATTCTAAACGAGTACTTTGCATCGGTATTCACCGAGGAGAGGGACATGACGGATGTTGAGGTTAGGGACAGATGTTTGATTACTCTAGGTCAAGTCGGCATAAGGAGGGAGGAAGTGTTGGGTATTCTAAAGGGCATTAAGGTGGACAAGTCCCCAGGTCCGGATGGGATCTATCCCAGGTTACTGAGGGAAGCGAGAGAGGAAATAGCTGGGGCCTTAACAGATATCTTTGCAGCATCCTTAAACACGGGTGAGGTCCCGGAGGACTGGAGAATTGCTAATGTTGTCCCCTTGTTTAAGAAGGGTAGCAGCGATAATCCAGGTAATTATAGACCGGTGAGCCTGACGTCAGTGGTAGGGAAGCTGCTGGAGAAGATACTGAGGGATAGGATCTATTCCCATTTGGAAGAAAATAGGCTCATCAGTGATAGGCAACATGGTTTTGTGCAGGGAAGGTCATGTCTTACCAACTTAATAGAATTCTTTGAGGAAGTGACAAAGTTGATTGATGAGGGAAGGGCTGTCGATGTCATATACATGGACTTCAGTAAGGCGTTTGATAAGGTTCCCCATGGCAGGCTGATGGAGAAAGTGAAGGCGCTTGGGGTCCAAGGTGTACTAGCTAGATGGATAAAGAACTGGCTGGGCAACAGGAGACAGAGAGTAGCAGTAGAGGGGAGTTTCTCAAAATGGAGACGTGTGACCAGTGGTGTTCCACAGGGATCCGTGCTGGGACCACTGTTGTTTGTGATATACATTAATGATTTGGAGGAAAGTATAGGTGGACTGATTAGCAAGTTTGCAGACGACACTAAGATTGGTGGAGTAGCAGATAGTGAAGGGGACTGTCAGAGAATACAGCAGAATATAGATAGATTAGAGAGTTGGGCAGAGAAATGGCAGATGGAGTTCAATCAGGGCAAATGCGAGGTGATGCATTTTGGAAGATCCAATTCAAGAGTGAACTATACAGTAAATGGAAAAGTCCTGGGGAAAATTGATGTCCAGAGAGATTTGGGTGTTCAGGTCCACTGTTCCCTGAAGGTGGCAACGCAGGTAAATAGAGTGGTCAAGAAGGCATACGGCATGCTTTCCTTCATCGGACGGGGCATTGAGTACAAGAGTTGGCAGGTCATGTTTACAGTTGTATAGGACTTTGGTTCGGCCACATTTGGAATACTGCGTACAGTTCTGGTCGCCACATTATCAAAAGGATGTGGATGCTTTGGAGAGGGTGCAGAGGAGGTTCACCAGGATGTTGCCTGGTATGGAGGGCGCTAGCTATGAAGAGAGGTTGAGTAGATTAGGATTATTTTCATTAGAAAGACGGAGGTTGAGGGGGGACCTGATTGAGGTGTACAAAATCATGAGAGGTATAGACAGGGTGGACAGCAAGAGGCTTTTTCCCAGAGTGGGGGTTTCAATTACTAGAGGACACGAGTTCAAAGTGAAAGGGGAAATGTTTAGGGGGGATATGCGTGGAAAGTTCTTTACGCAGAGGGTGGTGGGCACCTGGAACGCGTTGCCAGCGGAGGTGGTAGACGCGGGCACGATGGAGTCTTTTAAGATGTATCCAGACAGATACATGAATGGGCAGGAAGAAAAGAGATACAGAACCTTAGAAAATAGGCGACATGTTTAGAGAGAGGATCTGGATCGGCGCAGGCTTGGAGGGCCGAAGGGCCTGTTCCTGTGCTGTAATTATCTTTGTTCTTTGTTCTACCTCCATGTCACGTATGGCTAAGGTTGTATATTCAGGTTTGTCCCTATAGACTCCTTTAAATGCTGTGAGTAGTTTTCTTAGGTCTCCTCGTTGTTCTGTATCGAAATATGAAAGCATAGTGTCTAATCTCCCTAACAATTCAGTATTGGCAAACCAGATAGTAGGAGGTTCAATTTGAGAATTGTCTTGGCCTCCTTCTGTCTCATCTTCACTATCCCTTTCATCCTTCACTGTCCCTACTACCTGACATATCTGTGCTTGCTTATCCTCCTCTCGGCAGTGATATTGTTTCAACATATTGATATGACACAGCCTATTTGTTTTCCGACGATCTGGGGTGTCAATCAAATAATTTACTTTCCCAATCCTTTTGACTACTCTACATGGTCCACTGAACCGCACTTTCAGTGGTTCACCCTGCAAAGGCAGTAATACTAACACAACATCCGCTGGTTGTAATGTTCGAGTCTTGGCATGCTTGCCTGCCCATGTTTTCATGGTTGTTTGGGATGTTTTAAGGAGTTCCTGAGCCACTTTGCAGGCTCTCATGAGCCACTCCCAGACCACAGATACATAATCTAACATGGAAGGGTCGTCCCTCTATTCTAAAAACTTTTCTTTGATTAGTTTCAGAGGACCTCTTACCTCAGGTCCATAAACTAATTCAAAAGAACTAAAACCTGTAGACTCATTAGGCGAATCCCTGGTGGCAAACAAAAGAAATTTCAGCCTTTTGTCCCAATCATGGGGATATTCATGACAGTATGCCCTTATCATCGTTTTGAGGGTTTGATGGTACCATTCTCAAACCTCTTGTGTCTGTGGGTGGTATGCTGAGGACTATATATATATGTTACACCCAGCCTACTCATAACTTACTGAAAATTTTTCGACATAAAATTGGAACCTTGATCCGACTGGATCTCAATCGGTAATCCATATCGAATGAAGAACTGAGTTAACTTCTCTGTCATTACCTTAGCAGAAATTATTCTCAAGGGAATGGCCTCTGGGAACCAAGCAGCCATATTCATAATAGTGAGTATATATTGGTGTCCTGCTTTTTTCGGTAAAGATCCCACACAGTCTACAACACCCTACTAAATGGTTCCCCAAAAACTGGTATGGGAATTAGAAGTGCCAGTTTTATGGCAGTTTGCAGTTTTCCCACAATATGGCATGTATGGCATGTTTCACAAAACTGCACTATGTCCTTGTAAAGACCTGGCCAGTACAAATGTCAACTTATACATGATTGGGTCTTCTGGATTCCTACATGTTCCACTATAGGAATTTCATGGGCTAGCCTTAATATTTCCTGGCTATACTTGGGTGGTACCACTATCAGGTGAACAACTGTTCATTTCTTTGTCCGCAGGTCTGTGAGGAGGTCTCCGCTTCCTCATCAGAATCCCATTTTTAATATAGTAGCCTTCAGGTACTCCCTTTGCCTCACTTCCATTGGAAACGATTCTGCCACTTCATTTAACTCTGGATTGGCTTGCTGAGCCTTGATCAGAGAAGATTTACTGAAATTTCCTTCGGATTATCCTAAATTCATAAAGAAAGTTTCAGATAGTGGAATATCTGTTTGTGGTGCCAATTTGACCTCCATCAATGGAACTTGTTTAGCCATTGTTCGGGTCACTATGAAGGAAAAATTCCTGGAACCTTTTCCTGCAACTGCTCTGTCTGCTTGACGTCACTTGGTCTTTCCGTGACTACTGGAGAAGCTACTACCTTCGCTCCGGCCAAAGTATTCCCCAGGAGTAGGTCAACTCCGTCTACAGGCAAACTATGGACAACTCCCACAGTTACCATTCCAGACATTAGGTCACACTCCAGGTGCACCCGATATACTCCCTGCCAATACCAGTCACTAAAACCTTGGCATTCAATGCGCTCTCTGGTAGAAAAGTTATGCCTTTCCCCAGCAAAAGAGTTTGGGTGGCTCCCTAAGTATAACTATAGGTTTACCTGCCTCACTTGATGGATAAGGAGTTACTTTTCGTTTTGACAAGAATTCCCGATAGTCTTCTCACACAAAGACGCAAGAAAAATTCATCTGTGAACTTCTTTTCGCCAATGACTGTGGGCCAGGAGAGCACAGTCAGTCAGACCTGTATCGGATAACAACACATTTTTCTGAGGTGGCACAACTCTTCAGACTAAAAATCAGTTTAAAGAAAACTGAAGTCCTGCATCAGCCTGCACCCCAAGAAGAATATAGACCACCAAGCATTGTCATCGAGGGAACCAAGCTGAATGCCGTCAAGCAATTTACTTATCAGTGCGACTTCTGCAGCATCCTCAAGATCTGCTGGCAGGACCGCATCACAAACACTGAAGTCCTGGAAACAGCCAACATCACCGTATCAAAGTCATCCTCCTACAAAGCCAACTGCGTTGGGCGGGTCACGTTGCCTGGATGGACGACAGTCTGTTTCAGCTGAACAAAATAAGTAACAGCCATTCACTGGTTCATTCCTCAGGGCAATGCCTTGACCAATCAGAATCAAGCTGCCTGGTTTAAATTTCGAACAAAGTTTGGCAGTTAACTGTCAGCCACCGTAAACTGGTGCATTCTCCAAGGCAACGCTGTTACCAATCAGAGTTCACTTGCCAACCAATCAGCACACTCTTCTCATGCAGTATAAGTTGTTGTTTCCCCCGACATTGGTTATTATTGTGTATTGTCCTGATGAGTGCAAGACGAAAAGCTTCGACAACATGTCTCTATTTTCAGCAGTTCTCAAGTTCTGTACTACCAAACGACTAAAATGGAAAAAGTAAATTGCAATGACCAAGAGGGGAAATGGTACATTTATGGCAGACACAATATTAAGTAATAAACAGCCCATTAACAATCAGATGGCGAGATAGCAAGGAAGGTTAGCAGTAAAATAGAGTATTTAAAGTATCTTAAGAGTAGCTTTCATTGTAGAGGAGTTATCAAATAGGTAACTAAAGGGGTAGAATACATCCAAGTTTAGTTTAGTTTAGTTTAGTTTAGAGATACAGCACTGAAACAGGCCCTTCGGCCCACCGAGTCTGTGCCGACCATCAACCACCCATTTATACTAATCCTACACTAATTCCATATTCCTACCACATCCCCACCTGTCCCTATATTTCCCTACCACCTACGTATACTAGGGGCAATTGCTAATGGCCAATTTACCTATCAACCTGCAAGTCTTTGGCATGTGGGAGGAAACCGGAGCACCCGGAGGAAACCCACGCAGACACAGGGAGAACTTGCAAACTCCACACAGGCAGTACCCGGGTCGCTGGAGCTGTGAGGCTGCGGTGCTAACCACTGCGCCACTGTGTAAAGAGAAAACAGTTGTCAGTAATTAAATTCTTATCAATCTTTGCTGATATATATATAAACGTAGCTGTTGAAAGGCCTATATTTGAAACTTCAGTCTATTAAACACTTTTAATAGTAAAGTTTAAGGCTCCAAAAATCCTTGGATTACAATTACAGCATTTATGCCAAGGTAGCACCCAATGGTGTCCTCCAGCGCTGATTCGGCCAGAGTTTGCAGAGTCAGTGGGATGGTACATCATTTGAATGTGCCAGGTGGTTGCAACCGTTACTTCAGCCACATCTCTAATACCAGTCTGTTCAAATTTCCAGCATCTGTCTGCCATTTTGGTGGAGGGATTCCCTGGCTGCCTTCCCAACCCCAACCAGGGACCAAATGACTCACATTGTTGAGACCACTGAGCTTCCACATACTTGCCATAGTTACTGTTTCTACTACACATAGTCTCCTAGGATCAGGTGTGCTAACTGTCTACCAATATCCATCATTTGTCTTAAAAGGGATGGATAGAAGTTCCATCACTTAAAAGTCAAAGGGAAACCCAGCATACTGGGTCTCGCTGGTCTCTCATCAGATCTGCAGGGAAAACTAACCCAAAGTTTTTGAATCAAAAGGTTGACAGGACAGTCAGCTCCTCTTTCATTTACTTTTTTTAAACCAGTTTTCTTGGAAGCTGGAATCCAGAGCTCTGCACAAGCATTTAAGTATGCTCTACTTTGCTTGATTAGAGAAAGCCATGAGCAGGCTGGTTTAACTGCAGAGTTATCATTCATGGTAGCAGAAGCGTGAGAGATCAGACCCAGAGGTCACATTTTAGGTATCGATGACAGTTGAAAATTGTTTGCCAATATACTAGTTTCATGGCTTCACTCTGAATTTCCTTGATCTTCAATTTTGCTTGACATTTGTCCTCAGCCCTTCCTCCAGCTTGAATGTATGGATTGTGCGTGACAAATTGCAATGGATTCATCACAGCACATTGTTACTTCCTGGATAGGTCAGGCAGGGGTGTGCAGTATGCTCCAGATCATGTGCCACTGATAGTTTGTAGCCTGCTGTGCCCTTCACAACTTTACCATTCGAGAAAGACTGGACTTTAATATTGTTGGTAAGGAGGAATTGGAGCTCGAACTGCATGACAGAAAGCATCATGAAAACCAACAATCAGGGGACAACTCAGTGACTGCTGCAATGGACTTTGGAGCACATCTCATCACTCAAGTCTTTTCTTCCATGCAATACAGTCTGCCTTTGACACAAATGCTTTAGCTCATTGTCCTCCACTTTCTAATAAAGGGACAAAATTGATAGGCAGAATGTACTGCACAGGCTGGCTATGTTCAATGTGGATAAATCCTGGCTTGCATCCAGGTTGCTAAAGGAAGTGGGAATGGAGATAACGGAAGGGCTTGCCATAATCTTCCAATCTTCTCTAGATACGGGGGAGATGCCACAGGGTTGGCAAGTGACAAATGTGACACCTTTATTCAATAAAGGGTGAAAGGACATTCCTTGTAACGACAAGCCGTCAGTTTAATATCTGTGGTGGGTCAGGTTTTAGGAACAATACTCAGGTAAAAAAAAACAACAGGCGCTTAGAGAAGTTTGAGTTAATTGGGGAGAGCCAGCATGGGTTTGTAAAAAGGCAGATTGCGCTTGACAAATCGAATTGAGTTTTTGATGATGTAACAGAGAAGGTTGATGAAGGGAAAACAATGGATGCTGTCTATATGGATTTTAAGAAAGTGTTTGACAAAATACCACATAAAAGCTTTTCGTTGTGCAGCTTTTCCAGGAGCACAGGCATTGCGAGCGAGGAGTGAACAGCTGGGAAGTCAATTTCATCGGCAGTTTCGGTGGAGCAGGGACTGCTGGGTAAGTAGAAACCTATATATTTGGGCTGTTTCTGAACCCGAGACACTACTCTTGTAGTGTCTCCCACCCGCCCTCCTCCTCTTACCAAAAAAAAAGGACTCGGTTGTGTGTAGGTAAGGTAAGGCTTTTTCTATTTCTCTTCCTGTTTTATCGTGTGATTGGTTAAAAACTTGGGAATTTAGAATAGTGGGAATGGAGGTTAAGGCAGTTGAATGTTCCTCCTGCAGAATGTGGGAGGTAAGGGTCGCCAAGGGTGTCCCTGCTGACTGCATCTGCAGGAAGTGCACCCAGCTCCAGCTCCTCGAGGACCGCGTTAGGGAACTGGAGCTGGAGCTGGGGGAACTTCGGATCATTCGGGAGGCGGAGGGGATTATTGAGAGGAGTTATCGGGAGGCAGTCACACCTCAGGTAAAAGAAGAAGGTAGATGGGTTACCGTCAGGGGAAGGAGAGGGAACCAGCAGGCAGTGCAGGGATCCCCTGTGGCCGTTTCCCTCAACAACAGGTATACCGTTTTGGATACTGTTGGGGGAGACGACTTACCAGGGGTAGGCAATGGGATACAGGTCTCTGGCGCAGAGTCTGTCCCTGTTGCTCAGAAGGGAAGGGGTAAGAGGAGCAGAGCATTAGTCATTGGGGACTCCATAGTTAGGGGAACAGATGGGAGGTTTTGTGGGAACGAGAGAGACTCACGGTTGGTGTGTTGCCTCCCAGGTGCCAGGGTACGTGATGTCTCGGATCGTGTTTTTGGGATCCTCAAGGGGGAGGGGGAGCAGCCCCAAGTCGTGGTACACATAGGCACCAACGACATAGGTAGGAAGACAGATGGGGATTTAAGGCAGAAATTCAGGGAGCTAGGGTGGAAGCTTAGAGCGAGAACAAACAGAGTTGTTATCTCTGGGTTGTTGCCCGTGCCACGTGCTAGCGAAGTGAGGAATAGGGAGAGAGAGGAGTTGAACACGTGGCTGCAGGGATGGTGTAGGAGGGAGGGTTTTGGTTTCCTGGATAATTGAGGCTCTTTCTGGGGTAGGTGGGACCTCTACAAACAGGATGGTCTTCACCTGAACCAGAGGGGTACCAATATCCTGGGGGGGAGATTTGCTAGTGCTCTTCGGGGGGGTTTAAACTAATTCAGCAGGGGGATGGGAACCTAAATTGTAGTTCCAGTGTGCAGGATGTTGAGAGTAGTGAGGTCAGGGATAAGGTTATAAGGACACAAGAGGGCACTGGCAAGCAAGAGCTTGGTTTAAAATGTGTCTACTTCAACGCCAGGAGCATCCGGAATAAGGTGGGTGAGCTTGCAGCATGGGTTGGTACCTGGGATCTCGATGTTGTGGCCATTTCAGAGACATGGGTAGTGCAGGGACAGGAATGGATGTTGCGGGTTCCGGGATTTAGATGTTTCACTAAGAAGAGAGAAGATGGTAAAAGGGGGGGGGGGGGGGGGGGGGTGTGGCATTGTTAATCAAGGAGAGTATTACAGCGGCAGAAAGGACGTTTGAGGACTCGTCTACTGAGGTAGTCTGGGCCGAGGTTAGAAACAAGAGGAGAGGTCACTGTGTTGGGAGTTTTCTATAGACCTCCAAATAGTTCGAGAGATGCAGAGGAAAGGATAGCAAAGATGATTCTTGACAGGAGCGAGAGTAACAGGGTAGTGGTTATGGGGGACTTTAACTTTCCAAATATTGACTGGAAATACTATAGTTCGAGTACTTTAGATGGGTCTGTTTTTGTCCAGTGTGTGCAGGAGGGTTTTCTGACACAGTATGTAGACAGGCAAACCAGGGGCGATGCCACATTGGATTTGGTACTGGGTAATGAACCCGGCCAGGTGTTAGATTTAGAAGTTGGTGAGCACTTTGGTGATAGTGATCACAATTCGGTTAGGTTTACCTTAGCGATGGGCAGGGACAGGCATATACAGCAGGGCAAGAATTATAGCTGGGGGAAAGGAAATTATGATGCGATTAGGCAAGATTTAGAATGCGTAGGATGGGGAAGGAAACTGCAGGGGATGGGCACAATCGAAATGTGGAGCTTATTCAAGGAGCAGCTACTGCGTGTCCTTGATAAGTATGTACCTGTCAGGCAGGGAGGAAGTTGTCGAGCGAGGGAGCCGTGGTTTACTAAAGAAGTTGAAGAGCTTGTCAAGAGGAAGAAGAAGGCTTATGTTAGGATGAGACGTGAAGGCTCAGTTAGGGCGCTTGAGAGTTACAAGCTAGCCAGGAAGGATCTAAAGGGAGAGATAAGAAGAGCAAGGAGAGGACACGAGAAGACATTGGCGGATAGGATCAAAGAAAACCCTAAGGCTTTCTATAGGTATATCAGGAATAAAAGAATGACTAGAGATAGGTTAGGGCCAATCAAGGATAGTAGTGGGAAGTTGTGTGTGGAATCGGAGGAGATAGGGGAAGTGTTAAATGAATATTTTTCGTCAGTATTTACAGTGGAGAAAGAAAATGTTGTCGAGGAGAATACTGAGATACAGACTACTAGGCTAGATGGGATTGAGGTTCACAAGGAGGAGGTGTTAGCAATTTTGGAAAGTGTGAAAATAGATAAGTCCCCTGGGCCAGATGGGATTTATCCTAGGATTCTCTGGGAAGCTAGGGAGGAGATTGCAGAGCCTTTGTCCTTGATTTTTACGTCGTCATTGTCGACAGGAATAGTGCCGGAAGACTGGAGGATAGCAAATGTTGTCCCCTTGTTCAAGAAGGGGAGTAGAGACAGCCCTGGTAATTATAGACCTGTGAGCCTTACTTCGGTTGTGGGTAAAATGTCGGAAAAGGTTATAAGAGATAGGATTTATAATCATCTTGAAAAGAATAAGTTCATTAGAGATAGTCAGCACGGTTTTGTGAAGGGTAGGTCGTGCCTCACAAACCTTATTGAGTTTTTTGACAAGGTGACCAAACAGGTGGATGAGGGTAAAGCCGTGGATGTGGTCTATATGGATTTCAGTAAGGCGTTTGATAAAGTTCCCCACGGTAGGCTATTGCAGAAAATACAGAAGTATGGGATTGAAGGTGAATTAGTGCTTTGGATCAGAAATTGGCTTGCTGAAAGAAGACAGAGGGTGGTGGTTGATGGTAAATGTTCATCCTGGAGTATAGTTACTAGTGGTGTACCGCAAGGATCTGTTTTGGGGCCACTGCTGTTTGTCATTTTTATAAATGACCTGGATGAGGGTGTAGAAGGGTGGGTTAGTAAATTTGCGGATGACACGAAGGACGGTGGAGTTGTGGATAGTGCCGAAGGATGTTGTAGGTTACAGAGGGACATAGATAGGCTGCAGAGCTGGGCTGAGAGATGGCAAATAGAGTTTAATGCGGAAAAGTGTGAGGTGATTCACTTCGGAAGGAGTAACAGGATTGCAGAATACTGGGCTAATGGGAAGATTCTTGGTCGTGTAGATGAGCAGAGAGATCTTGGTGTCCAGGTACATAAATCCCTGAAAGTTGCCACCCAGGTTAATAGAGCTGTTAAGAAGGCATATGGTGTGTTAGCTTTTATTAGTAGGGGGATCGAGTTTAGGAGCCACGAGGTCATGCTGCAGCTGTACAGAACTCTGGTGCGGCCGCACCTGGAGTATTGCGTGCAGTTCTGGTCACCGCATTATAGGAAGGATGTGGAAGCTTTGGAAAAGGTACTAGGATGTTGCCTGGTATGGAGGGAAGGTCTTACGAGGAAAGGCTGAGGGACTTGAGGTTGTTTTCGTTAGAGAGAAGGAGGAGAAGAGGTGACTTAATAGAGACATATAAGATAATCAGAGGGTTGGACAGGGTGGATAGTGAGAGCCTTTTTCCTCGGATGGTGATGGCAAACACGAGGGGACATAGCTTTAAGTTGAGGGGTGATAGATGTAGGACAGATGTCAGAGGTAGTTTCTTTACACAGAGAGTAGTAGGGGCGTGGAACGCCCTGCCTGCAACAGTAGTAGACTCGCCAACTTTAAGGGCATTTAAGTGGTCATTGGATAGACATATGGATGAAAATGGAATAGTGTCGGTCAGACGGTTTCACAGGTCGGCGCAACATCGAGGGCTGAAGGGCCTGTACTGCGCTGTAATGTTCTATGTTCTAAAAGGCTGGTTAACAAAACTGAGGCTCATGGAATAGGAGGGTCAGTGTCAGCTTGGATAAAAAAATTGGCTTAAGGACAGAAAACAGCAAGTCATGGTAAATGGTTGTTTTTCAGAATGGAGGATGGTAGACAGTGGTGTTCCCCAAAGTTCAGTGCTCGGACCACTGCTTTTTTGATATATATAATATATATTGCAATACAGAATAAAATTTCAAAATTTGCTGATGATACCAAACTTGGAGGTGCGGCAGACAGTAAGGATGATGTCAATCAATTGCAACAGGATATAGATAGGCTAACAGAATGGGCAGGTGGAAATACAGAGAAATGTGAGGTGATCCATTTTGGAAAAGGGATAGGGAGAGGCAATACAGACTTAAGAGCACTGTTCTAAAGAGTGTACATGGAGAGAGGGACCACGTGCATAAATCTTTGCAGATGGCAGAACATATTGAGAGAGTAGCTGTCAAAGCATATGGGATTTTGGGCTTCATAAATAGAAGAATTGCGTACAAAAACAGGGAAGTTATGCTGAACCTTTATGAAGTTCTGGTTAGGCCACAACTGGAGTATTGCATCCAGTTCTGGTCACCACAGTTTAGCAATGGTGTGAGGGTCCTTGAGAGGGTGCAGAGGAGATTTACCAGGATGATTCCAGGGATGAGGAATTTTAGCTAGAACATGAGGTTGGAGAAGCTGGGGTTGTTCTCCTTGGAGCAAACGAGATTGCGGGGAGATTTGATACAGAGGTACAAGATTATAACAGATTTAGATAGAGTAGACAAAAGAAAAACTGTTCCCATCAGCTGATGGCACAAGGACCAGGGGACACAGATTTAAGGTTTTGGGTAAGGGATGCGGGGGCAGGAGGAATGTGAGGAAGAACTTTTTGACGCAGTGGGTGGTAATGAACTGGAACTCGCTGCCTGCAAGGGTGGTGGAAGTGGAGAAGATGAATGATTTCAGAAGGCAATTGGATGGGCACGTGAGGGAAATAAAGTTACAGGGCTACGGGGATAGAGCAGAGCAATGGGACTGATTGGATTGCTTTACAGAGAGCTAGCATGAACTGGATGGGCCAAATGGCCTTCTTCTGTGCCTTAATGACTCTATGATTCCTCCCATTCACTATACATCCTATCACATGATAACATCAGCTTTCTTTGCCTTATAGGAATATGTCAATAACCTGATTGAATAAGGTAACACCCAAAAAGTGTACACTTTTCTGTAAGACTTTAACCTCCATGCATTCCAAAAGTATTATGTCGGTGCACTTTTTATTTAATACAATAAAGTCTAAAGTGAACAAAAGCAAACCTACTCTTTTCTAACTCCATGCTTTCCAGGGATGCAGACATGTGACTTTTTTAAAATCTATTTTAGTGCTCCTTCTAGGTACAACCTGAGGGCTATGATTATGGGAAGTGGCTGACCATTCACTCTCCAAAAAAAAGGGTCATGTGACTGAGATGGCCCTCATATCATGGCACCTAGTTTCTGGCTGGGAGCTGATGCTGGCTGCCTCACAGGAACCTACTCCTGAGGATCCTGGTCTCACCACCCACATTCCACTGGTGTGGTACTCTGATGGGCAAGGCCACATGGCATATTCTGCTGATCCTCAGAGACAGCAATATTAGGAATATGAATTCCAGCCATTGCCATTGTACTGGGCCCTAGATCTATGGCCCCATTGATCGCTGGTTTAATGGCACCTTTCAGAGCCTCAAGGGTAAGTCATATCTAACTAACCAAGTGAATTTTTGAGGAGGTTACTAACATGGTAATTCAGGGAGCATCTATGGATGTTATTTATGCGCACTTCCAGAAAGTACTCAATAAGGTTCGATTCAAGCAGCTGTTAGCAAGAATGAAAGTACATGCAATTGGAGGCAACCTAACGACAGAGAATCATAGAATGCTATAGCATCGAAGGAGATCATTTAGTCCATTGTGTCTGTGATGGTTCTTTGGTAGAGCTATGCAATTAATCCCACTCTCCTACTCTTTCCCAATAGTTCGGTAAATGCTTTGCCTTCAAGACTTTATAATTGAATCTGCTTCCACTATCCTTCAAGGCAGTACATTCCAGATCACAACAACTCATTGTGTAAAAAAACTTTCCTCGTGTCACATCTGGCTCCTTTGCCAATCACCTTAAATTTGTGTCCTCTGGTTATCTACCCTCCTGTTACTGGGAACAGATGCCACTTATTTACTCTATCAAAACTATTCGTGATTTTGAACACCTCTATCAAATTTCTTCTTAAGCTTCTTTGCTCGAAGGAGAGCACCACAAGCTCCTCCACATAACTAAACCCTCTCATTTCTGGTAAGTTTCATATCTTCTGCACCCTCTTCAAGACCTTGACATCCCTCCTAAAGTATGCTCTCCAGAATAGGATAGCTGAGGCCTTCTTTTTTCTTTTGGGCCTCCTTATCTCGAGAGACAATGGATACGCGCCTGGAGGTGGTCAGTGGTTTGTGAAGCAGCGCCTGGAGTGGCTATAAAGGCCAATTCTGGAGTGACAGGCTCTTCCACAGGTGCTGCAGAGAAATTTGTTTGTTGGGGCTGTTGCACAGTTGGCTCTCCCCTTGCGCCTCTGTCTTTTTTCCTGCCAACTACTAAGTCTCTTCGACTCGCCACAATTTAGCCCTGTCTTTATGGCTGCCCGCCAGCTCTGGCGAATGCTGGCAACTGACTCCCACGACTTGTGATCAATGTCACACGATTTCATGTCGCGTTTGCAGACGTCTTTATAACGGAGACATGGACGGCCGGTGGGTCTGATACCAGTGGCGAGCTCGCTGTACAATGTGTCTTTGGGGATCCTGCCATCTTCCATGCGGCTCACATGGCCAAGCCATCTCAAGCGCCGCTGACTCAGTAGTGTGTATAAGCTGGGGGTGTTGGCCGCTTCAAGGACTTCTGTGTTGGAGATATAGTCCTGCCACCTGATGCCAAGTATTCTCCAAAGGCAGCGAAGATGGAATGAATTGAGACGTCGCTCTTGGCTGGCATACGTTGTCCAGGCCTCGCTGCCGTAGAGCAAGGTACTGAGGACACAGGCCTGATACACTCGGACTTTTGTGTTCCGTGTCAGTGCGCCATTTTCCCACACTCTCTTGGCCAGTCTGGACATAGCAGTGGAAGCCTTACCCATGCGCTTGTTGATTTCTGCATCTAGAGACAGGTTACTGGTGATAGTTGAGCCTAGGTAGGTGAACTCTTGAACCACTTCCAGAGCGTGGTCGCCAATATTGATGGATGGAGCATTTCTGACATCCTGCCCCATGATGTTCGTTTTCTTGAGGCTGATGGTTAGGCCAAATTCATTGCAGGCAGACGCAAACCTGTCGATGAGACTCTGCAGGCATTCTTCAGTGTGAGATGTTAAAGCAGCATCGTCAGCAAAGAGGAGTTCTCTGATGAGGACTTTCCGTACCTTGGACTTCGCTCTTAGACGGGCAAGGTTGAACAACCTGCCCCCTGATCTTGTGTGGAGGAAAATTCCTTCTTCAGAGGATTTGAACGCATGTGAAAGCAGCAGGGAGAAGAAAATCCCAAAAAGTGTGGGTGCGAGAACACAGCCCTGTTTCACACCACTCAGGATAGGAAAGGGCTCTGATGAGGAGCCACCATGTTGAATTGTGCCTTTCATATTGTCATGGAATGAGGTGATGATACTTAGTAGCTTTGGTGGACATCCGATCTTTTCTAGTAGTCTGAAGAGACCACGTCTGCTGACGAGGTCAAAGGCTTTGGTGAGATCAATGAAAGCAATGTAGAGGGGCATCTGTTGTTCACGGCATTTCTCCTGATAGCTGAGGCCTAACCAGCATTTTATAAAGGTTTAGCAAAATCTCCTTGCTTTTGCATGCTATTCCTCCAATAATAAAATAGCTTTGTCTTCCTACTAATGAAGATTTGTGTACATATGCCCCAATGTGTCTCTCTTCCTGCACCAAATTCAAAATTGTACCAATTAATTCATATTGCCTCTTCTCATTCTTCTTATCAAAATGCATCACTTCACAATTCTCTGCATTAAATTTCATCTGCCATGTATCTGCCCAGTTTACCGTTCTATGTCCACTTGAAGTCTGCTATCATCCTCATTTTTTAATACATTTCCAAGTATCGTACAGAAAGATGTTGGAGGAGAGGTGATGTAACTAGACTAGTAATCTAGATGCCCAGGCTAATGCCCAGGGACACAGTTCCAAATCCCACCATCGCAGCTGGTGGAATTTAAAATTCAATTAATTAATTTTTAAAATCCGGAATTCACAGCTGATCTCAATAATGGTGCCAAGAAATTATCATCAATCATCAAACCCCGCCCCTCCCCCCCAAATCTGGTTCACTAATGTCCTTTAGGGAAGCTAAGTTGTCCTTGCCTGGCCCAGCCTACATGTGACTCCAGACTCACAGCAATGTGGTTGACACTTAACTGCCCTCTGAAATGGCAGAGCAAACCACTCAGTTCAAGGGCAATTAGGGATGGGCAACATATGGCCATTTCATTAATCTATATTAAAAAGGGTACGTTAGGGTTAGGGTTCCAAATACTGGCCCCTAGATCAGTATTACTGTGTACATCTCTCCATTCTGAAAACACAACTATTTACCATTACTCCTGTTCTGCCCCTTAGCCAATTTTATATCTATGCTGCCATTGTCCCTTAATCACATGGGCTTTAATTTTGCTAACAAGCCTATTATTTGGGATTATGTCCATTCCCCCTTTTGAAATGTATTATATCTATTATACCTTTTGAAAGTGCGTATACAGAACATCAACAGCATTACCCTCATCACCATTTCTGTTATTTCATCAAAGAACTTGATTGTGATTTTGCTTTATGAAATCTATGCTTTCATTTATTAGCCCATTCTTTTTCAAATGCCAAATAACTTTGCTCCATATAGTCTCAAAGTATCCTCACCACCATTAGACTGACTGGCTTGTAGTTGACAGTTTATCCCCACCCTTTTTTCAACAGGGATCTAACACTAATAATCATCCAGTCCTTTGGCACCAGCCCCATATCCAAGGAGGATTGCAAGATCGTGTCCAGATCTGCTGCAATTTCCACCCTTACTTCCCTCAGTAACCTAGGTGCATTCTGGACCAGGTAACATTTCTACTTTGAAGACTGCCAACCTTTTAAGTACATCCTCTTTATCTATTTTTATCCTATCCAATCTGACCATTGTCTCCTCCTTTACCGTTACATTAACAGCACCCTCTTCTCTAGTGAAGATATATGCAAAGTACTCACGAAGCACCTCAGCCATGCCCTCTGCTCTGCAAGAAAATCTTGTCTACTGGGTCCATTCTTTGACTACCCGCTTACTATTTAAGTGTTTAAAAAGACTTTTGGATTCCATTTTATATTAGCTGCTGGTCTATTCTCATACTCTCTTTGCCTCTCTCATTTCCTTTTTTAGATCACCTCGGTACATTCTATATTCATCTTTGTTCTCTACTGTATTATGAACTTTAGTTGTCATCAACCTCCTTCTTCTGTTTCATTTTAACCTCTATATCTTTAGTCATTCAGGGAACTCTAGCTATGGATGCCCTTCCTTCCTCCACTACACCAGCTAAGCCATTCAGGGAGATGTCAGGAAGTATTTCTTCACATAAAGGATAGTGAAATTGTTGTCAAGTAAGGGTATTAAAGGATAGGGAGCAAAAGTGGGTAAATGGAGTTGAGATATGAATTAGCCAAGATCTATTTAAATGGCAAAACAGACTCAAGGGTCTGAATAGCCTATCCCTGTCCCAATAAATCAACAAAATTATAATACATTGTGTTCAATATTACAAATATGCCTGTTGTGATAAAATAGCTTTTTCTCCAAATAACAATGAACAACATCATAGAGACCAAAGTTGTGATTAGAGTATATTGTGTATTATGTGGAATAATGCTTTTTTAATGGAAAGAACAGTTTCTGGCACTAGGTTCAATATTAAGGGAGATCCATAAGTCCATAATAAAAAAGGACTCAGTTTGATTTGTGGCGCAAGTTTTTTAAAATTCCTTCTTGGGATGTGCGCATCGCTGGCAAGGCCAACATTTATTGCCTATCCCGAACTGACCTTGACAAGGTGGTGGTGAGCTGCCACCTTGAACCACTGAGGTCAGTGTGGTATTGGTACACCCACAGTGCTGTTAGGAAGGGAGTTCCAGGATTTTGACCCAGCAACAGCGAAGGAATGGCAATATAGTTCTAAGTCAGGATGGTGTGGGGCTTGGAGGGGAACCTGCAGGTTGTGGTATTCCCATGCATCTGCTGCCCTTGTCCTTCTAGGTGGTAGAGGTTGTGGATTTGAAAAGTGCTGTTGAAGGAGCCTTGGTGAGTTGCTGCAGTGCATCTTGTAGATGGTACACACTGCTACCACTGTGCGTCGGTGGTGGAGGGTGAATGTTGAAGGGTGGATGGGGTGCCAATCAAGCAGGCTGCTTTGTCCTGGATGGTGTCGAGCTTCTTAGGTGTTGTTGTAGCTGCACCTATCCAGGCAAGTCAGACTCCTAACTTGTCCCTCGGAGATGGTGGACAGGCTGGGTATGACTCCAACCAGCAGAGAGTTTCCCCCCCCCGATTCCCATTGACTCCAGGTTTGTTAGGGCTTCGTGATGCCATACTCGGTCAAATGCTGCCTTGATGTCAAGGGCAGTCACTCAATTCACCTCTGGAGTTCAGCTCTTTTGTCCATGTTAGGACCAAGACTGTGATGAGGTCAGCAGCTGAGTGGCCCTGGCGGAACCCAAATTGAGTGTCAGTGAGCAGGTTATTGCTGAGCAAATGCCGCTTGATAGCACTGTTGATGACCCCTTCCATCACTTTGCTGATAATCGGGAGACGACTGATAGGACAGTAATTGGCCGGGTTGGATTTGTCCTGCTTTTCATGCACAGGACATACCTGGGCAATTTTCCACATTGCCAGGTAGATGCCAGTGTTGTAGCTGTACTGGAACAGCTTGGCTAGGGGCACGGCTAGTTCTGGAGCGCAAGTCTTCAGTACTATTGCCGGAATGTTGTCAGGGCCCATAGATTTTGCAGTATCCAACGCCTTCAACCGTTTCTTGATATCACGTGAAGTGAATCGGATTGGCTGAAGACTGACATCTGTGATGCTGGAGACCTCAGGAAGATGCCGAGATGGATCATCCCCACGGCACTTCAGGCTGAGGATGGATGCAAATGTTTCACTGATGTGCTGGGCTCCCCCATCATTGAGGAATGGGATATTTGTGGAGCCACCTCCTCCTGTCAGTTGCTTAATTATCCACCACCATTCATGACTGTATGTGGCAGGACTGCAGCACTTAGATATGATCCATTGTTTGTGGGATCGCTTACCCCTGTCTATCACACGCTGTTTCTGCTGTTTGGCATGTAAGTAATCCTGTGTTGTAGCTTCACCAGGCTGACACCTCATTTTTAGGTATGCCTGGTGCTGGTCCTGGCATGCCCTCCTGCACTCATCATTGAACCAGGGATGGTGAGATCACATCTAGAGAATTGTGTACAGTTTTGCTTTCCTTACTTAAGAAAGGATATAATTGCATTGGAAGAAGTTCAGAGAAGGTTCACTCGACTGATTCCTGGGATGAGAGGGTTATCTTATGAGGAAAGGTTGGACAGGTTGGGTCTGTATTCATTGGACTTTAGAAGGATGAGAGGTAATCTTACTGAAACACATAAGATCTTGAGGGGACTTGACAGGGACTTGTGGGAGAGACTAAAACTAGGGGGCATAGTTTAAAAATAAGGGGTCTCCCATTTAAAACAGAGATGAGGAGAAATGTTTCTCTCAGAGGGTCACAAGTCCATGGAACTCTCTTCCCTGGAGAGCGGTGGAGGCAGGTCATTGAATATTTTTAAGGCAGAAGTAGACAGATTCTTGACAAACAAAGGAAAGGGTATGGGGGTAGACAGGAAAGCGGAGTTGTATCTATAAACGGATCAGTCATGATCTTATAGAATGGCAGAGCTGGCTCGAAGGGCCGGATAGCCTACTCCTGCTCCTAGTTCGTATGTCTGTTTAGCTACTTTATTTATAGGGACAAATGTGTTTGAAATCAGACTGTGTTTTGATGGCATTAGACTGACTATACACTTTATATACAGATTAATGCCCTCATGTCTGTGGCTGAATCAATAATTTTGTCTCTTGTCAGTGGTGTAACATGTTTGTGTCTATCCTTGGTCTGGAGCCAAGTGGCCCTGGCTGAGCCCAAACTGAGAATCGATGAGCAGGTTGTTGCTGAGGAAGTGCTGCCTGATAGCACTGATGATGACATCTTCCTTCACTTTGTTGATGATTGACAGTAGACTGATGGGGCAGTAATTGGCCAGATCGGATTTGTGCTGCTTTTTGTGGACTGGATACACCTGGGCAATTTTCCATATTGTCGAGTAGTTGTCAGTGGTGTAGCTGTACTCCAACAGCTTGGCTAAGGGCGTGGCTAGTTTTGGAGCACAAGTCTTCAGTACTACAGTCGGGATGTTGTCAGGGCTCATAACATTTGCTGTATCCAGTGCCTTCAGGCATTTCTCGATATGACATGGAGTGAACTAAATTGTCTGAAGACTGGCATCTATGATCGTGGGGAGCTCAGGAAGAGGCCGCGATGGATCATCCACTTGGCACTTCTGGCTAAAGTTGGTTGCAAATGCTTCAGCCTTGTCTTTTGTACTGACATGCTGCGCTCCTCCATCGTTTGAGGATGGGTATGTTTTTGAAACCTCCTCCTCCTGTTAGTTGTTTAATTGTCCACCACTGCTCACAACTGGATGTGGCACAACTGCAAAGCTTTGATCTCCTTCGTTCATTGTGGGATCGCTTAGCTCTGCCTGTAGCATGCATGTAGTCCTTTGTTGTAGCTTCACCAGGTTGGCACCCCATTTTTAGGTATGCCTGGTGCTGCTCCTGGCGTGCTCTCCTGTACTCCTCATCAAACTAGGGTCGATCCTCTGGCTTGATGGTAATGGTAGAGTGAGGGATATACTGGGACCATGAGATTGCAGATTGTGTTGAATACAATTCTGCTGCTGCTGATGGCCCACAGTGCCTCATGGATGCCCAGTTTTGAGCTGCTAGATCTGTTGAGTCTATCCTATTTAGCATGGTGGTAGTGTCACACAACACAACGGAGAGTGTTTTCAGTGCCAAAATGGGACTTCATCTCCACCAGGACTGTGCGGTGGTCTCTCCTACCAATACGCACATGGACAGGTGCATCTGCAACAGGGAGATTTGTGAGGACGAGGTCATGTAGGTTTTTCCCTCCTGTTGGTTCACTCACCACCAGCCACAGGCAGGATATGTCCTTCAGGATCTGGCCAGCTTGGTCAGTAGTGGTTCTACTGAACCACTCTTGGTGATGGACATTGAAGTCCCCCACCCACAGTACATTCTGTGCTCTTGCTACCCTCAGTGCTTCTGCCAAGTGGTGTTCAACATGAAGGAGCACTAATTCATCAGCTGAGGGACGGCAGTAGGAGGTTTCCTTGTCTGTTTTTCACCCGATGCCATGAGACTTCATGCAGCCCAGAGTCAATGTTAAGGACTCCGAGGGCCACTTCCTCCTACCTGTAAACCACTGTGCCGCCACCTCTGGTGGGATGGTAATGGAGGAGTCTGTGACATTGGTTGTAAGGTCTGTTTCAGTGAGGCTATTTCGTGAGTGTCAGACTGTTGCTTGACTAGTCTGTGGGACAACTCTCCCATTTTTGGCATAAGTCCCCCAGAGATTAGTGAGGAGGACTTTGTGGGGTTGACTGGGTATGCTGTGCCGTTTCCAGTGCCTAGGTCAATGCCAGGTGATCCAGCCAGTTTTATTTTTATTCAACTTTTCTGTAGTGGTTTGATACAATTGAATTGCTTGCTAGACAATTTCAGAGGGCAGATAAGAGTCAACCACATTGCTGTGGCTCTGGAATCATGTGTGGGTCAGACCAGGTAAGGATGGCAGATTTACTCCCCTGAAGGCAATTAGTGAACCAAATGACAATCCACTAGTTCCATGATCATTATTAATGACATTAGCATTTTATTCTAGATTTATTAATTCAATTTAAATTTCCCCAGCTGCTGTGGCAGGATCTTAAATTAGGTCTCTGGATCATTGACACTATGCTACTGTATAATGCCTTTAAATATTTAGAAAATTACATATTTAACTTGATAAGATTCTACCCAAAATAAATGGCTCATTTGTAATTTTACTGTCTACCAATAGAAGGAACTCAACTATGCCAGAGAATGCAAAATGGTATTAATAACATAAAACTGAGCTTCAAGAAGATTGTGTTACTTCCTGACTGGCAGTAAACTCGTGGCAAAACTTACAATCACACAAAAATTAGTGCCTCAATATTTTTCTCAGGGCCAAAAAGGTTATTTTCCTGCTTGAGGACTTCAAATACTGAGATTAAAATGGATTAATCAAAAACAGGAGTTAATGAAGTATTGGCTATTGGGACTTTAACGTTTATCCACACTGTCCAGAGTTGAAGAAAACTGACTCAGGCCCACTGAATCTAAATTTGTGGAGATTGCAAAGGAGGATGAGCTGCCATTCTTAGAAGGAAGGAAGTCATTTCTTTTCATTATGTTCTTATTTTTTGCCTCATTGATCAAAGAACATACAATCAAGCTTCCATATCAAAGCTACATGCAGCTGCTGCTTTTTAAAAGGTCATTTTGCCTTCATGACCAAAAATCCAGCAATAAAAGAAAATTCACTTTGCTTTTAGTGGCACAGATTCTTAACAATAATAAATGAATCTCATGATGAAATACATTCACCATCTCCCCACACCCAGAATTTATTCTGGAGGTGAATTTTTGTCATCAATAAAGTGAGACAGCAGTGGTGAAGTATGGAAATTTTAATAACCGGTGTTCTAACACCATGTCTTATCCCAACATTGGAAGACTATTGCCAGGTTCACACCAACCCAAGTTGTGGTCTAGCAAAGGCCATTAAATTAGCACTTAATTATGACATAGTTAATGTTACCACGAACTGCAGTAAAATCATTTTATTCAAGATCCTTTCTTGGGGCAGAGAACAAACACTTCATCCAATCAGTTTGAGCTATATTCAAGCAGTGAAAGGACAATATTTTTATTAACTGGGTTGTCCAAATTCCAGAATTCATGTTTAAATAATATTTGAAAGGTTTTCCTTCTGTGGATTTGCAGGTAGGCTCTGAGCTTGGGCGAATAAGTGGCAAGTAACATGCGTGCCACACAAGTGCCAGGCAATGACCATCTCAAACAGGAGACAATCTAACCTTCTCCCCTTGATGTTCAATGGCATTACAATTGCTGAATCCCCCACTATCAACATCCTGGGGGTTATCATTGACCAGAAACTGAACTGGATCAGCCACATAAATGCTGTGGCTACAAGAACAAGTCAGAGACTGGGAATTCTGCAGCGAGTAACTCACCTCCTGACTCCCCAGTGTCTGTCCATCTACAAGGCACAAGTCAGGAGTGTGATGGAATACTTTCCACTTGCATGGATGAGTGCAGCTCCAACAACACTCAAGAAGCTTGACAACATCCAGGACAAAGCAGACTGCTTGATTGCACCCCATCCACCATCTTCAACATTCACTCCCTCTGCCACCGACGCACAGTGGCAGCTGTGTGTACCATATACAAGATGAACTCCAGCAACTCACCAAGGTTCCTTCGACAACACCTTCCAAACCCATGACCTCTACCACCTAGGAGGACAAGGGCAGCAGATGCATGGGAACACCACCACCTGCAAGTTCTCCTCCAAGCCACACACCATCCTGACTTGAAACTATATTGCCATTCCTTCACTATTGCTGGATCAAAATCCTGGAACTCCCTTCCTAACAGCACTATGGGTTCACCTACACCCCAAGGATTGCAGTGCTTCAAGAAGGCAGCTCACCACCACCTTCTCAAGGAAATTAGGGAGGGGCAATAAATGCTGGCAGAGCCAGTGACACCTACATCCCACAAATGAATAAAAAAGATCCACACAATATAACCACTAATCTTTTTACAAATTGTCTAGGATCCTGTTATAAAATTAATTAGTAAAGAACATAAATAGGAGCAGAGCTAGGCCATTAATGCCATGGCTGATTTTCCACCTCAACTCAACCTTCCTGCACTATCCCTGTATCCTTTGATTCCCAAGTACCCAAAAATCTATTGATCTCAGTCTTGAATATGCTCAACAGCTGAGCGTTTACAGCCCTCTGGGGTAGAGAATTCCAAAGATTCATAACTCTCTGAGCTAACAAATTCCTGCTCATCTTATGCTTAAATGGTTGACCTCTTATTCTGAGACCGTGACTCCAAGTTCTAGCTCCCCCAGTCAGGGGAAACATCTTCCCAGCATCTACCCTGTCAAACCACTTAATTTTATATGCTTTCAATGAGATCATCTCTCATTCTTCTAAACTTTAGGGAATATAGGCCCAGTCTACTTAGTCAGACCTCATGGAGAATCCCTTCATCCCAGGAGTCAGTCCAGTAAGCCTTTGTTGGACTCCCTCTTAAGGTAAGTATATCTTCCTTAGGCAAGAGGACCAAAACTGTGCACAATAATCCAAATGAGGTCTCACCAAGGCCCTATACGATTGCAGTAGACTGCTTGGGCACAAAATTGGACAGGGCCATGAAATGAGCGCGGGGATTGCGATGTGGGAATACCACATGCTCAATGCCACCGATGCAGGCAGCAGGCAACTTCATGCTGTCTTCCAACTTAAATGATTGTGGCGTGCACAGTTGAGTGGCTGCATGCCTGAGCAGGGGTTGCCAAGTCGTGAGAGGCTAGCATGAATTAAAGCTGGCATGCACTACTTAAAGCCAGCCTACACTTCTTAAACAGGTGATGCATTATAGCTGGAGCAGGTGCTGGAGGTAGTTCTAAAAGTGATTTTAACATGGAGAACACTCAATAATGACACAACATGACACAGAGCAGCTTCCAAGATTTCTAGTGCTACACGGAAGACCTTGATGCAGGAGGTGGAGAGGAGGAGAATGCCATCTATCCACATTGGGGGCAGGAGTTCTCCTAGACTGACTTTACAAAGGCAGTGCAACCAGATATCCATGACAGTCAATGCCAGGGGTCTAGCCCCGAGGACCTGGAAGTATTAATGCAAAGCATTCAATGACCTCATACGAGTGGCCTAGGTCAGTGAATGTGCCTTTAAATTCCATGTTACACCAACTGCACCAGTAGCCTCATATGCTGCTCAATGCACCACACCCCCATCATTCACTGACTAACAATCTCTATCAATCAGAATTCACATAACATTCATAGCTTCACTTCACCCTTACATATTTAGCACTATTGCCAGCCTCATACACATCACATCAAGCATGCACTTCTTCTTTGGCCTCCTTATCTCGAGAGACAATGGATACGCGCCTGGAGGTGGTCACTGCCAGCTATTCAATCATGACACCCACATCACCCAAACACATTGCACCACACTCACTGACACACTTTCCTCTCCCTTTTCCTGCATTACAACAGTGACTACACTTCAAAAAGTAATTAATTGGCTGAGATGTTTGGTGGTCATGAAAGGTGCTACATAAATGCACATCTTTCTTTCTTTCTTGCAGGAAAAGGTGGTGCATAACTGCAGGCAGCAGTTGTTAACTGGCACGTGACAGGCAGTATTGCATGTCCTCCCTGTGATGGAGGGAACAGTGCACACCATTACTGGAGCAGCCATGGCTGAGGCCGTGGCCAGAGGTGGGTCTGAAACAATTAAAGGTGACAGCATCCTCATGTATAATTTGACTCCTTATATCCTACTTCCCCTTCAAACCACCATCTCTTCGAATGCACAAGCTGCTGATGGTGTAAGCATGTACCTCTTACTTTACCCCCATTCCCTCACCATATAACCCTATTCTTGTGCCTTTCTCCTTTCAGATATCCAAGAACTGCCACCTGGCCAGGCAGTGGTGAAAGAGCAACAGGTGGAAGAGCAGTCATCCACTCAGATACTGACACTACGCATATTTTAGAGGATAGCTTAGAGGTAGGATCTACATGTAGTGAGACACTGTGAATGCATAGCCACTAGCCAGGGCAGGGATAGGTGAAGCCAGCTGCCCAGAGGTCAGAGGCACACATGAGTTCTGCTTCAGAGGACTCAGATGAGCACGTCGATGATGCAGGCTGCAGAAGAAAGCTGATGGTAATGCACAATGAAATATTTGTTGCATTGGCAGGCCTGTCAGAAAGCCTGCAGTCAATGTCAAGCAGCATGGAGAAATCAGACACCAAGTTGGGACAGAGCTTTGCACAGAGCTTGAAGCCCAACCTTTCTAGCATGGGTGTGGTGGCCAACTCCAGTGTCCTTGTGGAGCCAACAAGGATGCAGTGACCTATGTCTCAAAAATGCAGCAAAAACAGAAGCCACCTAACGTCTGTGTGTTGCAGTGGACGCTTTGACTGCCCTCATACAAGCTCAGGTTGCTGCCACTCAAGCTCAAACTGCTGCCATCATGGCTGTGGGTACAAGTAGTCAAAGGGGCTTGCAAGGTGTCACAGTAGTCCGGCGGTCTGTCCTCCAACAGATTACTAGGATGGCCGAAGCACAACTCTAGGTGAGTGGCTGTTGCTCAGAATGTGGGCATTCGTCTTCCAACCTGCGCCCTTACTCTTGACCTTCATCCAGCCAGCCTAGATTTATGCTGCCCATGCCAAGATGGTGCAGTCCAAAGCAGAGCAGTCTAGGGCCAGAGCTGCTCGAGGGCATCCTGCAAGGTCATCTGCTGTCTCCCCCATTGAAAGTCAGTATCCCTTCCACCAGCCAGGCTGCAGCCACACTGAAGATATGCACACTGAAGATAGGCACTATGAGAATGCACAGGGTGATTAGTTGACATGTGTATGCAATGTGGCATGGTTTGATCTATAAATTTAGTCTGACATGTTTATTTAGTGGTGGCCTTTATTTTAGTATTGTGGCCAAGCTGGCGCTGTGATGGTCAGTAACAGAGGGAAGGGAAGGAGTTGGAATTGTGTTTACTGGTATGTGTTGGATGCCTCCTCCCTTCCTTGTATTCCTTCTCATGCTCCTCAACTGATCAGCATTTGGCAGGTGGCATTTGCTGTGCCCTCAGGACGATGAAGTTCTGCAGCATGCAGTTGACCAACACAAAACTTGACATATGCTCTGGTGAGGTTGTGGAGGGCTTCTCCAGAGCGGTCTAAATAACGGAAGCATTGCTTAAGCACCCCAACAGTCTGCTCGATCATATTTCATGTGGTAGCATGGCTTTTGTTGTATACATGTTGCCCATGTGTGCGTGGGTTGCGCACCAAAAACATTAGACACATCATTGTCCTGTAGCCACTCTCTGCTTTGCTGTGGTGGCTCAAATACAGATGCCACAGTTAACTGTTGCACAACTTTTGTCACATTACTGGGCACTGACTTCCCTGCTACACTGCATATGGTGGAAGACCAGCTGGATGCTAAAGCAGCAAAATCCCTTTTGATTGTGATACATCTCAGAGTTGACATGCACACTCACAAAGCAATGTGCGAGCAGCCAATGGCACCCAGCACTAAGGGAAAGCCTGCAAGCCTCGTGAAGCCATGTGCTCACTCTGCCTGCTGCTCCCTGACAAGAGAATGAAATGTATTCAGCTCTCTTGGAATACACAGACCTCCCTTATGCAACAGTGTATGGCAAACTCAAAGACATCACAAATATCGCCTGCTTGTGCCTGGAAGGAGCCAGATGCATAATAGTTCACGGTTACGGTCACCGTCTCAGCCGCTGGCAATGCCCTCTTTACCCTGCTCTGAAGTTGCAGTTGTTGCTGTTGCAGGGAGACTTCAGTGTTTACAGAAGCGCAGATGTCTGACACACTGTTGCTCGCTGAGGTTTAGGTAGGAGAATTGCTCGCAGAGCACCCTGGGCACATGACCTCCTGCTGAGAGCCCTTCTCCCGCTCCTGCTCCTGCTCCTCCCTCTTCAAGCTCTGCTCTGTCCTGCTCTGTGTCGGTTCTGCTCATTCGCCCTGTCTTGCTGTAGTCAAAGGGGAATGCATACTGCTGCACTCAGGTCTGCAAGGAAGTGGTTTGTGCAGAATCTCAGTCAGCACAAGGTCCTTCAGCAAATGTCACATCACTCCCTGTAGACTTTCGTAACTTTAAACAATCCTAGAAAGCACCACACACTTTGACAATTGCAGCAATAGCCAGTGGAAGACAGTCAGTAAGTAACCTGAAATAAGTTGACAATCCCTTTAAATAGCACTGGTGGGAGATCCTTCCTACTGCTGAACATCTGTTCAGCTATGCAAGATTAAGAGAGGGCATTAGTTAGAGCATTGAGCTCTAAAATGGCAATGCAGGTGTCAATTCAGCATTGCACACTGATTGACATCACGATCTGGCGACCTGCCTGCTTCTGGCAGATGCTCCCCGTGTGCGCCCTAATGCCTTCACCAAAATGGTGTCTGGCCTGGCACACACCAGAACTATGCATGCACACTGCAGATGCCAATTTGGAGGCAAAACGGCACTTGTAGCGCTGAAAACCAAGTGCTAAGTCTGCTCTGGAGTTGGTAATTCACCCGGTTCAGTCCTGCAATGTACCTGGCAGGAAGGTCTCTGATAACCTCGTGCTACTCAGGGATACCACTGCCTATGTACAGGACAGGAGGGTGAATACCTGCCTCATCAGCCTGGGCCGGGGGGAAGCCTTTGACATAATATTGCACATCTGCAAGATGGACATTTGGGGAGGAAATCTGCAAGTGAATCCAACTGCTCTACACAAACACAAGTAGCGTAGTTTCAATCAATGGGTGGGAATCGGAAAGTTTTCCGATCAAATCTGGAGTCAGGCAGGACTGTCCTCTCGCCCCTGTCTTCTTCGTGCGCCATACCGAACCTTTTGCCGAATCCATCAGGAAGGATGCGGGCTTAAGAGGGGTGGCAATTCCAGGCAGACTGATGAGCATCTGCAACCAGTTCGCAAAGCAGGTCTGGAAAGGGATGCAGTGGTTTTTTTCGAAGCAGCTCCGTAACATAGGACTCAGTGATCTACTGCTGTTCTCAGGGATGCACACCAAAATAAACATCGACTGCTGCTAGTGGACCATCAACTCCGAGAAAGACACAACATGGTCTTCCAATGCAAAGAGATGTCGATGACCGAGTGTTGCAAACTATCACATTCCCAGGTCCAGGACTACTTCCTGAGGGACGCTGTAAAGTCTGGGGCAGTTGCCGCAGAATACAATAGGGAGCGGCCACTGTATAAGGCCCTCCCACCATAGTGTAACAAGGGGCTGGAACCCGTGTAAAACCTATCGGGCTGTATGCTCTAGAGAATTTTCGATATGAAATGTAAATTGTAAATACATCCTGCAGTGGCAAGTGTACTGTGGCACTTCATGTAGTATATTAAAAATAATTGATCTGTAATACACTTTATGTAACGTCAAATTTGAACTGTAATGTACTGTATTTTTACAAATTTTATGAATAAAGTAAATTTTTTTTTAAAATGCTAAGGAGCCAAATTTCGCATCCCCTTACTCTTATTTCCAATCCATTTATAATAAAGGCTAACATACCATTTGATTTCCTAATTGCTGGCAGATCCTGCATACTAACTTTCTGTAATTTGTGTACAAGGACACCCACATCCCTCTGATTGCCAACATTTCCAAGTCTCACCATTTAAAAAATATTCTGCTTTTCTACTTTCGTAGAATAACTTCACACATTATATTCTATCTGCCATGTTCTTTCCCACTCACATAATCTGTCTACATCCTTTGGCAGCCTTTATGCATCCTCCTCACTCCTTACTTTCCCACCTAACATCAGTAAACTTGGATATATTACACTCAGTCCCCTCATCTAAATTATCGATACAGATTGTAAATAGCTGGCGCCCAAGCACTGATCCTTGAAGTGCCCCACTACCTAGTGCCTGCCAATCTGAAAATAACCCATTTATTTTTATTTTTTGTTTTTACGCCAAATCCCATGAGTCCTAATTTTGTGTAATAACCTCCTGCGTGGCACCTTATCGAATGCTTTTTGTAAGTCCAAATACACATCATCCATTGGTTCTCCCTTAAATACCCTCCTAATTACATCCACAAAAAACTCTTAACAAATTTGTCAAACACAATTTCCCTTTCGTGCACAGTGGCGCAGTGGTTAGCACCGCAGCCTCACAGCTCCAGCGACCCGGGTTCAATTCTGGGTACTGCCTGTGTGGAGTTTGCAAGTTCTCCCTGTGTCTGCGTGGGTTTTCTCCGGATGCTCCGGTTTCCTCCCACAAGCCAAAAGACTTGCAGGTTGATAGGTAAATTGGCCATTACAAATTGTCCCTAGTATAGGTAGGTGGTAGGGAAATATAGGGACAGGTGGGGATGTGGTAGAAATATGGGATTAGTGTAGGATTAGTATAAATGGGTGGTTGATGGTCGGCACAGACTCGGTGGGCCGAAGGGCTTGTTTCAGTGCTGTATCTCTAAAACTAAATTTGTGTTGACACTGCTCATATATTATTATGATTTTCTAAGCACCATCATGTCCCTATTAATAGCTTCTAGCATTTTCCCTACTACTTATGTCAGGCTAACTGGCCTATAGGTCGCTGTTTTCTCACTCACTCCTTTCTTGAATAGCAGCATTTCGTTTGTTACCTTCCAATCCATGGTGACCATTCTAGAATCTAGGGAACCCTGGAAGATCAAAGCCAATGCATTCACGACGGGCTAGATTTTATGCTCCACAGATTTGTTGCCACTTAGTCCCATTAATTTCTCCAGTACTATTTCTTTAATAATACAAATTTCTTTAAGTTCCTCATTCTCGCCCTTGGTTATGAAGGAATTCAGTTATGTGCAGAGACTGGAGAAGCTGGGGTTGTTCTCCTTAGAGCAGAAAAGGTTAAGAAGAAATTTGCTAGAGGTGTTCAAAATCATGAATGCTTTTTGGAGAGTAAACAAGGAGAAGTTGTTTCCAGCGACAGAAGGATACGAACATACGAATTAGGAGCAGGAGTAGGCCACTCGACCCCTCGAGCCTGCTCCGCCATTCAATAAGTTCATGGCTGAACTGATCACTCCATATTTCCACCTATCCCCGATAACCTTCCACCCCCTTGCTTATCAAGAATCTATCTCTGCCTTAAAAATATTCAAAGACTCTGCTTCCACTGCCTTTTGAGGAAGAGAATTGCAAAGACTCACGACCCTCTGAGAGAAAAAATTTCTCCTCATCTCTGTCTTAAATGGGCGACCCCTTATTTTTAAACAGTGACCCCATAGTTCTCGATTCTCCCACAAGGGGAAACATCCTTTTCACATCCATTCTGTCAAGACCCCTCCAGATTTTATATGTTTAAATCAAGTCGCTTCTTACTCTTTTAAATTCCAGTGGATACATGCCTAGCCTGTCCAATCTTTCCTCATAAGACAGCCCACTTATTCCAGGTACAGTGCGGCACAGTGGCGCAGTGGTTAGCACCGCAGCCTCACAGCTCCAGCGACCCAGGTTCAATTCTGGGTACTGCCTGTGTGGAGTTTGCAAGTTCTCCCTGTGTCTGTGTGGGTTTTCTCCGGGTGCTCCGGTTTCCTCCCACATGCCAAAGACTTGCAGGTTGATAGGTAAATTGGCCATTATAAATTGCCCTTAGTATAGGTAGGTGGTAGGGAAATATAGGGACAGGTGGGGATGTAGTAGGAATATGGAATTAGTGTAGGATTAGTATAAATGGGTGGTTGATGGTCGGCACAGACTCGGTGGGCCGAAGGGCCTGTTTCAGTGCTGTATCTCTAAAACTAAAAATGCCCTGTATAGCTGAAGGTAGGTAAACAGAAGACACAGATTTAAGGTAATCGGCAGAAGATCCAGAGGCAACATGAGGAACATTTTTTACACAGTGAGCTGTGATCTGGAATGCATTTCCTGAAAGGGTGGTGGAAGCAGATTCACTTGTAATATTCAGAAGAGAATTGGATAAATACCTGAAGACAAAACATTTGCACAAAAATAGGAAAGTGCAGGGGTGTGGCATGATGGGCCAAATGTTTTTTTTTCTGTGCTGCATTATTCTATGATTCTACTGTACAATACTCGAACTACTTTTTGCATATGCCAACAGAAATGGCAGCCCAGATGACTGGCGGCTAGGTATTTATATCATGTAGAAGTGAATTTGATCTTTTTGATTTTATCACGTGTACAATATAAAACACGATGATAATTTGAAAGAAAGACTTGCATTTATATAGTACCTTTCATGACCTACAGCTGAGAAAGTACTTTTGACATGTAGTTAGTCATGATGTAGGAAATGCGGCTGCCAATTTGAGCACAGCACAGTCCCACAACAACGATGTGATAATGATCAAATAATCTGTTTTGCAATGTTGATTGAGGGATAACTATTAGCCAGGACAACACTCCCCTGCTTTTATTTGAAGTAGTGCCAAGGGATTTTTTATGTCCACCTGAGAGGGCAGACGGGACCTTGATTTAACATCTCATCTGAGAGACCGCATCTCTGACAGTGCAGCATTTCCTCAGTACTGCATTGGAGTGTCAGCCTAGATTTTTGTGCTCAAGTCTCTGAAGTGGGACTTGTACCCACAACCTTCTGACTCAGTGGTGAGAGTGTTGCCAACTGTTTCATCTTCATATTTCTCCATGATGAAAACCTTATTGAGTACAGCAACATAGTAAACCTATTTTTTGCTGCTTGAGATACTTCCAGGGATTCCACAAAGACTGTAATCAGTCATTCTCTCCATTTTTATCATAACCTCTGCACACAATGCAAAACTGCATTTCCCCTTAAAATGTAAAATGTAAATATTTATTCAGTAACATCAGGATTTATGTCACAAAACTTGTTTTGCCGATAGTCCTTTTCATGGTTGAATATTTTGCCAAAATGTAGATCATTATTCATGTCATATTGTGCACAATTTTAAAAATTTGAAACATTTTGTTGGAAATATAGTGGAGCATTGGTCTTGAAAATGTTAATTTATTTTCCTTCTCCCCAGTATTGTTCCCTTCCTGCCTCTCATAACCGGACTGACTGCTGACTGGATTACATTTTTGCAGTGCACCAGTTGCCTCTGATTTCATGTGCAAGTCGCCACTTTTCATCTGTGAGCTTTGACAATGAGTGCCAAGCAAGCTGGTTGGCAGCAGGAGACCTCACAAAGACCCCACTTCCTGCAGGGCTTGGGTGACAGCAATCAGCCATGGTTTTTGCCAATTTCACCCTCCCCAGGGTAGCTTAGGCCAGTTATTGTGCCCATGCTGTCAACTCAACAAGATCATTTAACTTAACAGAGTGGCAACAGAATCCTGATCCCTGCTGATCTACATTGCTCAGCACCTCACAGTTAAGTTCACAGAGATGTTAAGGTAGACCCAAAAAATAATCCATAGAGTACCTAAGGGAAAATCTACATAATGTTTCAGAAATATGATTAGGAGCTGTGGGATTGGAGGAGATAGAGGCAGTTAAACAGATTGGCAACCGTCTGAGTAAGTCAATCTGTTCGCAATCTTAGTGTCACATTTGACTCTGAGATGAACTTCTGACCTCATATTCATACCATCACTAAGACTGCCTATTTCCACCTCTGTAACATCACCCAACTTCGCCCGTTTCACCTCATTTGCTGCTGCAACCCTTATTACAGGCCTTCATTACCTCAAGACTTGACCATTTCAACGAACCCCTGGCTGGTTTCCCGCATTCCACCCTCTGTAAACTTGAGGTCATCCAAAATTCTGGTGCCATGAGTTAACTCGCACCAAGTTTAGTTCACCTTTCACTCCTGTGCTCACTGACCTACAATGGCTCCCGGTCAAGCAATGTCTTGATTTTAAACTCCTTATCCTTGTTTTTAAATCCCTCCATGGTCTCGCCCCTCCTTATCTCTGTAATCGTCTCCAGCCCCTTAACCCTCCAAGACATCTGTGCTCCTCTAATTCTGGCCTCTTGACCATCCCTGATTTTAATCATTCCACCACAGGTGGCTGTGCCTTCAATTGCCTAGGCCCTAAGCTCTGGAATACGCTCCCAATATCTCCTTATGTGAGTCAGTGTCATATTTTGTTTTATAATGCAAAGCACCTTGGAATGCTTCATTACATTTAAGGTGCTATACAAGTTGTTGTTGGTTGTGGTAGTGTCTTTCACAACCACTGGATGTCCCAAAGCGCTTCAAAGCCAATGAAGTACTTTTGAAGTTTTTTTTGTATTTGTTTCTGGGATGTGGGCATCGCTGGCTAGGCCTGGAGTTATTACCCATCCCTAATTGGCCTTAAGAAGGTGGTGGTGAGTTGCCGCAGTCACTATTTCACTACTTGGATTAGAGGTCTGCTTTAGGTCGGGAAAAAGAACCCGACCGAACCACAGCTGACCCGAGCCTGCCCCGGCCCGGCCCGAGTCCCTCCGATTTTACCCCAAGCCCAACCCGACCCGAACCCGCCACTACTCGGCCCGACCCGAGCCAACCATCAGTTTGCTTAACTTCCTGACACCGAATCTGCAAGAAGCTGCAGCGCATGCGCGATAACGTCATAGTGACGTCACTCGCTCACTGCGCAGACTCAGTTTCATCCTGGACTCCCAGCTCAGGTAAGTTTTTTATTTTTAATACTTACCAGCAGAGCACTTACCGCATGTGCCCGGCCCGAACCGACCCGACTCGACCTGGACTTGGCCTGACCCGACCCGAGCCCGAAAGCCGGCCCCAGTAGATGAGCCCGACCCGACCCGAACCGTCATCGGATCCCATCAGGTTCGGGTCAGGTAGCAGACCTCTAATTTGGATTGCAACAGAGGAGAGGAAGCTGGGAGCTTGAGGGAGCTGGTGAGGGATCTAGGAGTTATACTCCAGTGACAGAGACTGAAGGTAAAAGGGATGGAGACAGGCCAGGGGATGTAAATGCTCAAGGAGAGAAGGAAGCAGTCGAAAAATACCAGAATGTTAGAGAAGGCTCAAACGATAAAGGTACTCCCAAGATGAGGTTATTGCAGTTCGGTTGGGACTAGTGCTGCATCACCAGTCCCATTGCAGCACATGCAGAGTCAGCAATGATTTAGAAGGGAAGATGAGCCCAGTAGGTACCTGTGCCTCAGCCTTGTAGGCAGAGTGCAAGATCTGCACAGAATAAGTAGGTGGAGTCTATATGGAAAGAGAGAAGATCTCAGCCTGGCACTTTCATTCACTTTCATTCCTTGACCTCCAGGCCTCTTATGTCCCTACTCTGGGCTTACTGCTACCTTCCACAAGGCAGTACAGGGATGCTCGGTAACTGGTGTGGACTGGAGGGAAATGCACTGGGTACTCTTTCCCACAAACACACCCTCCACCCCCCTCAGCATTTTCACATAGTAGGCAGGGAAAGGGCGACCAGCAGCAGTAATGATGGAGAGGAGGGAAGGAGATTGAGGTCAGGCGGTGAGCTTGCAGTAGGTCTCACTGCCAGATTTTGCCTCATTCACTGCTGCTAACCCATTCCATTTTAGGTGGAATTCCAAAGGAGAGTCCAGCCCTTGTATCCTCTCTTTCTATCATCTGTGAATGTTACTGGTTCGTCAACTCAACGGTCAATTCTACAAATATGACAGAGCTCCATTGGTGGTCTGATCCGATCACCTCATAATCTTGGCAGAGTGTTTGTTAAATGAAGAATGCAACAGCTTTGGGTATTTTTTTCTTGAAAACATACTAATAATATTTAGTCACTCAAAAGAAACACATCTTGCAAACATCATGAAGAGTTCATGAGGGACACTTCACTGGTCTCATTAGCTTACTTCAGCAGGTTGGGAAAATTTCATAAGAGAAGTAAAAACAAATATTTAACTTAAAATGTACAACTGAATAGTACCAAATTTTTGATTATATCAATTGCTTCAAAATTCTAACCTTTTCATAATATTTTATGTTCTGACCAAGATATGTGCAAGTGCCATGTTCACAACAACTGCTTTAGTAAAATATGAGCCCATTTTGTGTTTGCTATAATTCATTCCCTTTGCAGAAAGTTACTCAAAGCATTTGGAAAGAATGTTTTCTCAGCAATTACTCCACAGGGACACTCTGGGGGCTCTGATTCCCAAATGTGCAACTGCTTCAATTTTAATCCACAGGTTTATAATAAGAGCAGCTGGGATAACAAGATTGATTTTGCAAAGGCTTCTAAACAATCAGACTCTTCTCAGAGTGAAGCATATTTTAATTACCTATTGACCCATTACTTAAAACCCATCAACCTCTGAACTGTGATTTCGATTACATTGCTCACAGCATTTTCCAGATCCGTGTTTTAAAATTTGCCTCATTAAACTAAGTGCCTAATTCATACTATGCAAAAGAATTCTGAAAAAAAACCTATTTTTAATATTTTACAACAAATTTGTTTTTTAAAGAACACATTTTTACATCAGCACAATTAGTATTTCAATTTTAAAGTATGCTTGTAAAGCAATTCAGGTGTCAATATTGCACTTAACCTCTTGGACATCAGATGAAAACAACTCACCTTCATAGGGTCTGAAGAAACACTCTGATGGAGTGCCAGAGAGATGACACACAACTTTTTCCAGCAATTCTAAAAGAACTAATATTTGAAGAAATAAATAAGACATTTCTGGACACTAAATAAAGTCCATTATTAAAACAAAACTCTGGCTGAACAACCAAAATATATTTTTTGCTTGAAATTTTTGCAAAGTTGGATTTTATCTGTTTAATGTTGGAAAAGAAAAGAATGAAATAAAGTTTTTACTATTTTTGTGTCATTTAGACAATGGCTTTCAGTTCGTTAGAAATACAACCAGAAAATTACTCTGTTGGAAAACAAATCAAACAAGTATGACCAAAAGAACAACTTATATTTATATAGTGCATTTAACATAATGAAATGTCCCAAGGCACTTCGCAGGAGCATCATAAAACAAAGTATGACACCAAGCCACAAAATATTAGGTCAGATGACCAAAAGCTTGATCAAACAGGTAGCTTTTAAGGAGTGTCTTAAAGGAGGAAAGCAAGGTAGAGAGATGGAGAGATGTTTGGAGGATATTCCAGAGCTTGTGGCCGAGGCAACTGAAGGCGAGGCCACCAATGATGGAGTGATTAAAATCAGGGATGCACAAGAGACCAGAATTAGAGGAGCCCAAATATCTTGGAGGTTTGTGGGGTTCGAGAAGATTACAGAAATAGGGAAGGGCGAGGCCATGGAGGAGTTTGAAAACAAGGATGAAAATTTTAAAATCAAGAAATTGCTTGACTGGAAAACAATGTAGGTCAGCAAGCATAGGGTTGATAGGGGAACAGGACTTGGTGCGAGTCAAGACACAGGCAGCAGAGTTTTGGATGACCTCAAGTTTACAAATTAAATATGCAGAATTATTTTCAGAATTTCATTTTGCTTACACTTTGTTTATACTTTATTTTGAGGAGTATACTTTGATCCAAAAAAATCTGTAGGATTAGTTGTTCAACAGCAGTATTACGGACATAAAATCAAGGTGTTTTGTTGGTGGTGGCCATGGAGGAAATGAAGTTGAGGAGGGACATTCAAGAGATACCCTAGCATTTATTGAAGTAGAGCAGGGTTGAGCTGGTGTTGTAATGGCTCTGGTTTTGCCAGACTCTCATCTTTCTTTTCATCTTATCCTTTCCTTATTTCAGTGTGTTAGGAATTCTGAATTAATCAGGATTTTAAAAAGGCCCACTACTGAAACCAGGGCCAAAGAAAAAGAAAGACTTGCATTTATATAGCACCTTTCACAACCTATGAAGTACTTTTGAAGTGCAGTTACTGTCGCAATGTAGGAAACGTGGCAGCCAATTTGCATGCAGCAAGCACCAACAAACAGAAATGTGATAATGACCAAATAATCTGTTTATGATATTGATTGTGGGATAACTATCAGCTAAGACACCAGCGATAATTGCCTTGTTTGTCTTTGAAATAGTGCCATGGGAATTTTTATGTCCACTTGAGAAGGCAGACGGGGCCTCAGTTGAATATCTCATCCGAAAGACGGCATCTTCCATAGTGCAGCATTTCCTCACCAAAATAACAGCTTGCATTTATATCGTGCTTTTAATGACCACCAGATGTCTCAAAGCACTTTGCAGCCAATGAAGTACTTTGGAAGTGTAGTTACTGTTGTTGTAATATAAGGAAGCGTGGCAGCTAATTTGCACACAGCACACTCCCACAAACAGCAATGTGATAATGCCCTGATGATCTGTTTTTGTGATGTTGATTGAGGGATAAATATTGGCCAGGACACTGGGGATAACTCCCCAACTCTTCTTCAAAATAGCACCATGGGATCCGTTACATCAACCCGATCAGGCAGATGGGGGCTCAATTTAACATCTCATCCGAAAGACTGCACCTCCAACAGTGCAGCACTCCTTCCGTACTGCATTGGAGCGTCAGTCTAGACATTTGTGCTTAAGTCTTGAGAGTGAGACTTGAACCCACAAGCTTCTGACTCCGTGGCAAGAGTGCTACCAACTGAGCTATGGTGGACAAAGAGTCATCCAGTTGTTTGATTTTCAAGTGTTTGCCATATCAGAATACTTGGCTTATTCTGCAAGAAATGGAAGTAGTTCAATTGAGAAGAGGTTACGTTTCATTTCAGGAAGTATATTCCAGCCACGTCAGTAGAATTTCCTCTGTGTTCTGATCTTTCTTTACAAAGCTAAAGGTGTTTGATAAAGATAACACCCATACTTTTTCAATTTAGTAAAATTTTGTACTCCCTTCCCAATCTAAACTGACAGTCAGATCTTGAATTTCAATTCATCCTATTTTTCAAATTCAAATTGAAATCTATTGTCTCAATTCAAATTGACTTTTTTTTTCTTAATTTAAATAGAGGTTCCAATTCCTTTTATAATTCACTGTCAGTTCTAATTGAAATTCTAATCCCTCTTCTTAATTAAGTGCTGGGAAATGGAATATATTTTTCTATTTCGTTACCCACTCTCATCACTGAGCACTCCCAGGTTATGTTTAGCATCAACATGATGAAAGGTCGCAGACCTGAAACGTTAACTCTGTTTCTTTCTGACTGATGCTGCCAGACCTGCTGTGTATTTCCAACATTATCTATTTTTATTTTATATATTTAGCATAGGCCTGATTATGCTCCAATGTGCCATGGCTCAAATCTCAGAAAAGTACCTCTTATTGCACCAATACTAATTTTCCATCAGTCATCTTTGTAGTCTCTGAGTAAGATTGCTAATTTAGAACCAATTAGGATAAATGATTGTGCATTAACACGAATCACATGATCTATTTTACTTACTACTTGTGGCGCAATTATCTGCCTGAATACCACAATTTTGCAGAAGTCTTTCATGTACGGAAAACACAGGTTTTAGAGTAGCTTTGAGCAAGATTATACTTTTGAATTCTTCAATGCATGAAAAGTTGTAAAGGGTTAAGTATTTGAAGACTAAAAGGTCAATAGAAAATCTCGACCCAGAAATTTCACAGGAAGCTTTTTGGAGCGGGATTTGGGGTGGGACAGAACTTTCAGCTGCCCCCATATATTCCCTCACATTGCCCCAAATTCTGAGGTCAGATGTAGTTGCATACTCTTGGCAGATGTTCACACCATTTGCACATTGATGAGATATCCTCGTCAGGTGCTGATATGGGATTGCAGGAGGGAAGGATTTAGTTTGGTCACAATGTAAATAAGCCCTCAGAGCCAGCCCAAGCAGATGCCAACTCTAAAAATGGTCATACTTTTGTTTTGTGATGGGTTACCAAAAGCATGTCATCATTCAGCACTGAACCCTACAGCAAAGCATTGTTTTACACTGGGCATCACTATTGGTGGCATGACAATGGGAATCAGTCCACATTTGGCATTAGTTAATGCTGAGGACGTTGAGCTAGTATAGTTGGAGATGTTCCCTAGTTGCTGAAATGTATGAATAGCTTCAAACAATCAGAAAATTGACTTGTTTGCTGAGTCATGGGAGAATTCAGTGGTCTTGTTGAGACCAATTGAAATGGTGGCAAAGGTCTTTCTGCTACAGTAATTGTTTGGGTTTGTATTATCATATTTTTTGAAAATGGATGTATTTCAAGCCGCTGGAAACTCCCCAGCATTCACTGACTTCATCATGATGACGGTCAATGCTTCACAAATCCAATACAATGCCAATTTTAGGACCCTAATAAAAAATTTCCATTCTTGAGGATTTGTTTGTCTAGGACTTTTATTGATGTCAAAGTTTTTCATTCAGTTCGGATGATCTTTGAGTATGAGGGGAGGGGGCATCTTACTGGTGTCTTTTCTTGTGAAGACTTGGAGAAATTACAAAATTACGATTCGTTATTTTGTGTACATTTGCGTTGTAATATCTTTTTAAATCAAATCGATTTGAATGTTATTTTTTTTTCTTAATTGAGAAATCTGAGCACAATTTTCAATTAAAAGAATACTGCCAGACCTATAGGGCTGAATTTTAAGAGCTCAGCTTCAAAAAGTGCACAGTGCACGCACGAAACGTACACCGCGGAGCCGCCGCGATATTTTGCATGCTGGCTCATTAGCATGGAGAGGCAGAGCACCTGCCCCCGATGATGCAGAGGGGGCGGGCGCTCCATCCCCGGTTAGGGCACCAGGCGCCACTGCACTGGTGCCGGCACCATTTTTAAAGGGCTTCAAGCCCTTAGAGGACATGTAAATTTTTAAAGTGAGATGCAAGTGTGTTGTAAATTTTCACATTCAAAAACGAGCGAAGCCCCTCTTCCACCCCCTCCCCCCCAATGACCTACCAAGGTTTTAACTTCCCTCTTCCCCTCTGAAAACACTGTTTTGCCAGTCCTGACCTTTCACCCCCAATGTACAGATCTTTGCCCTTCAATCCCTTCCCACCATCCACTCAGCCAATTGAAGCAGTATTCCCTGCCTACCCCCCTCCCACCCTGAAAATTGCATTCCTCCCCCCTCCCCACCAGTGTTTCACCTCGGATTTCCCGCTCCCCAATAATTTATAAAACAAAACAATGCTACTATTTTCTGACGAAAAAGAATTGACCAAAACATTGTTGCAAAAGGAGTGTCATATTGTAGTTTCCCTTAAAACTGATTAGTTGATGTATATTTTGTGCTTGAATAATAAGGCTAGTTGCCCTGCAAAATGTCTGTAGTTGTCCAAAACTGAGTACTTACTGCTTCCCTTGATGATGTCAGGTTTGGTTGTCATGATTTTACAGAACTGCTTTTTACAGTTCTCCAGCCAGCCTGTCTGCTTCTCTGAGTTTTTCAGCAACTTGTTAAATTCATTATCTGAATAATGATAAGATCAGTTATTATTTATATTGCATAACATATAATAAAAACACTCCATTCATTTGGTTTCAAACAATATTTGTAGTGGACAGCTAGAGAAAGGAAAAAAGAGCTTGTATTTATCTAGCACCTTTCACAACATCAGGACATCCCAAAGCATGTAAGAGCCAATTCTGTTCTTTTGAAGTGTAGTTACTGTTCTAATACACAGAACATGGTAGCTAATTTGTGCACAGCAGTGTGCCACAAACAGCAATGAGATAATGATGACATAATCTGTTTTTTGGTGATGTCGGTTAAGGGATAAATATTGGCCAGGACACCTGGGAAAACTCCCCTGCTCTTCTTTCAATAGGGATCTTTTATGTCTACGTGAGGGAGCAGATGGGGCCTTGGTTTAATGTTACACCTCCAACTGTGACGCACTCCCCCAGTACTGCACTAAGCCTAGATTATATGTTCAAGTCTCTGGAATAGGACTTGAACCCACAACCTTTTGACTCAGAGGTGGGAATGCTACCACTGATCCAAATTTGATAGGCAAGCTGGATACAACTGTTCAAAAGGTTAAAGGACTAAGGTAAATATTTTAAATTGAAATCATTAAATTTTATATTGCTTAATGATACTTTTTGATGGTAATATTAATTTCTGAGCCATTTATAACAGTGCATTTCATCATCAAATATGCCTCTTCATTCTTTCCAATTCGAAGGGGACTTTGAATACAATGGGGCCAATGGGCCAATATGCCCATGACTATGAAAATGCAATGTTCTCACTTTCAATGTAAGGGCAGTGAGCTTCTGAAACACTAAACCAGCCATAATGGTTTGGGGCCGAGCATTTACAGGCTTCCAGATTAAAATTTATATAAAAACAAGGAAGAATTACATCACATAAATATCTGCCATTCTTCCTGATTTTGTGCTTAGTTTGATGGCTCAAACAATAAGTTCCTTTCAGAATCTAATTAATATGCAATAGTCACACTGGACATACTGCTGTGCAGTAAAGAACACTATTAAGTAGCAATTATTGCTGCAGATGTTCATAAGTTTCCCATCCCTGGGTACCTTCCACGTGAACTTAATTTGTATGTTCTCTGTTACATTGCTGTAAGAAAATATTAGAATTCAGATTTTAAACGGCATCCTTAGTTCTATAATGTAATATTCTAAGTATGTTTCTATCTAGAAAAATGCATTAAGCATTTGTTTGCCAGTAACCCACAGCGCAATGCTAAGGTTTGTGGGTAAAAGCCAAACATGCAAAGGTAAAAACAAAACATTAGGGTTTTAATTGTACTTTTTCCAAACATGATTGACTTTATACTCATCTGAAAAGCAATACAGAAAAGCAGCTTGAATTAGCAAGATGTATTGATAAAACAGCATCTTAATCCTTCCTTCATTCTCACTATCTGGCTAACATCATCTCTTTAGCTGCTTTGGATTTCTGGTTGCTGCCCTGAGAGGGCTATCAGAGCTTGAAAGGGTTGCTCCAATGAGCATCATACTCAGTTTTTTGACTGGAACCAGTTTTTAGTTTTTTTTAATTCATTCATGGGATGTGGGCATCGCTGGCCAGGCCAGCATTTATTGCCCATCCCTAATTGCCCTTGTCTTTAATCAATTCGATTCACTCCATGTGATATCAAGATATGGCTGAAGGCACAGGATACTGCAAAGGCTAATTGCCCCAGTTACCAGAATAGGAATTCTACTTTGGTAGGTCTTGAATCCAAAAGGAATGAAAGGATATCGGGGGCACAAAAGAATGGACACTTACAATCTACCAGTCGCAGATGCATCTGTTCACGGCAGTATTGGTAGGAGTGACCACCGCACAGTCCTGGTGGAGACGAAGTCCCATCTTCACACTGAGGATACCATCCATCATGCTGTGTGGCACTACCACCGTGCTAAATAGGATAGATTGAGAACAGATCTAGCAGCTCAAAACTGGGCATCCATGAGGCACTGGGAGCCATCAGCAGCAGAATTGTATTCAGCCACAATCTGTAGCCTCGTGGCCCGCATATCCCTTATTCTACCATTGCAATCAAGCCAGGGGATCAACCTGGGTTCAATGGGGAGTGCAGGAAAGCATGCCAGGAACTGCGACAAGCATGCCTAAAAATGAGGTGCCAACCTGGTGAAGCGATAACTCAGGACTACATGCATGCTATACAGCGGAAAGCAGCATGCAACAGATCTAAGCAATTAATGGATCATATCAAAACTCTGCAGTCCTGCCACATCCAGTCATGGTGGACAATTAAACAACTAGCAGGAGGAGGAGGAGGCTCCACAAACATCTCAGCACATCAGTGCAAAAGAAAAGGCTGAAACATTTGCAACTATCTTCTGCCAGAAGTGCCGAATGGATGATCCACCTTGGCCTCCTCCTGAGGTCCTCAACATCACAGATGCCGGTCTTCAATCAATTTGATTCACTCCAAATGATATCAAGATATAGCTGAAGGCACTGGATACTGAAAAGGCTATGGGCCCTGACAACATCCCAGCTGTACTACTGAAGACTTGTGCTCCAGGACTAGCGACACTTCTAGCCAAGCAGTTCCTGTACAGGCACAACAGTGGCATCTACCTGACAATGTGGAAAATTGCCCAGGTATGTTCTGCTCACAAAAAGCAGGACAAATCCAATCCAGTCAATCAGCAAAGTAATGGAAGAGGTCATGGACAGTGCTATCAAGTAGCACTTATTCAGCAACAACATGCTCAGTTTGGGTTCCTTTAGGGTCACTCAGCTCCAGACCTCATTACAGCCTTGGTCCAAACATGTTCAAAAGTGCTGAATGCCAGAGGTGAGGTGAGAGTGACTACCTTTGACATCAAGGTAGCATTTGACTGAGTGTGGCATCAAGGAGCCCTAGCAAAATTGAAGTCAATGGTTGGAGTCATACTTAACACAAAGCAAGATGGTTGTGGTTGTTGGAGGTCAAACATCTAAACCCCAGAACATTTCTGTAGGAGTTCCTCAGGGTAGTGTCCTAGGTCCTTCATCTTCAGCTGTTTCATCAATGGCTTTCCCTTCATCATAAGCTCAGAAGTGGGAATGTTTACTGATGATTGCACAGTGTTAACTCAGAAGTGGGAATGTTTACTGATGATTGCACAGTGTTAAGCATCATTTGCGACTCTTCAGATACTGAGGCAGTCCATGTCCACATGCAGCATGACCTGGACAATATCCAGGCTTGGGCTGATAAGTGGCAAGTAATATCCATGCCACAAAAGTACCAGGCAATGAGCATCTCCAACAAGAGAGAATCTAACCATCTCCCTCTGACATTCAACAACATTGCCATCGCTGAATCCCCTACCATCATCTTTCAGGGGGCTACCATTACCCAGAAGCTTAACTGGACCAGCCATATAAATACCGTGGCTACAAGAGCAGGTCAGAGGCTGGGAATTCTGTGGTGAATAACCCACCTCCTAACTCACCAAAGCCTGTCCACCACCCACAAGGCACAAGTCAGGAGTATGATGGAATACTCTCCACTTGCCTGGATGAGTGCAGCTCCAACAACACTCTGTGATGGAATATAGGTATAATGGCTTAATTAGATTTAGAGATAGTTAATATAGTATACCTTTTAGAATTAAAGATTGAATAAATGGCCAGTTTTCAAGCCTCACTGACATTCTCCTTTAAGAACATAAAGTTAAAAAATTTCAAGGTCCCTGTTATGAACCAGAAACAAGTTAGGAAATCCATTTGTGTCTCTGTTGAGAGGGACTTAAAAGATAAACACACACACATTGAAATATCTTGTGTGACACCAGTAAAAGGTAGCAATAATCATAATTAGTTTATGGGGTTGTTGATGCAGACAGATCGGCTCAAAAGGTTTCTTTAAGGTACCATAAGAAAGGCAATTATAAATAATAAAACAATAAATGGAATAGGACTTACAGGAACAAGAGGTCTGGCGGTTCAGGCTCGAAGGGCCAAATGGCCTACTCCTGCTCCTATTTTCTATGTTTTCTATGTTTCTATAAACATTTTGACCAGATAAATGCTCACAACTTAAAGAGCAGGGGAATTCCAGGAAAACATTAAGTAGAGAGTTAGTTCATGATACTACCAAATATGGATCTTGAAAGCAAGAAAAACACACACAGAAAGGTAACACCTATATGCTAAGAGATCATATGACACCTTAGACACAGCATAAACATGAGAGATTCTGAAGCAAAATATTAGAAGTGTTGAATTCCTCAAACAATACTTCTCGTCCAATGGTTTACTCGGGGCATTTAAGGTAAAAGTTCACTTTAAATTTTGATGGATATTCTCAAATATTTTGCTGTAACCTTAGCAGGGTTAAACTTTTGGATTCTATGTTAGAAATAAGATTATGTGTTACATCTCTCAGTAATATTTGATACTGTGATATACTTATCCACTTAAAAGTGTATTTCATGTTAAATTCTTTAATAAATATATAAAAGTTAATAAATCGTCTCATGTAGTATTCTGTATACAACTACAAGAACCCCCTCTCTGTGTCGCTTTAAGTGGAGAGATACGTATTGAAGAGAGTTTTCCAGACCCTTATACTATCTGAGATATTTATGACTTAGCCATAATTATTTTTAAAAAGGCTATCCGAAAGATGGTAATATTCTCTGTTAGTTTTCTTTCTTTGAGGGAAAGTTAATTCAATTCTTTGGACCTAAATAAGTGTCTATAAGAGTTTGTCCGGTTTGTACTTAATTAAATGAGATTCATAGGGATGTATTCCTGATTTGGTTTAGTCCCTATAAGGGGTTAAAGTCTTAAATCACTTCAACTCAAAAAGCTTAACACCATTCAAGACAAAGCAGCCTGCTTAATCGACACCCCATTTCACCACCTTAAACATTCACTCCCTCAACAGTGGTTGCAGTGTGTACCATCTACACGATGCACTGCAGCAACTCGTCAAGCCTCCTTCAACAGTACCTTCCAAACCTGCGACCTCTGCCACATAGAAGGTCAAGGACAGCAGGCGCATGGGAACACCACCACCTGCAAGATCCGCTCCAAGCCACACATCATCCTGACTTGGAACTATATCATCGTTCCTTCACTGTTACTGGGTCAAAAATCTGGAACTCATTTCCTAAGAGCAGTGTGGGTGTACTTACACCAGATGGACTGCAGCAGTTCAAGAAAGGGCAATTTGTAATGAGCAAGAAATGCTGGCCTTGCCAGTGACACATCCCATGAAAGAGCGAAAAAAGGAAAAGGTCAGGTATAGAAAAAGTAATAAACAATGGAAAGCAAAATGCTTTAAATAGTAATTGTAGAAAGAAATGGGGATGGCCGAAGATAGTGTACTTTTAAATTGAGTTTTGTTGGAAATATATATTTTACTGATAAAATGTTACAGTAAATATATTCTTAACATCTTAGCAGCAATATTATTTTCATACTAGATAATGCTTTCAGCATTACTGGATGTGAGCTGAAGTCTTTATGTTTGGAAACAGTCAGTCTAGCACTACCCTTAGGATTATTTTTTTCTTGGACCATTATATAATCATAAAGTATGGTGTGGCAGCTCTGGTCAATAGCTTTCCTTCCATCTATACTAATGTACACAAACAAAGCCTCTCCTTCAATAATACAAGAAAACCATGTTACTTGTAAAGAGTAGAACAGAATGTCATGCACAATCCTTAGCTGAAGAGTATGGCAGCTTGTTTTCATTACATTAAAACACAGCGAACTGTGAACTCCACTGGCTACTAATACATTCATTTATTGGTATCTTACCTTGTTTTAGAGCAAGTTTTTTCAGTGGCTCTCGGAGGTAACACTTTGGCAAAGGGTAAGAGGAAAATAGTGGCCAAGGATATGGGTCATTTCCCTGGAAAAAGAGTACAATATGCAATTGGAAAAACAGATTTAAAACAATGTTTCCTCACAGTACAAAGTACAGCTTATATATTTATTGTTTTTTTTTACCGCATCTTGGGTCTATGATATTTTCAGAGTTCACTGCTTTCCCAATGAAGACAGTATATTGTAATGCAATGTCACTAAATTGGAAAAAAAAAATGCTGAATGATAGATAACCTTTTCTATTTCCATCGTTGCTAAAGCTAACATAGCTATCCATGCAGGCATCATTCTGAGATCATACTGATGTCTATGCATAAGATGTTGAAGCCCCAAGGGAAAATAACTACTGTAATTTCAGCAGGATTACTAATATTTCTCTATGACAGTAATTTCCTTGTCCTTTGTATAACGCTGACAGCTAATAGAAGCATGTAGCATACAAAGGAAACACTGCAGCAAGTACTACATCCTGAGCATACTGATGAGCATTATCACAAAATAGGACTTTGCTTGTCTGAGAAAAATAAACTAGAAAAAAAAAACTACTGCAGAAAGATTATAGATCACATCCATCATTAATTTCATACAGCTCAAATTATGCAATATTTTGAAAATCCACTCTGCAGTAATGATTTAATTTTTTATTAAAAGTGCACTGAATTCAAATAATTGTAAATTGTTATTATTGATCATTAATCATTTAAAGACTGCAGTCGAATTTCTGTAACAAAATCAAAAATATATACTCATGTGGATCTTTAAATAATACTAATTCAGAAAGCTGTAAAGGTCAATTAGTAAGAAAAGACTTAAGTTAATGGCTGCTACATTGTGTGAACAGAATTTCTATAATATTGTGTTCAAAGTAACATTAATTCTTCAAAAGGCTTTGTTTAACAAAGTGTATATTAAACAAAGTTTATAATAAATAATACCATAAATAGTAATGAATAAGGAGAAAACAAAAGCTATCCAGAAAATATTTTGCAAATTTATTAATAAGCCTAGGAGAAGGGGCACTTTAGTGGCACGATCTGTTCGAACACTGTCCTTCTCAGTTTGAACAAATTCTCTAACATCTCTCTCTGATGCTGTTACAGATTCTAAGTGAAATGAGCATGGACAGTTTTAATCAAATTCCCAGTGAATAGAATTTATAACTCATAATCTCCCCAATGTGGCACTTACTAGCATTAATTCGACAATATTGCTTGATAAGGCAAGATGTTAATAAATTCATGACCTAACTGTGTAATCCATGATTAATGAAGTTGTGCGTGGGCTGTGTTAGCCTGTTCGTGAGCTGAATATTTCTTTATTCAATAGTTCTCCAATGGATATTCTACTTTTAACACAAAATGACAGGGGAAAAAAAATTACTTATTTAAAAAAAATTATCCTGGGATGTGGCAACAATGGCAAAACCACATTTATTGCCTTTTTGAAACTTTAAAAAAAAACAACTAAGCCATTTTAGAGATCATAAGGGTTCACGGTGTAGAAACAGATGATCCATAGAGGTGACAGGTTCTCTTTCCTGAAAGACATTATTGAACAGGCTGGGTTTTTCCAAAAAAAGGTTCAGTGGTTTTCATGGTGATGCTTTTCTGCTGCCAGTGCACAAGTGATTTTTGTTTATATTTCACAACTTGGCATGGTGCAATTTGAACACTTAACTTCTGGGTTGCAGGCCCCAGTACCACAACCATTACACTATCACATTCCACATTCCACTTACTGGGAAAATCATATAAGCAATGATTTATATTTAAGATGTTTTGTGAAGTATCATCAAAGCCACCTATATGTGACCAACCGTACTCCCACACAACATACAGGGGCTTGCTGTGCCCTCCAGCTTCCATTTGCTCACCACTTCCCCCTCTCTCCAAAAGGCATTTCCTCAAAAAGAAAATATATTAATTTTCACTCCCTACCAGGCTTGGGAAATTGCTGAGTGAATTCCTAATATGTTCAGGATGTTCTTTGGATTAATGATGATGCTATATAAAGTGGATTTTTTTCGATAGATTGGATGGTCTACACACTGCTGGCAGCAGAACAAATAATACCTTGAGGAGGAGGGAGAATAATAATTCCCTCCATCATTACAAGCTTGCTATATTAACCATAGAATAAGAACACTATAAAAGTTCATTGAGAGTGACCACCTAAGCAGACAATGGTTAGACCTATGACATGGTATACCTTGATTTCCAAAAGGCTTTTCACCAAGTTCTACATGAAAGGTGCTTAATTAAGCTCATAGTTGGAGGTGTAGGGTAAATTCTGGGGATGGATAAGAAACTAGTTGAACAGTAGGAAACAATTCAGATGAAATTGGTCTTGAACAGTAGTGCAAAATGAGCAATAACAAATTGGCAGCCCCTTAACACCCTACCCAATTTTCTTTTCTAATGACTTCTATTGGTGTGGAAAGCAGTACAGTGCAGATTCATCAGAATGATACTGAAGCTTAGTGATTTTTGTTTTATTCTTTCACGGGATGTGGGTGTCGCTAGCAAGTCGAGCATTAGTTGCCCATCCCGATTTGCCCTCGACAACTGAGTGACTTGTTAGGCCATTTCAGAGTGCAGTTAAGAGTCAACCACATTGCTGTGGGTCTGGAGTCACATGTGGGCCAGGTCTGGTAAGGATGGCAGATTTCCTTCCCTAACGACATTAGTGAACCAGATGGGTTTTTATGACAATTGATGTTAGTTTCATGGCGCCATTACTAAGAGTATAGACTTTTTTATTAATTAATTGAATTTATATTAATTTGTTAAATTTAAATTCTACCCGCTGCCATGGTGGGATTAGAACCCACATCCCCAAGGCATTAGCACAAGCCCCTCGATTACTTGTCCAGTGAAATAACCACTATGCCACTGTCTCTCCTGAATTATGAGGACAGGACACAAAAACTCAGTTTGAATTCCCTTGAGTTTAGACAGTTGAGGACTAATCTAATTGAGCTGTGTAAAATGATTAAGAGATTTAATAGGGTAGATACAGAGAAATTATTTCCTCTGGTGGTGGAATCCAGAACAAGGGGCACAATCTTAAAATTAGAGCTAAACCACTTAGAATGGGATCGGGAAGCACATTTCCACAGGTAAAGGAAATCAGTATTGGGAAGATCATCTTTACTGAAAGCATGATAAATGCATCAAATAAATTGTCAGGCTGTACAGTGGAGTTAGAAATATTAGAGACATTCAACATGCAGCTTGATGCTTTGGTCACAGATTTACTGTATTAGTGGCTGATCTTAAAAGGAAAAAACAGCCCTTTTTCACCCTTGATTTTTTCTTATGTTCAAAACTCAATGTCCTTCAGAGCACGTAGCCATCTTTTCTCAATGGTGACTCTCTACACTTTTGATCTTCTTTCTGTTCAGTGGACAGTGAAAATTGTGTTTCTTTCACTTCTTCAAAAACAGAGCAAGCCAAAACAGGGTAGTAGAAATCTGGAACTCACTTCCCCAAAATACTGTGGATACTGGGGCAATTTAAGTTTTCAAGATTGAGATCAACAGATTTTTGTTAAATAAGGATATCATGGGATATGGAAGAAACATAGATAAATGGAGCTGATCAGTCATGATCCGGTTGAGTGATGGAACAGGCTTGAAGGATTAAATGGTCTACTCCTGTTATAATGATTCGGTGATGTGTCCAGCAACTTTCACAACATGAAGACAGGTGGAGGAGTGCACATCCTTCATGGTGCGGGGGCTGGTGGACAGAATTGAAAGGGCTGAAATTGCGAGTCATTTTCTGCACAGTTCCTAACAACAGCTGCCTTGTCACTCCTTTAATAGGGTCTGCTCACCCTCAGGTGACTTTATGTCATTCAAAGGTTGCAGGTGACAAGGTCATTATGAATTTTTAATGGTTAGATATCTGGAAAACCCGTTGACTAAGAAGCTGTAACTTAAAATACAGTGTATTTGTAAAATCTGTGTAACTCCACCCTTGTACCACACAGTGCTATTGTAGAGTTGTGGCACCGTGTTTAGATGTGTGTAACCTTGTCCTAATCTGCAGCAAAAGTTCCAAAACCAGGATATCAGGTCAAAATATTGTAACTGTGATGAAAACTATGTATTTACATAGCAATACCACTCAGCAATGCACCGGGCAAAAAAATAAATCTGAAGTCCAGGATGGGAGCAGACACCCTGTGTTACAAGTCTCCACCCAAGTTTCTACTTTGCTGTGTCTTTCACATTGGCACTTCTGGGGCATTAGAGTAATGAAAAATAGCTCTGTTCTGTTTTTGAAGAAGTGAAAGAAACACAATTTTAACTGTCCACTGAACAGAAAGAAGATCAAAGTGTAATGAGCCAACATTGCACTGCATGAGGAAAGATGGCTTTGTGCTCTGAACGACACTGCATTTTAAACACAAGAAAAATCAAGGATGAGAAAAGGCTGTATTTCCCTTTTAAGATCACCCACTAATACATTCGCTATGTAATCAAAGCATCAAACTACATTCTGAATGTCCCTAATATTTCTCACTCCACTATTCTGCATGACAATTTATTTGACGGACTGATCATGCTTTTAGTAAAAATGTTCTTCATAATACTGATTCTTATGCTATTTTAAATGTATTTCTTCTTGTTCAACTCTTTCAAAGTGCTATTTTTGATTTCACCTTGACAATCTTACTATTTAATATGTAATGTGGTGCCTCCATACCTGTCTTCTTTCCAGGATGTATAGCTTGAGTTACATAATCATTAAATAATCATCAGCAAAAATGAATAGGATTGAATGATGCATGCAGGAGATTATTGGTATGGAAAAGGTACAGAGTCTTGCAAACCCACCGAGCTAATGAGAAAAGGGTCAGGAGATGCACCACAAGCATAGCTTAGAGAAAACATGAATGACTTCAGTGTGTGATAGAAGTATTTGGATCTAACTATTCAGATGAATCTTTGAAACTTGTTAAAGACTGAGATGGTAGGAACAGCAGTACAAGATAGCTGAAGAATGAAACTGTAAATACAATGCTTTGGTAATTGCTGAGAAAGCACTGAATGAAAGTGGAATGATAAATCAAAGTGACATGGACCAAAGAATCATAGAAGTTTGCAGCACAGGAGGAGGTCATTTGGCCCATTGTGCTTAGCAGCTCTAGAGCAATCCAAATTAATTCTGCATGCTTCCCAGAGCTCTGCAGTGGCAGCTAACCAGGAAGCAGCTATGATGCCTTCATTGTATAGTGGGTCCACATTATGAGAAAAAAAAAGAGCTCTTCTGCAATTATGGTTGCTGACACTATGCATAAAACCCCTAACTGCAGAGAAATGCCTGAGGTTAGACACCTCAGCAAATCAATTAATCCAATTTTAAGCTTGCATAGATGTCTAACTTTGTGCTAAACTTTTTAAATAAACAAATGCATATTACTTCAAATTACATAGGATGTACAGCCCGAAAAAAGCTATTCAGCCCAACCAATCCATGCTGGCAGTTTTGCTCCACTAAAGCCTCCTCCCATCTTTCCTCATTTAAATCTATCATCGTAACCCTCTATTACCTTCTCATATGCTTGTCTAGCTTCCCCCTAAATGCATCTATGCCATTCCCTTCAACCACTCCCTGTGGTAATGAGTTTCACATTCTCACCACTCTTTGGGTAAAGAAGGTTCTTCTGAATTCCCTATTGGATTTCTTGGTGACTATCTTATATTGATAGCCTCTAGTTATGCTCTTTCCCACAGTAGAAACATTCTTGCTGTATCCATTCTATCAAAACCATGCATTATTTCAAAGACCTCTATTCGGTCACCCCTCAGCCTTCTTTTTGCAAGAGAAAAAGAGACCCAACCTGTCAACTCCTTTCCTGATATGAATACCCACACGCTTACATATGAACAAACATACAAACATATGAATTAGGAGCAGGAGTAGGCTATTCGGCCCCTTCAAGCCTGCTCCGCCATTTAATAAGATCATGGCTGATCTGACTGTGGCCTCAACTCCACTTTTCCGCCTACCCCCGATACCCTTTGACTCCCTTGTTAGTCAAGAATCTATCTACCTCTGCCTTAAAAATATTCAATGACACTGCCTCCATCGTCCTCTGGGGAAGACAGCCCCAAAGACTCACAGCCCTCAGAAAAAAAAATTCTCCTCATCTCCATCTTAAATGGGTGAACCTTTACTTTTAAACTGTGTCCCCTAGTTTTAGTCTCTCCCACAAGGGGAAACATCTTCTCAGCATCCAACCTGTCAAGTCCCTCAGGATCTTATATGTTTCAATAAGATCACCCCTCATTCGTCTAACCTCCAATGGATACAGACCCAACCTATCCAACCTTTCTTCACAAGATAACCCCCACCCAGCCCAAGTATCAGTCGAGCGAACCTTCTCTGAAATGCCTCTAACGCATTTATATCCTTTCTCAAATAAGGTGACCAAAACTGTACACAGTACTCCAGATAGGATCTCACCAATACCCTATACAACTGTCGCAAAACATCCCGAATTTTATAGTCCTCTTGCAATAAACGACAACATTTCATTTGCCTTCCCAATCACTGGCTGTTTATGCATACCAACCTTTTGTGATTCAAGTACCAGGACACTCAGATCCCTTTGTATCTCAGAGTTCTGCAATCTCTCTCCATTTAAATAATATGTTGCTTTACTATTCTTCCTGCCAAAGTGGATAAATTCACATTTTCTCACATTATACTCCATTTGCCAAATTTTTGCCCACTCACTTAACCTAGCTATATCCCTTTGCAGACTCCTTATGTCTTTGTGTCATCAGCAAATTTAGCAACCATACATTCGGCCCCTTCATCCAAGTCATTGATATAAATTGTAAATAGTTGAGGTCCCAGCACTGATCCCTGTGGCACTTCACTCATCAGATCTTGCTAACATGAAAATTACCCATTTATGCCTACTCTCTGTTTCCTGTTAGGTAACCAATCCTCTAAATATGCAAATATATTATTCCCAACGTGATGAGCTCTTATTTTCCTTAGTAACCTTTGACGTGGCACCTTGCCAAATGCCTTCTGGAAATCTGAGTATCGCATATCCACAGGTTCCTCTTTATCCATGTCGTTTGTTACTTCCTCAAAGAACTCCAATAAATTAGTCAAACATGATTTCCCTTTTACAAAACCATGTTGACTCTGCCTGATTCCATTGAGATTTTCGAGGTGCCCCATTGTAACCTCCTTAATAATAGATTCCAGCATTTTCCCTATGACAGATGTTAAGTTAACTGGCCTGTAGTTTCCTACTTTCTGTCTCCCTCCTTTCTTGAATAGAGGAGTCACATTTGCTATTTTCCAAACTGATGGGATCTTTCCAGAATCTAGGGAATTTTGCAAAATTAAAACCAATGCATCTACTATCTCAGCAGCCACTTCTTTTAAGGGCCTAGGATGAAGTCCATCAGGACCTGGGGACTTGTCAGCTTTTAGTTCTAATAATTTTTTTCAGTACCCTTTCCCTGGTGATTGTAATTGTTTTAATTTCCTCTTTCCCTTCCATCTCCCAGACAATCACTTCTGGTATGTTATTTGTATCCTCTTCAGTGAAGACAGATGCAAAATATCCATTCAATTCATCCGCCACCTCCTCATTTTCCATTATTAATTCTCCAGATTCACTCTCTAGAGGAGCAACGCTCACTTTACTTACTCTTTTCCTTTTTAAATACCTGTAGAAACTCTTACTATCTGTTTTTATATTTCTAGCTAGCTTTCTCTCATACTCTAATTTCTCCCTCTTTATTAACTTTTTAGTCATTCTTTGCTGATCTTTATATTCTGCCCAATCTTCTGACCTACCACTCATCTTCGTGGAATTATATGCTTTTTCTTTCAATTTGATACTATCTTTAACTTCCTTAGTTAGCCACAGATGGAGCGTCCTTCCCTTAAAGTCTTTCTTTCTCACGGGAATGTATTTTTTGAGTATTCTGAAATTTCTCTACAGACCTATCCTTAACCTAATTTGCCAGTTTACTTTAGCCAGCTCTGCCTTCATGCCCTCATAACTGCCCTTATTTAAGTTTAAGACACTATTCTTAGATTTGCCTTTCTCTCCCTCAAAAAGAAATGTGAAATTCGATCATATTATGATCACTACTACCTAGGGGTGCCTTCACTATGAGGTCATTAATGAATCCTGTCTCATTGCACAGTACCAGATCTAGCATAGCCTGCTCTCTGGTTGGCTCTAGAACATGCGGCTCCAAGAAACTGTCCCGAAAATACTCTATGAACTCATCATTCAGGCTACCTTTGCCAATCTGATTCGTCCAATTGTTACGACTGACCGCTCCTGTCAAAGCCCCCAATCAAAATATACGATTCTGATTGTGGTGGGACCAACGCACTGTTAATTCAATCCCGTCGTTCCACAGATCAGCCAACATATCATTTAAAAACTTTCCAAATTAAAGAAAGACCCACCAAATTGTACCATCAAATAAGGCTAACTAAACCAGGTGTCTTTGAATCAACAAATTAACTGTTTAATTACAAGAACTAAATTCTTAAAAACTATGAACATTTAAAAATAGAAAAATTAGAGTCCTTTCAAATTTACAGTCCAATGTTGTTCGAAGTCCTCGCATAATGTTGTTCGAAGTCCCCCGCAGAATGTTGCTCGAAGTCCAGCAAATTTCAACAATTAACGACTTGCAAACACTTTCAATGGAATCAATCTGACTTTAGAGTTTTTGAGGGATAAAAGATTGTCACAGTCTAACTTCCCTTTCTTCAATTTAAATTACCAGAGATCTCTGTCTTGGCTTGGCTTTTTAGAATTTCGAGAGATAATAATTAAACAGATAAAAATCCTATTTCCTTCAGTTTAAATGGTTGAGAGCTCTTTTTCAGTGCTGACAGCTGTCTGTGTCTTCTGTCTGTGTGTTCAAACTGTTTTACTAACTGCCAGTTCAAAACTGAATTGAAACAAATGTATCGCATCAGGCTCACTTCCAGTGGCTGTTTCCATGGTATTGAGAATGCACCCTTTGAATCGCAGTCTCCAAATGACTGTTTCTAAGGTAACGAAAATGCACCTTCTCATAACTCCTAAGGCTTGCCGGCTCTTAAAGCAATACTGATCCCTTGCAAGCCTTAAAGGTAAACCGCATATTCCGAAAAACAACTACAGGACCATGACATAATCTATATGTAAATTAAAATCACCCATGATTGTCATCGTACCTTTCTCACAAGCCCCCGTATACCCCATCCTACAGCATGGTTACTGGTTAGGGGGCCTATAAACCACTCCCACAAGTGACTTCTTACCTTTACTATTTCTCAACTCTACCCAAACTGGTCTTGATCTCCAAAACTACGGTGATCTCTCGCTATTGTACTAATGTCATCCTTAATTACAGAGCTGCTCCTCCACTTTTTCCTAGCTTTCTGTCCTTCCTAAATGTCATGTACCCTTGAATAATCAGGTCCCAGTCTTTGTCAACTTGCAGCCATGTCTCTGTAATGGCTATCAGATAATACGCATTTATTACTATTTGCGCGATCAATTCATCTGCTTTGTTATGAATGCTATGTGCATACTCCTTCAGCAGAACCTCTTTTCTAGTTCTACCTATGTTGTTGGTACATACGTAGACCATGACCACTGGATCCTCCCCCTCCCACTGCAAGTTCCTCCCCAGCCCAGAGCAGATGCCCGAACCCTGGCACCACGCAGGCAACACAGTCGTTTGCATTCTCACTCTCAGCTGCAAAGAACTGTGTCTATCCCCTGACTATGCTATCCCCTGCTACCACTACATTCCTATTAACTCCCCCTGCTTGAATGGATTTCTGTACCATGGTCAGTTCGCTCATCCATCTTGCAGCCCCTGCTTTCATCCATACAGGTTGTAAGAACCTTGAATCTGTTAGACAATTGCAAAGGCTGAGCTCCTCCACTTCTATGTACTGGGTCCCCATAGCTGCCTCACTCGCAGTCACACCCTCCTGTCCCCAACCGTGGACCAAATCAGAAGACCCTATCCTCAGGGGTGTGACCGCCTCCTGGTACAGAGTGTCCAGGTAACTTCCCTCTCCCTGTAGCTTGGCCTCCAGGTCACTGACTGTGAGCCAAAGTTCCCGCAGCTGCAGACACTTACTGCAGACGTGCTTATCCTGGATCACACTGATCCCACATCATGCAGTCACAACACATCACCTGCCTTGCCATTTTTATTATGTGACATTAATTTATTTACTTAATTAACTTAGAAATAATAAACGCTACTACTCCCAATAAGCTTTATTACTACCAGTAAACTTAACTAATACTAATAAAACCTTACAATTCCCAAAAACCTCCCAAAGCCTGTCCACCATCTACAAGACGCAAGACAGGTGTGTGACACAAGCATTCACTTCCTCCATCACCAACTCACAGTGGCAGCAGTGAGTACCATCTACAAGATGCATTGCAGCAATGCACCAAGGCTCCTTCGACAGCACCTTCCAAAGCCGTGACTTCTACCACCTAGAAGGTCAAGGGCAGCAGATGCATGGGGACACCACCACCTGTAAGTTTCTTTCCAAGCCACACACCATCCTGACTTGGAACTATATTGCTGTTCCTTCACTGTCACTGGGTCAAACTCCCTTCCCAACAGCACTGTGGGTGTACCTACCCCATATGGACTGCAGAGGTTCAAGAAGGCAGCTCACCACCATCTTCTCAAGGGCAATTAGGGATAGGCAATGTATGCTGGCCTAGCCAGCGACACCCACATCCCAGGAATGAATTTTTTAAAATGCAGTACTTCACATTTTTCTGTGTTGAACTTCATTGCCAATTTTCTGCCCATTCTGCAAGTTTATTAATATCCTCCTGTAATTTGCTGCAGTCCTCCTCAGTATTGACTATCCCCTGCCCAACTTGGTGTCATCCAAAAATTTAGAAATTGCGTTCTTGATTTAAAGTCAAAATTGTTAATCTAAATAGTGAACAGCAGTGGCTGCAGCACTGATCCTTGTTGAGCGCCATTTCCCACCTTCTGCCACTCTGAATAACTATCCTTTACTCCCACTCTCTGATCCTCTGTCTTGAAGCCAGCTAGCAATCCATTCTGCCACTGCCCTGACGCAACATTCTCTGATAGTATTCATTAGTCTATTATGGGGAACCCTATCGAAGCCCTTCTGAAAATCCAGATAAACTACTGCAGTACTATTCTCTACTCTCTTTGTTAAGTCCAGAACTGTTTTTTACTCCCCCTCTGTTTAAAACAGTTTACCTTTAAGACAGAGAAAGAAGTTTTAGATTCCTGAGAACAGTGTGCCACAGCTGCACCTGTCCCTAGGCCACAGCAGGAGAGAGGCCACATGGTGTACTGTAACTTATGACTGTGTGCAAAAACCAGCTTCAACCGATTTGAACTAGAGACACCAGGAAACAGGCTTACTGGAGGAAGGAGCTGTCTATTCTCTCAGCATAAATTCTACAATGAGATACAGGCTGTGTTAATTGCCTAAGGAGAAAATAAACCCTGTTATGAGACATTTATATTGCTGGAGGTAGAAAAATTACTTTTCTTTACTTCCAATCTAAGAAGTCTTTGCTTCAGGATTGACTCTCTCGATTGATTGTGTTTTCTGGAATTCGCAGTAAAATTTCAACTGAAAGACTACCAATTTCAAAATTCAAATATAGACCTGTCATACTCTGTGTTGAAAGAACTGTGTGATGTCTGCTGCAGCCTAAGTGCTTTGAATGCCTATCAAGTAAAGACTGTTCATCGAATCCACCTGGAGACTTCGAGTGGCATCTGATTATTTTTACACTAGGATACCTCACCCATCGAGAACATAATTCACAAAGACTTACAACCCATTTATTTATTTATTCTGAAGAAACAGCTACTTTTTAAAACACCATTTTTTAAAACCGGTTAACCATTGATTTTTGAATGTATATGTATGAATGGGGGAGGTGGAATAAATAAGAAGTTATAAGGTCTTTAGACATAAGTTTATCTTAATAGTGTTTAAGATTTAGTTTATTAATAAATAGTTAATTTGTTATTGACTAAAAATATCTGATTTGGTCTGTTTTATTCTGGGGGTTACTAAAGTGTTTAATTTGGCTAATTTTCCGGTAAGTGGGAATACATTAATAACATGCTGCAACCTGTGGACTGAATTAACAGTGCATTACTCCTGCCTCAGTCGAAACATATTAATTGGGTGCTCTCAGGGATAATATATAAATTGGGGTCTTGCGTCTGGGATCATATTAATTGGAGACTCGACTGTCAGGATCCAAATCTAATGCCAATTATGTTAATTATAAGGGGAGTAATAATTTGAAAGAGAAAAATAAAAGAACCAGGTTTCTTGTGTAATAAGGTACAGCCTATACCATCAGAATGACATTAGCAGTTGCAGCAGTTTTATCTGGGAAAGGAGAATGATCTTGATAACTCTAGCTAAGAATAAACTAAAAGATCTGGCAGCACAATTGGGGTTAGAATTGAAATCAGGTGCTAAAAAAGCAGAGATAATTGGCATAATAACCCAACATTTAAAATTAGAAGACGAGGAACAAGAAGGTAGTAAGTCAGAGAGCGATGCAGTGATATTGGCTAGGATTCAATTAGAAATGAAAAAACTTGATGCTGAAAAAAAATTAAGAACACTTGAACAAAAAAAAGAAACAGCAATAGCATTGGAAAGACTTAAGCTTGAATTCCAGAAAGAAAAAGAGAGATAATTTAGGTTAAAAGAGATGGAACTAAGACAAAGGGGTAGTCTTGAATTCAGGGAAAATTCTGGTCAGGAAGAATCTGAATTCAGCCCAGGACCCAGCAAAAAGCTGTTTAAATTTATACAAGCTCTTCCTAAGTTTGAGGAAAAGGACTTGGAGGCATTTTTCATATCTTTTGAAAAAATAGCCAGACATATGAGATGGCCGAAGGAAAGCTGGACACTGCTTATGCAAAGCAAGTTAATAGACAGAGCTGGTGAATTTTATGCCATGCTTCCTGAAGAGGCTTCTGCAGATTATGAGATGTCAAAAAAGGCAATTCTTGCTGCATATGAGTTAGTCCCTGAAGCTTACCGTCAGAAGCTTCGAAACGTACGGAGATTGGCTGGGCAGACGTATGTAGAATTTGAGAGGGTGAAGCAAATTAATTTTGACCGATGGATACAGGCATTAAAGATGGAAACCACATATGAAAACCTTCAAGAATTGATTCTCTTGGAAGAGTTTAAAAATTCCGTTCCTTCAGTAGTGAGAACTCATGTAGATAACTTGAAAGTTTTGAAAGCTAGGCAAGCAGCAGAGATTGCTGATGATTTCGAGCTTGTGAATAAGCCAAAACCTTTTTCTGTCACCCCCATAAACCCGAGAAGGATAGAAAGTGGGAGAGCGAAAGGAAGGCATGTAGCTGGGGACAAGAACGAACAGCTGGGAATGCCCCAGGATCACCTCCTCAGGCCAGAAAGGAAGGTGCTGAGGGTAGAAGTGAGGTTCACAAGCCGAAGTGTTATCATTGCCACAAAACAGGTCATCTTCGTTCAGAATGCTGGAAATTGCGAGCTAAACCCATAGGACTTGTTGGGGTATACAAAGCAACTCCATCCTTTCAGTGAGGCAGGAAAACCTATGATACTCAAGGATACAGGAGTAACCCAAACACTCTTGCTGGGAAAGGTATAACGTTTCCATCAGAGTGCCTTGAACGCTAAAGTTTTAGAGTTAATAGAATTGGCAGAGGGTATATACATGTGCCTTTATATAAAGTGCACTAGGAGAGTGACTTAATATATGGTATGGTAACTGTAGGAGTTGTCCACAGTTTGCCAGTGGAGGGAATTGATCTACTCCTAGGAAATGATTTGGCTGGATCAAAAGTATCAGTTACTCCTATAATTACAGAGGAACCAAGTTAAGTTAGAGAAACGGAACAATTACAGGAACAAGTTCCAGGAGTATTTCCTGTGTGTGTAGTCACCCGAGCAATGGCTAAACAGGTTCCATTGTCGGAGGTAAAAGTGGCACTACAAACAGATAGCCAAGTATCTGAAACCTGATTTGGGGATTTAGATAATCCAAATGAGATGTTTATCAGATCTTCTATAATTTCAGCACTGCAAGCTGATCCAGAGATATCCAGAAGAGCACAAACGACTCTGACAGAAGCTGAGGCGAAAGGAGTTTCAGAAGGCTATTATATGGAAAACGGGATTTTGAGGAGGAAATGGAGACTGCCTCATAGACCTCCAGACGAAGACTGGACAGTTGTTGAACAGATAGTGGTACCACCTAAATATCGCCAGGGATTATTAAGGTTAGCACATGACATTCCTTTTGCAGGACATAGGGGAATTCTGAAGATTAAATCACACATAAGCCAACATTATTACTGGCCAGTCCTTACAAAGGACGTCAAGCAGTTTTGTAGGGCTCAGGAACACCTTAAAGCATCCTAAGTCAATATGAAAAAATGGGCAGACAAGAATGCAAAGACCCGCAATTTTCAACCAGGTGTTGTTACTGTTACATTAAAAGCATGGTTCAGTGGCCCATACAGAATGATCAAAAGAGTGGGTAAGATAGATTACTTGATTGACACCCCTGATCGCCGGAAGAAGAACTGGTTGTGTCACATCAATATGTAAAGCAATATTATTGCAGGGAAGATAAAAAGCCAGTACAGGTAAGTCAGGTAATCGGGACTGTTGAGTAGGAAAAGGATAGTGAAGATGAGGCAAATGGAAGCCTAAACAATTCTCAGATTGAACGTCCAACTATCCGATTAGCGAATACAGAATGGCTAGGAAAATTGGACAGCATGCTTTTCCACTTAGAGACAAAACAACATGAAGATCTAACCAGGCTTTTCACAACATTTAAAAGAGTCTGTAGAGATAAGCCAGGATGTACAACCTTAGCCACACATGATGTTGATAGAGGGGGAACCGTTCCTTTAAAACGACATCCTTACTGCTCAAGTCCAAACAGGCCCAAGTAAAAGCAGAAATCCAATACATGTTGGAAAACAACTTGATCGAACCTAGTCAAAGCAGCTGGAGTTCACCAATAGGTAAATTGGCCATTATAAATTGCCCCGAGTGTAGGTAGGTGGTAGGGAATATGGGATTACTGTCGGGTTAGTATAAATAGGTGGTTCTTGGTCGGCACATACTCAGTGGGCTGAAGGGCCTGTTTCAGTGCTGTATCTCTAATTAAAATAAAATAAATAAATAGTTCTCATACCTAAACCTTATGGGTCAACCCAGTTTTGTATAGACTACAGAAAAGTCAATGCAGTAACGAACGCAGGCTCCTACCCAATTCCGCGTTTAGAAGATTGTATCGACAGAGTGGACAGTGCTAGTTAAAGGGATACTGGCAAGTTCCTTTGACTCCTCGAGCCAGAGATATCAGCTTTTGTAACACCTGACGGTCTTTATCAGTAACGGGTGATGCCATTCAGGCTAATAAATGCCCCAGCCACTTTTCAAAGATTAATGAATCAGGTGTTCCCAACTGTGTAGTGTATCTCAATGATGTACTAATATACAGTAACACTTGGCAAGAACACTTAAACCAGCTAAAAATTCTGTTTAAAAAACTACAAGCAGTGGACTTAGCGATAAATCTGATAAAAAGCGAATTCAGAAAAGCAAGAGTAACTTACCTCGGACACATAGTAGGGCAAGGACAGGTATTGCCGAAAACGGCAAAGGTCCTGCAAAGTGAATATAGGGAGTTAGGTAGAAGGTTAAAAAGCAGGACCTCTAGGGTTGTAATCTCAGGATTACTCCCTGTGCCACATGCTAGTGGGGGTAGGAATAGAAGGATAAGGCAAATGAATGCATGGCTGAAGAGCTGGTGCAGGCGGGAAGGCTTCAGCTACTTGGATCATTGGGATCTCTTCTGGTGCAGAGGTGACCTGTACAAGAAGGACGGGTTGCATCTGAACTGGAAGGAGACCAATATCCCTGCAGGGAGGTTTGCTGGTACTAATCGGGAGGGTTTAAACTAGTCTTGCAGGGGGGTGGGACCCAAAGTAGTAGTCTCTCAGATGAGATAGTTGAGGCAAATGTAGGGGTTAAAGCAAGCAAGTCCAGTAGGCAGGCCGGGCAGGGGCAGGACAGGGAGCGTGGAATGTCTGATAGGCTAAACTGCATTTACTTTAATGCAAGAAGCCTTACAGGTAAGGCAGATATACTCAGCGCATGGATCGGTACATGGGATTGTGATATTATAGCTATTACCGAAACGTGGTTCAGGGATGGGCAGGACTGGCAGCTCAATGTTCCAGCGTACCGATGCTTCCGGCGTGACAGAGGTGGAGGTAAGAGAGGAGGGGGAGTTGCACTATTGATTAGGGAGGACATCACGGCAGTACTTAGAAAAGATATCCCGGGGGGAACGTCCAGCGAGGCCATATGGGTAGAACTTAGAAATAAGAAAGGGGTGATCACTTTGATGGAATTATACTATAGGCCCCCCCAATAGTCAGAGGGAATTGGAGGAGCATATATGTCGGGAAATCGCAGATAGGTGTAGGAATTATAGGGTTGTAATAGTAGGTGATTTTAACTTCCCTAATATTGACTGGGACTGCCTTAGTGTGAAGGGATCAGATGGGGAAAAATTTGTTAAATGTGTCCAGGATAGTTTTCTGAAGCAGTATGTGGATGGCCCTACTAGAGAAGGGGCTACACTCGACCTCCTCTTAGGAAATGAGGATGGGCAGGTGGTTGATGTGTCAGTGGGGGAGCACTTTGGGACCAGTGACCATAACTCTATTAGCTTCAAGATAGTTATGGAAAAGGATAGGACTGGTCTTCAGGTTGAAGTTCTAAATTCGATGGCATCAGACAGGAACTCTCAAAAGTTGAATGGGAGAGGCTGTTTACAGGTAAAGGGACGTCTGGCAAGTGGGAGGCTTTTAAAAGTGAGACAGGAAGAGTTCAGGGCCGGCATGTTCCTGTTAGATTGAAGGGCAAGGCTGGCAGGTTTAGGGAACCTTGGTTGACGAGGGATATTGAGGGTCCAGTCAGGGCAAAGGAGGAGGTATATGTCAGGTATAGGCAGCTGGGATGAAGCGAGTCCCTCGAGGAGTATAGGGGATGTAGGACTACACTTAAGAAGGAAATTAGGAGGGCAAAAAGGGGCCATGAGATTTCCCTGGCAGATAAGATAAAGGAGAATCCTAAAAGATTCGATAAGTATATTAAGAGTAAAAGGGTAGCTAGGGAGAGAGTAGGTCCCCTTAAGGATCAGTGTGGTAATCCATGTGTGGATCCACAGGAAATGGGTGAGGTCTTAAATGAATACTTCTCATCTGTATTTACCGTAGAGAAGGTCATGGAAGCTAGTGAGTTCAAAGAACAGCGATATCCTGGAGCATATCAACATTACAGAGGAGGAGGTGTTGGAGGTTTTGAAGCGCATTAAGGTGAATAAATCCTCAGGGCCTGACCAGGTGTATCCTAGGATGCTATGGGAAGCAAGGGAGGAGATTGCTGGGGCCCTGGCAGAGATTTTTGTATCACCGTTAGCCACGGATGAGGTACCGGAAGACAGCTGATGTTGTGCCTTTATTTAAGAAGGGCAGCAGGGATAAGCCAGGGAACTACAGGCCGGTGAGCTTTACATCAGTGGTGGGAAAGTTATTGGAAGGGATTCTGAGAGACAGGATTTATGTGCATTTGGAAAGGCATGGTCTGATTTGGGATCGTCAGCATGGCTTTGTGCATGGGAAATCATGTCTTACGAATTTGATTGAGTTTTTCGAGGAGGTGACCAGGAGGATTGACAAGGGAAGGGCGATGGACCTTGTCTACATGGACATTAACAAGGCCTTTGACAAGGTCCCGCATGGTCGGCTGGTCCAGAAGGTTCGAACACATGGGATCCAGGGTGAGCTAGCCAATTGGATACAAAATTGGCTTGGTGATAGGAGGCAGAGGGTGATGGGGGAGGGTTGTTTTTCAGATTGGAGGCCAGTGACCAGTGGTGTGCCGCAGGGATCGGTGCTGGGCCCTCTGTTGTTTGTCATATATATTAATGACTTGGATGTGAATATAGGGAGCATGACTAGCAAGTTTGCAGATGACACCAAAATTGGTGGTATAGTGGACAGTGAAGAAGGTTGTCTAAGGTTACAACAGGATATAGATAAACCAGGAAAGTGGGCAAGGGATTGGCAAATGGAATTTAACGCAGATAAGTGTGAAGTGATGCATTTTGGGAAGTTAAACCAGGGCAGGACATATACAATGAATGGCAGGGCCCTGGGGAGTGTTGTTGAGCAGAGAGACCTTGGGGTGCAAGTACATAGTTCCTTGAAAGTGGCAACACAGGTAGACAGGGTGGTGAAGAAGGCGTATGGCATGCTTGTCTTCATCGGCCGAGGCACTGAGTACAAGAGTTGGAACGTCATGTTACAGTTGTACATAACGTTGGTTAGGCCGCACTTGGAGTACTGTGCGCAGTTCTGGTCGCCGCACTACAAGAAAGATGTGATGAAGCTAGAGAGGATGCAGAAAAGATTCACAAGGATGTTGCCTGGTTTGGAGGGCTTCAGTTATAAATAGAGATTGGATAGGCTGGGTCTGTTTTCACTGGAGCGAAGGAGGCTAAGAGGGGACATGATAGAGGTATACAAAATTATGAGAGGCATAGATAGGGTAAATAGCCAGAGTCTGTTTCCCATGGTAGGGGTGACTAAAACTAGAGGGTATTGATTTAAGGTGAGAGGGAGGAGGTTTAAAGAGGATGAAAGGGGTAAATTTTTCACACACAGAATAGTGGGTATCTGGAATGAGCTACCTGAGGAGGTGGTGGAGGCAGGAACAGTAGCAACATTTAAGAGGCATCTAGACAGGTCCTTGAATGAGCAAGGCAAAGAGGGATATGAAATTAATGCAGGCAGGTGGGATTAGTATAGACAGGCATTATGGTCGGCATGGACGCGGTGGGCTGAAGGGCCTGTTTCTATGCTGTTCTATGGCTCTATGACTTGGCGGGTGGTGCAGTCCTATTGCAGGATGATGATTTGGGCATAAAGAAGCCAGTAGGGTACTTTTCAAGAAAACTAAATTGTCATCAAAAAAAAATTCCACTGTGGAAAAAGAAAATTTAGGACTTCTGTTGGCTTTCAAACATTTCGAAGTGTATTCCGCCAAGACTGTAAAGATAACCGATTCCTCGTGATCCAATGTCTCCATACCCTGACGATTTCTCCCCCTCTGCAATCTTCTCAGGTCTCAGCTGATGCCTTGTACAGCAGGCTTTCGTGCCCAGCAGCTAGCCAGCCTCTCAATCTGGCTGGCTATTGTGTATGAAACTGAGTAAAACATTCAAATAAGCTCCTGTCATTAAATTCGGCAAATTCTCTGCTTTAACCATTCTCCAGATTTCCCAGTCACTAAGTTGCCTTCTCCCCTCCCTTCATAAAGACGCAGGCCTGTGTGTCCAGCTTTGGCATAGTGAAATATTGCATACAAAAAGGCAAAAGTTCTGTACAATGCTTCAAATGATACAGCCCAGAGAGATGAAGTTCCCAACTTAATTTTATGCCATGTAGTAGGCCCAAGAATCACCGTAAGCACATTTCAGCAATAATGTTTCTGTTGCCTTCCATCCAAAACCAGCAAATTTCTGTCTCATTTGAAGCCAGCCACCTGGGTGACTGCAATACTCAGTTGGTAATCTCCCTCCTTCAGCATGCTCCTATACTTTTATCTGAAGGCCACCCTCAGGTAAATAGAATTACCCTACTTTGGCATATATCCTGCAGCAGGACTTCCAACCCTTCAGCATCAAAAGTAGCAGTGTTGCCCACATGTCATCACTGTACCATTGTGAACAACTATTTAACAAAGAACAAAGAACAGTACAGCACAGGAACAGGCCATTCGGCCCTCCAAGCCTGCGCCGATCTTGATGCCTGCCTAAACTAAAACCTTCTGCACTTCCGGGGACAATATCCCTCTATTCCCATCCTATTCATGTATTTGTCAAGATGCCTCATAAAAGTCTCTATGGTACCTGCTTCCACCACCTCCCCCGGCAACAAGTTCCAGGCACTCACCACCCTCTGTGCAAAGAACTTGCTTCGCACATCCCCTCTAAACTTTGCCCCTCGCACCTTAAACCTATGTCCCCTAGTAACTGACTCTTCCACCCTGGGAAAAAGCTTCTGACTATCCACTCTGTCCATGCCGCTTATAACTTTGTAAACCTCTATCATGTCGCCCCTCCACCTCCAGTGAAAACAATCCGAGTTTATCCAACCTCTCCTCATAGCTAATGCCCTCCAGACCAGGCAACATCCTGGTAAACCTCTTCTGTACCCTCTCCAAAGCCTCCATGTCCTTCTGGTAGTGTGGCGACCAGAATTGCACGCAATATTCTAAGTGTGGCCTGACTAAAGTGCTGTACAGCTGCAGCATGACTTGCCTATTTTTATATTCTATGCCCCGACCGATGAAGGCAAGCATGCCATATGCCTTCTTGACTACCTTATCCACCTGCATTGCCACTTTCAGTGACCTGTGGACCTGTACGCCCAGATCTCTCTGCCTGTCAATACTCCTAAGGGCTCTGCCATTTACTGTATACTTCCCACCTGCATTAGACCTTCCAAAATGCATTACCTCACATTTGTCCGAATTAAACTCCATCTGTCATTTCTCTGCCCAAGTCTCCAACCGATCTATATCCTGCTGTATCCTCTGACAATCCTCATCACTGTCCGCAACTCCACCAACCTTTGTGTCGTCCGCAAACTTACTAATCAGACCAGCTACATTTTCCTCCAAATCATTTATATATACTACAAACAGCAAAGGTCCCAGCACTGATCCCTGCGGAACACCACTAGTCACATCCCTCCATTCAGAAAAGCACCCTTCCACTGCTACCCTCTGTCTTCTATGACCGAGCCAGTTCTGTATCCATCTTGCCAGCTCCCCTCTGATCCCATGTGACTTCACCTTTTGTATCAGTCTGCCAGGACCTTGTCAAAGGCTTTACTGAAGTCCATATAGATAACATCCACTGCCCTTCCTTCATCAATCATCTTTGTCACTTCCTCAAAAAACTCAATCAAATTAGTGAGATACGACCTCCCCTTCACAAAACCATGCTGCCTCTCGCTAATAAGTCCATTTGTTTCCAAATGGGAGTAAATCCTGTCCCGAACAATCCTCTCTAATAATTTCCCTACCACTGACGTAAGGTTCACCGGCCTATAATTTCCTGGATTATCCTTGCTACCCTTCTTAAACAAAGGAACAACACTGGGTATTCTCCAGTCCTCTGGGACCTCACCTGCAGCCAATGAGGATGCAAAGATTTCTTTCAAGGCCCCAGCAATTTTTTCCCTTGTCTCCCTCAGTATTCTGGGGTAGATCCCATCAGGCCCTGGGGACTTATCTACCTTAATGCTTTGCAAGACACCCAACATCTCCTCCTTTTTGATAATGAGATGACTGAGACTATCTACACTCTCTTCCCTAGGCTCATCATCCACCAAGTCCTTCTCTTTGGTGAATACTGATGCAAAGTACTCATTTAGTACCTCGCCCATTTCCTCTGGCTCCACACATAGATTCCCTTATCTGTCCTTGAGTGGGCCAACCCTTTCCCTGGTTACCCTCTTGCTCTTTATATACGTATACAAAGCCTTGGGATTTTCCTTAATCCTGTTTGCCAATGACTTCTCATAACCCCTTTTAGCCCTCCTGACTCCTTGCTTAAGTTCCTTTCTACTGTCTTTATATTCCTCAAGGGATTAGTCTGTTCCGAGCCTTCCAGCCCTTACAAATGCTTCCTTTTTCTTTTTGACTCGGCTCACAATATCCCGCGTTATCCAAGCTTCCTGAAACTTGCCAAACTTATCCTTCTTCCTCACAGCAACATGCTGGTCCTGGATTCTAATCAGCTGACGTCTGAAAGACTCCCACAAGTCAGATGTTGATTTACCCTCAAACAGCCGCCCCCAATCTAAATTCTTCAGTTCCTGCCTAATATTGTTATAAACTTGTTAACTTTTGCTCTCTCCCCCAAAAATCCCCATTAATGATATTATCTTTAAAAGCTGCCACCTCACAAGATTTTTTGCTCCCCAGACAACTGATTTACAGATCAAGCTATTCATATACTCGTAAATTATGCAAATTAAGGGGAGAAACTACCATCAAAATATTCTGCATAGCCCAACCCGAGTTACTGGCTCAGGTATGCTTGCACCATGGGCACCTCAACACCGATCTTTTCAATTTCATAAAATCAGGACTTCGATATTTTTATCATATTAGCATCTCAGACTACTTCTGTAAGTGAATCCTGACTCCCTGACTTAGAGCATGTTGTTACCTGTCCAATACATAGGTAGCTTGTAGAAACCCCAGGGATCAAGCAGAGAACTGCCATTTACTGTACTTTGGCTACCAATTGTTCATGTACCCTCACTTGGAAACTGGTAGAATAAACACTTCATTAAGACCATTCTTAGCCAATAAACTGCCAAATGGAATTATTAATCAGTAAACTGATATGTGAACACAAGCAATTACATTTATAAATTTTACATAGTTGCAGCTTAATTATACTTCGCCAAAGATAGAAAGTAAAATACAGTTACAGCAGCTACCCTAAATCTGACCAGACACCAGGTCCTTGCATACTAAACAACAAACTGCCACATTAACGTGATCATCCACTGAATTTGCTTGGCCTATTTATTTCTCCAATAGCATTAGTAGGAATATGCAATTTTACCCAGACAGATCAAGGAATACTTTTCAAAACATGACCAGGAAAGGAGAAATTTAAATATACATTTCAAATTCAAGAGCTGACAATCAAATATACCAACACTGGTTGCTGCTGAAAAAGCAGAAAATGGGGTGGCATGGGGTGAGATATCAAAATCTCCTGAAATGGGATCCAGCAGGACCAGCAGATTTCGGAAACAGGCAGAGCATGGGCACTACCTGTAACTACTAAAAAGTCTACAATTCGTCATTCCTTCTCTTCGCATATCTATTAATTCTACATGGACAGTAAATTAACACTACGTGTACCCTTCAGATGAAGTAAGATCCACTGGAAATGGCTAATTGGATCAGGACGCAGATGATATTCAGTCCCCTTTAAAACTTTTACATTCTATCATTACATTTATATTCCCATTATAAATCCATATGTCCATATTTATAATGGAAACAGTCTAGGTAAACATGCCATGCTATGACCCTGGTGGCGCTACAAGAATTTATAATGGACAAAGCTGATGGGAAATACATGCAGGTGCAAGATATATCTTATACATCTTAAAAATGCTGAGGGCAATTTTATACTGGTCGCCCCTTTTCCGGAAAGCCTGCCGGATTTAGTGTCAATCAGGCATTTAAGTGGACAGCTCGGGCCTTCCATAGGATTTAGGACCCTGTAGCCAGAAGTCTCGCCTTTGGAGAGCTGCCAGCCAATCAGAGGCCGATGGCTGCTGCTGGAGGCCAAGGAAGCCAGGCCTCAGGTAGGTCAAGGCAGAAGGGGTCTCGTGGGATGGAGGTTGCGGGGGGCGGGGGGGTAGGGTGACAGGGAGATGGGGGAGTCGGCAGCAAGAGCCCCCCCACTTCCCGATGCTGGGTCCCTCGTTCAGGCACTAAGTGCTTTTGAACAAGGGATGCCCCCACCTGCCCACCACCGAAGCTGGGAATCAGCCCGCATAGTTTTTCCTACCATGCCTCCCGTGCAGTGACAGGGCTGCCCGCTGCACTGGTAATTGCAGCTGCAGTGGGATGAGGTCCTTAATTGGGGTTTAATTACCCAGTTAAGGGACTCAATTGGCGGCGGGGTGGGAAAACCATCCATGAGCCATCCTGCCCCAGACTAAATTTCAGCGGAGGCGGAATGATGATGGCAACTTCGCCCCCCCACCACCCCACCCCCACCACCATCCCACCCGATCTTATGCTCTCCCCGCCTCCAAACCCAACGCGGAGGAGGGCATAAAATTCCACCCGCTGAGTGGGTTGCAGCATTCCATCTCAAAATGTCAGACTGTGCCAATGTGAAAACATATTTTTAAAATGTCAATGATTACTTGCTGTAATTATGCCTCTACGTGGTCCTGTGAAAGGGACTTTCAACTTGAAAGGTCACAAACAAGAAATAAATGGTCTCGTATATGAACAATTTATGATTAAAAATTCTTATCAAGTCTGTTATGTAGTTGCATAATCAGGTCAACAAATAGCACAGTCTAAATCTCTGAGATGCCTTTGTGCCATTCATGTTGGTATAGGCAAGTAAAAGAGACAAGGGGCTGAATTTTACCAGCCCGCTGGGAGTCGACACAGTTCATATAACGGCGGTGGAAGCTGTCAGGAGGGAAGCCCGTCGCCACAAGATATTCTCAGAACCGGGAATGGCAGTGGCGCAGCTGAAAGTTAATGACCACTTTACACCCCTGCTGTCATCTTACAGGCGTCAGGACAGGTCCCCGCTGTGGGGGGTGACTGCCAGGTAAATGGTGGCGGCCTCCCAGTGGATTCCAGGGGCCTGTGGGGGAGGAGTCTTCTTTTCTGGGCACTCCCTAGCCCATGGAAGGATTTCCTGGCAGCAATGGCCACTCCCACAGCTCCTGTGCTGCCACTGGAGGGTTCACCACCGAAAGCTGCCTGGCCCCAGCACATTAACAATAAATCCTTACCCACCCTTCCAGGACACCTCAACATGGAGACGTCCTCTCCTTCTCCCTGGAATCTCAGCAGCAGCCACCTCTATCGGTAACGCTGCCGAGTTGCTTCAGATTGGGCCAGCAGCTCGGAGAGGCAGGCCACTGTCCTTAACTGGATGGCAATCCTAGTGGCGGTGGCAGCCTTTTAATTGGCTTCTGCGGGTAAAATCGCCCTTGAGGTGCTGCAATCGGCCCACGATGGTTTTTGGTCCAACCGGCCCACCGTGGGACTTCACTCTTGCTGGTAAAATTCCGGCTATGGAAGAACGCCCACTTATGAATGTAAATCTATTTTTAAATATTTTCCTTTCTTAGAATTTTCCCTCTCCTTTCCTCCTGGTCAATTGTCCTTATTTCCACCCCCTTCAAAACCCACCACCCCACGTCACCCTGGGTCCACTAGGACCTATCCTATGCTTTGCAAACCCTGAGAATTGCTGTTTCTGCTGGCACCCAATGCAGCAAATGCCATTTTTTGCCGCTGAAATCTGTCCCCTCCCTCCCACACCCACTGGCATACATTAGGTTGCTGATATTTCGAGACTGCTTTAACCTGCTGGCGGACTCCCCCTTCAAACTCACACTGGATTAAAAAGAAATTGTTCTCAGGATGTAAGCAACACTGGCAAGGCCACATTATTTGTCCATAGCTAAATGGCCCCCTCCAGTAAGATTTGGCCAATTATCCTTCTGTGCTGTAACTATTCTATGATCCTTACCTCTTTATAAATATAATTGTTATTTAAATACATTTTCCCCAAAAAGTTCCACTTCCTGACCTCGTCCATATCTTCACTTTCATCAACCCAACGACCCATTCCTGAAAGTTTCCTCTGTCTCTCCTGTTACTGCTGAAATCCTGGTCATCCTGGAGTCCTGTATTCTTTCCTTTTCTTTGCTCCCTGATCCAGAGGCCCACATCAAGTCTCCCCAACTTTGCTACATTGTTCCCCAACCTAGAGATTCCCTCCCCCAGTTCCTTGACTCCCCTATTTCCACTTAATTTTTTGCTGGCCCTATTTGGTTTCTCGCCTCAATTCAACAGGTTTATTTAAGTTCATCTTTTGGGCTGATGCATTTTTTCAAAAAGTAGCCTTGTTTGGTTGCTTGATGGTTTTAAAAGCCCCGATTTTCCTGCTTTTTAGAAAAAATGCCCTTTTTGTTTAATAGCCCTGGTTATACTGTTTTCTTCCAAACTGCTTCTACTCTATTGCCTTTTTGGAATACTCTTGGTTTTGCTACTTTTGACCCTCAATTTTTATCCTTTCTAAAAAAGAATATCCTGGTTGTGCTCTGTTTTATCGATGTTCCCAGTAGAGATCACTTTTTTTGTCATATCCCTGATTTTCTATCTTGGTCTTTAATAACTGCAGTTATACCTCCATCACAACCCACCCGTTCCCTGCAGTTTTTGCCATTGTATTACATACTTTTAAAAGCATTGTGTTTTAAATTTCCTTGGTCTCCTTTTAAATGCACTACAGCAACCTGATTTTTTCCACAGTCCCTTTTTAAGACCTACATTGCATGTTATGTTTCTACCTTCTCTCTTTTATAAAGGTCTTAAATATGTAGTAGATGTAATATATTTGGATTTTCAAAAGGCTTTTGATAAGGTACTGCAATATGGACTCATGACTAAAGTTCGAGCAGATGGAGTTAGGGGACATGTAGCACCATTATACTTCTGGGTCCTACTACACAGACATAGAGCTATGACAGTAAACTCCCATAAAAGTAAGACAGCAAGTTGCTTCCAGGAATAACTGATGCCACTAAACCCAAAATGGCATTTACGACAGACCTGAACAGGAACATTTTTACACCATAAACAAAAGTATCATACTGGAGTAACAGAGGCTGGATATATTATCAGAACAATGCTCCTGAATGATGTCATACTAGACAGAATATTTGATACTGTAACAGTAACTTGAATGACATATTCAATGTAGTAAAATATCCAAAGGCAGTAGGAAGGGTGTTCCAGAGTGTCAGGCAAAAACGGCTGGGAAGTTCTGCCACTGATGGTAGCATGTGGAGGGAGAGGCAGAGGTATCACAGGAAGCCAGAGCTAGATGATCAAAGGGCATGGACTAGGATGTAGAAGTGGAGGAGCTTGGAGAAGTAGGATGTGGCAAGGTCATTTCACAAGCATTCATATAGAAGTTGACCCAGTGCATAAAAATACCATTGCTATGGGACATCATGGAGATAAGCAATATGAGTGGCCAAGAATGGAAACTTGGGGCACATCAGACATGATTGTGCAAGCACAGGAAAAGAAGCCAGTGCAGCAAATCTGTTGATTACAACGGGACAGGTAGGAATGGATACAAGATAAAGCAGTACCGCAGAAGTGGACCACTGTTGGACAGACAGGGTAGGAGGCTGTGGTTATTGAACATTTTGAAGATCACAGAAGGTAGTATGCAATGGATGTAATCACAAGGATGTTCCTGATCACTTCGACCATTCTCCGTGCAATGGGCAAGATGGAATCCAAAATGAATGATTCAAACCAAAAATGGTACAACAGGCATGCAGAGAGCTGGGTGGCAAAGGCAAATTTGGAAAGAGAGCTAGTTAGAGAGGATGAAGGGGGTTGAGTATCTGATTTTTAAGGGGGTGATCACAGCAGTTTGTGGGGTAGGTAGGAGCAATGTCAATGGAAGGGTAGCTATTTATGATGTCCGTGAAGGATTTCAGGGAGGAGTATGTGTGTGTCATGGAGATGAATCTTGTGGGGACTAGATGTAGGAGTGTTGAGTAGGGCAGAAAAGGCAATGGAAGAGGAGGAGGAAGGTGGCAGATACTACCAACGCTGGAAATAAAGAAATCAATGAGCTCGTCAGTGCGGTCAATAAAAATACATACATATTATTCCAATTGAAATAAGAACGAAACTACACAATAAGTAGAAGAAAAGGAAATTTTTCCAACCTTCTGCAAAACTCTTGGAAGCAAAACCCGTTCTGATGGTCCCCCAATCAGATTCATGCGGATAAGTATATGATTCCTCTCCACAGAGAGACCATCAATTATGATATCTCTGAAATACACAGTATTATAATTACTTTAGAAAAAAAAAGTTATTTCCTTTTTAAATGTAATTACGTAATATGCCAAGAATATTACCACTTCCTTACCCAGTGTTTTCTACGCTTTCTCTAACATTTTCCTTTTGAGCATTCAAAAGAATTTCTGATACATGGTACTGGGATTCTAAAAGTAAAAGAATATCCAGATTGCAGCACATAACACTCAGTAGCCTATGGAAACAAAGATAGAGGGTGATCAGTAATATTGAAGAAAAGGTTTGCTCAATTAGTGTAAATGAAACAAATGACTTTCCAGTAAATTTGTAAAAGCTTTATACATATGAGGGAAACTCAGGTTAATAAATTGTAAAAAAGTAGAACTTTCCCAAGTGGGAACATATATCAAAAGTGGAGAGCAGTGTGACCAATTCATCACCTCCACAATTTTCTGTCCATTAAAACATATGTCTGTACCCAAATTTTCAAAATGTGCTCCTGTTGTGCAAAGTCCTAAGTTAGGAATGCCAAATTGTTTAACTTATCCTACAGTAAATAAGATGAGAAACTCCAGTGACATTATTACATACATGGTTTTCAAACAGATGTCTCATTTTAGGATCACATTGGTCAATGCAACAAAAAATGGATTGTTCGGTGATTTTGTTTCGTACTTTAAAGGCTAATCAGGAATTACATCCATTATACCCTTGAGAAGTGGTGTGAGTTCTAATGAGACTCTTGGCTACCAAGGATATCAAGATTGATAGGTAAATTGGCCATTATAAATTGCCCCTAGTATAGGTAGGTGGGAGGGGAGTATAGGGACAGGTGGGGATGTGGTAGGAATATGGGATTAGTGTAGGATTAGTATATATGGGTGATTGATGGTCGGCACAGACTCGGTGGGCCGAAGGGCCTGTTTCAGTGCTGTATCTCTAAATAAAATAAATAAATAAAAAAATATAAAGATAACTCATCTGCCTACTTTTATTTAAAAGAATAATGGCTCATTTAAAATATTCATGTTTGTCTTCTGCCTGAGTAGCACTAAAGTTTCGTGGTGGAGAAGATTCTCATAAGGGTCTCCCATGTACTATATGAAGTCAAGGGCCAAGATTTAATGATCTTTAATGGATAAGAAAGAGAGACTGTGGAGGAAAACCATTTGCTGAGTAGTTGAATTACTTGGATTCAGATATTCAATGCTAATTACAGATTGTTACCAAACAGAAGTGGCATAAGTTAGCTCAGAAACTACAAAATGAATTGGACAAAATAAGCAATCAGGCAGAGCAATGGCAGATGAAATTCAATAGAATGGTAGCAACACCTATTTTCACCAGAATTCTGAGGAGAAGTGTAAGACCAAAAGAGACAATTTTATCCCTGAACGCAAAACCTCAGAAATTTCTGATGACCAGGACACAGTGTGATATAGTACTCCTGGAAATCAAATGCGGCTATGCGCATGCTACTCAAATAGCTTGAAGAAGAGTAATTGCCCTGTACTGCTCATTCAACTTGCAGGGGCCTACCATGGGGCAGAAACGACCTGCGTGAAATAACAGCCAGTCTTGAATTAGCCATCATTTCCTCTAGCTATATGTTTTTAAGACTGAGGCCATCATCTTTTGTCCCTGCCACAAACTCCATACCCTCAACATTGACTTCATCCCCTAACACAGCTAATAACTGAGCTGCACTAGACAGTTAACAACCTCAGTGTCCTATTCTACCCCCCAAGCTGAGCTTCCAATCCCATGTCCACTCCATCACCAAAAGCACCTACTTCCACCTCCTCAATGCCTTCACTTGTATTTCAGCCCATCTGCCGCCAAAACTGTGGTCCATGCCTTTGTCACCTCCACACTTGAATCTGTCAATACTCTCCTCGCCAACCGCTCATCCTCCTCACTCCATAAACTTCAATTCATTCAAAATGGTTCTGCCCATATGCTACCCTACACCAAGTCCTGCTTGTCCATTTCTCCTGTGTCATGGTCCTGTAGTTTTATTGCCGGGAAGATGTGATTGCCTTTAAGACTTGCAAAGGATCAGTATTGCTTTAAGAACCAGCAAGCCTCAGGAGTAAGAGGAAGGTGCATTTTTGTTGCCTTAGAAACAGCCACTTGGAGACTGCGATTCAAAGGGTGCATTCTCGTTACCATTGATGCAGCCACTGGGAGTGAGTATCAAGCGATACATTTGTTACAATTCAATTTTGAACTTGCTTTTTAGTTGAAGACAGTTTGTTCTAACAAAACACAGACACAGAGGACACACACACTGATAGCTGTGGTGTTTAGCACCTGAAAAAAGAACCCTCAAACATTTAAATTGAAGGAATAGGATTTTAGTCTATTTAAGTATTATCTCTCAAAATTCTAAAAAAGTCAAGCCAAAAACAAAGATCTCTGGTAATTTGAACTGAAGGAAGGGAAGTTAGACTGTGATGATCTTTTATCCCACAAAAACTCTAAAGTCAGATTGATTCTATTGAAAGTGTTTGAAAGTTGTTAATTGTTGAAATTTGCTGGAGAAGGAAAGCATCACCTACTGCTGGAATTAGACGATGGACTGTTCTAATGTGGAAGAACCTTTTTTCCACATCGGATGACTGTGAGGACTTCAAGCAACATTCTGTGAGGACTTCAAGCAACAATAGACTGTAAATTTGCAAGGACTCTAATTTTTTCCATTTTAAATGTTGTTTATATCTTCATAGTGTTTAAGAATTTAGTTCTTCTAATTAAAGAGTTAATTTGTTGATTTAAAGACACCTGCTTTGGTTAGCCTCATTCAGGGGTTAATAGATGTTACAATTTGGCTGGGTCTTTCTTTAATTTGGAAAGTTTTAAATGGTATGTTAGGCGATCTGTGGAGCGATGGGATTGAATTAACAGTGCATTTCTCCCACCACAATCAGAATCGTATATTTTGATTCGGGGCTTTGACTGGAGCGGTCGGTCGTAACACCAGTCCTTGCTGACCTAAATTGGTCCCCGGTCCCTGAAAACATAATTTAAAATTCTCATTCTTGTGTTACATCCCTTTCTGGCCTTGCTCCTTTCCCTCTCTGTGAACTGCTTAGTACCACAATCCCCTCCCAACCACTGAACTCTCTTTCTTCTAATTCTTGCCACTTGTGTAATCTGAGACCCCCTCCCTTTGCCCCGCCACTGGCAAGGATGTATTCAGCTTACCTAGGTACCCTGCCCTGGAATTACCGTCATAGATCACAAAACAATACTCTCTACCTCCCAGTCCTTCTTTAAAACTTGCCTTAAAAGCAATGCTTTGACCAAACCTTTGGGTCACCTCTCTCAAGATCTCCTTCTTTGGTTTGGGATTAATATATTCCTTATATCTCTGTGAGGTGGTTTGGGACATTTTTTAAATTTAAAAATGCCTTAAAGAAATGCAAGTTGTTGTTGTTGTAGTAAAACCATTCTTTCCAAAACTCAGTGTACATCTACAAACCTGGAGGACAAAAGTTGCACATCTCTTTCACAAGAATATTTGTTCACTTATGCATGGGCAAATGGTTAAAATAACTTGTCAAAAAAGACCAGGAGCCTCACCATACAATGTAAAAACAGCTCTGTGATTTCCTTAATCTAAGCATTAGTTGCAATGATCCCCTCCATCTAGGCTACAAATCTTTCTTCCTAGTCCTCAACCTGGGCTTTATCAGGCAGTACATCCAGAATGTTAGAATGAAAAGAAATAAAATCCTTCTTTAGGAGGGATGAAGGCAGAAACATTGTCACCTTGTTGATTTATGTATAAAGCAAGAAATCATCGTATCATGTTGCAAAACACTAAAGAAAGCTACATAGATACAAATTTAAATATGGTCACCATATAATAAAAGGTGGAAATATTTTGGCATTCCTTCATCATTACTGGGTGAAAATCCTGGGGCTCCCTACTTAACAGCACTGTGGGTGTATCGACACCACATGGACTGCAGCAGTTCAAGAATGTGGCCCAGCACCACCTTCTTGAGAGCACTTAGGGATGGGCAATAAATGCTGGCCTTGCCAATAGCATCCACATCCCATGAACGAAGAAACAAAAAAGATTAGTGATGTATTCCAAGAAAGTATCATAAATCTAATTTCAGTTCCACATAGTTCTCTGGGTGACAAGACTGAGGGTTACTTAAATCAGAAAGTCATAAACATTTGAAATAAAATGACTATTGCATAAAACTGAACAATTTTTCTTACAAGAGATAAACCTGTCCCTGATCGATTGAAATTAACATTACAACTCAGTTCTCCCCAGGGTTCAGTCACTTAATACAGTGAGTTGCTGAATTATGTGCAAGTGTCATAGGCTCGGTCCCTGGTGTGTGCTGGGTTATCTGATCTCTCCTGGGGTGGTGGCAGAGATTTTGATTTAGATTTAGCTTTAGAGATACAGCACTGAAACAGGCCCTTCGGCCCACCGAGTCTGTGCCGACCATTAACCACCCATTTATTACTAATCCTACACTAATCCCATATTCCTATTACATCCTCACCTGTTCCTATATTCCCCTACCACCTACCTATTCTAGGGGCAATTTATAATGGCAAATTTACCTATCAACCTGCAAGTCTTTTGGCTGTGGGAGGAAACCGGAGCACCCGGAGGAAACCCATGCAGATACAGTGAGAACTTGCAAACTCCACACAGGTAGTACCCAGAATTGAACCCGGGTTGCTGGAGCTGTGAGGCTGCGGTGCTAACCACTGCGCCACTGTGCCGTTACAAATAGTTTCAGCACCCATATGAAGTTAGGGAGGGCAGAATAACAACTAGGGATTCCTAAGGACATGCTATGTTTTAAATGGTCAGCAAGAACACCAACACCTGCAAGTCCCCCTCCAAGGAAAATAATCATCCTGACTTGGAATTATATTGCTGTTCCTTCACTGTCACTGAGTCAAAAACCTGGAACTCCCTCCCTAACAGCTCTGTGGGTGCACCTACACAAGAGGGACTGCAGCAGTTCAAGAAGGCAGCTCACCACCACCTTCTCAAGGGGAATTAAGGATGGGCAACAAATGTGAGTCTTGCCAGCAATGCTCACATCCCACGAAAGGGTGAAAAAAAATCCAGGTACAATATTTTATAATATTTGAAAAGAAGAAGAAAATGAGTTTGAAAACAAGTTTAAGGAACAGGAGTCCATCTTACCGAACACCAAACATATGGGAATGCTCATAGTTGAACAGCGAGTGTATTTTGGCATTTGAATTCATAATTATTAGTCGATCAATTACATCCTTTAAAAGAAAAAAGCATAATACATCAGTTTTAAATAATGTACAGAAATAAATACACATTTAAAAGTATTGCTAACAGAAAATAAACTTATAA